>NC_135306.1:4223928-4823928 GCF_048772815.1 Callospermophilus lateralis | reverse complement strand
ATCCTCCTGCCTCAGCCTCCATTAGCCAGAACTACAGGTGTGCGTCTTAACACACCAGCTTGGGAATTATTTTTTATTTATTTTTAATTAATTTTTATTGTTGGTTGTTCAAAACATTACATAGTTCTTGATATATCATATTTCACACTTTGATTCAAGTGGGATATGAACTCCCATTTTTACCCCGTATACAGATTGCAGAATCACATCAGTTGCACATCCATTGATTTACATATTGCCATACTAGTGTCTGTTGTATTCTGCTGCCTTTCCTATCCTCTACTATCCCCCTCCCCTCCCCTCTTCTCTCTCTACCCCCTCTACTGTAATTCATTTCTCCCCCTTATATTTTTCCCCCTTTCCCCTCACTTCCTCTTGTATGTAATTTTGTATACCCCTGAGGGTCTCCTTCCATTTCCATGCAATTTCCCTTCTCTCTCCCTTTCCCTCCCACCTCTCATCCCTGTTTAATGTTAATCTTCTTCTCATGCTCTTCGTCCCTACTCTGTTCTTAATTACTCTCCTTATATCAAAGAAGACATTTGGCATTTGTTTTTAAGGGATTGGCTAGCTTCACTTAGCATAATCTGCTCTAATGCCATCCATTTCCCTGCAAATTCTATGATTTTGTCATTTTTTAATGCAGAGTAATACTCCATTGTGTATAAATGCCACATTTTTCTATCCATTCGTCTATTGAAGGGCATCTAGGTTGGTTCCACAGTCTTGCTATTGTGAATTGTGCTGCTATGAACATCAATGTAGCAGTGTCCCTATAGTGTGCTTTTTTTAGGTCTTTAGGGAATACACCGAGCAGGGGAATAGCTGGGTCAAATGGTGGTTCCATTCCGAGCTTTCCAAGAAATCTCCATACTGCTTTCCAAATTGGCCGCACCAATTTGCAGTCCCACCAGCAATGTACAAGTGAACCCTTTTCCCCACATCCTCGCCAGCACTTGTTGTTGTTTGACTTCCTAATGCCTGCCAATCTTACTGGAGTGAGATGGTATCTTAGGGTGGTTTTGATTTGCATTTCTCTGACTGCTAGAGATGGTGAGCATTTTTTCATGTACTTGTTGATTGATTGTATGTCCTCCTCTGAGAAATGTCTGTTCAGGTCCTTGGCCCATTTGTTGATTGGGTTATTTGTTATCTTATTGTCTAATTTTTTTAGTTCTTTGTATATTCTGGATATTAGGGCTCTGTCTGAAGTGTGAGGAGTAAAGATTTGTTCCCAGGACGTAGGCTCCCTATTTACCTCTCTTATTGTTTCTTTTGCTGAGAAAAAACTTTTTAGTTTGAGTAAGTCCCATTTGTTGATTCTAGTTATTAACTCTTGTGCTATAGGTGTCCTATTGAGGAATTTGGAGCCCGACCCCACAGTATGTAGATCATAGCCAACTTTTTCTTCTATCAGACGCCATGTCTCTGATTTGATATCCAGTTCCTTGATCCACTTTGAGTTAACTTTTGTGCATGGTGAGAGAAAGGGATTCAATTTCATTTTGTTGCATATGGATTTCCAGTTTTCTCAGCACCATTTGTTGAAGATGCTATCCTTCCTCCATTGCATGCTTTTAGCCCCTTTATCAAATATAAGATAGTTGTAATTTTGTGGATTGGTTTCTGTGTCCTCTATTCTGTACCATTGGTCCACCCGCCTGTTTTGGTACCAGTACCATGCTGTTTTTGTTACTATTGCTCTGTAGTATAGCAGCTTGGGAATTTGATCACAATATCACTGTTGATATTCAAGGACTACATGAAAACACCAGTTAATGTAAGTAGTTAACACAGATTCCCAACTCTCTGCACTCTTTATCAAAGCACTGATCCTTTTAACTTCCCAGGACACAGCCTGACTGGCTCAGCAGGACTGGGAGTAGCTCAATGGTAAAGCAATTGCCCAGCATGTATAGGTTTGACCCCCTGCACCAAAGAAATAAAGTATTAAAGAGGATCAGAGACTTTAAATTAGGGCCCTAAGTTCATTCTATGCCAATACTAACTAAGCTTACATTCCTTTAATAAGTATGTATTCAGCACCTAATGTGTGCTAGGCTTGTGGTGGCCCCCAGTGGTAGACAGGTACACTCCCTCATGAAGCTAATGGTCTATTTAAGGCTTTATTTGTTGATTTTTAACTTGCAGACAGGAAACTGGCGCTTTGAATTCTGAATGAGTTAAACAATATCATTCTACCCAAGTGTTTACTTGGGGCCTTTCCATGGAATTTACTATCTGCTAGAGGAAGAGAAGACACCAAGAGCTTGTAGGAAGTCGGTTTTGGTGGAGGAGACTATAAGGGCATCCAGGAAGTTGGTTTTCACAGTTTGGTGTGCGTGGGGGGGGGGGGGGAGGTTCCAAGGAAGAACCTCAGAGCCAACGGCTGAGCAAGGACTGAAGTGGCTTTCCCACTAGCTTCTATGTAATGGCCTTCTTCTATACAAAAAGGGATCTGCTGCTTTCGGAAAAAAAAAAAAAAAAACTTAATCCAGAGCCCACCCCTTCCTGAAGAAAATGAGACCCCCTGCCCAAAAGGGAAAACACCCCAAAGACCAGGTCTCATATGGTCTAAAACAAAGGACTAGAAACTAAGATGATAGATCCCTTAATAATTGAAACCGTAGATTTTATTTATTTACTCATAAAAGAGCCTTTGGGGCAAGGTGGTCTGAGTCAGACACACACCTGTCCCAGGAGCAAAACTGCTAGCCTGAAGCCAAGGGACAGCGCGGTAGGCTTGGCTTCCGTTGCCAGGCCTCTCCCCTTTCCAGGGTGTCATCTTATTATGGCAACAGGCAACACAGAGGGGACTGAGGTAAGATCCAGCCTGACGTCCAAGGAGATGTGCAATCCGAGCTAACTTGGGAAATGATTTTTCTGCAAGCTCATACATGACTCATCTTTATGAGCCTCCTATCAGGTCTCCTGGCTACAAGGAATCCCATTCAAACCACTCTGCCGACAGCTGCTCAGCAGACCAGGAAACATTTGGGGTTGTTGTGGCTGATTTTTTAAAACAGGTTTATCTGTGTCAGTACTCTTTCTTATCTCTTTGTAGCACTGTTGATGCTGCTGGTATTATAAATAGTATATGCAACCTAAAGATCAAGGCCTACCTTAATTTAACTGGCAGTTTTGTTGTTGTTGTTGTTTTCCTGAGATCAAAAAGAAATGTAGAGGAAAGAAGAAAGAAGGAAGGAAGGAAGAAAGCAATGTAATTTCTTTCTTTCTTTGTAGTGTCTTGTTTTTATCATGGGCCGCAGCCAGGTAAGGCCCAGTGGTAGAGTGCTTGCCTAGCATGTGCGAGGCACTGGGTTTGATCCTCAGCACACATAAAAATAAATAAAATAAAGGCACATCAACAACCAAATATATATATAAAGAAATGTAGAAGCATGAACCAGGATATAGAAAGCTGCTGTGTCAGGGCTGGGGATGTGGCTCAAGCAGTAGCGCACTCACCTGGCATGCGTGTGGCCTGGGTTCAATCCTCAGCACCACATACAAACAAAGATGTTATGTCCGCCAATAACTAAAAAATAAATATTAAAAAAAGAAAAGAAAAAAAAAGAAAGCTGCTGTGTCATCAGCAACTCACAGACTTTAACAGCACTCTGCAGAGACAGAGAGAGGGCCAGTTCCCCATTTCACTTCCCTAGAGTTGCCATCTTGGGCAAGTAACCAAATTTCCCTAGGCCTCAGCTGCCTGCAGGTGCAAAATGAGGATACTCTTCCCTGCCTTCACCCTCAGGGCTGTCATGAGGATGAAGTGAAATGAGGTAGTCTATAAATGCATTTGAAAACCATAGGAAATTGCAGAAATGTCCCGGACAGTCTTACCCCTGGATTTCCACCTTGAGAAGACCAGCTGTCCGCAGGCTCCCAGAAACCATGGGCATCACACAGCAACTGCCAAGGAGGAGGAACTTAGAAATTGTTCAGGGAGCAAACAGTGAATGAGGAGCAGATGCCATGGACAGGCTGTACTGGTAAACTGAAACCTGAGGAGTTTAAAACTGATCAAAATGCAGTGATTGGTAATCTAGGAGGCCCTTTCTTAGGTCACCAAAAATGTGCAGCCCCCACCTTTGACTGTGGGGGCTGCACATTTTTGGTGACAGTACTTGTACTTTTAGTATCTGTTCTGAGAAGATACAAAATAACGAGCTGCTAGTGAATCAGTCACTGTACATTTCCTTTCAATTCAGAGTAAAAGCATCTTTAAACACTTGAAAAATATAGCATAGGACTTTGAGACCCCACAGTAATTCTGTGTGCAGGCGGTGAGCTATGCAAGGCTGAGGCCAGTTTGCCAGCCCCACAGAGCTTCGCCAAGGCCACAAGGAGCTAGTGCTGGCCAGAGGGTTTGGTAAGTAATGAAACTCATTGGCAGATTGTGGTTTGCAGGCAGCACAGAAAGGAAGCAAAGGAGAAAGAAGAAAAAAAGGAGAAAGGGAGGGAGGGAGGATGGAAAGAGGAAGGGAGGAAGGAAGGAAGGAAAGAGGAAAAAACAAAGGAAGGGAGGAAGGGAGGATGGAAAGAGGAAGGGAGGAAGGAAGGAAGGAAGGAAAGAGGAAAAAACAAAGGAAGGAAGGAAGGAAGGAAGGAAGGAAGGAAGGAAGGAAGGAAGGAAGGTAATTTCTTCTTTCTTTGTAGTGTCTTCTTTTTATCATGGGCCGCAGCTAGGTAAGGCCCAGAAGACAAGGCCCCTTCTGTAACCCAAGGACTATAACTCCAGGTCTTAGGAGGTGCTCATAAACTGAAAACTAATGCAGGAACTGAACGGAGGGAAGGAAGGAGCTCCTGAAGCTCTGGTGAGTGCAGCCAGTGAAACTCAGGTGCCCTCTTCCTCCAGGCGAGGAGTAGCTCAGGATCACTAACCTATAATTTCCCCAGCCCTCTTACAGGCCAATGCCATCATCAAGGCAGGTGGCCTGAGGTCTGCCCAGTTCCCTACCAGATCTCTAGAGGTGAGGACAGCACCCGGCAGCACAGGAGCTCAATCAGTGCTAGATGAAGAATCAAATAATCAATCAACAAAGGAACAGAGCAAAAATTTCAAAGTCCAGAAAAAGGTAACAAGAATCATTTCAAGGACAGGGATGCAAACAAATGTCCACAGTCCAAGTAGGCAATGAGAATCAGCAATGTGGCCATCGGGGGAAGTGATAGGAACTCCATGGATATGGCCACTTCCCGCTCTGCCCTGGCTGTCTGACAGGCAGGAATGAGGGCTCAGGGTCACTAGAGATTCCCATTTTTCAAGAGAACTAGGAGTCCGAGATTTTTGAGTAATTAAATTTGAGTTTTTCCCTTCCACAGGAACAGTTGTGACAAATGGTCTGAAGCCAACTTGCAGATGCCAGTTCAGTCTTAAGCTTCAGAAACATTAGGGCACCAACTCTCCTCATTTCATGTTTTTGCTGGAAAAAAAGAGTGAGTCAGCAGAACAGGAGTGTCCAGAACCATGCTCACATGTCCCCCCAAAGTGGTCTCTGGGTCCAAGCATTCCATCATGGAGGGGCTGTGCTGTCTCCCAGCAGTTTTACAGAACAGGCCCCTCTCAGCTCCTAAAAGCGTGCATCCTGGGGGTTCCCCAGGATACCTGGCCCCTCACTCCAGCCTCCTCCCCTCATGACAGGCCCCTCTGGAACCCAGACTGTCTTGATCCACCACGGGCACTTGGGACAGCCAGAAGTGAAGCTTGCCTTTCTGTATCCCTATGAGGTGGCATGTCCTCTGGATGACTAGGCGAAGCACTGAAGAAGAGCTACGACAGAGGTGGGAAGATCTGCCTGAGGGGGAAGAGCCCTGCTTGCCAAGAGGCCGGATGCACCAGTCTTGGGGCTGTGAGGGGTATAAAAACACCTTCCTGTTCGCTCAAAAACCCCCAGTCCCCTAAACCCTGAGGAGTAGGAACTATTTTCAGAGGGCAGAGAGGCAAGCATGTTTCACTGTTTCTGTTGCTTCCAGGCATCAAAATTGGCACAACTCAAACAGCAACATGTTTGCAGGGTGTCGGGCTCTGCAAACACCTGAGACCAGTCCCTTCAACAAAGGACCTCTCCTTCCAATCACACACTGCTCTGAGACTTAACAGCAGGACCACTTGGAAAGTGCCAGTAGAGGCTGTGGCTGGGGCTCAGAGGTAGAGTACGCGCCTAGCACATGCGAGGCACTGGGTTTGATCCTCAGCACCACATAAAAATAAATAAATAAAGGTGCTGTCTCCAACTATGACTAAATATCTATCTATCTATCTATCTATCTATCTATCTCTTTTTTCTTTTAAAGAAAGTACCAGTAGGCACCAGGCATGGAGGCACACACCTATAATCCCAGTGATGCAGGAGTCTGAGACCCAAGGAGTTAGAATTCAAGGCCAGCCTCAGCAACTTAGTGAGACCCTGTCTCAAAAACAAAATAAATAAAAAAAAGAAAACCCTGGGGCTGGGGTTGTGGCTCAGCAGTAGAGCCCTCACCTAGAGTGTGCAAGGCCCTGGGTTCAATCCTCAGCACCACATAAAAATAAATAAATAAAATAAAGGTATTGTGTCCAACTACAACTAAAAAATAAATATTAAAAAGAAAGAAAGAAAGAAAACTCCAACAGAAGTCCTAACAGAAAAGTGTATCAAAATACAAAGCGAGGGCTGGGGTGGTAGCTCAGCAATAGAGCGCTCACCTGGCATGTGCAAAGTCCTGGGTTTGATTTTTTAAGCACTACTTAAAAATGAATAAATAAAATAGAGGTATTGTGTTCAAGTATAAGTAAAAAATAATTTTAAAAAAATGCAAAGCAAGCTGGCTGCAGTGACACACACCTGTAATTCCATTGGCAAGGGAGGCTGAGGCAGGAAGACTGCAAATCAAAGCCAGCCTCAGCAATTTAGATAGGCCCTAAGCAACATAGTGAGACCTGTCTCAAAATAAAAAGTAAAAATGGCTGGAGATGATGGCTCAGTGGTTAAGTGCCTTTGGCTTCAATTCCTGGTACCACATACACACACAAAAAAGTGAAATTCACCTGTAACAACCAAAATCACCAGAAAGGTTAACTTTCACTCACTCCAGGAGTGGCCCAACTTTCCTCAGCAGCTGTGTACAGACCATAGGAAAAGATCTGTGAGAGGGCTGGATCTCCTGTCAGTTCCATACCTATGCCCTCAATACCCAGATGATATGCCATACCTGGTCTTGTTGACCTCAGAACTTTACCATCTGGCTAATTCTCAACAAATGCATCTTCCTCCTGCCCTTTCCACCGCCCCTGACCAGCTCCTTCCACTCAATCCTCTTTCCTCCCTTTCTACTGAGATATCCCACACCTTCTCTTCGGAGCCTCACACTGTGCCTTTCAGAGCTTTTCTCACTCCTTAGCTACTAAGGTTCCTCACCTAGGCCCCAGATGCCCTTTCATGCAGCCTGGCAGCCCAGGAATTACTAGGTCAGCTCCCCACACAGGCTTCTGAGGACAGGCACTTACTGGGTTTTGCACCTACTACATCCCATAGCAGAGGGTGTGTCCAGAGAAGGCCTAAGGACACTCGAGGTAAAAGGAACTGGTAGAAGAGATGCTCATTAAGGCTCATGTCATTCTGAGCTATGGAAAACAAACCATGGGTTGACACGTAATTTTCACTTTCTTCTGTTTACTTTTCAATGATTACCAAGTTTTAAACAATAAACATAACAGTCTGACAATCAAAATCCAGTTAATGTTATTTTTAAGTATACTATACAAGTTTTCCAACAGTGCCATTCTGATGAGACACTATACTAGGAGTTCCTGAGAAATGCTGCACAGATGAACAAGATATTTCTGGACCAGCACGTGTGCAGGAAAGCGACTCATGGTCACCAGGCAAGGCCCTGGGGCTGGAGAACAGTGAGAAGCATAACCCAGAAATAGCACCTGAAACCAAGGGCCCCACTCCTGAGAAGGGTGCCCTAGGTTTTTGATCAGAGGGCCAGGCATGCTGTTCCCATTGCTGGGTTGAACCTCTCTGAGTTCATAAAACTGGGACCATATTCTCTTTCACAGAGAACCTTCAAAGATTTAATAAGCCACACATTCAAGGGCTGAGCATAGAGCCGGATATATAGCAAACCCTTAATAAAGGCTACAAAAATTTCCTTCCTGTGCTTAAACCGCAGACTGCAAAAGTTGCATTGCCTTCTGGGTCTGCTGCAGAGATGCATGCCAGAAAAGTGTTCCGATTCAACCTGGAAAACATCACCGAATGCCACCGACCCCTTCTCAGCCGCCTAAAGTGTGCCCTGCATAAGCAGCTGCCAAGCTGACCAGGTATTTGGGCTCTAACAACCAGATGTGGTCCCAACACAGGAGCCTTGAACCACTGCCTACTGCAGTGTGCACCCGAGGATTGTGCCCTGCAAGGTGTCGTCGCCTAATTAATCCCTGGGCCCCATGTGCACACCAGTAATTGACTTTTTGGAGAGCTATTCCCGGCACGGCACTGGCGAAACCCAAGCAATCAGAAGGCAACTCCCCAAGATCTCCAGGAACACACAAAGAGAGGAGGTCTGCACCAAGACCCACCACCGTCCCCAGGCCCCTGCCTCCCCGCAGATCCTGCTCGCCGAGTTGGGCTTGGGACCGCAGGGCAAGTCGGGTGCGCCTGGAAACCGCCTCAACACGTCCAGTCTGCCCCTTTGAAGCCGCCGAAGCGGCCAGCTCCGGTTAAATTTAAACTCCAGGCTCAATAGCAATGACACGTTTCGCCGCCCGGCCGCGTCCCCCTCCCAGCCACCAGCTCGCGCCCGCCCGCGCTCCGGCCGCCCTCCGAGGCCCCTGCCGCGGGGTCCCCGCGCCCGCCGGCTCCGGACGCGCGGGCAGCGCCCGGCCCAAGATGGCCCTGTCGCCCGGGGCCGCGCGGCCTGCGGGGCGCCGCCGGGAGCGCCGCCTGCGCGCGGGAGGCCCCGCGGGGCGCGCCGCCCGCCTCACCTGCTTTCTCGAGCTTGCCGGACATTTCCGGGCTGCGCCGGAGGCCGAGGCCGCCGCTCATCGGGCCCGGGCCGGGGCGCCGCGGGGCGACAGGTCGGCGCGCCCTGGCTCGCCTCGGCCCTGGCTCGCCGCGCCTCAGGCCCGCGCCGGCATGGTGGGCTCCGCGCGGCCACGGCCCCCGCTCGCCGCCCGCGCTGCAGCCCGCCCGGGCCGCCGCTGCGCCGCTCCGCCTTCGGCCCGCCGCCCGAGCGCCCACCCGCCGCTCCCGGCCCGCGAGCCGGCCGCAGCGCCGCGCCGCCGCCGCCGCCGCCGCCCGCCCGGCCTGGGCCGCGGCCACGGCGCCACCTGCCGGAAGCCCGCGCGCCGCCGCCGCGCAGCGCCCCCTGCCGGCCCGGAGCCGTCTGGGAGCCGGCCAGCGCCACCCTCCCGAGACGCAGCGCCCCCTGCCGGCCTGGAGTCCCCGCGCCGGGCCTGGAGCCGCCCCTCGCTGGACAGGCTCCACCTGGGAACCAGAGAACTGGGCCTGGGGCCCACACCCACACCCACACCACAGGACCCAGTGCCTTCCACGTCCCCAGCCCGGCTTGCCCACCACCTTTTCACCCCAGGACCTGGGACTTCACTGCCCCATTCCCATCATCCAAGAGTCTGCAGGCCAGAGGCTCCACACCAAGGGCTGGGACTGCCCCTGACCTGGATCAATCTATGCCATCTGGGGACCAGAGACACAGCCCCCTCCCTAACTGGAGCCTCAATACCAAGGCCTGGCGGCGACCTCCTACCAGACCAGTCTCCCCGCCAGGGAACATCCCAGGATGCTAAGCATTACGTGCCAAGCCTGATCATCCACCCCCCACCCGCTGTGGGACCCAGCAGCCCCTGCCTATCCTGCTGTTTCACACTCCTCTGGGAACCCTGGGATTCAGCTGGGGACCTTTCCTAGTGCCAATGGGTTTATTAAAAGTCATTCATCTAAGGTTTAAAGAACTTATCAGGGCTAGAAGAGTCAATGGTGTCAGGTGGTGTGAACACAAATGATCCTTCCTTCCAGGGTCCACACTTTTTTGTGGAATCAAAGATAAATTGTATCACGCAAGTCTTAAATAACACTGTGTTTTAGTAGCATGAGGGATGTTCAAATGTTGGCAAATCTGCTCCTTGATCACTGTTTTTAGCTCAAGATGGAAGACAAATAAGTAGCACTGTTGAGAGCCACAGCCAAGGGGCCCCAGCAAACTTTCAGACAGCGCCCTAGGAACATCTAGCTGATTGGCTCCTCTGAGGTGATGCTCATTGGAGATGCTCATTGAGCTGTCCCCCCCCCCTTTCAGACTGCCAGCTGATGATTGGCTCACAGCCGCCCAGCAACATCTAGCTGATTGGCTCCTCTGTGGTGATGCTCATTGGGCTGTTTCCCTGCCCTTTCAGGCCACGGAGCTGCTCATTGGGGGACTTTTTTGGCTCCGCCCATGTGACCCAGCCAATCAGCCTCAAGAGCAGGAGGATTGTGGGAGGTGGAGAGGCTGGTGGTGGTGGCAGTTGGGCTCTGAGGGTTTTTCCTGAGGAGCTGTTTTGTTTGGCATGTGTGGTTCTAAAAATAAAGTTAGTTTCTTTTGACAAGTGGCTTCTGAATTGTGCCCAGCCAGACTGCAGCATAGCACAGAACCAACTTCCCTAGTTTCCCTCCTGTTTCCCTCAAAATACACAAATAAGAGAGTGATGGGGACAGGATTTGGGTGTAGATTCACTTCCCTTTTCAAACTGATGTTGGCCACTCTGAGTCAGGGTGGCCCTGGCTCTGCTGTCTTAGCAGTCACATCTCCAGGCAAAATTAGTCTGTGATTCAAGCCTACCTTCCCAACACTCCCAAGGCTGTGCCAGCCTTATTGGATTCTGAGCTGAGAAGGGCCAGTATTTCGAGTCCAAAATCCTCGTCCAAACCCAGCTTACCGAGGTCTGAAGCCATGGCACTGTTCCTCTGTGTGGCCATCTCTCCACATGGTCCCAAAGGGCAAAGTTGGGTACCCACAGTCCTAGGCCTGTCATCTGCCCCCCTCAATTCCAAAGGACAAAGAGAGTCTCGTTCTTGATAGTTCCAAAAAGAGCTTCATAGGGGACTCTCATTAGCCCCTTTGAATCACATGCCTGTCCCTCAGCCAGTCCCTACCAGTGAGGGATTAACCATGTAAACTGACCAGACCTAGGAATCATGCCAGAGGAGGTCAAAGACCCAGCAGCTGGGAGAGGGAGAGGGTGTTTGCTCCAGGCCAGACGGTCACAGGAGATGCTGGGGATAGAACCTGGGGCCTTGCAGATGCTAAGTGAGTGCTCTGCCACAAGCTACACCTCCTGCCCAGGGACTGTTTGTACCTGAGGGTTTTTAATTTATGAAGGTGATTGGTGACACTGAAGTAAGATTTATTATGTTTTCCGGGAGAAGGGGGCACCCCACACCCTGCCACACAGGGCCCCACAAGGAGCACTGGGTTTAACTAGGAGACACACCAGGTGGAGATCCCAGGCTAGGGCCTTTACTGGGGCTTCCATGAGAAAAGCTCGGCAATGCAGAGTGAGGGTTGGCTGGTTGAGTCAGCCCAGTGGGCTCTAGGCTCTGGGGATATCTCTGGTTGCCTGGTGTCAGGCCCTGAGGTCAGGAAAACATTGACTTGGTGTGAGAGTTGCACAGGAAGTAAGCAGGGCTACAGATGGGTAACACTATGTTTTGTTGTTGTTTGGTAGTGGTGGGAATGGACCCCAGCCTGCCAAAAAAATGCTGTCCCACTGAGCTTCACCCCAGCCCTGGGGCTAGAGACTTGGGATGGTTGTTATATGAAAGATATGCTCCCTTGGCTGCGCTAAGAACCAGCTAGCCCCAGGATGGACAATTCCTCCCTGGCCAGCAAAATTGTTAACATGTCAAAATATCCTAGGATACAGAAAATGAAAAATATTATTATTGTCAGGGGCTGTGCACAGACTGTGTGCTGCAGTGCCAGCTCCAGCCGGGGGAGGGACCAACTGACTCCGCAGGGGTGCTGTTGGCCAGCCTCCCAGCATTCCAGGGAAGTCCAGACCCGGCCACTGCAGGGCCATTGCTCTCTGTTTGCAAACACTTAGCTATTCAGACAACAAGAATTTATGAGACTTGGATGGATGACAGCCAGGGTGGGCTGGTGGTCCCGGGACTCATCTCAGCTTCACTTGCTGGGGATTCTTTTTCATGCACCTGCAGGATCTCCCAGACCAACCCCCCTCCCCTCTCCCTGGACAGAGTATTGGTATTGGTTCATTACACTGACATCATCACAGATCAGAGAGCAAGTGGGATCCATTAGGAACACTGACACTTCCTCAGGGCTGCCTGGGGCTGACAGGGCTCAGACACTGTTTCAACCCTCACAATAAATTCAGAAAGTAGGTCCGGATCTAGGAGTGTCTCTATGGTAGTGCTATAGATACCACCTTAATAATGTTGAGGAAAAGGCGAATTTGTTGAAGCACACAGGGGTGCCTCTTGGGTAGAATGGAAGGGCAGGAAGCACAAACTTCACCAGGAGCTGGGGGTCACTTATCCACAAAACCTGACCTCTTCTTCTCCCCTCTCAGACAACAGAGCAGAACCACTAACTATACTCAATCCCAAACTGATCTTCCAGGAGAGATGATCTGATTGGCTCAGCTTCAGTCAGTGGTGAGCTCAGGTTCAGTTGGGTGTGAGCAGGTGGGTGGGGTTTCAGCTGCTAGGTTACAGTTCTGAACAGGGGAGGGCATAGACTAGGTGGGCACCTCTGTTCTCTACAGCTAATATTAGCCCCACTTGGCTGAGTGGGTCACAAAGATATATCTAGATCTGGAATCATGCAGATGAACCTGCTCCAGGATCGTGTTTTAAGCACATGGCTACAAATTCTCTAACCTAAAATCTAAATGTACCCCACAATGTTTTACCTGTATATTTGATCTTGCCTTCTGTTTAATTCAGTTTCATAGATTGTATGACCTTATGCAAAAAACAAAGATGAACAAGCCCTGTGTCCTGGTCTCCAGGAGCTTCAAGGAAACTCAAGGATAGAAATCTTAAGTCCCAGAGACCAAGTGGATGGGGGAGGGGACACCCACTATGCTGTCTGGGGTGCAGATATTCATTTCAGGTTGGAGCATCAGGAAAGGCTAAATAGAGAAGATAGCTGTTTTAGCAACTTTAAATGGGGTTCACAATTTCATGTTTTCATTGAGTTTTTCTTTAATTTTTTGTAGTTGTAGATGGACAGCATACCTTTATTTTATTTGTTTATTTTTATGTGGTTCCGAGGATTGGACCCAGTGCCTCACATGTGCTAGGCAAGCACTCTGCAGCTGAGCCCCAGCCCCAGCCCCAGCTGTGCACTGAGTTTTACTTGTTATTCATTACGGAGAGCTAGAAGCCTCCCATCTCTCCAAGCCCCAGGCATACAAACAGCTCTGTCCTGAACTAGTGCCAGCATTTAGGAAATTGGAAAGATGTCCACAGATGTTCTCAAAAAGGCCGAGACAGATGTCTGGGTCACCCTTCCACCAACTAAATGTGGGACCCTCCAGACCAGTCCTAGCAGAGTAGCAGCAGACTAGCTCTGGGGTAACTTGGCCTTTTCTTCCATCTGTAGGGATGTGGGCCAGTTAATACAGCTAATAGATCTCTCTCTCTCTCTCTCTCTCTCTCTCTCTCTCTCTGTGTGTGTGTGTGTGTTTCAAAAGTTGGTATGAAACAGACATTTTCAGTAATGACTTATAAGGTAACCACAGCCTTTTTTGCAGGGGGGATGGGACTGGGGTGGAACCTGGAGCCTCGTGCATGGTCAGCAGGTAATCCCACACTGAGCTGCACCCCAGCCCAGGCAACTGCACCCTTGAAGATCAGGTTTACATGGGGTTTCTGGAGTCCCAAAAGGAAATTGAGGGACCAATGATATTTATAATAGTGCTGAAGAGAATAAAATACTTATGAATACAACTAATCAAAGAGGTAAATGACTTGTACACTGAAAACTGCAAAATACTTCTGAAGGAAATGAAAGGAGACACAAATTAAGGGAGAGATAGCCATGTTCATCTTTTGAAGATTTAATTTTGATAAGATGTAAAGGTGATGTCAATGTCAAAATGATCTACATATCTAACGTACTTTCTTTCAAAATCCAATGATGTTTTTTCAGAGCTAGAAAAACTCACTCTAAAATCCACATGGAGTCTCGAAGGATGCTGTCTTAGTCTGCCTCATGTTGCAGTAACTTATACAGAATGGGTACTTCATAAGTAAAAGAGCTTTATTTCCTTTCATTGATGTATTTTGGTGCTGGGAATCGAGCCCAGGACCTTGTGCATGCTAGGCAAGCACTCCATGGATGTTGAGAGCCACAGCCGAAGGGGCCCCAGCAAACTTCCAGCTGCCAGCTGAGGATTGGCTCACAGCAGCCCCAGCAAACTTCTAGCTGCCAGCTGATTGGCTCCTCTGCGGTGATGCTCATTGGGCTGTTTCCCCGCCGTTTCAGACCACGGAGCTGCTCATTGGGGGACTTTTTTGGCTCTGCCCACACGACCCAGCCAATCGGCCTCAAGAGCAAGAGGAGTGGGGGGGGGGGTGGAGAGGCTTGTGGGAAGCCGGTGGTGGCAGTTGGGCTCTGAGGGAATTCCTGAAGAGCTCATGTGGTGCAGCGTGTGTGTTCTAAAAATAAAGTTCGTTTCTGCTTGACAAGTGGCTCATGAATTGTGCCCAGCCAGACTGTGGCACATGGATCTGCACCAGCAGCCCTAAGAAGCTGGTTTAGCTCATGTTTCTGGAAGCTGAAAAGCCCCACATCTGGTGAGGGCTCCTGTTGTCATAGCATGAAGGGTGGCATCACGGCAGGAATGCTTGCAGAGGCCCCGGGCTTGGGTGGCCTTGCTTTCCTACTGATGCCCTTGCAGGATCCGAGAAGGTCCTCCAAGTCCTCGCTGTGGTAGTGCCCCTAACCCAGTGCCCTGCCACCAGGCTTCCCTCTGAAAGTCTCCACCACTCCTCAACACTGTGCCATTGAGGACCAAGCTCCCAGCATAGAACCTTCAGGGGGAAAACCACAGGAGAACCACCCAAAAAACAAATGATCTGAAAAAAGAAAAGAAATCAAAACATAGTTGGGGAATTTCAGTTTCCTTATTTCAAAACTTATTACAAAGCTAGAATAATCAGAACAATGGAGGACTGTGGGATAGCTCAGTGGTGGAGCACTTGCCTGGCCTGCAGGAGGCCCTGGGTTTGGGCCTCAGAATTGGAAGAAAAAAGGAAGACATGTAGACCAATGGGAAGGGACAGAAACCCCACAAATAAACACATGTATACTTAAATTTTTTTTTTTAATATTTGTAGTTGTTGATGTACCTTTATTATTTATTTATTTATATGTAGTACTGAGGATCGAACCCAGTGCCTTACATATGCGAGGCAAGCACTCTGCCACTGAGCCACAACCCCAGCCCCCTTAAATGATTTTTCATGAGGTGCAAGACCATTGAGTGAAAAAAGACAGTCTTTTCAACCAGTGGAGCTGTGAAAACATACAAAAGATTCAGGGGGAACTCATACCCAACACCAGAGATAAAAATTAACTCAAGCTGAACGCCATGATTCACGCTCTCATTAGGATATGGCTACAATTTTTTTTTTAAATTGGTACTGGGATTGAACCCAGGGGTGCTTAGCCACTGAGCAACATCCCCAAAACTTTATTTTTTAATTTTGAGACAGGGTCTCACTAAGTTGCTGAGTCTGGCTTTGAACTTGTGATCCTCCTGCCTCAGCCTCCTGAACCTCTGGAATTATGGGCATGCACCACCGTGCTCAGCAATAGGGTATAATAAAACAAAACAAAACACCCCAGAAAATGACCAGGGTTGGCAAGAATGTGGAGACAAAGGAAGCCTCCTGCAATGTTGGCAGGGATGTAAAATGGAGCAGCCACTGTGGAAAAGAGAATAGCGATTCCTCCGAAAAATTGAAAATAGAGCCACCTTATGATCCAGAAGCTCCCCTTCAAAAGTGTTGCCTGCAGAGACTCGAGGGGTGCTGGTGCTCCCTGGTTAGCAGCACTGTTTGCAGTAGCCAGAACATGGGAGCAACCCAGGTGAAGGCCTGAGTAAAACGTGGCCTGAGGTTCCATGGGGTGGTGCTCAGCCTTAGGAAGTTCTGACGCCTGCTCCAACAGCTTGAAGCTGTAGGACATTATGCTGAGTGGAATGATCCGGTTGCAAAAAGACTAATGCTCTGCGATTCCAAGGAGGTGCTTGGAGCACCTAAAACAAAGAGGAAGTAGGGTGGAGGGTGCGGGGGCGGGGCCCAGGCTGGGGGTCGACTGTCTAATGGGGTCAGGGTCAGCGTTGGGGGTGTGCGGAGGGAGGCTGGTGATGGCTGCATACAGTGAGTGTAGTCGATGCTGCTGTATGGTGCGCTCAAACAGTTAAGCTGGTAAAAAACGGGTGGGGGGATGAGATATTAGCCCCACAGCTGATGCCTGCCAGCGTGAGAGCCCTGGGTGCTACCGTTTCCTCAAACAAGCCGGCGAACACCACAGGTAGCCTGATGAACGGGGAAACTGTGTAAGAAGTGGAGAGTGTCTGGCAAACCCTGCGAGCACACACCCACACGTGCATCTCGTCTGCCCCCTAGTGAGCATTCAGAATTCTGCACTCTTTCCCTGAAAGTCCACTGTCTTTTGGCGGATGCTCCCCTTCCACTGAACTCCTGGACTCCAGTGATCCTCCTGCCTTTGTCCCCTGAGTAGCTGGGACTACAGGGACAAGCCACCACATCCAGCTGCAAATTTTTAAGTCATTAAGCCTCATAGGAGACATGTGTGCATCATTTAAAAAAATGAAATCATTCAGATGCATAAAATAAAAAGTGGATCTCACTTTCACTCATGGGAAGTAACTGTTGAACACTTTCCAGATCTTTCACTATTAGAAATCCGTGAGCACTTGTATGGTATTTTACATGAAAGGGTTTGAATGGTACGCATGGGCTTGCATGACAGAGCCTGGCTACATGCCCACTAAACCCATTTGTGGGGCACACAGCCTGACTAGCCTCCCAACTTCCCCTGGGGGTTAGGTGTGGCCCCGCATTCAAATGAGAGAAGACCTAAGAGTTGCCATTTCAAGCCCAGCCCACAGATGCTGCCACACCTAATCTGCTCTTTCTCTTCCTGCTTCAGTCCTGTGTTGAAGACAGAAGGAATCTGGGTCCTTGAGTGACCTCCTGGGGCCGAGCACAGCCCTGGCCATGAATCGACATAGGACTGAGCTGTAGGCAGGGAAGGAGGCTCTGCTGGATTTGCCACAGCAGTTTACCTGTCCTGTGAGATGCAGTCTACAACTCACATTTTTCATTAAACATATCCATTGAATATCTTTCATGCCAGTACATATGGAAGTATTGTATATTTTTAATAGCGAAGTTCTGACGCCTGTTTTTTTCCAACTATTTGTATAGACATATCAAAATGTGTTTAACCACTTTCTGGTGGGTACTTACATTGCATCCAGGTGTTTGTTTGCTTGTTTGATTGATTGATTTGGTACCAGGGATTGAACTCAGGGGCACTCAACCACTGAGCCACATCCCCATCCCTATTTTGTATTTTATTAGAGACAGGGTCTCACTGAGTTGCTCAATGCCTCACTTTTGCTGAGGCTGGCTTTGAACTCGCAATCTTCCTGCCTCAGTCTCCCAAGCTACTGGGATTACAGGTATGTGCTACTGTGTCCAGCTGCATCCAGTTTTTGACATTATAAACAAAATTGTGGCAATTATAGTGATCAGGGCGTCCTGTGCAGCTAATATTTCTCTACTGGATTTCTCTACTGGATTTGCCATAGCAGTAGTAGGTTATACACTATTGTTTTAGATAAGGAGACACAAAGAAACACAATAGCCTGGGTGGTGCAGAAGGATCTGGAACAATTGCATTCAGAGAGAGAATAGAACCAAGTTCCTTCTAGCCTCTCTCCTTACTAAGCAACCTCGTTCAAGTCTCACTCTTCTAGGCCTCAGTTTATTCACCTGAGAATTAGCATAAAAAATCAGGGTTGTGAGGGCCTCATAAGGTGACTAAAGTGACCAAGGTTCAATACAGCAATGTCCATGTGTGGTTAGCACAGGCCCCGCCCAGTGCGAATCCTCACCACAGGAGGTAGTGGAGACCGCATCCCCTCCCACCCAAAACAACAATGACAACTGAAAAGTAGGACAGACCATAGCTTTCAAGACACTGGACCTCAGGCAATGAAATTCAGTGACCCCTGGGAGGGATGGAAATGCGGTGAGACAGGACTGACCCCAGCTCATGTCTGGACAGGCAGGGGTGGGTCCCAGCGGGGCTGAGAGCCCAGGAAGACCAGGTGGTGTGCGGTCACAGGACAGGGTGCTGGGAGGAGAGGGCTGCCAGGGCTGTCCCTGGAAAGCCCAGGGTGGGGCACAAGCAGGTGACTGCCTCCTGGGGCCACCTGCTCCCAGAAGAAGGGAAGGAACTGGTCCTGCTCCTTCAAATTCCCCAACCAGAGGGACTCCAGGGGTGGGTGACACACAGAGAGGCCAGGGTGTCCTGTTCCCTCCAGCGAGAAGGAAAGTGTAGGAGCGCCCCAGCAGCCTCTCGGCCTTCCCCAGCTGTGCCATCTCTAGGGCACCCCGAAGCTCTGGTCCTGCCCAGAGTTTTCTCCCAGCTGGTTCAGGACTCTTGTGCTCCCTGAGAGTCTGCACCCTGCTGTTCCAGTCGGCCTCTCCCCGTGTGGCCCGGTGTCTCAGGGTGCAGGGGGCTGGGCACGTTGCACTTGGCACATGGGTTCTGTCCTCTGAGATGGAGAGCAGAGCGACCAGGCTGGCCTCCCTTCCATCCCTGAGTTCGGTAAGTCAGAGTGGGAGCAGGAGACAGAAATGTGTGAGGCAGGCAGGGCAGGGCCTCCTCAGGAGCTTACGAAGGGCAGAAGTTCCTGATGAGGGACTCCATGGGGCCTGAGGCTAAGTGCAGTCCCTGAGGGCGAGTGGCCGAATCAACACCCTATTGGACAGGGGGCGCAGGAACAGCAGGTGCCCTGGTGGGATGGACTCAGAGACCCACTTCCTTACAACTCAAGGCCACCTTACTCCCCCTACCCTGTCCCACAAACCCGTAGGCCACAGCCACCAGCAGCAACGCTCCTTGGGACCCTCCCACTGCGGGAGCTCTGCTTTCCTTCCTCCCTCCCTCCTTCTCTCCCTCCCTCCCTTCCTTCCTCCCTCCCTCCCTCCCTCCCTTCCTTCCTTCCTTCCTTCCTTCCTTCCTTCCTTCCTTCCTTCCTTCCTTATTACTTTAATAAATCCTGTTACTTTGCTCTCAACTTCCTGTCATAGAGCTCATTCTTGGAATTTGTAAGACAAACTATGGATCCTCCTGTTTCAAGACCAGGTGTGGGGTCCCCCCCGCCATTCAGGGGAGGAGCAATAAACTGCACCTCTTTCTTCTCTTTTTTTTTCTTTTCTTTTCTTTTTATTTTAGGGGGTGGTGTACTGGGGATTGAACCCTGGGATGCTCTACCATTGAGCTATGCCCCAGCCCTTTTTATTTTTATTTTGAGACAGGGTCTCACTAAGCTGCCCCGGCTGGCCATTAACTGACAATCCTCTGGCCTCAGCCTCCCAAGCAGCTGGGATTGCAGGTGTGGCCACACACCTGGCTCAGATCACATCTTTTTCAGGTGTAGATGGACACATACCTTTATATTATTTATTGACGTGGTGCTGAGGATTGAACCCAGTGCCTCACATGAGATAGGCAAATGTTCTACCACTGAGCCACAACCCCAGCCCCCAGATCATACCTCTTGGGGGGACTAGGGCACAGTTGTGACAAGGAGGACTGGCGGCGGGGTGGCAGGGGAGAGACTGTGATCACACTGTGAGCCCCTGCTGGGGTTTGGAAGTGGGTGGTCCCCAGAGGTGCATGTGCTGGAAGCTCGTCCCAATGTGAAGGTATCGGGAGGTAGTGGATCTTTGAGAGGTGAGATCTAGTGGAAGCTACTTAGGTCTTAGGAGGATTAATGCATCTCAGAGCAGTGGGTCAGGTACTGCAGGAGTGAATTAGTTCCCAAGAGTGGTTGTTACAAAAAAAAGCAAGCCTGGCCCCTCTCCACTCTCTTGATACCTTACCCACACATGGCCCCTTCTGCATGTGGCCATTTCCCTTTGTACTTCTGTGCCATGTTGTGATGAAGCCCAGGGGCACCAGTTTCCATGTCCCTCAAACTTTCCAACCATCAGAATTGTGAGCCAAATATACCTCTTTTCATTATAAAGCACAGCCTTCTGTATTTTGTTATAGCAACACAAGATGGACTAAGATAGCTTCATTGGACAATTGAGTTGCCGCCACTGCTAGGGTTCCTGGCCCCCTCTGTGTGCCTCCATAAGGCTCAGACTTGATCCTAAGCCCCATGACTTGTGGCCTGCCGAGCATTCCCCTGGGCCGTCCTGTATGAATCAAAATATTCATAACAACCCCAGAGTGGAAACAACCCAGATGTCCTTCCACAGGTGGATGGTTACACAGGCTGTGGTACATCCACACTGTGGAATACTACTTAGCAATAAAAAAAGAGGATCTATTGAGACATACAGGAACTCGGTTAAATCCCTAGGGAACTAAGGTCGCATATCACACGGTTCCATTCCAATAAAATTCTTGAAATTGTAAAATTGCAGAGCTAGGAAACAGATTGGTGGTCGTAGGAGGGAAGTGGTGCTGCTCTAGAGGGAATGGAGAGGAGAGCCCCGGTGATGGAATGTTTCGAACCTTGTCCCTACCAAGGTCAGTATCCTGACGGTGACGAGTCCTGGTTTTATAAGATGTCACCACTGGGTAAAGGGCACCGGGGATGGCTCTGGATTCTCTCTCTCTCTTTCTTTCTTTCTTTCCTCCTCCTCCTAAACTTTACCTATTTATTTATTTAACGTGGTGCTGAAGATCAAACCTAGTGCCTCACACCTATTAGGCAAGTGCTCCACACGGAGCCACAACCCAGCCTCCATATTATTTCTTACAATCACATGTGAATGTACAATTACCTTGGAAGGAAACACTCTTATTAAATCACAAAGTCTGTGGGCTGTGGAAAGTCAATTTCGCGCCCTTCCTGGGAGCGCCCACCCTTTCACGGTTTCTGCGTCCTAATTTCTCAGACCTGAGCTGTGCTCCCCCAGGTAGACCTGCCCGACGTTCTTGGACCGATTCTCCGCTGTTCCCCGTGTAGGCTGCTCCTCATTTTCTCCTTTACAAACACAGTGTGATGAGGGTCTTTGACTGTGTCGTTGCTAGGAGGGGAATTTCTGGGTGGAGAGTTACGCGGGTGCCATGGGAGCCTGTGCCTGTTCAGGCCGCTGTCTCCCCCCAGCTCAGACCTGGTTTACAAAGGGCACAGGCAGGCGACATCTCCTTCCGCTGGGTGTTAGAATGAGAGGCAGAGTGTGCCCTTCTTGATGGAACCCAGCGCCTCAACCCCAGCCCCCAGAAGTGTGCCCTTCCTGTTTACCCAACTCTTTTTGTTAGTTTGTTTGCAGTTCTGAGCCTCCGGCTTAGCCCTGAAGCACACCCAGCCCTCTTACTTACCAAATGCCTGAAAGGCAGACCCATCAACCCATCACACTGTGGGTTTTTAACAATGAGAAGACAGACTTGATAGAAAGATCAGCCATCCCTAGTTTTGCTTCACCGATTCCTTTCATCTTCACCTAAAAGAAGCCTTCTTGAAGCTTTCTACCTCTCTTCAGCTGCTCTTGAAAATAAAGCCTCCCCTCCCACTGTCTAGAGAGGGGAAGTTGCCTTTCAGTGCCCAGCTCATAATAAAAGAACTAGAAAGGTCAGTGCCAGAGCTGGGCTGGGACGGAGGGTTCCGGCGCTGCCACCTCTGGGCCCGGTGGTCTTGGGCAGGTGATTTAAATGACCCTAAATCTGTGTCTTCGAATGTGAAATGGGAACCATAATAGTGACCCAGCTACTCCACACTCCTGCTGTAGCTCCCTGTGCACACAGGAAGGTCGGCCCAGGTAAGGGAGAGGACCGAGGACCTCAGAAGAGTGTCATCCAGGCAAGAGAAGGGCCGGGACCCCCACTGTACCTGTTAGCACTGTCACCAGGGCACTCAGAGGCAGGCCCTAGCTTCACGGCATCCTTGTCTTCCAAGTGAAGTGGATAATAGCCCCTGTCTTCTCAGCTGGTGGACAGCTGAGAGGGGGCTGTGGAGGAGGCAGTGGGGGTGCCAGCCGCTGAAGCACGAGGGTGGGCGCTTCCCCATTCGCACCTGTGAAGAGCCTGCTGCTTCCCGGCAGGCGAGGCCGGCGAGGCCCAAACCTCAGAATCCCCCACTCAAATCACCTGAAGGCTCTTGGAGTCCAGCCTCACTACCAAATCTGCTTTTTTTTTTTTTTTCAAAATTCACCAACCAGAATCTGCACTCACAGCATTTTTCCTTTTAATTTAAATAGCTCTTATTGCTTTTTTTCCTATTACAAAAGCTATAACATTCATTGCATTAAAAAAAAATGTGAAAATAAAGAGAAGCAAAAAGAAGGTGGGGGAAAGCCACCACCTTACTCTGGAGCTTTGTACCAGGAGATGGACCTGCCCAGTTCATAACAGGAGACATCTAGGAGGCCCCCCGGGGTTCAAAAGCAATGGCTGAAAGCCTGGGCCCGCGACCTTCTCCAGCTGCCCTGCCAGCAGCCTGAGTCCACCGGCCCACTACGACTTCACTGCCCTGCAGCAGGCCCAGCGGGTCCTCGCTCACTGTGTCCTGTCTCACACTGTGTTTCTAGGTGGCTGTTTATCATGCATGCACGAAAGCAGGAAAAATTCAAGTGACGGCTTGTTGAAGCCACCACTCAGAACACCGCCCACAACATCCCCAGCTCCCCCACCACCACCCTCTTCCCTTAAGCCTCGCAAAGTCAGAGTCCCCAACTCCACTGGAGGCAGCCATTATTCTGGTCTTTATGCATAAATTCATTTTCACTGGTGTTAAACTGCATGTAAATGGAAAGTTTGGGTCTGTCATCTTTTTTAAAATACATTTTTAGTTGTTGATGGACCTTTATTTTATTTACTTATTTATATGTGGTGCTGAGAATCGAACCCAGTGCCTCACACATGCGAGGCAAGTGCCCTACCACACTGAGCTACAAACCCAGCCAGGGTCTGTCACCTTTTGCTCAACATTTTGTCTATGGGATTTGTTTCTGTAGTTCTTTTGTTGCATGTAGCTCATTTACATTGCTGTGTAATAGTCCGCTGAATGAAATTATTCTCTCTCTCTCTCTCTCTCTCTCTCTCTGGTGTATGTGGTATTTAGAACTGAACCCAGGAGTACTGTACCACTGAGCTACATCTCCAGCCCCTTTCATTTTTTTTCTGTTTTTCTTTTTTTTTAATTTGTTTTAATTAGTTATACATGACAGTAGAATGTATTCATGCACTTTAATACATCATTCATAGGTGGGATAAAATTTCTCATTTTTCTGAGAATTATATTGGTCATGTAGTCACACATACACATAAAATAATAATGTCTGTTTCATTCTACTATGTTTCCTACCCCACATCCCTTCCCCTGCCTCCCTTCACTTCCCTAGTGCCCACCACCTTATTATGAATTAGCATCCTCATATTAGAGAAAACATCCGGCCTTTGGTTTTTTGGGATTGGCTTATTTCTCTTAGCATGATATTCTCCTACTCCATCCATTTCCTGTCAAATGCCATAATTTCATTCTTTAAAGCTGAGTAATATTCCATTGAATACACACACACACACACACACACACACACACACACACACACGCCACATTTTCTTTACCCATTCATGTGTTGAAGGCCCCTTTCATTTTATTTAGACAGATCCTTGCTGAGTTTCTGAGGCTGGCCTCAGTGTACCCAGGACTGCAGATGTGCCGTGTACTATGACTGGCTCATTCCTTTTTTTCTTGGTGGACATTTGGGTTGTTATCGGATTTGGGTTATGATTCATCAGTGAGGCTGTCATGCACATTCTTACGCCTATTTTTTTGGTGGATGTGTCCAGATTTCCAGGTGCAAACTCAGGAATGGAGTTGCTGAGTCTCCAAAGGTGTGTGTGCAAGATTCAGCAGGTAGTGAATTCCCTTGATGCCGGCCACCCCAGCATCCGTCTGGAACAGGAGTTGGACTTTTTCACATCATAGCAGGGTCAGGCACCCAGATGGCTTTGAGTTCTCCACTTCCTCCCGGCTCCTCAACTTGGTTGACCTAGGACATCTGCCTTATGCAACTTCCTTCTAGTGGCCACATCCCTGAGGGACAGTTAGATGCAGCCTGCCACATGGATTCCAGTGACCCCCACACCCTGCGTGGACTGGGCAGCTGTCACAGTGGCCACCTCTCAGTCGCGGCATGACCTCCTGAGACTCAGCTGCTTGTTCTAAACCCGGTTAAAACTGATGTCCCAGGTCCCCCACACAGAGGAGCCTGGATGAGGTGGACACAGGAAACTGTTGGGTGCCTGACCCTGCTCTGGTGTGAGAAAGTCCAACTCATGTTCAAAACCGAAGCCCCAGCAACCTGAAATCATGAGAATTCAGCCCTGCAGATGCTGCCAAGCGTTTCCCCGAGTAGTTACATCAGTTTACACTCCTGCCTGTCTCTTGGCTTTTAAAATGTGCCGTGAGGATACCTAGTGGCAAACACACCTGGGAAGAATTCCAGCGGTCCCCAACCTCAGCGCTGCTTCAGGTCGGGCGAGGAGGCCCGCAGCAGGCGCCAGAGCCCCGCTCTCCTTCTTACCTGCCAGGCTGTCCCCACGGGGTCCCTGCACACCCGAGCCCAGGACTCTGTGCTCCCCTTGCCTGGCCACTGCACAGGACCACGCCTGGTAGGGCCTTTAGCTGCTCCGCAGAGGCTGCCCGCTGGCCAGGAGGGTCACCGCACCATGCAGCCAGATGGGGTCTGGGAGGGGAGGGGAGCTGCTCTCCAGGTGGGCCTGGCTGCCGGCTGGCGTCCTGCTGGTGCTGCCACTAGAGGGTGGCAGAGTCCCACAGAAGGGACAGCCCCGCCCAGCTCCCCTGGCCCAGCCTCTGGAAAGGAGCCCAGGGGGAGGCCATGACCCTGCTCTGGTCCGGAGCCCAACTCTCTCCCCACCTTGTGCCTGGTGGGTGTGCTGAGCCCAGGGAGGGAATCCAGAGGCCACTTGGCTTCTGTGACTCACAAGCTTTGGGACTTTGGGGGAGTCATGCCACCCCTGTGTGGCCGCAGCTTCTGCACTGTGAAAGGGCGGTGATTGTAGCCGTCCAGCCCCGGCTGAGCAGCCTCTTTGAGAGGCAGTATGAGCGCAGTAGTAGCAACAACGACGATGACTGTGACCTTCTGAGCACCTCCTCCGTGCTGGACCCTGCTGGGCCCTAGGGCTTCAGCCTTCTCTCCCTTAATCCTTCCAACTGCTCAGGAAAAGCCAAAGTGGGGGGCGGGGGACTAACATCAGGATGCCTCCCCCCCCCCAGCCCCACAGGTCCTCTGTGTGCCCACAGCTCCTGCCTTCCTCCTGTGTCACCATGGTAGGTTCCATGGCTATTCCCACGGGTCAGAGGTCAAGCTAAGGGGCAAAGGGCCAAGCCCGTTCCAGGCATGAGAACCAGGCTGGCGTTGCCCGCTCCACTCCACACAGTCTGGCTGCAGAGCCCCTGGGCGAGTTGCTGGGACCCCTTGATGGCCTTGGAGGGCCCGAGGCTGGTGCGCCTGTGGCTGACCTCAGGTTGGGTTCACTCCTTCGCCTGGGCCCCCCTCCTCCTCCGCTGCTTGCTCTGCAGTGAAGAAAACCAGCGCCTTTCAGTCAGCACCCCCGGAAGGCTCCCAAGGCCTTGGGAGAGCAGTGTCAGGGCTGAGGGTCTCCCTGCTCGAGCCCCCTCCCCACACCTGCTACAGGAGCTCTTGGGAACTTTGTGATTTTATTCTTTTTCTTTCTGTGGCAGTGCTGGGGATTGAACCCAGGGCTTTGTGCATATTAGGCAAGTGCTCCATCCCTGAGCTACCACCCCAGAACTTTTAATTTTATCTAGAGACAGGGTCTCACTAAGTCACCCAGGCTGACCTTGAACTTGGCACTCCCCCACCTCAGCCTCCTGAGTTGCTGAGATCTCAGGTGTGCACCACTGAGCTCAGCTGCAATTGTATTGTTTTTTGGGGAAAAAAAGAGTTCTGTTGCTAAAATTAACAAAGAAAATGCTTAAAATTGCCAGACTAGGTAATTCCAAAGGCCCCTCCTAGTTGTAAATGTTTTATGAAGACCTTTTTTGAACCTATTTATATTTTTAGATGGTAAGTTCAATGTTCGTTTTCCCTACTGAGCACAGGCTTCTTCTCTGTTGCTCCTAGAATGATCTTCTCTAGCCTCAGTGCTCCCTACCCTCAGTCCGGTTTGACATCCCCCAGTTTCCTACTAAGCCTCCCCCTGCTCTGCTTCTGGCTCTCACCCCTTCCCTCCTGGTCTCCTCCTCCCCTGCTCAGCATCTTCACTTCTCCCTCTGGGGTCTCCCACACGTCCACTCCTGAACACATGGAGTGGACCTCCATGGTCCTCACCTAGACACATCTCTCTCTGAAAGAAAACCGCAGGGAGTCGCAGTTTCTGGTAGAAGTGGATTTGTTATTGGCAAGTGAGGGAGGAAAGAACCATACTCCTGGCGAAAAGAGAGAAAGCTCCGTGGACAATGCACGCTTTCTCATCGTTTTTCCATCTGGGCTTCCACCCTTCTCTTTTGAATGCAGAGATAAATCCATTTTGTTGTAATAAATTCCACATTTTTGAGCACTTTTGAAGTGTATAAAAAGAGGGTGAATATCCACCCTGGCATATCAGAAGGCATATTAAATAGCACCCATTCCCCGGGGAATAGTGATGTGGAAAGATACACACTTGGCTGGTCTATAAGCTCTCCCCCAGCCTGAGCCACAGCCCCGGCTCTGAAGGACAGAGAGCTTAGCACTTTTTGCAGAAACCTGCTCAGATGAGATGTCCCCATCTTCCCAAAGACTCGTGTCCTTCACAAGGGAGTCTCCTCTTCCTCTGCGTAAGAATGAGATAATCAATCAGCATCAGCCAATCAATCGATCAATCAATCATTCCAGGAATGTTTGTCATGTGCTGACCTCACGGTGTTGGTGGGGGGTGTGGGATGCAACTCCCGCTCTCGACACAGAGAGGAGTGGCAGCCTGGCTTTGGGTGTGGTGAGGAAGTTGCTTGAACCTGGGAAAAGAGGGCTTAGAATAAAATCCGTCTCCTTCTGTGGTCATTAAGGCCAAGCTGGAGCCCGTCTGTCCCTGGGGCTCACCTGGCTCTGCCACACAACCCTGCTTCAGTCCCCACCCTGGCCCTCCTCCTGGCCCCTCCGGCTCTGCACACATGCACCCCTGTCCCTCAGCCCCACCACCTTTCAGCTCCTCCAAGGCCTCCCCTCAGTGATCCTCCAAAGTACATGAAGTTCTCCCACCATTAGTTCTGTCTCAGGACCTCACCGTCCCTGGCCCGCTGTAGCAGGTCTAGTGGGTGATTATTTACCATTGTCTGCTTCAGCCTCCCTGATCCGACTGTGAAGGCCGTGTCTGTGTCCACCATGGTATTCCTAGCATGCAGCGTGGTACCCGAGACAGTGCCCAGAGGATGTTATAATATTCTACAGAAGAATATTAACCAAGGAGGGTCAGTGAGGAGAGGACCATGGGGACCGAGCACGGGCCAAGGGACGCATCCTCCAGACAGGAACTGAGGCAAACTTCCCTGGACAGTCCCGTGTCCAGCACAGAAATAGCCTTCAGGAGTGGGAGTGGGGGATGGTGCTGGGCAGGAAGCACTTTATGAGGAGGAGGGCCGGCCGTAGGGCGTCCATTGTGGGAGGTGGGGGTCTCCCCAAATGCCCTGGGAGAATTAGTCCAGATGCTACGAGAGTGCTAGGTGTCCTTACGGTCCCTCTCATTGCGGCTGGAAGAACAGCAAGGGTTTTTTAAACACCTATTTTCATAGACACTTAAAGGCGCAGGAAAACCCAGAGGGAAGAAATGCAGCCTCTAGAGGGGCCGAGGGGGGCTCTAATGCCAGCCTCTCCAGCGGCTGAGCAGACCTGCAAACCGGCACCGTGCTCTCCTGCCGGGATTCACCCATGTTGGCCCATGTTGAGCTCCTGGGGTGTGAGTTTCCAGTCTGCCAGCTGGGGGTCAGGGTGAGCCGGGCTGCTTGGAGGGCTCGGGGAGGCCGGTGGAGGCAGGGATTCTGAGCCTCCGTGATGACAGACACCACGAGGGCACTGTCCTGGCTTCTGACTGCCATCCCAGTGGGATTTGGGCCAGCTCTCCTTTCCCTATTTGTACTATGGCCATGAGGTGGGGGGGTCCAGGCCATCGCCCTGTCACCCCAGGGAGAATGATAGGAGATGCCACCCCCTGGGCAGAGCCTGGGAGGCCCGACACCTTCCTATTAACTGAATTCCTGGAGATCAGTCAGCAGGTTTAGGTTTTGCTTGATTTAAATATTAATTTTGTTGATTGTATTCTTTAGATCAAAACTTGGAGATGTCTGTCTCCAGAGCAAAAAATCCAATAAATTATAAATTGAAAACATTGTTTTGAGGATAATGTCAGGGGGAAGGAATTATGAACCTGGGCGCAGGGGAAATGGCTAAAAAAAGCAGGCGAGGAGGTGGAGAACATGTTTTGATTTATAGTATCTTTTTAAAAATGAACATTTGTTGCTTTTGAAACTTTGTCTCCTGCTCTGTGCCAGACCCTGTGCTAAGTACTCTGAGCATCACGTTTAATTCTTTTGAAAGTCACCTGCAGTATTATTTCTTAGTCAAAGGGAGCCCACCAGGCTTAGAGGAGGAAGTGGGTGAGTTGGGATTGGAACTGTGGTTTAGAAGATCACATTCCCCAGGGATTATCTATCTTATCTGCCCCGGAAACTCCCAGAAAGTTAAGTGGTTGCTCTCTCTCAGATGCAAGGATTTAGGCTCATCATCTCCTCACCTTGGTCATAACCCCGACACCTGGGCGGAGCACCCCGCATACCCACTTGTGATACGCAACTTCATTTACTCAGGCATGGGAAGCCAGAGACACTGGGGTACACAAGACAGAGGTGGGCCCCAACCCCAGGCCGCTCACATTCCAGCGACAGAGACAGACACTTAGTGCAGAATCCGCCGGGGGGAGGGCCGAGGCGCAGAGTGTGGGTGTCATGGGCACTCGGTGAGAGCGCCTACCCCCAAGGGCTCCCTGGAGGAGGGGACACAGAGCTGAGGTAGGACCCTGCTGGGTAAGGAGGGGCAGGGAGTATATCCCACCACATGCACACAAGCCTGGTGGAGTGAGAGAACAGAAGCTTCCAGAAGCAGAGTTCATGGCTAACTGTAGCATGCAGGAGTGAGAAGAGCCAGAGAGCTGGCGGTGATTTCTTAATAGTGATGAACAATTGTTGGGCCTTTACAACGACCCGGGTTTATATTCTCATCCCTCCTGCAGCCTATTTGACAGATGCAGTTGCTGAGGTGGAGTAGGGCGCCCAAGGATTTAACCCGGGTTTGCCAAACTCCAGAGCTCCTGGTCTCCACCATGCTGCTGTGAGCAGATGGAGGGAACAGGGTCCCGCTCAGGCGTCAGGCCGTGGCCCTTGGTCATTCCTCGGGTCTGCTTGGCCCTTCTGGAGCTTCGTGGCATCGTGAGCTCCACCCCAGCTGCTGCTGCCCTCTGCAGTGGCTTCTGCCCCTCTGTGGGGTCCCTCTCTTCTTTTCTGGCCTGCAGAACCACAGCTGCACAAAGGCCTTCAGAGCCCCTCCCCGCCTGGAGACGGCCTCTGCTGTGCTGGAAGAAAGACCTCCATCGATTGGGGTCTCCCCAGGGTCCTGCCTTTCTTCCCTGCCTTTCTGTGTGGCCAGAAGACCCTCTGGCAGGGCCAATGGGATGTGGAGGTGACCCAGGCCGCCTCCGAGAGGACCGGACTAAACAAAAGCCTGGCCAACAAGCAGACCAGACAGCAGGGGCTGCCGTCAATACTACAGGCCAGGCGCAGAGCCGGCTCGGAAGCCTGCTCTCCCCCGCTCCCTGCAGGCCCAGTGACCCTTGTCAGGTGGGCACTCCAAGTCGCCGGGTGTCTCCCAGAACCCAGAGCGGGAGAGCCAGCTTAGGGAGCTCTGAGAGGAGCCCCGTGGGGGGCTGGGAGGGGGCTTGTATGGCTTTTGGCTGGTGAAATCATCAGGCTGGCGGAGCTGCCATGCGCCCCGGACCCAGGAGCCTGCTCTCTGCATGGTGAGCTGTGCATTCTTGGGCACACCTCTGCCTCTCCGGGCTTCAAAGGAGGAGAAAAATGAAGAGACTGGATGAACTATTCTTTCTGAGGTGTGGAGAGATCGGGTCATTTGCCTGGGTCTCCCAGCTGTGAGGTGGGCGGCCAGCTCCAACTCCTAACCCATGCTGACACTGGGCAGGCCCCACGAGACCACACAGCCTGACCAGGGGCCTCGTCTTTCAATGAGCCCCACTCAGCCCTGCCTGGGCTCTTTCCTCCCTCTCTGCTGAAGAGGGGAGGCCGGGCTGGAGGATGGAGTGACCGGCGGGATGACGGGTGAGGAGAGGATGGCTGCACTGGCTGTCCGTCATGCCAGTCACCTGCCTCAGGGGTCCATACTAATCGTGCCTTTCTATTTCCTGTATTTTGGATGTTTGACCTCTTGGGGCCTTGCTGACCCTGGCCAAGTCCCAGGGATAGTAAAAGACACCAGCAAGCCAACCCCCAGAGCCCACTGCCAATCACCCCTTTTTTAGTCTCATGCTCTGGGCCACCTGCCTGAATCATTGCAGGGCCAGGTGCCTGACAACCAGGGACAGCTGACACTATTCAAATGAGCCAGCCGTAAGCCTGCCTGCCCGGCCTGCCCTGCCCGCTGGTCCTTCCCAGGGATCCATCGTAAAGGCTCTGTCACTTTCCCTCCTGAGTTCTTCAAACATGGCCACTCCAGCTTCCTCTGTTCCTTCTGCCTCCTGACCCAGCTGCTGCTTCCCCGCGGGCCTCCTGGGCTGGAGACGCCACAGACTCTTGAGTGGCAGTCACTTCCTGGCCTGCGGCCTCACCATGCCTCAATAATAACAGCACCCACATTTTTAAACACCTTCATAGGCGGGTGCCCGCCCGGTGCCTGCCTGGGGTGCACAGCCTGGATGAGGGCTAGCTCCGGGGGTTGGTGTGGTGAGTGGGCTCTGGGCGAAGGCAGGGGTCCCCCCCTGGCTGGCAGCGCACCTCAGCTCACTGAAGAAGGCGGGCCTGTAGGGTGGCCTTGCTCCCTTCCTCCTATCAGGAAAGGGGTGCCTTGTCCAAGGTCCTGAAAAGCAATGTCCGTCCTGGACCATTCACCTCTTCCAGGGCCACAGAACCCTGGTTGGGGACACCTGGGGGAGCTGCTCACTCTCGGATAAGGGCATCTGGGAACCCCCTCCCTTCGTCCTTATGGTTGGGGTCCCAGCAGAGAGCTCTGGCCCTGTGTAGAGCAGTTTGGACAAGGTGGGGACCTGACCCGAGGAGAGCCACTCTGATTCACTCTCCAGGCACGCGGGCAGGCTCAGGAAGGGGTGGCCAGCCTTTCTACTTGGGTTTGGTGAGCAGCCATCTGCCTCTCTGTGGTTTAAAGAATATGGGGGGAGAAGGGGACACCCCCTCCAAGAAAGGCTTGGTGAAAGAAGGCATCAGGGTGGGGCTGTTCAAGGCCTCAGAGCTCCCTAAGCTGGCTCTCCTGCTTCCGGGTTCTGGGAGACACCCCGCTCTGCACCCACACAGCACCCTCCAGGACCCCTCTGCGTCACTGCCTTCTCTGGGGCTTTACAAAAGTCCCCATTTTACAGACAGCTCCACCTCCTGAGATGCAGAATTTAACGGCCACCCTCAGGTTGAGGGTCCTAGGGCAGCTAGGGTGACCCTGGGGAAGGGGCGCTGAAGGAGGAGTCCGCAGAGGCTGGGAGCCACACCCCGACTGCAACAGCTCAGGGGAGCAAGCCCGGGGCTGCAGGCCCGGCTCTGCTGAGGCAGCACTTCTGAGCTGAGCCGGGGAAGCTGGGGCCATTTGCGAGGTCCCAGGAGACTCTTGGCGGAGAGAGCTGGCTGCTCTCAAGCTCCTGCCTGGGGCCGGAGTGTTGCTGTGTCACTGCAGCCGCCCCCACCCTGCCACTTCTCCTGGGAGAGAGGACAGACGATGGCAGCCAGCGGAAGGCAGGCTGGCCAGCTGGGCTCTGGGTGGGCAGTGCAGGTCCCCAGCCCCATTGGGATGTGACCCTCTTTTAGAAAGCCACCCCCTCCCCCCCACCCCAAATGGCAGGGCTGGGTCACCAGGACCACAGGCCCGAGGAGCCAGACCTCTCGTCCATGCACATATCGGGGGCGGCCAGTGTGTGACTGCCCTACCTCCCTCTCACCCCTCACCCCTTCCTGTTCTCCTCCCCCAGCCTGCCCCCCAACCTTCCCCTGACGCTCTCCTGGAGGATCGATGAGGGAGAGGGATTTTTTCAGAAGTAACGAGGTTCTCTAATGAAACTCTCCCTAAGCTCTTAAATCCAGGAGCTTTCCGGCTCATCTGAAAGTTGGCCCCATCCCTGACCTTGAGGGAGGGATGACCCCTGACCTGGGGGAAAGAACGGTCTCTGATGCTCGGGACCCCGTGGTCCTGGGGCCACGTCCCTGCTGACTGCCCCCCCTTGGTGGGCAGCTCTGCCCAAGGAGCCCCGCCCATTTCTGTGAGTCAGTCCTTACAGAGGACCTCCTGTTTGCTGGACAACCAGCATAGAATGGGCCTGGCCCTCCCGAAGGCCACGGTCTAGTGCTTGGAGGAGGACAGGCAGGAGGGTGATGGCTCCTGTCATGGAAGGTGCAGGTGGAACCCGAGAGACCATCAGACCCCCCACTCCTCCTGGCTCCTGGGGGAAGGGGCTTTTCAAAGCCGTAGGGAGCAGCAGCCCTATGTAGACTCGCCTCCCATTTTAATAAATTCGATAGCTACTGCTTTTTTATTGAGCACGCCCTGTGAGCACGCCCTGTGGGCTACGCACCCTGCCAGGTCCTCCGAGCTCATCGGCCTAGCAGGACCCTGGGAGGTGGGGCCCCCCTCGGAGCTGTCTGAGAACACATCACTCGCCCAGGGCCACTGGTTAGCAAGAGAGAGGTGCATTTGAAAGCTGGGCTGTTTGATTCCCAACTTGGAGCCATTCCCAGAGGCAGCCCCATGTAGTCCCCTGTCCTGAGAGAGAACAGGCAGCCAGGTCGGAAGCACTTGGGAATCCAGAGAAGGTGCATCCCTGGGAGTTCCAGGCCAGCCTCAGCCCCCTCCCTGTCCTGGACAAGGACAGAGTGCCCGCAGTTCCCCACGGAGTGGCGGATGGCCCTTCCCCGTGGGGTGCCTGCAGCCTTGGGCCTCAGCCACTGGGCTGGTGCCAGCACTGCCGTGGGCATCATTTGAGAATGTCAGCGAGGCCCTGGCTCCCTGTGGCAGGCTGGCAAGGCCGTGAATGCCATGTTCTTGTGGGACGTCCACTCAGTGCCCAGATCTGCTGGTGGTGCTGACCCTCGCCCGTGAAGTGCCTGTAATCCAGGCCAGGAAAGACCCCGGACAGATGCCCGGGAACGCTTCTAGAATGCAAGTGCCAAAAAAGACAGAGTGGCCAGGCCCTGGAGGCCATGTGATCTGACCTGTCCACTTTTCACACGGGGAGCCAGGGGCGTGGAGACGGGCGGAGGTGGGTGGAGATGGTGGGACCCGCCCGCCTGCCCTGCACCACTGTCCTCCACCGGGCAGGCTGGGCCGTGCGCCTCAGGCCACAGTGGCAGAGCACCTGGACAGCTCCCAGGCCTCTGGGCTCCTGGGAAGCTTGCACTCTGGGTCCCGCCTGGCACTCTGGGCCAGTCAGGTCTAGGGCAGCAGGACAATGGAGGTGACACGTAGGAGCTGGCCCTGTCCTGGGGATGGTACTGAAGTGAGGAGAGAGGGGGCAGCAGGGGAGGGAGGGTCAGGGCGGGGGAAGGCGCAGCGGCCCTCGGCTCAGGAACTGAGGGCCACGCAGGCCAGAGGGGCGTTTCCGAGGTTTGTTTCTCCTCCTCGTCCTCTTCCCGCACCTTCTGTTATTCCTTCCGGAAGGCCCCACGGAAGGTGCCCCCGAGGCCCCCACTTCTCAGGCGCTTTTCACTTCTGTGATCCAGTGACTCAGTGCCTATCGCCTGGGCCAAGGGGCAGCTCTGCAAGGACAGGGGCCCCATCTGCCTGTGCTCCAGCAGCACCTGCGTGCCTGGCGCGGGCCTGGCCCAGAGGAGGTGCCCATCAACCGTCCTGAGTGAACCTATGTGGCCCCCACTGAGGGCTCTCGGCCGGAGGGCAGCTGCGTGGCCCTGCCCCTGCCGTTCCCAGAGCCCTCCAGGAACAGGAAGCCAGGCTGTGGGGAGCAGCAGCTCCTGGTCTCCAGCCAGGACAGCCGCTGGGACAGGGAGGCCAGGCTCCCGGGACAGGCCCCGTCCCAGGGAGTGGTCCCGCCAGGACTGGCGAGGGATGGAGCCCGATGAAGGGCCCACCCTGACCCTGGCATGGGGTCCACGGGACAGGGTGCCACCTCCCGCCCCGGCTCCTCCTGAGCTGCTCAGGGGCTCACCAGGCTCCCTCCTGCCCGGCTCCTCTCAGCACTCACTAAGTCCCAGCTTCTCCGGGAACCCTCGGGTCTCCTCCCGGGCCCTCTGAGCAGGGGTGGTGAGCGTGGTCGTGCAGGAAGACGGTCACAGGGGACGGAACAGGGCTCCCCACCCAAAGCATCCCCGTCCTGGTCCAGTCTGTGGCCACTTGACCTGATGGGCCCAGAGGGACTTTGCAGATGTGATTGAATTAAGGATGTTGAGCTGGGTGATTAACAGCGTGATCAGGGTGCACCCAGGAATCTCAGAGGTCCCTACAAGAGGGAGGCAGGACGGTCACACTTAGGGAAGGTCAGTGGCAAAGGAAGCAGAGGTCAGAGATAGAAATCAGAAGGTGCGGCCCTGCTGGCTCTGGAGATGGAGGAAGGGCCGGAGCCGGGGACCACAGGTAGCCTCTGGGAGCTGGGAGGACAGGGCCTGTCCTTCCCCAAGCTACCACCAAGAGGGTAGCCCACTGACACCTAGATTTCAGGCTGCCACCCCCAGAACTGTAATGCGTTTATGCTGTTGCCTGCCACCAAGTCTGTGGCACTTAAAGCAGCGACAGGAAACTCGGGTAATGATGATTCCATTTTCACTTGCCCTGCCCCACTGTCTTCATCTTATAGTGAAGCATGCCACATGGTACCCTTGTCGGGAACCCCCTGCCTTCAAGAGAGAGCTCTTAATCCAGCTCTTGGGGCTGTGTGACCCTGGGAAGGTGCTTGATCTCTCTGAGCCTCCATTTCCTTGTTGACCAAAGGGGAAGGGCAGTGCCCACCCCACGTGCTCCTGTGGAGGTTCCATGAGGCAGAGCATGCAGAGGGTGGGGCAGGAGCTGGGACACTACGTACCAACACCTGGGAGTGTGGGTTGAAGACTCAAACTCCTCTTGCTTGATTGGAAAAAGCACTGAACTGTTTGAAGCCACAGGGTCAGGCAGCCGATTGCGGACGCCATCAAACCTCCTCCGCCTCAGTTTCTCCCTGTGAAGATGAGGGGCTGCACTCTGTTGCTCTCAGGCTGGGTTCAGTCTGCAGACAGGCTTTGTGTGGCCCATACACTGTCTTAGAAAGTAAGAATTAGGCAGCGCGCGGTGGTGCACGTCTGTGATTCAGTGGCTGGGGGGTGGGGGCTGAGGCAGGGAGATTGCAAGTTCAAAGTCAGCCTCAGCAACTTAGTGAAGACCTGTCTTTAGATAAAAACACAAAAAGGGCTGGGGATGTGGCTCAGTGGTTAAGTAAGAATTAGTTGTCAACATTCAAATATTGCAAAATCTTGTATTCAAATCCAGTTTGCACCTTTAATAAAAAGGGAAGATCTGACCACAGTGGGCCCAATTCCTCCACCGAGGGGTGACTGAGGCTCAGGGGCAGTTGCCTTTTTTAGCCTGGGCCTGGGGTCCCGTTTGCCACAGTCCCCACTGCTCCCTATTGCCTTCCTTCTTCTGTCATTTCTGTGACCTGGTTGACTCCCTAAGGGCATTTGGGTTTGTGACCCCTGAGTTCTCTATGGTGGTCCACCGTGATCCTCTGCTGTAAGACAGCAGCGAGTCTGGGAGCCTCATCTCTCAAGACGCCATTTCTCTGAAGCTTTTTACGACTGCTTTAAATTTAAGTGAGCTAGACCTGCTTACCGTCTAACTGCTCTGCCAAGCCAGAAGTCCCCAGGGGGCGGCCCCCTACGAAACAGCCCCAGATAGCTCTGCGGCGTCGGTTCTTCTGGTTAAACACTGTCCACCCTCCTTCTGTCTGGCTGCCTTTGTCAGGTTGTGCTGTTTATAAAGTCTCATCTCCAAATGCCCCCTCTGCCCCTTCCAATGTCCCCATCTCCAACCCACACATGTCAGGAGCCAGTCTTGCCCAGAGCAATGGGGCCTGGGGAGCCCTCTGCTGGGGCAGGTGCTTGGATTCATTTATTGAAGACTGTCGTTTTGTTTCTCTTTTGCCTTGCTGGGGATCCGACTAGGGAAGCGCCACCACAGGCTTCATCCAGGCTCAAGCTCACAGAAGGTGACACGTGAGTCTTGCAACTTTGAAAAGGACTTTCAAAAATAGGCTGTGGCTGTGGCTCAGGGGCAGGGCCCTTGCCTACCATGTGTGAGGCCCTGGGTTCAATCCCCAGCGCCACATAAAAATAGATAAATAAAGTAAAACAATTATTTAAAAAATAGACTTTAGTTATTTAAGTACTGAGGACTGAACCCAGGGGTGCTTTACCATTGAGCTACATCCCCAGCCCTTTTAATGATTCATTTTGAGACAGAATCTCACGAAGTTGCTGAGGCTAGACTCCAACTTGCCATCCTCCTGCCTCAGCCTCCCTAGTCGCTGGGATTACAGGAGAGTACCACTGCACCTGGCCAGACTTTTTGGAGCAGCTTTAGGTTAGCAGTAAAGTGGAGCAGAGGGCCCAGCCGCGATTTTCTGCTTGCCCCTTGTCCCTTGGGTGCAGTGTCCCCCATTGTCAACACTCCCCCCAGTGGGGACACCTGTTACGATGGCTCGTCGTCTTCCCCAGGGGTACAGAGTGTACCTGAGGGGTCACCCCTGGTGTGGGACATTTCCTGGGTTTGGACAAACGTGTAATGACAGGAGCCACCGTGGTGTACCCTGCAGGAGAGTGTCACTGGTCTAGAAGTCCTTCCTCTGACTGAGGCAGGGGTGGGAGCCCTCCAGTTCCACGTGACGCCTGCCTTGCTCCCAGGCTGCAGAATAAAGGACCTTGGAGAGCGCCCAAACAGGGAGATTGAGGCGTGGACTCTGCTCCTCGCCGCCGTCTGGGTCCCTGCTCTGGCCATGCACAGGCCTCTCCCGTGCAGATGGGCAGGCAGCGGGCGCTGTGCTGCAGGCGCTTGGTGGATGGCCAGCCCTGGGGAGGGGGAAACGAGCGCCTATCCCTTTAAACACAGATTAGCAGCTCTCCTTGTGCTCAGCCTCCTTAAAAAGAACTTGTCAAGGTTCGCATCAATAATAGATAATGGTGCCTCACTGTGGCAGGTTCCAGCCGGAGGCTGTTTTGATATTTTCTAGAGAATTTGTCATCAATGGTGAAGTCGGGGAGGAGTGGGGGTGGGGGCGGGGGGCGTCTTCATTAATTTTTCCTCATTTGCATTCTGGCTGCTAAATAATGTATTGATGGCGCTCCGAGTCTTTAGCCCTCTCTCCCTGCCCAACCGCTCTTCCGGGTACTGGGCTCCCCCTCCACAGGGATGAGCTTGCACAGCCCCTGACAGCTGGGGTGGGGCAGGGGTGGAACAGCTCCGTGCGCCCCCAGAGCCCGGCGAGCCTGTCCCCAGGACCCTCCTGGAGAGCAGCTTCCTGCCATCTGGAGTGTTGTTATCTACCATTTATTGAGTCCTCACAGGAGCAGGTCCTGAACTGAGTGGTTTACCAGGAAGGCCCTCCTGACAACACCATGAGATTGGTACTGCTATTAAACCCACTTCATACATGAGAACATGGAGGCTCAGAGAGGGCAAGTACCTTCCCCAGGCCACACAGCCAGGAAATGGTGCAGCCAGGATTTGAAGTGGGTCTGACTGACTCTACAGCCAAACGTCTTGACTTCTAAGCTTGTAAATCTCACAGCCACCTGGGGCCTGCGAGCGTTGCCCATGTACCTGCCGGAGGAGCCCATCTCTTGAACCAAGAAATTAAAAAGGTGGGTGTGCAGGTCGGATCTGAAGGCGGGCTACGGAGTTCAAGGCCAGGGAGCTGACGGTGTGTGTCACCCCGAACGCAGGACTGACACCAGTGTGGGGGAGCCCTTGGGAGGCAGACTCAGCCCGGACCTCAACAAGGATCCTCTAACCTAGAGCCACCTGAAGGTGCACTGTGGCCGTCTGTGGGCAGCGGGCGCCTCTGGCCAGGGCTGCCTGCTTCTAGTGGGGAGATCCAGGCCACTTTCAGAACCTCTGGGGACAAGGGTCAGCCAGGCTGGTCAGTTCCCTCAAGCTTGGTGCTCCCTACACAGAACCTCCTCGGGCCCCCGCTGCCCCAGTGAGGCCGGCTCTAGCATGACCCCTTCACAGATGGGCAAACCGAGGCCTGGAGGGGGTGAGTGACCCGCACCTGGAGCCCAGCTCTGTCCCAGTTCCCAGTCGGAACCTGGAGTCCTTGGGCTCCTGTGATGCTCCAGAGTGAGGCAGAGGGCAGGGAGCAGGAGAGTGGGCAAGCCCGGCAGAGGGCCCGCGGGGCCACTGGCCTGTCACCCTACAAGGACCCTGAGGGCCTGAGCTGAGCATTGCCCCTTCTTCATGAGCACCCCCCGGGACTCAGGAAGATCTGAGAGCCCATGACGCGGCCAGTTAGAAGCCGTGTGTGTTTAACAGAGATGGACAGAAATGGGGGTGGGAACAGAATTGGTGTAGAACACAGAGCTGCAGCCATAAACGTGAAGACCTACAACTACGCCTGTCTCTGACAGCGTCCACTGAGCCCCACAGAGGATCCGGAGCCAGGCCCGGCTGGGGACAGGCTGACCAAGATGGCACAGCTCCCACCTCTGACCACAAGGAGGGGCGCCCTGGGGGCCGGGGACAGGTGGCTACAGTAGGTGCAGAGGAGAGATGCTGGGGTCGGGGGACCCATGGAGGTGCCCCTGACCCAGCAGGCACGGTGGGAAAGAGTCCTGGGAAAGGCTCCAAGGGGGTTCTTATACACACACACACACCACCACACATGACTCACCCACACACACACACACCATACACACACACACCACACACACACCATACACACACACGTACCACAAACACACACATACCATACACACCACACACACACACACACACATGACTCACCCACACACACACACCACCACCACACACACACACCACACACACCACACCCAACACACACACACACCACCACACATGACTCACCCACACACACACCATACACACACACACCACCACACACACATACCACACACACACACACCACACACACACACACATGACTCACCCACACACACACCATACACACACACACCACCACACACACATACCACACACACACACCACACACACACACACCACACACACACACACACCATACACACACACGTACCACAAACACACACATACCATACACACCACACACACACACACATGACTCACCCACACACACACCACACACACACACACACCATACACACACACGTACCACAAACACACACATACCATACACACCACACACACACACACACATGACTCACCCACACACACACCACACACACCACACCACCACACACACATACCACACACACACACACCATACACACACACGTACCACAAACACACACATACCATACACACACACACCACCACACACACACCACACACACAGACACCACACACACACACACCACACACACACACCACACACACACACACCACACACACACACACACACCCCACACACACACCCCACACACACACCACACACACACACCACACACACACACACCACACACCCACCACACACCACACACACACACCACACACACACACACCACACACACACCACACACACACCACACACCACACACACACACCACACACACACACACACACACCACACACCACACACCACACACATGACTCACCCCCCCACACACACACATTCCACAAACACACACACACCACACACACGCCACACACACACCACACATACACACACCACACACCACCCACACACACACCACACACACACACACACCACACACACACACACACACACACACACACCACACACACACCACACACCCACCACACACCACACACACACACACACCACACACACACACACCACACACACACCACACACACACACACACACCACACACACACACACACACACACCACACACCACACACACACACCACACACACACACCACACACACACACCACACACCGCACACACACCACACACACACACCACATACACACACCACACACCACACACACACCACACACACACCACACACACACACACACACACACACCACACACCACACACACACATCACACACACACACATACACACCACACACACACCACACACACACCACACACACACCACACACACAGACCCCCCCACACACACTACACACACACCACACACACACACACCACACACACACACACACCACACACTACACACACACCACACACACACACACACACACCACACACACACTACACACACCACACACACACACACACACACACACCCCACACACCACGTGTAACTGAGGTCCAGCTGGGATGTAGCAGTGCCCAGCTGCTCTTCCCCTTTTGTCTCATTTGTACTTGGGCACCTGGGGATGGAACCCAGGGCCCCCCACAGGTGGACAGGTGCTCTACCCCCGGGCTCCACCTCAGCCCCGATGCCCAGGGCCTGTGTGTCCTTTTCAGTAGGTGCTATGCGGCCCCCGGCCATGGGCCAGGCGCCTGCCGTTCCCGTCCCTCGCTCTCGGCGACCCACCTCTGCTGCCCCGGCCACGTTCTCCGGCTGGGGTTTCGGGTAGGGGAGCCGTACCTGTTCCCTGGGACGTCCCGACGGTCAGTGACTTGCGCCTGGAGCCCAGCTCTGTCTGACGCCGTGTGGGCCAGGACTCTTCCTCTTCTACGTGGTACCCTGGGATAAGGACGGGCCACCGTTGGCACAGCCCCTCCCTGTTGGTGGGCCCGTGGGGTGGTGGGCAGTGTCTGGCGGTTCTGAGCACAGCTGCTGTGAAGGTTCGAAGCAAGTCTTTTGTGAACGTGTGTCTCCAGCATCTCGAGGGATACCTAGCAGGGGAGTCACTGGACGTCGGGCAGTGGGTACCTCGAGGGTGTGGGGACCTCCAGCCTTGTCCAGAGTGTGCCGGCAACAGGGACCGTGGTCCCAGGGCTCCCGTCCCTGTGACTCGCGCCATCAGTCTTCAGGACTTCCGTCACCCTGGGGTACTGCCCAGGAGAGAGGACTAGAGAAGGAGGCCTCGTGAGGAGCCAGATAGACACGGGTGGCTGCGGTGACTACCAGACCCTGGAACATCAGGACGCCGGGCGCGACAGCCCGGGGCTTCAGGACTTAGGCCAGGTCTGAGGGCTCTGCACTTGGACAAGTCACCCTACCGGCCCCCCAGGGTCTCCAGCTCCCAGCCATGGGACTTCTCAGGCTCCAGGGTCAGGTGAGCCAAGTCCCCTGGTAAGTCCCCTCTCACCTGCCTCTATCTGCAGATCCTACTGGTTCTTTCCCTTTGGATCACACTGACACCAGGGCTCCCCGAGTCCTGAGATGCAGGAAGGGGGTGTCCACACGCTGTCTCTCAGGACTCTGTATGCTAGTACACCTAGTGGGGGCTTAGCTCAGGGCCTGGCCAGGAGGGGGACCCAGGAAGGGACGTTTGGGGACCCTCCTCACCTTCACCATTCCCTCATGCCTGGGTGCTCAGCTTGCTCCAGGCCAAACGGAAGCCACAGTGCTAGGGTGGAGCAGGGCCAAGGTCATCCTCAAGCTGTCCCCCGCTTCCTGAGAACACACTGGATCAGGGTGGCCCTGAATCCAATGACCGGCGTCCCTGTGACAAAAAATACAGGAGGCGCAGAGGCACAGGGAAGGGCCAGTGAAGATGGAGGTGGAGACTGGCGCCACACCTGCCGGGTGAGCAGCCAGTGGCCTCTGGGCGTCGGGAGAGTGGCCTGGAGCAGGATCTCCCTTGGGGACTCTGGGGGAACCTGCTGGGCCAGTGCCTTGGTTCTGAACTTCTGGGTCCTAAATGGAGAACAAATGTGTGCTGGGTTCAGGACACAGATGAAGCAGTTGGTACGGCAGGGCCAGGGCACCACACACAGGCCAGGGGCCTTTGGGGCCACGATGCCTCTGCTCTGAACCCCCTCTTCGCCCCCTCACCTCCTCCAGTCCTTGCTGGGACCTTCTCAGAGAGGCCATCCCTCTCCACGCCTGCTACACACAGTGCCCACCCCTCTGACCACTGGCCCTCTCTTACTGTCCAAGCACAGTCCCCTGACACTCTACCATCCATTCACCTCCGCTGCAGACAGCCCAGGCCGTAGGGCTGAGGCCTCCTGGCCTCCGCCGTGGGGCGCCCCTCTCTGGGAACTGGTCAAGTGGTGGCTGGACCTTGCCCTCTGCAGCCCCTGCAGCTGCCTCTGCCCCCGGGAGGCAAGCCTGTCCCAGGAGGCACGAGTGCATGAGCGGGTGTGGGGCGCCCAGTGCCCTCTGCCTGGGAGCGGAGACCATCCCGCCCAGCTGCTCGGCTCCCCTCTTGCAGGTCAGTGCAGGTTTGGTTGGCCTCCTGGAGCGGCGGAGAGGGCGGCAAAGGAAGCTGCTCATCCCAGATCCACAGCGGCTTTCCAACCAGAACGCGAAGAGCAGCTGTTTCCGTCGGCTTTGTCACTGCTGTGACTGAATGACCCCAGCACAGGACTGCAGAGGGGGAGGGCTGATGGAGGGCTCAGGGTTTCAGAGGGCTCCAGGTGAGGGGACGACATGGTGGGAGAATGTGGCGGAGGGAAGCAGCTCACAGGGTGGTCAGCAAGCAGAGACTCCACTGGCCAGATACAGAGGCAGACCCCGGGCCGCGCCCCAGCCCCGCCCCTCCAGCCACCCCTGGCACCCCAGAGAGCACTCAGTCAGCCCCTAGGGGATCCATTCACTGATGGGGTAAGACTCACAGCCCAACGCGTCTCCCCCGAACCTTCTTGTGTTGACTCCATGAGTTTTGGGGAGACACCTCACCTCCACACCATGACACAGCTGTCACCTGCGGGAAGAGGGAAGGGGCTTCTGGGCCACTGGCGCAACAGCTGAGAAGTGGGGGACACTGGCTTGAGGGTTCCCAGCTACGCTGTCAGGCTCCCTGGCCACGGTCCTCTTTCCTTGAGTACAGTGGCTGCTCTGTCCATTTCTGTGTCCCCAGGGTCCGCTTGCCCAGCCCACACAGTGCTACTGTGTCACATGGCCCCAGGGGGCAGCCTTCACCCCAGCTTCTGTGCAAAGCACCCCCTTGGGCACCTTGTGCACCTCGGCAGCCTCGACGCATGGCCCCCACCAGGACCCCAATCGATGTGCTCAGCGGGGGCAGAGCTCAGACTGCACCCTGCTCTGGCACCAACCTCCCCAGCCGCTGACCATGACCCTGCGCACACATGCTCACCTGTGGGAAGCTTCTGAGCGCTGCAGAGCCGTGTCCAAAGGCCAGCTCCTTCATGAAGCTCCAGTCAGAAGCAGTTCCCTTCCTCCTGGGCCACGAGCAGACTCTACCCCGTTTTTCACGTGTGCCACTGTGCCAGGAACTGTCGCGGACAGCCTCTGGGTGGTGCGTGTGTCAGGCATTGAGCCACTGCCCTAAGTGATTCACCTCGTTCCTCCTTATAACAAAGTGTGTGTGGGGGGTACCGCCATTATTCAATTTTACAAATAATCAAACTGAGGTGGGAGAGGCAAAGTGATTTGCTCCAGGTCTCACAGCCTGTAAGCAACAGCGGCCAGATATCCGGGCCTTTCTGACAGACCCACCCCTCTGTGGCACTGACTTCAAGTGAGGCCAGGGACTGGCTGACCTTGGGCAGCTGTGCAGAGTGCGTGTACCCTGCAGCTCCCTGAGGGGAGGACAGGAGCTAAGAGATCCCGGGACTCACACCCAGAGCCTGGGGAGCAGTTCCAGCGGCAGCCCAAGCTCTGCCCACCCATCTCTCTGCCGGGTTCAGGTCAGAGACAGCCCAGCACAGCACGGGACCTGGCACGGGGGAGCACCTAGTACTTATTGGCTCAAGTTAGTCCTGTCGGAGACGGGTTCAGACACAGTGAGCCATGCAGAGACTCCCAGGGACCAAAGGTGGCCGACTCTCTGGCCCTCTCCCGGCTTCCAGCTCTGTCCGGGTCTGTTTCCACCTCTAGGGACACTGACGACACTTGCAGGGCATTCTGGCTGCCCCCCCCGCCACCTGCCACACCCTATCCACGTGCATAGCGGCTTTTGTGTGAAGAGTGGAACAGGGAGTGGGTGCGGGGTGGTGGCCCTGGGGTGGAGAGCAGAGGCAGGCAGAGTGGCTCTGAGACAGCTGGTGACCTCTGGGCAGGCTGCTCCCCAGCTGTGCTGCTGAGGGTCCCCGGGCCTGGGCGGCATCTGTGGGAACGGGCAGTCTGAGGCCCCAGCCGCTCTGTTGGCAGGAATGCAGCAACTCCCCCAGGGTTGGTGGCAGGAGCAAGGTGTCCTGGGGCAGGTTTGTGGGCAGGAGTGAGGACTGCAGAGGGGCAGTGCAGTTACCATGGAGTGGCCATGGCTGACGGGCCTGCAGAGGTGCACGGGAGGCCCTCTTGGGAACCCCTGGATGGTGGGGTCCTGACGCCACCTGGGGGGGCCCTGAGCCAGTGAGCCTTGTGCGCTCACTAAAGGAGAAGGCTGCAGATCTCCATGTCTGTGATGTGAGCTGCCAGGAGAGACCAGGAAGGGAGCGGCGGAGGGGGAGCGAGAGGGAGCGTCACGGGCGCAGAAGCCCTCCGGCTACCGAGTGGAGAGGCAGGGAACAGGGAGAGGGCAGAGTGGAGGGAGGCTGAGATGAGCGCCGCGGAGGTGCAGGGATAATGGAAGTACTAAGTGCTCGTCTTTCCCGCTAATGAGGCCCCTCTGTAGGGGAGGGGGCGGAGGAGAAGCACCGGCGGATGACTGAAGGCGGGAGCTAATGAAGTCACCAGAGACTCGGGATTCCTTGGGCACCTCTGACAGGCTCCATGGCAGTGGGGCTGTGATTCAGTCTGAGGTGACCGAGGCAACCAAAGTCACCTGTTAACATGACGGGCTTGAGGACAGGATGGGGGCCTCGTCCAGGATGGATGCAGGGAGCGGAGGGGGCGACACCACTGCCCGGGGGGCCCAGGTGTCCCGGGCCAGCTGCACTCCCCAGGCACACACAACAAAACCAGCACCGCACCTGGGCTAGGGGCAGCACCGGCGAGGCCGGGGTCCCCAGGGCTGGGGTCTCTCGTACTCCTGACCAGAAGCAGTACGCTATTCTCTCGGCAGGAAACCCTCCCTGCCCACTGCAGGACCCATCTGGCATCTCCTCCCTTGCAGCGGGCAGCCCCTGGCCCTCCCTCGGGTCCTCCTGCCTCAGAGCCTTTGCACTTATCCCTCTGCCTAGAACGCACTCAGCTGCTGACTCCTACGCAGCTGTCCTGTTTCAGGTCTCTGATCAAATGTCACCGCCTCGAGGGGGCTTTCCGCGACTCCCTACAGCACGACAGAGCTTTGATGCTGTTGTCTCCTTGGGCTGCTGTGGCAAATGGCTGTATAAACCAGGTGGCTCAGGACGACTGAAGGCCAGACGTGCACGATCAAGGCGTTGGCAGGGTTGCTTCCCTCGGGGTTTGGAGAGAACCTGTCCCCTGCCTGTGTCCCAGCCTCTGGCGGCTTCTGCAATCCCTGGCCTCCTTGGCCTTTGGTGGCATCACTGGGGTCTCTGCTGTCTCCACGGGGCCTTCTCTGTTTACCTGTGTCTTTCCCTTTCAGTCTCTTAAAAGGACACCGTCGTTAGATCTAGGGCCACCTCAACACCTGAATCCAGGACGTCCTCCTCTTGAGATCCCTACCTGAATTATATCTTCAAAGACCCTGATTCCAAACAAGGTCACATCCTCGGGTTCCTGGTGGACATGGACCTTGGAGGGGGACACTCAGCAGCCCACTGCAGACTTGCTGTTTGTGGCGTCCAGGCCTGTTTGTGGAGGAGTCATCACAGTTGCTAGTGACCCATCTGTGTGTGACCGTCTGATGTCCACACTCTGGTTGTTCAGTCAGGTCGGTGGCATGGAGACGGGTTAAGTCAGTCCCTGGGCACCCACCACCAAGGCAGCGCATCGTAAGTGCCTGCAGGATGCACGACTGGGCTGGCAGATCCTTGGACAGCCGGGAGGGAGGAGGGGAGGGGGCCAACCCAGCCACCCCTGCTGTGCCACAGGCCTTAGTCTCAGAGGGCAGGCGGCTGGGCAGCCCAGGACACAGCCAGCACTGGAAGGGTCCTGCGGCTCAGCTGGATTAGCACGTGTTCAGAGCTGGGGGTACAAATCACAAAGACCAGACGCCTTACTAAAGGTCGCGGTGTGTCTCATCTTCCTGTCCCATCCCATGGCGTCCCCCCAGCAAGCTCTCAGGACAGGACTAGGAGGGCCCAGGGGCCGAGGACAGGATATGCTGACCAGAGCCACCCACGCCTGTTCAGCCATTGGAGCTCTCCTCTCACGTCTCCAAAGAACTACAGGTCCCCTGAGATCCGTTCATTCTTGGTCACCCGCCAGCCAAACAGCAAGTGAGAGCAGGCAGGGGACACGCGGGGTTCTGGAAGGCCACAAATAGCCTGGGTTAGGGCTGGGCACCAGAAGGGACGAGGATGGGGACAGAGGTGGGGGGACCCCAGGCTTTGTCAAAGCATAAGCCTGTTCCCTTAGAAAAGCAGTATATGGGGGGGGGGCAGGGAGTGGGCCCTGGACTCAGACCAGGTCACCACCAGTTTCTTCCCTCTCCCATCTGCCATATCAGAACGACGACACTGACTGGCAACAGCACTGTCAGGACTTACTGGGAGAGCGTCCCTGTGCCTGGCGCAGCGAAGGCTCAGTATGTAACGATCACATAGAGAGGTCGGGGCTGCGGAGGAGCTCAGGAACCTTGTGGAAACTTTCAGATCCCTGACTGGACTCTGAATGTCTTTGCAGCTCATCCCACAAAGGCAGGGTAGTGCTGTCCCGTCAATACTGCCACAGCCCCAGCCCTGGCATGCCACCTGGCACATAGGAGGACCTTGCAAACACTGAAGGGCGGAGGGCGAGACGGATAAGGCGGTGGCCTTTCTTCTCTGCAGCTGCAGAGGCTCATGGGTCATCGTCTTGGTCCTACTCTCTGGTGTCCTTCTCCAGCTCCCAGGCTGAGTTTAGACCACGCTATTCACAGAATTCTCCCCAGCACCCCTCCCCCAGCACGGGTGAGTGCGGAGTCTCCTGATGAGTCCCCTCCCTAAACGTCTGATGAGGCCGCGTGCTCACGTGCTCACGCCGGGCAGCTCCAGGCCCAGGATTGCTTCACAAAGCCTCTTTTCTCTTTGTGACCTGTGTTCATTAGCTGCAGCAAGGGTCACACAGTCTGGGCTGGTTCAGTGGGGCCACCTCTGAGCTGGCAGTTCTCCTGGGAGGGGAAGCTCTTCCCAGCCTGCCTGGGGTTAGGGTAGGTCGTCGCTGGCCAGACCCAGTGGCCTGAAGTCTGTGGGAGGAAGCAGACACCTGCAGGAGGAAGGTGCTCTCACAGGAGAAAGAGATTAGGCTGAGCCACACAACGTTTCTGATATGTGGCCATTTGTTGACCTATAAAAATGGCAACTGCATCTAATAGGACCACGAGGCTAGTCCCATAGAGAGGAACAGGGGGAGGAACCGTGTGAGGTCATGCTCTGCTTCTTCTCAGCTGTGGCTTGGGTATCGTGGCCGAAAAACAACTCCAACACCATCATGTATGTCAAGGGCTGGCCTCCGGGGCTGGCACCCTGGACAGCAGCAGCTTTAGCACTGAAGGGTGCAGCTGTCCCCCAGCTGGCTTCCAGGTCTCTCCTGGGAGTTGCTTATCTTGTTCCAGGGGCTCCAGGGAAACTTGAAGAAAGTGCACAGTAGCTGGATCCCAGGCTGTGGGTGGATAAGCCCAAGGCCTGGCCCTACAGACACCCAACACACTGGAACCAGTGGGCCAGGTGGCATCAGCTGACCTCTGGGAAGGCTCGGAATTAGGCTTAAAAAGTACTAGAAAACACCAGGGGTGGGCGGGGGAGTGTCTCAGCAGGAGAGTGACATGAGCTCCTGAGCATGGGTCAGGGCTCCTTTATGGAGATGTGAAGTCACTGGCAGTTCAAGCCACGCAAGGCCCCTGGGCGCTGTCCATGGTGCTGAACTGCTATGCCTACGCCCAGGTGCTGCAGAAGTCAGTCCTGAGACCAGGGAGGAAAGAAGCAGGCTAGTAGGGACCGAGATCAGAGGTGACCACTAGACACAGGTTAGAGATGACCACTACTGGACTACAGCACGGGAAGGCTCTCTTTCCATGTGACTGTAGTCACCAAAATAACCCTCTCCTGTGGAAATCCCCATTCTTCCCCCCCACACCCCGATGCCACCCTGATGGTGAAAGTCAAATCAATCCCACGTCTCCAAACCTAGGACCTCGCTCCCTCTCCGTCCTCTTGCCTGGAAGCTCTTTGCAGGCCACTGCACACCCTCTTTCCTTCTAGCCCCAGGCCTTCTGCCCCGCCTCCATCCCCACATCACCCCGCCCATCCACCAGTCCCCCCCTCATGTCACCTTCTCCAGGAAGCCTGTCTCTGCCACATCAGCCCCATCTGCCCTCTGGCTCTGCTGAGCTCCTACTGACTTGGTGCTCAGTTTGGCAAGCAAGACCTTCTCTGTGAGCCTCCTCTTTCTGCCCAGGAGCTGCGAGCTCCCGGGGGACCCGGTTCTTGCTCTCCCTGCCTCCCTGCAGCAGAGCCGGCTGCACTGCGCATGAAGATCAGCAGCAGCACTGGCGCCGCGCTGGACTCTCACTGCATCTCCCCAAGGACGCACAGGTGTGCACAGCCGATCCTGCCGTTGCCGCTGTAACAGGGGAGCAGAGGGGCCGAGGGTCCTGCCCACAGTGAGCATGCCCAAGAGCCAGGCTCCAGCAACCGTCTGCCGGGCCTCGAAGTCCATCTGATCGTGGAGATGACCCATAACTGAAACCCACTTATGCTCACTTATGGTGAAACTGTATCCCCACAGAAGCAAGGAGGAAAGATGGGATAGTGAGGATTCCTGCCAGGCACTCCAGGGAGGGCTGCATTCTTCTCCTGCCTTCAATGACACAACCCATAGGAACCACAGTAATTTCCACAAGCACTTATTGAGCACCCACAGCATACCATGCACCGTGATGAGTGCTAGATCAGGAAGTCATGAGCACAGCATGAGCTGACACTGGACAGGGCAGGAGCTTTCAGAAAGAAAGTGGGGCTGGGGCGGCGTTCGGGGGTAGAGGACTTGCCTAGCAAGCATGAGGCCCTGGGTTCCATTAAAAAGAAGATGGGGGAAGAAATGAAGGAAAGAAGGAAGGAAGAGGAAAAGAGGGAAAGGAAAAAGGGAAAAATATTAAAAATGAAAAAGAATTCCAAGTCCCAGCCCCATCCAGGGGCCATGCTAATAGGTGGCACCAGTTTCTGTGCTTTCAGAGAGACCCTGGAGTATTCTGAAAATGGCTCGGACTCCCCTGAGACACAAGAGGGACATTTAGGTTAGGGCTCTGCACTAATGTCCTCATAAGGCCACTGATGCATGGGTGCTGGGCAGGAAATAGGCGAGCGGAAATCATGCTCTGCTGGGCTGTATGCATGTGGATGCACATGTGCAGGACCCGCGCTGTGCGTGTGCATGTGCAGGACCCGCGCTGTGCGTGTGCATGTGCAGGACCCCCCCCCACGCTGTGTGTGCACATGAGCGTGTGCAGGACCCCCGTCGTGGAGAACACGTTGCTCCCTCTGAGCACTCTCAGCGCTGCCACTGGGCAGGGCAGGGCCGCCTGGGAACCTGGTGGAGCCCAGCTGGGATGGGCAGGTCGGAGGCCTTGTGAAGGCCGGAAGAAGCTTCTCTCCCCAAATGATCCCCTGAGGTGTCCCCCTGGTCGGTGCCTTCATCCAAACTGGTCTCGTCTTGGCCTGTCCCAAGCAGCAGCCTCCCTGTTCCGAGACCCACCTGCCCCTAACTCCATCCTGCAATCCCTTGTCGGTGTCCTCCCCAAGGGGCTGCCCCTGCTCTCCTCCCCTTGATTCTGCCTGTCTCCCGGGGTCTGCTGGGCGTGAGCAGTGGTAACACCCCCCTGGTGTCTGCCTGGATCCAGGCTCCTGTTGGTGGGGAGAGCGGTGGTCCCTCGTTTAGTGGGCTCCTCCCCGCCCTGCTGCAGGAAAGCCCACACCATGTGCTCCCCGAGAGCAAGAAGAGGCTCTTAGTTGCTGCCACCCAAAAGCAGGGTCCTTTCATCTGCTCTACAGACACTGGCGTCTACTACACGCTGGGCAGCATTAGAATTAAGACACTTGAACAAAAGCCCGGCCAGCGCGGAGCTCATGGTGGAATGGAACAAACTTGGCTAGAGACGTGCAGGGTAAACGGAGCCCTGTCATTTACTGGTGTCACTCATTGAGCCAAGAACTTACCACCTCCTCGCCTCAGTTTCTCCATCTTCAAAACGGAGAGACCCAGAGTATATCCGTCATCATTGCTGCAATAAGGCTGCACAGCAGATGCCCCCAGCCTCAGCGGCACGCATCCGGAGTCATGCAGGGGGTTGGGGTCCCCAGCTTTGCAGGGCTTGGTTGAGCCCACTCCTGGGTCTTGAGGTCTGCTGGCTCTTGATCACTATGACTTGGGCTCTACCTGCCTTCCATTCCCCACCAGGCTGCGTGTTGCCATGGTGATGGTGGGTGTGGGAGGGGGCCCGGAGGGGCCGCCCACCCCACTGATGACTTTGCCCCTCTGGGTGCATGAGTCGCTGACATTCCTCAGCCAAAGGCAGCCTCCTGGAGGACTCCAGGGTGAGTGGACAGAACTACAAAGTTGCCTGGCAAAGCAGGACATGGGGAGGGGAAGCAGGAGCTCCCCTTTTTCCATCTATTGTACCTCCCAGGACTGTTGGGGAGATGAAGAGGGGCCTACAGTCCTCCGTTCAGATCCAGCTCATAGCAAGGGGAGCTGAATAAAGAGGAGCAGAGGTCTTGGGTGGGGGAGGATGGCCCAGGCAGGTCTGATCTGGGGCTATGTCCCCAACACAGACCTGTTGAACCAATGGGCTGACCATGAGGCCAGCTGTTCCACAGTTGAAGACCATGGAGTCCAGCAATCACCTTAGCCCCCTGTCATGGGCGAGTGGTGGGCCTTGAGGAGGGCCTTGGGTGGAGCACTCTTGGTCCACTGCGGGGACCTTTGGCCCTCCCAGGGTTGTTCAGACTGGGGACGTAGCTCCGGAAGCGCTGGGACAGCATTCCCGCTGTGTTTCCAAAGAGCAGGGAGGGAAGCCTCTGATCTGGGTGTCAATTGTAGTTGGGGCCAGAGGCAGGAGGAGGGAAGCCTCTTCTAGACCATTCCTCCTGGACACAGAGAACCACATTTCCCAGCTCCCTTGCATGGAGATGGGGCCGTGCCACTGAGTTCTGGCCAACGGGATGCCACACGTACCTCTTCCAGCCCTGGCCCCGCAAAACCTCCTGCAAATCCCCCGTATCCCTCTCCTTCCTGGTGGTCTCATCAGATGCAGAGGGCCCAGTGAGGGGGCCATGGGTCCAGAGTAACAGTCAGAAAATGAGGCCCACAGGCCAAGCCCAGCCAGCCACCACTGGCAGGTGTAAACAAAGCCTCACAGGGACACGGTTGTGCCCACCTTCCTGTGTTGTCTACGGCTGCCTCACGCCACGGTGGCAGGAATGAGGGTGCCCTGTGTGGCCGGCGAAGCCTGTAGCATTTCCTCTCAGGCTGTCACAGAGAGACCTTCCGGCTGCTGATCTGGGGGATGGTGGCAGTCCTGGCTGGGAGGAATCTGGGGCTCTGATGACGGCACAGAGCCCGGGGCCTCTTTTCCATAGTCCACTGGAAACCTTTCCTTTTCCTGAGATTCAGGGCGGAAGCCCCAGTTTTGGGATGAGCCTGACACCGTGCCAGTCCCTCCTCTGGCCCTGCACCCCCAGGGAGAGGCTGGTCACCAGGCCAGGACTCAGGCAGGGGCCAGACTGGTACTTCCCAGCCACTCAGGCCTGATGACCTTGAAGTGCCATCTGGGCATTGCACTTTTACAGAATGGTGGGGTCTCCCCCCTCCTAGGAGGGTAAAGCAAGGACACCAGCGTGGGGCAGAGGCAGGCCCTGGGCACCCAGGTGGTGCCAGCCTGCTGGTCTTGAGCGGCACCAGGCTCTCAGGTCAGGCAACTCTAACTCCAGGGCCTGTCGATGATGAGGAGCAATCAAGATAAGCACTCCTCGCCGCCCCCCCCCAGGTTTTCCCCTGTGAGATGTGAGCAGGAAAGCCTCTGTCCTGCAGCTGCTGGGACAGCAGCCATTCAGCAGAGAGCTGCCCCCACCCCCCAGTGCCATCTGCATACAGGAGGCATTTCCTGCTCTTATCCTCAAGGTCCTTTCCCAGGAAACCACCTGCCCCAGCCCCAGCCTCCTAGGCCTAGCCCCCACCTCGCCCCCCCCACCCGCCACCCCCCACCCCTGCCTGCTCTTCCAGTGACCTTGCTCGTCTGCAGACTGGACTGCGCCATTCTCTCCTGGTTTCAGTCTTCAGATTGTGGCCCAAGAGGAGCCGACTGGTGCAGTGCAGTGCTGGAGCTGGTGGTCATGGTGGGCCACAGGCAGAGGAGCAAGGAGAAGGCTCTGATGGAGAGAAGAGTGGAGTAGAGCCCTGGAGAGGAAACCGTGTCTCTAGGAGATGCGGGCTCCAGTGAGTGGCACTTTCCAGTGTTCCGTGCTAGTGCAGCAGCTAGGGTGACCGGCAGGTCTCAGGCTCAGCCTTGTGGAATGTGGGTACTGCTACCAAGCAGCGGAATGTCAGGCTTTGTTTAACGGAAATAAATTTAAGTTGGACTTAAACTAATCTAACTCACAGTGGCTCCTGGCTGTCCCCTTGGTCAGAGAGAGGTCGAGTGCGTCCTCACCAGGCCCTTGAGGACCTTGGCATCCTACTGGTCTTCCTGCCCTTTGGGCCAGGTGCTCTCTCACCTTCCCAGTGTCCCCTGCCTTTGCTGGCGCTGCCCTGAGTGGGCTTCCCCTGAAACCTGGAGTTCCAGGGCCAAGGCCAGCATGGTTGAGGCTGTGTGTGGGCTCGTGGCTGGAGAGGGGGTGGGGTCTGAAGACAGCGGCAGGGCGCGGGTGAGGCCAGGTGAGGCGGGGACAAGGGGAGGGCAGTTTTCCGCGTGGGGCGTGGCGTGGGCGTGGGCGTGGCCTCGGCCGTTTCCTCCCGAGGTTCCGCTTGGCCCAGCTCCCACAGCAGAACTCCTGGAAGCAGCCGCTGGGGGCGAGGCCGCCCAGGCCAAGAATTCCTGAGCCAGCACTATCTGCCCTGTTCCTTCTCAGACCCGCTTTTCCCTGCTTCCCGATCTGGCAGCGCCAGAGGTGGCAGAAAGAGCAGGTGGCCAGGAGGGCTGCTCAGACTCTCAGGGCACGGTGGCATGCTGGCACCGAGACCGCAGACTGCAGCAGAGCCCTGTGCTTTTACTGATTTGCAGGGTGACCTTGGGCAAGTTAATTAACCTCTCTGGGTCTCGGCTGACTCATCTATTGAGGGGTTAAGTGAGGTGTAAGAAAGGCTCTAAAGGGGCCATGCCTCATATTACCAGCTGAACCCAGAGACAGCCAGCAACTTGCTTATTACCACACAGCAGGTAAAGAGCTGACGAACACAAACCTCTACACTTTACAAGGGAAGGAACTTCCTCATGGAATCTGAGCTGGAGCCATAAGTTAAAGGGGCAGGACAGGACAGGGGTGAGGAAGGGGCTAGGAGCCAGCACCTCAGAGCCCCAGCCAGGACCTTGGAGCCAGAGCCACTGTGGGGTTCCTGGGAAGGGCGTTTGGAGGCCAAGAGGCTGTGCCCCCACAGCGCCCCATTTTCTGCTTGTCTGAAAGGTAGGCAGATTCTCTAATCCCACCTGACCCTTGGATTCCTCCTCTCTAAAATGGGGATGATGGTAGCAGCTAGGTTGTAGAGGTTGGTCCCAGGAATTCCAGGTGCAGCTAAAGCCTGGCACACAGTAGGTGCTCAATAAATAAATCACTCCAGCTGGCTCCAGGACATAAAACTAGGAAAAGGGGCCGGTGTGGACCCCTTTAAGAGCACCACCTAAGCTGAGGGGAGGGAAGAGCCGGATGGAGGGTCGCTGGCTGACCTTGGGTGACCTTCTGCAGCTGCCCCCAGTTGTGCCCCTCAGAAGGAAGAGGTCGCGGGTATGCTGAGGCGGCTCCAGCGGGGTTTCCTGGGCCCTCCCAAAGGGCCTCCAGGAGCCTCGGCTCCTCTTCTGGCCTTTCTCCACCCAGACTGCCCCTGGGACTTCCCAGCGCCTGAATTCATTAGCGGCTGCAGCTCTGAGCATTGATTAAAAAGATGCCGTCTTTTCCCTTCTTTTCCTGGAGCAGCGGTTTCAATTTGCAGTCGGCCCTCCCAGCTGGGGCACAGGGGCGCAGGGGCGCCGGGGGCCACCGCGGCCGTCCCTCCCCCTGCCCTGCCCCTCCCAGCTCCCTCCGCGTCGCCTCCCTGCACGCCCCTCCTCCCCTCCCTGTGTGGCGGACTCACCTGCAGCGCATTGATTGCCTGATTAAGGGGAGATTGATCGTCCCCGCTCTCATTAGCATGTAGTTAGCGGTGACCCCTCTGCTTGGCCTGCGGCCTGCGCTGACCTGGATGGGTCTGCTGCTGTCAGGAAGCGGGTGCTGGCGGCCGGACCCCTGGCCTGGCCCGGGGCCTTCAGCTGCGGAGATCTGCTGCGGAGGGAAGGGGACCCTGGCCTCCCACCGCCCACCCCTCAGCCAGCCCTCCCGCCACCAACCCCCGTTAAATGTCCACCCTCTGACCCGTCGGGAAAGCAGCGGGAACTTGGGGTTTGGTTGGAGGACTGTCTCCTGCGCCCAACATGTAGCCCAGCACCGAGCAGGGAGGTGCCAGGGCCGCATGTCTGCCCCTCGACCCTAGAGGAAAGCAATTCTGAAACTGCCAAGAGGACGTAAAACCAGCTCTATACGCAGTGAAATGAAGCCTCGGTTCTATTATCCCGGTGGCTGTAAAAGGTGCAATTTTTCACATAAAGCAAGACCCACAATTGCTGTGTCCTCTGGCAGAGGCCGGGGTGGCCACCCTGAAACCAGGTGCAGAGGAACACCCAGCCTTGGGAGAACACTGAGGTCTGGGGTGGGGGCCCCTGTGCGGTGCTCATCCCCTCTCCCTGGGAGCTGCACCCTGCACCTGGGCACAGGCCAGCTGGACCCCGCAGCTAGGGACGGGTCTGAATCCTGCTCTGCCCCTTAGAGCGCCTCACCTTCTGCAAGCTCAGAGCCTCTGAGCCTCATTTTCCTTGTCTCTAAAAGGGGGTGACAGTGCCCTGGGGGGACACTGAAAAGGCTTGGATGAGACACCCAATGTGGCAGGTGCTGGGCGCTCGGCACAGAAGCCCAGGAGAAGGCGGTGCTCTCACTCGGGCAGGTGTGGACCTGGAGGCGATCCCTGTGGGCTGCACGGCGTGGGTGTCACTGACGTCCCCTGTGCAGCACCTGGGGCGAAGCAGGAGGACACTGAGGGAGTTGAGACATTTCAGACTCCAGGTGACCTGGGACCAGGACAGGTACCTCCGGTGAGTGCCCAGCTCAGCCTGTGGCCTTGGCTCTGCCTTTTAGAAAGTGACCTCTCCATCTGTGCAGAAAGGAGACAGGAGTAGCAGCAGGGCTCATGGCGGGCACGGGCGAGGAGGGGAGGCCTGGTGAGCATCTCCTGGTCCACTGGTGGACAGGGGACCAACCGCACCTGCTGGGCTGGGGCGATGTCCACGTCCCACACACAAGTGAGAAACCCTGAGGGTGGGACCGGTGGCCTCCTCTATAAGGCCCCTTCCTGCTTGGGGCAGGGTTGGGACCCCGAGGATGGCTGTGGGCGCCTCAGGCTGGCCCAGACTGCTGGTGGGCACACAGGAGGACTGGGGCGTGGGAGCTGCAGCTCTTGGGTACCAGCCAGGAGCACAGGCTGCAGGAACCTCTGGCAGAGCCAGGCCAAGCCAGGCGGTGCCCGCGGGAGGTGAGGCAGCCCCAGCGGTGGGACAAGGGGCTCCTGCTCGTTGGTAATCAGGTCTCCTCTCTCTGAGCTGAGTGAGTCAGGACTTCACACAGGATCCCATCTGTCTGCTCCATCCTGCCAGTTGATTCCTAGGCCTCTGGCCAATTAAAAATCCCAAACCAGCTTAGTCGGAATCTGCCCAAGGACTCGTCTCGCCGAGTGCTGATCCACCTTGGTGGCAGAGGCCCCTCGGCCGCCCTTCTGGGTCCTGCCCAGAGAGTGAGTCTAGAGTCCCCCGACAGGGAGCCTGAGTCAGGGTCAGGCGGTGGCCAGCTACGAGGAAGGCATTGTTGCCACGTTGCTCCGGGTCTGCTGGGGTTCCCGGGCACTCTGGTGGTTCCAGGATCAGGACGTGGCCTGTTGTTTGGCGAAGGCTCCCTGTGGGAGTGGGACCCTGGAGGCTCGGTGCTGGACATAACTGCAGAATGCCCAGCTGCACGTATAGGCGTCTCACCACCAGAACAGGTCACCCGTGGGTTTTCTGTCCCTCGTCCACATGGCTGCTGGCCAGTTGGCCTTGCCAGAGCCCCGGGATCACCTAAGGCTGAGCCAGTGCTGGAGATGGAGGCCGGGGCTGGCCGCCTGTTTGTGGCTGGGCTCTGTTTGGCTCCCAGGGCTGCAGCCTGCCTTTTCGGGGATTGGAGGCCTGAGGGCAGCTGCCCCCGCCCCCCAGAGGCCAGACTTCAGCACAGTTTAGCAAAACCCTGGTGGGGGGGTGGGGGTGGAAGTTGACCCAGAGCCTCCGCACAGAGGAGGCTCAGAGGAGAAGCCACGCGGCCTGCGCCCAGCCCATGGAGGAGCAGGGGACAGGTCAAGAAGACACTAGTGTGCCCCCTGGTGGCAGGACAACAGCTGTCTACAGAGAAAATGGGGATTGGCTATGAGCTGAGGCCATTTAGTTGGGGGGGGGAGCAGCAGAACATTCAGTTGCTAATGTGCTCATCATGTCACCCCCACTTCAGGCCAGTAAGCCCCACAGCTTGGGGATCAAGCTGGCCTCACCATGTTCTCTCACCTGCTCTCCTTTCCAGCCCCATCTCGTACCACCCTCCACCTCTAGCCACTCTGACCTTGTGGCTCCCTGAACCCTCCACCACAGGGCCTTTGCATACATGGCTCCTTCTGCCCCAGGGCTCTCTTCTCCTTCCCCAAATGCTGACCCTCATCTGTGGACGCCTGTGTGGTTCCATGTCAACCCTTTCCTGACCCTCAGGCCTGCCCAGGGCCCTTTATCCTGTGTTCTCACCACTTTCCCTGGCCATGCCTCCTGGCTTGGAATGCCACCCAATTTCTGCTCCACCTGCTGGTGGAACCCCCAAGAAGGGGGATGTCCTCTGGCTTTGTTATCTGAGACCCAGCATGAGGCTTGGCTCATTGGGGCTCCCTCAGAAGTCTTTTCCAGAGAGGATGATCCCCCATCAAACCAATGACGTTCTTCACAGAACTAGAAAAAACATTCAAAAAGTTCATTAGGAAGAATGAGAGGCCCAGAACAGCCAAGGCCATCCTAAGCCAAAAGATAGGCACCACAATACCTGACCTCAAATACAGAGCTGTGGTCGCAGACTGCACGGCCCTGGCCCCAAACCAGACACAGAGACCAGGGGGACAGAAGAAAGGCAAGCCCGGCCTTTCCAGTCATCCGACCCTCGACAAAGGTGCCCAGAACGCTGGAGGAAAGACGCCTGTTCAACAAGAGGTGCTGGGGAGACCCGGCCCCCATGTCCCCCCACCCTGTGCAGCAGACGGCTCCCCACAGGAAAACGAGGGTCGACGCTCCAGCGTGTGGCACAGGGACGGCTCCTCCTAGGACCCCTCAGCTCAGGAAGTGATGCCAGGGTTAATAGACGGGTGGCATCAAAGTAAAAATCTTCTGCCCAGCCAAGGAAACAGGAACGTGAGCAGAGAACCCACCGACGGGCATGCTCTTCTGACAGGATTCATATCCAGATCATACAAAGAAATAAATAAAAAAAAACTAGGACCAAAAAACCAAATGACCACATTAATGAATGGGCACATGAACTAATCAGACGCTCTCAAACGGGAACAAATGTATGAGAAGGTGTTCAACATCATTGGCAGTTAGGGAAACGCAGACCACAACTGCTCTGAGGTCCCTCTCGTTCAGTCAGAATGGCCGTCACCAAGAACCCAAGCGGGGCTGGCCGGGGCTCAGCGGTAGAGCGCTCACCTCGCCCGTGGGAGAGCAGGGTTCCATCTTCAGCTCCACATACAAATAAGCAAATAAAATACAGGCATGCTGTGCATCCCTAGGAAAAGCTTTTTAAAAAAAGAATAGAAACAATAATAAGTGTGGGGAGGATGTGGAGAACGGGGCGAGTTTACCTGTTGGTGGGACGGTCAGTGAGTAGGACCACGTGGAAACCAGTGGAGGTCCTCAAGGGACCAGGCTTGGACCCACCATGTGACCCAGCTGTGCCACCCCTCGGGTTTGTCCTGAAGAATCAAGGTCACATCATAGTGAGTCAGGCACACCCATGTTGACAGCAAGGCCATCACAGCAGCCAGCTGTGAAAACACCTAGGTGTCCACCAACAGAAGGACGATGAGGAAAATGCGGTGCACACAACGGAGCTTTGCTCAGCCATGAAGAAAAAGAAGTCGCCTCACTTGCAGGAAAATGGATGGAACTTGAGATCCTTATGTTAAGTGAAATCAGCCAGACTCAGAAGGTCAAGGGTCAGATGTTTTCTCTCATATGCAGAAACTACCCAGGAAAAAAGAAAAGGAAAAGGGGCGGGGAAACCAAAGGAGATCAGCAGAGGAGGGGGACCAGGGCTGGGAGGAGGGGGACCAGGGCTGGGAGGAGGGAGACCAGGGCTGGGAGGAGGGGGACCAGGGCTGGGAGGAGGGGGACCAGGGCTGGGAGGAGGGGGAACCAGGGCTGGGAGGAGGGGGACCAGGGCTGGGAGGAGGGGGGACAGGGCTGAGGGGAGGGGGACCAGGGCTGGGAGGAGGGGGACCAGGGCTGGGAGGAGGGGGAACCAGGGCTGGGAGGACGAGGATCAGGGCTGGGAGGTGGGGGGACAAGGGCTGGGAGGAGGGGGGACCAGGGCTGGGAGGACGGGGATCAGGGCTGGGAGGTGGGGGGACCAGGGCTGGGAGGAGGGGGAACCAGGGCTGGGAGGAGGGGGACCAGGGCTGGGAGGAGGGGGGACAGGGCTGGGAGGAGGGGGGACCAGGGCTGGGAGGAGGGGGACCAGGGCTGGGAGGAGGGGGAACCAGGGCTGGGAGGACGAGGATCAGGGCTGGGAGGTGGGGGGACAAGGGCTGGGAGGAGGGGGGACCAGGGCTGGGAGGACGGGGATCAGGGCTGGGAGGTGGGGGGACAAGGGCTGGGAGGAGGGGGGACCAGGGCTGGGAGGAGGGGGACCAGGGCTGGGAGGAGGGGGACCAGGGCTGGGAGGAGGGGGGACCAGGGCTGGGAGGAGGGGGATCAGGGCTGGGAGGAGGGGCGACCAGGGCTGGGAGGAGGGGGACCAGGGCTGGGAGGAGGGGGACCAGGGCTGGGAGGAGGGGGGACCAGGGCTGGGGTGTGGGGTGCAGGGCTGGGGGGCGCTGGCCACATTGTGTAGCTCCCTGTGCTCACGTGTGAATAAGTAGCAATCCCCATCCTTATGTAGGACTATAATGCACCGATACAACAGTGTGGAAAGTGAGAGAGAGAGGGTGGGGGAGGATGGTCCTGGACTCAGGACCCTGTCACAGAAAGCCCATTGCTGCTTAGCAGGAGTTGGGAGTCCCTGGCGGGGAATCCCGTGGTCTGGAGGGTGTGACTCGGCCAGGCCTGTGTGGGGATCTCGGCTCTGCCCTGGGCTGGCCCAGTGGGGCCCTGAGAAGTGGCGTCGCGCCCCGAGGGGCCTGTGGGGAGTGTGAGCAGCTGCTGGGCTGCAGGCGGCCTCTCCTTGGGTGCTGGGCAGGCGGTGGGCCAGGGCGTCTCCCCAGCCTGGACACCGCCCCTCTCTGGCTGGGGGCAGGGGAGGACTTTCCTCTCCCGCCCCAGAGCTGTCCAAAGCAGCAGCTGCCCAAGCCGGCAGGAGGGGCGAGGCCCTGCGGGGACCTGAAGGTGTTCAGGCACGGTGGGTGGCAGCAGCTCGCTCCAGCCCGATGACCTCCGTGCACAGCCATCTTTCCTCCCTGTGACCCTGGTGACTGACACCCTCTGCCACTCTGTTCTGGGTCAGCACAGCCTCAGGAAGAGCAGGGGGACTGGAGTCCCATAGGACACCAACCCTGCTCACCCCGGCTGCCCACGCCGCCCCGGCTCTTCCCAGGGAAACGGCCCCAAGTCCCGCCTCTGCCCTCAGCACCGGTGACTGCCCAGCTGGATGCCAACCTGCAGGAGACCTCGAGCAGCCGACTCGAGCCCCAGGCTCAGGTTCCTCATCAGTGGGCTGGGCATCGCTGGCCCTGCCACGCACCACGGGTGCTTCCGAGGAGATGCGGTGAAATGCCTGCTGCAGATGGGGCTTGGTGCCGCTGCTCCCGTCTCCCATCCTGCGCCAAGCAGGACACCCTTGTCCCCGTCACCTCCATTTCAGGGGCAGAAGCCTTCTCCCTTTTCTTCACAGAGGGCCCCTCTTGTGACTGAGAGTCAAGGCACAGAACAGGTTCTCCCCGCGGGGGCAGCACTGATGGGGAGCAGCCTTCAGCTGAAGAAACTGGGAAATAGGGGTGACATTTGGGGCATGGGCATCCTGGCAAGAGACCATGAGGCTGGGCTGCTCTGCTCAGGGGTAAATGGCTTTGGACTAAGAAAGAGCTGTTGTGAGGAGGGAGAAGGAGGAGGGGCCACTGTCCCCGGGGTTGACCAACTCCCCTGTCCTGGCAGGAGAGGGGCCCGTCTGACTTCCCTGGGGGCTTGACAGGGAGACCCTGGTGGCTGACACCCTCTGCAGCCCTGCGTTGGTGCTGTCCACTGGGCACTAGTGGGGATCACTGCAGCCTGTCCACACCGCGGTTCAGACAGCGCCAGGCAGGAGGGTGCTGGGGTTTGGATGAGGAGAGCGTCTCTGGAGGTGTCTTTCTTGTCCTGGGAGGGTTCCCCTGGGATCTGCACACAGGTGTGGGGACACGTAGAGTCCACGCATCCTTTCCCTAAAGCCACATGAACTGAGCCCCGAGGCTGCTTCAGCATCTCAAAGCTGCAGGGGTGGATTCTCCCCCATGGAGCCCAGGCAGGTGCTTCCCACCTCCCCAGTGAGTCTGCCATCCAGGTGGCTGCTTCTGTGCCTGCTGCAGAAAGCAGGGGACAGACGGCCAGGGGCACAGTGTACCTGGTACCTGGTACCTGTGCTCACGATGCGGTCATTATTAATTTATTTATTTATTGGTACTGGGGATAGAACCCACGTGTGTTCTTCCTTTATTAGTTAGAGACAGGGTCTCACTAAGATGCTGAAGGTCTTGCTAAGTTCCTGAGGCTGGCCTCGAACTTGCGATCCTCCTGCCTCAGCCTCCCAAGTTCCTGGGATTACAGGAGTGCACCATCATGTGTAGCTATGATATGGCTTTTTTTTTTTTTTTTAAGAGTTCGTCTCTGCAATCTATGTTTCTGCTTTTTCTGGCAATTACGTTTCATGTTTGAGGAAAGGTGGGCTTGCAGACCTCACCCAGAGTGCTGAGACTGGGATGTTGAAGAGGTCAGAAGAGTAAGACTGGAATCATGATGTGTGCCTGCCATAGCGCCAGGTGCTGTGCAGAGCGAGCAATGGCTCCTGTTAATGTCTGTAGCAGCCACAGTGGGTGCTATCTGTCCAGGGCTGCAGATGAGGGAAGGGGCGTCCAGAGAGTGTGTAAGAATTGCCTGAGATCACACAGCCAGCCAGGGGCAGGGCTGGGGTCAGTGCAGCCGGCCTCCATTCCCTCCGTAACTCTGGGAGGGGGCAGCCCTGGCTTTGCAGGAGGCCCACCCACACCGGCCCCAGCTCAGCGGGGAGGCTGGAGGGCTCCCCAGGGAGGTGGGGGCTGCTGGCTTTCCCCACCCTGAGCCAGCGCTGGGTCTCCTGGTGCCCACCTTCTCCCAGGTTTCAGACCTGAATTTCCAGAACCTCACAACGGAGCAAAACACGGCAGCACCTTGTCCATTTGATGTCCCCCAGGTCGCAGCTGGGAACAGATGGACTCCAAGGAGGCCTCAGTGCCAAGGAGAGTGGGGAGTGAGACCCCAGGCCCTGTTCCCGTGTCCCAGTGGATTAAGAGTCAGACAGAACAGCCCAGCGAGAGAACTTCATTGTAAGGGGAGTAACGGGAGGCTTGAGGGACGAGCACGCGAGCGAGGGGTCGTCCCAGCAAGAAAGGCAGAGCCAACAGCCCCCTTCCGCCGACTACTGGTGGGTGCTCTCCAGGCCAGGCCCGCGCCGGCCGTCTTCACCGTGGGACACTCAGCTCCTGCGCGATGGGCGAGGACCTACGTGTCCTCACTGGAACAGTGGTTTGGCCATCCTATTCAGGGCTTGGCCCAAGTCAGCCCTGTGTCAATGGGGTGCTGGGGTCAACCACCAGCAAACTGTACCTTCGTGTGACGGAGCCACTAAAGAAATTTCCCTTGTGAGACACACTGAGGGACCTGAGGCCGTCCACCCCAACCTCGGGGCCTCAGCAGCCGCAGCCGGCACCTTTCCCTGTCCGCCTGCTGCTCCGTGGCCGCTCTTTCCTCCTAGGGTGAGTCCACCTGTTGTTCTAGTTACTTGGTTCATCATTAACGGCAACTGAAGGAGCCCCGTGGCCCCGCTCTGCTGTGGGCTCCCGTTCCCGGGGCCCGGACCCCTCCATGCTCATTGCGTGGCCCTGCTGGGCTACCTTCCCTCTCAGGCGCTTCCCATCAGCAGGGCTCTCTCTGTGGCCTCCACACCCACTCGCTCTTCTGAGGTTGGTGCTTCTGGTGTCCTGTTAAGACTGTCCTCCTTTGCGCCAGCCCCGCACTGTCCTGACGGCCCTGGATTCTCAGTCGGTCTGGGACCCTCTTGGACCCTCTTGGCCTCTGGTCTTTCTGATGCATTTTAGGATCAGTTTGTCAATTTCCAAGAGAAAGGAATCTACTGGGATTTGGTCGGGATCGCATCATGTGTAAATACCAATTAGGAGAATGTGGGAGACCAGCCTCGCCCGTGACCGCCCGTGACCGAGTTAACTCCCCTGCTGGGCCCTGTGGCACCAGGCACCCATGCTGCTAGACAGTCCCGCTCTTCCAGGGATCACGTGACTGTCTTCGTGCCGGGGCGTGCCTTCCTACAGCCCCACGGGTGGAGCTATGCTCACTGTTGCTTTGTAATATAACCCCTTGCCCTGTTTGGGATAGAATCTTCCATGGAACTGCCTTGTGTGTGTCCCCTTCTCTTACTGTGCCCTTGGGTGTGGCCTACCCAGGTGTTAGTCAACCTGCTGACAGTGGACATCATGAAGATAGACTCAGCCCCCTGAAACCTGACCCTGGCCTCATTTGAATAGCTTCTCCTCAATAAAAGGGGTCAGCGCGTGTTCTCCCTCTTTCTCTTCCTGCAGACCCTTAAGGTCAGAGGAGCTGTCACAGCGACCCCAAAGGAAAAGGATTTGTGTCTCTTGTGCAGTTATTTTGCACAGCCCAGTTAGCCCAGTTCCCCTGGAGTGACCCCTGTGCCGCAGTCTCTGGCTGGGCACAAATCACGAGCCACCACACAGCTTGTAGATTCAAAGAGCAATTCTTTATTCCCGAACTCACACCGGCCGGCTACAAACACGCTCTGGGGGAATCCACGTTCTCTGCCCAAATCCACTTCTCCCAAAATCACTCTCTGCCCAAATCCTCTCCGCATGGGCTTCTGTCTCCCAAAATATACTGTCTGACCCTAAGCACTCAAGAGGAACTCAGCAGCAGGATACGCCCTATTCTAAAGGGGGAACACCCTAATCTCCTATTATGCTAAACTGCCCTATTCTAAAGGGGGAACACCCTAATCTCCTATTATGCTAAACCGCCCTATTCTAAAGGGGGAACACCCTAAACACGGATCCTGCCCTGGTCCTTGAGCAAGGTCACCTTTCAGAAGTCCTTCCACTAGACAGCAAGGGAGTAAGCTGGCAAGGAATTTGTCATACCTACTTGGCTGATGGCTCCCAGCACCCCTGAGCCTTTTAGTCATGAGAACAGAAATCTGACAGGAGAACGTGATACAGATCCCACAGCACAGCTCTCTGATCCGTGCACACGGTATACCCCTCTGTTAGATCGTCCTTAGCTTGTCTCAGTGATTTTTAAAAAGTATTTTATTTTTTTAGTTGTAGTTGGACACCACACCTTTCTTTTATTTATTTTTTTTATATGGTGCTGAGGATGGAACCCAGGGCCTCGCACATGCTGGGCGAGCGCTCCACAGCTCAGCCCCAGCCCAGCCCCTCGGTGAGGTCTGTGGGCTCTGGTGCAGAGCTCTGGGTGTCTTCGTCAGATCCCTCTTACTTCTAAACCTGCGGCCAGTTCACAAGAATAGAGCAGTGAGGCTCCTTCCCTATCCCCACTTAACCACAGCTTAAGAGGTTGGGGGTGGGGAACGGAGTCCGTCCAGAGGGAGGATAAGAAAACCCTGAAGATGGGCGGTGTCTGCCCAACACTGACGTTACCCAGTGCCACCAAATGTGCACCTGAACATAGCTGAGATGGGACGCTCATGTTATGTGACTTTACACCATAAAAATATGATAGCAAGAGGCTGGGCTGGGGCTCAGTGGTAGAGCGCTCACCTAGCACATGCGAGGCCCTGGGTTTGATCCTCAGCACCACATGAAAATAAATAAGTAAAATAAAGGTATTGTGTCTGAAAGACCCACCGATTCCCTGTCCAAGAAAGACGCACGAGGCACTGGCTGCAAACGCAAGAGGTTTATTCAGACACAGACGCCTGTGGGTGCTCAGCAAAACCTCAGCCGGAGCTTTGGTGAACTGGCACACCGGGCTTTGGGGTACAGGTCTTTTATAGGATAATGGGGCAGGTTTCGCGCGCGCGCGGGAAGTGACAGGTTTCTTATTGGTTATTTTGAACCCAACATATAGATTACCTAAAGGGCAAAGTTGTTTTTCACTTTATGTTCCTGGATAAACCTCATGACAGTTACATATTAACACTCTGGTTTTTCTGTTCCTGCTTATCATTATCAGTTCCTGTTTGTTCAGACATGCCTTGGGATCTGCTTTTCTGTTCTTCCTCAACCATCCTGTCCCCTCACAATAGACTACCCTTAACTGATTAACAGAGAGACCTCTCTTTACGTGGGTTAGCAACACGCCCTGATGGTTTCACAATGGGGCCTGGGGTTTCTGGGCTGGGGTCTTTCAGTGTCCACTACAACTAAAAATAAATATTAAAAACAATCATAGCAGGGGTGGGGCTGTAGCCCAAGGGTAGAGAGCACACCTAACATGCCTGAGGCACTGGGTTAGATCCTCAGCACCACATAAAGTAAAATAAGTACATTGTGTCCACCTATCACTAAAAAATATGACGAAATATGGCAGGATGGTCCCATCACCACGTCCCGGGTAGACAGCCAGTGTGCTGCAGTTTGTTGCCTCTGAGTGAAGGCAATGCGGAAAAGAGCCTTCTTACACCTTTTCTTTTCCCCACTTACGTTGGCACGTAATATATATGTATTTTTAAAACTCTGATATGTGCATTACTTTTGCAATTTGGAAAAAAATCTATCAACAACAAATACTATGAGAGAAAAAAAAATCAATATTCTTAACCAACAGAAATGCTGGAAAAAAGAAACCATCCAATTATTTGCAAAGGCACCTCCGGCCATGCTTCTGTTGGAAGCACCATGGAACAGGGCTCGGGCCTCTTCCCCGGAACTGGTTCTAGGCAGTGGCCACGTGGGTCAGTGAGGAGGACTCGGGGATTTCCAGCCAGTCAGACTCTGGGTCTGAATCCCGGAGAGGTCCAGAGGGGTCCCTTTGAAGCTGTGGTGGCTGGGTGGTGGCAGGCACCTGTGGTCCCAGCTAGTCACCAGGCTGAGGCAGGCCTGCCTCTGGGTGCAGCAGTTCAAGGCCCGGCTGGGCCATGTGGCACGGCCCGTGGCCAGGCCTGGGAACCCGAGTCCCGCGCTGCGTGGGTCCGAGGCTGAGAGGGCTTCTCTGCTGTTGGTGGCTCAAGCTGTGCTTTCTGTTTGGTTTGGATCCCAGAGTGGGGACCTCGCCTGAGACCCTGCTGCGGCCACGCCCAGGAGAGGGAACTCTCCCAGGGAGCCTAGTGGGAAGACGGGACAGGGCCAGGTGCCAGAAGAGGCTCCCCCACCCTTGGGCATCACCCCTGCTTCTGCCTGGAGAGAGGGGTTCAGGCTGCAGGCCCCCAACCTGCCCTAGGTCCGCCGGCTGGTGGCATGTGCTGGACCTGCTCAGGCTTAGAGGAGAAGATGGGGCGGTGCCCCTCCCCGTGATCCCCACCTTCCCCACCCCGGGGGCCCCTTAGGCCCTTCTGTACCCCAGAAGGAGCAACTCCTGGGGGCAGCAGCAGAGGGATGGTGAGGGACCCCCATCGCTCACTCCCCAAACCCTGCTCTCTGGCCCAGCCCCCTCTGGGCTGCAGAAGGCTTGCAATGTGCAGCTGCTCCAGGGCTCATGAATTATGTAGGGCCCAGATCAATCCGTCAGCACCCGTCAGGGAGGAATCAAAGGCCCACGGCCGGCCGACAGCTCTTCTGCACGGAGATGTGGCCGCTGAGAGCCCGTGGCGCTCGGCCCCGCCCCTCCCCAATGCCCCCTCCCTCTGTTCCTCTGCCAGACGCAGATCTGACAAATGTCTTTAGCGGCAGGGGAGGGGCGACAACCAGGAGCCCCAGTGTGTCTGCGCATTCCAGGGCGATCAGTGGGAATGACTGATGCCTCCCCTGCATCTGTCATGAGAAGGTCACCTTGGGTGCGGGACGTCCCAGCCCCGCATCAAAGCTTCCTGGGGGCCGACGAGACGCCCCTCCTCATCCAGGCCACTGTCCCGGTGCCAGGCAAGCTGGCCGCAAGGACTCGGGGGCCTCACTTTTGAGCGGGTTGTCCGGTGTGGCTTGGCCGGGGACGCTGGGGTCGCAGGGGCCACGGGGCACTGCTGCCTTGGGGGGCATCAGTGGGCGGGAGAGACGGACTGGGGCCAGTGCGGGGCCTGGGGCTGTGCTGCGGCTCATCTTCCCAGCAGAGTGAGACCAGGGTGTTGGCAGCGACCATCCTCTGGCAACCTGGGAGGTGACAGTCTGTGCCTCTCTCCCGACACAGGTGGCTGCTGGATCCCGTCTTCCTGGGCTGGTGGCCCTCAGCTCCAGGACTGGCCTGTCTCCCTGCCCCGGGTGGGGCCTGTGTCTCTGCCCTGGCTCGAGGACACGCCACACTAACCCAGAGAATCTGACCTTGGTTCCATCTCTGTGGTCCCTGATTCCAAAGCAGGCTGCTCCCCGGGTTCTGCGTGGACTTCTCCTTTGGGGGGTCCCCATTTTACCCACTGCTACAAAAGGCACCACAGAGACAGGCTGCCTGGGCCCGACGGCTGCTCGGACCTTCCTGCCAGGGCACAAGCCTGGCTGGGTCAGGGCCCGGGACCCCCACATTCCAGTGTGCACAGGAGGGTACGGCCCCCAGTTTGCAGATGAGCAAAACAGAACCGAGACAGGACGTGACTTCCCCAGTGTCAACCACGGAGGGGCTGGCGGGTCAAGGCCAGCGTCGGGGGACTCCAGGCCACCTCCTCCTGCCAGGCTGCCCACACCTGGACCCGTCCTGCCCATCCACGGGGCGTGACCACCACGCTGCTGCTGCTGCTGCTTTAATGTTTCTGTGGTTGTAGATGGACAGAAGCCTTTATTTTATCGGTTCATTTTTATGTGGCGCTAAGGATGGAGCCCAGGGCCTCACACCTGCTAGGCACGCGCTCTGCCCCCGAGCCCCAGCCCAGCCCACAATGCTGCTTCTTAATGCCCTGCCGACTGCTGGTGGCCACCTTCTCTGTGAGGCTGCCCTGGCCTCTCTGACCAGGTCTTATCCCCTATGAGGTGCGCCATGCTCTGCTCCCTCACCAGATGCAGCCCAGCCGGAAATTCCCATTTATATACATGATTCTTTGTTTTATATCAATCTTGTCATAAAGAATGACTTCCACTACATGTGATAGAAAATCCAGGGGAAAGTGACTTTGTGACAGGGGCTTAGTTTCTCTCACATAACAGAAAGCTCAGAGTCAACCGAGCAGCTCAGTGATAGCAGCAAGGGCCCAGCATCTTCCTATTTCTCTGCTTCCCCAGCATGACCGCAGGGGCTTGCCTCATGGTGACAAGACGGCTGCCATGGTTCTAAGTATCACATCTCATAGATTCGTAGGGAGGGAGGGGGAAAAGCCATTTTATACTCTTTTTGTTAGGGAGGAAACATTTTTTCAGAGGCCTCCAACAGAACTCAGATCCCAGTTGACAGAATTGGGACACCTGCCCATGGCTGTGTGAGGGAGGCTAGGGTTTGGCATCTTCAGTCTCCACCTGGGAGACAGGATCTGATAACAAGGAAGTGCAGGAGGGTGGTCTCCCCCAAAGTGTCTCTGCCTCCCTGACTTCATTGGAGGAGGGACAAGGTCTCAGTTTGTACCCTTATAACCCCAGTGCTTGGCAGGGACCTGGTGCTCACCAAGTCACCTCCCTGGGACCTCAGCTGGGTGCGCCCTCCTCCCTGCTGTGCCTGTGCACAGTAGCAGGCAGCTGCCCTCTGCACCCGGGGGTGAGTGCCAGGGGCGGGGGGCTCCTTCAGGTCCTGAGGTTCTGATCCTCGTGGATCAGGTGGGGTCACTGGGTGCAAGCAACAGAGAGCAGCTTTGGGAAGCGTTAGGAAGGGTTCCAGGAAGGAGCGGGGCTCACAGAAACAGAAGCCCACCTGGACGGTTGCTATGGAAAAGCAAAATAGCCAACACTGCAAGGCAAGGGGCAGCTGTGCGCTGCTGGCGGGAATGGAAGCCGGAGCTGCCACGGTGAGAGGGGACACTTATCAGAAAAATCAAACGGAATCGCCATTTGATCCAGCAATTCTGCTTCTGGGTAGATACTCCAAAGAACTGCAGGCGGCGACTTGGAGAGAGGTTGGCACAGCCATTGTCACAGTGCCCTTATTCACAATTGCCCGAAGGTGGGCTCCCCAGGCGTCCATCAACAAGTGAACATCAGAGGAAAGTGCAATGGAGTACTACTTAGCCTTGAAGAGGAAGGAGACTTGGACACCTGCTAGGACAGAGGAAGACCTCGTGGACATCCTGCCAGGTGAGTTCAGCTGGGGACAAGTGGGGGCTTGGGACAGTCGGATTCATGCACAGACAGTGGAATGGAAGGTGCAGGGCTGAGTCAGCATCTGGGGGGGCAGAGTTTGCTGGGGAGATGGAGAGAGCACCAGGAGGGGTGGAGGTGAGGCTGCCCGGCAAGGTGTGGGCGCCCCCGAAACCACACCTTAAAATGGCACAGTGCTGAACTTCGTGCACCTTTTACCACACGTGCAGAGGCCAGTGGTGGAAGGGCGGGTGGGGCAGCTCCAGGCCGCGCAGCCAGGGGGGCAGGCTCTTCTCAGCTCCTCGGCAAGGAGGGGCCAGCTGTCTGCAGCCTCAGGTCCCTGGGCTCCCAGGGCCGGCAGGCTCCACGGAGGACACTTGCTGCCCTGGCTCAGAGCCCGGGGAAGGACCTCCTGTAGGACAGGGCGCAGGGCCAGGTTGGGGGCGCAGCTGGGTCTCCCTGTGTGGTGACATCCCACCGTGTGCACAAGCCAAGGTGGGTATCACGTTGCAGGGCCATGGGCTCTTAGGACACCGGCCATGGCCGTCCCTCGTTGGCGGGAACGTTATAGGGCTGTGACTGCGGGTTTTTTGTTTTTGGTACCAGGGACTGAACCCAGGGGTTTCAACCTCTGAGCCACACCCCAGCCCTTTTTGTATTTTATTTAGAGACAGGGCCTCACTGAGTTGCTGAGGCTGACTTTGAACTCGTGATCCTCCTGCCTCAGCCTCCCAAGTACAAGCGTGAACCACCTTGCCTGGCCAGAGGGGGGTTTTGAACAGGCCCACCTACGACCTTGGCTTTGGCCTCCAGGGCTTTGCAGTCCAGCCTCTGGTCCACCTGTGACGTCCACGTTGGGGCAAGGATCCCAGACAGGGGTCTTCACAGCATGTGGTCACTGTGGCGACAGTGAAGGGGCTGTACGTGGGTTCAGGGCCCACTGATCCTTAGGGAGTGAGGGGCCTGAGGTGTACTGATGTGGACGGGGGACAGGTGGCATTGGGGCCGCCCCAGCTGGAGGGGACCATTGGCAACAGACCCGTCCTGCCGGGAGCCCGAAGGGGAGAAGACCTGGAGGCCCCTTGGGAGGGGAGGCCTCCCTCCTGCTGGGAAGGCCTTGACCTTGAGTTTTCACGGGCTGCTCCTGTGGCGGCTTGAGGACTTCCGCATAGCATCCAGCTCCTAGGAGGGGACTGGGCAGCACTGACCTCCAGACGGGCGCAGTGCTGCCACAAACCATCCATCATCATGCACGCGTGGCCGGCCTCTAAAGGCCACTCGTGAGGAGAGGCCAATACGCATGTGTGCGTGGTGCGTCTGCCGAGCCGCCAGGCACTGCTCACGGGGCCTGCTGAATCTGGACTTTCCTTCCCCGCCCACGGCCACCTCGTCCCTCCTCACTGATCGCACACTGAGGCCATCTTTGGTAACCAATCGCCAGTGGGTTGGTGATTTTTTTCTTTTAATTTTCCATTTCAGGTTTAATTAAACCAAGGTGCGCCTGACCCTGTCAGATCATATCAAAACAGGCCGTTCTGCTGCATGAGGAGAAACATCAGCATAAATTATCGATTAATCTTCACTCAGACTAATCTATCAATGACTCTCCCTGGGGGGGACCTGGGGTGCCCTCAGGAGCTGCAGTGTGGGAAAGCTCCCGTGAAGCTGCTCATGAGGCCCACGCACAGGTGCCCGGCGGCCGGTGGGGCTGGTCGTGGAATCCTGAGCCAAGCCGCCCACCCTGGCCCCAGCTCCACACTGTCCACTGTGAGTCCGTCTGGCCAGTGGATTCCATCCTGTCCCTGTTCGGGGGGTTCACAGCCAGGCGGGGGAGGTGGCAAGCCTGACACATACGTGGGGATGCAGGCAGAACCTGCGGGTGCTGAGACAGAGGGTCGTACAGAAGGAGTCCACCTCTCCTCACACAGGGTCCTCTGGGGATCACCAGGGACCTGAGGCTTCCTGGCAATGGGAGAAGACAGCAGCAAAGCCCTCTGCTCATCAGTTTGAACATAAAATGAAAAGGACGAAGCATTTTAAAAACATGACTTACCAAAACGTCCCAAGAAAAAAAAGTCTATTCAAGAAATCAAATCCAAAATTAGAAATACCTAACAAAGAAAATTTTAGGCCTATATGGCCTTACTGGTGAATTCTGCAAGTAAACTTAAGGAAGAAATAACTCCAGCCTCACACCAAATCCCCCAGAGTACAGGAAGAAAGGACATTGCCCAAGGTGTTTTATGAGGCCAATGTGACCCTGATGCCAAATCCAGCTGAGGACATTACAACCAAGGAATACTGGGTCACTCCTTCTCATGAAAAGGAATACAAAAATCCTCAGCAGGACACGAGTCAAGTAAAGCAATGTCACAGCAAGGGAGTCACCTCAGGAATTCAAGGTTGGTTTAACCCTCAAAAGTCAATCAACTCAATAAAGGAGAAAAATCAAGTGTTTATCTCCATAGATGGAGAAAAATTATCTAATAGGTTTGAATATCATTCATTTGAAAAAAAAGAGCTCTTAGAAAACCAGAAATAAAAAAGGACTTCCTTAATTTGAAAAAACTATATTGACTGAGAATCTATGGCAAACATTACATTTAATGGTAAGTTAAACTCCCCCATGCCCATCTCAAATCTGGAAGTGAAACAATGATCACCATCATCGCTGCTTCTCTTTTGCGGATGGTACCAGCCGTCATTCACAGGTGATGAGACTGTACACACTGAGAATCCAATAGAAATCTACAAACTACCAGAATTATCAAGTGAATTTAGTAACAGTGCTGGACACAAGTGTTACCTCCAGTTTCTCTAATCCAGAAACAATAAGGAAAAGAAATGGAGAGAGACATTGACAACAGCATCAAACAATCAAATCCCGAGGGATTGATTTATGGAAGTGTGGAGAAGGCGCCCTGGAGAGAGCGGCTGTGCCGTGGCAGCACTGGACAGGCCTCCTGGTCAGGACCAGAACTGGGCAAGACGTTACCGTGGGGAGGCCGGGAAAAGGGGACGAGGAATCTGTACTGTTTTTTCAACTTCCTATGATTCCATAACTGTTTCAAGATAGAAAATTTCTAAAAGTCCATTCACTTTGACCCAGGAATCCCACCTTGTGGTTCCAGGCTGAGGAAAAATTAAGAATGTCTCCAAGAGTTGGCTCCGGTGGCCTTAATGCAATAGCATGGACCTGGAACTCCACCACAAAATTTGTCTTCTCAGTTCTGGAGGCTGGAAGCCCAAGGTCCAGGGGCTGGCAGGCTCCTTCTCTCAAGGCCTCTCTCTGTGCCTGCAGCTGCCCGACTTCTGGTGTCCTTCCTCCGTCTGGGTCCTACTCGCCTCCCATCATAAGGACACCGGTCAGGTTGGGGCCACCTGTAGGACCACATTTTACGTGATGTACCTCTTTAGAGGGCCTGTCTCCAAATGGTTGTGTGAATTTTGGGGAACACACAGTCAGCCCACAACAGACACTTATCTAAGCACTGTTCTAATGCAAACGGAGACAATGGGCCAGGGGGTGGGCTGGGGTCATTGAAAGATGCTCATGACACTCTGGCAGGTGTGAGTGGCCAGTTACAGGTTAGGGTGTGTATATCTGCATCTTTATCTGGGTCTATATACTTTTTGGTATGACCCTTTTCCTTTTTTGCAGAGCTGGGGATGAAGCCCAGGGCCTTGTGCTGCTGGCCAAGCACTCTGCCACTGAGCTACACCCTATCCTGATCCCACCCCTGCCCCTTTTTTCTTTTTTTGGTGCATTGCTCTACTTTGAATTTTTTTTTAGTGGGGTACCAGGGATTAAACTCAGGGGCACTCAACCACTGAGCCATATCCCCAGCCCTATTTTGTACTTTATATTTAGAGACAGGGTCTCACTGTGGTGCTTAGGGCCTTACTAAGGTGCTGAAGTTGGCTTTGAACTTGTGATCCTCCTGCTCAGCCTCCTGAGCCACTGGGATCACAGGCGTGCATGTGGCACCGTGCCCGCTGATCCCATTTTTTTTTAAATTGAAAGAATCCATATATGGCTGGGGGCATTTGCATCAAAACAATAATTGTGCTTATATCTGCTGGTTGTGACTTTGAGGGATTTCTATTCCTTCTTTGTGTTATTCTTTATTTCTTGCTTTTTAAAATAGTGAACATGTATTATTTATGCAATGATTTAAAAAAACTTATTAAAGGAACTTTATAGCACATTTTATTGCCCTGCAAATTCACTAGAGACAACCAGGAAGAGAAATTCCGCGACCGGCAGGCTCTTATTGGTAAGCAATGGAATAGTTTCCAGCTGATTTAAGCAGAACATGAATTCAGCGGGATGGTGCTGGGCTCCCAGGATCTTGGTGTTGGGAGGACCCAGCTCAGTCCTGAGGCTGGGAGGCAAGGATGTGGCCAGCTGAGTGGCTGGGCGGCCACCACCATCTCTGCTGCGTGCCTCTCACTAGCACTGCCACCAGCCCGGCATGGCCTCTTGGGGCACGTTCACACCTGGCCTCGGTGGTCACCATAACCAGGGCAGATGCCCCACAGCCCTGGGGTCGAGTCGAGGCGGTGCGCTGGGGCTGTCTGGGCTCAGGCCAGGGTCGGCTGAAACGGGGGAAGGAGGCTCTGGCTCAGAAGGGGGAGGCTCTGCAGGCCCAGGAAGGGGTCCAGATGCCGGTGACCAAACAACCTGGCACTGTTGGTCCTTGTGAGCCAAGAGGAGGCCCTGGCAAACTGGGGCCCGCGGGATGAATCCAGTCCCTTGCCCATTTCTGGATGGTCCACAGGCTAAGAGTGGGTTTCTATTTTTAAATACAATCAAAGGAAGAATAATATTTCTTGACGTGTAAAAATGTTAAGTGATTAAAGTCTCAGTTTCTGTGAAGTGTCACTGGCACACAGCCACATCCATTTACTCACACGACCTCTGGGGCCACTTTGCAGGATGACGGCAGCTCGGCTTCTGCCTCGGAGACCCAGGGAGCCGCAGGGCGGGCTCTTCACAGAAGGTCCGCCGCCCTGGCCCAGGGGCTGGCCCTCCAGGCCCCACGGAGCTCTGGGCCTTGCTCTTGGTTCGTGGGGGCCTGGGCACCCTGTCTGCTGCTGGAGCCATCTGCCCCTCAGAGGGTTGGCCACACCTGCCACCTGTGTCCCTTTCCTCCAGGTCCACAGCTGTGGGCCTTTCCATCCTCCCTGGGCTGTGGAGCCACGCACTGAGTGCTGACCATGGAGAGTGCATGGGACTTACCCCTTCTAGGACTGGCCCATAAGCCCCCGTGGGATCCTCCCTGCCTCTTGTCCCCACACCTGCCAGCAGGACGTTATCACCAGGGCAGCCTTGGTGGTTCCAGGAAGAGAATGGCAGGGCTTTTGGCCTGGGTCCCTGAGCCGCCGCGTGGAGCGGAGCCCCCCTGTCCTGGGTCCCTGAGCCGCCGCGTGGAGCGGAGCCCTTCTGATGGCTGATTGTACTTTCCATGACTGTGATGGATCAAAGATGGTCACAAATTCTATGAACTTTTCCCTTTGAAAGGAGGGGTCCCTGTCCCCTCCCTTAGTCTGGGAGGGCCAGTTACTGCTTCAGGTCCACAGGACATGGTAGAAGCCACGCTACCTTCATTTCTGGTTCTGATTCCCAACCTTGTCTTGGAGCGCTGAGCTGCCATGGCTGACCACCTGCTGGGAGGGGAGGAATCAGGACCAATAACCCAGTGCCTCAGGGCCAGGGGACAGTGATGAAGAGGTATCAGGTGAAAGAAGGACCACCCAGCAGCCTGTCATTCCCGCCTTGGGCATTCTGTCCCCTGACCGTTCTCTGACATGGTCCAGGTCTTGTCCCCAGGGCAGGTGAGCTGTGGTCCTCTGCCTGGGCCCCCAGGCATGGCTCCTCAGCCCCCACCTCCCTCCCAGCCAGACTTCCTCTCCAGCCCTGGCCAGGCCATCCTCTGTCCCCGGGCTGGTTCTGACCACTGTCTTCCTGGAAGCCTTTGACCACCGAAGGCTTCCTAGTGCCACCAGGGGGCCAGTGGCTTGGTGAAGATGAAACATGTCACCTGCCTCCCCTGCACATAGCAGGTTGATGGTTTCCAAAGAAGCTTGGAGAGAAAACCACGCTCCTGGGGGAGGCGGTCCTTAAAGACGGGTCTCTGCAGCTGGACACTGTGACGGAGAAAGGCTGTGTCAGGCCTGAGAGGGCGTCAGCTGCCTGTCATCCTTCATGGGTTCCTGGAAAGGGGCAAGAACCCCCCAGAAAGCTTGAAAAGCATCTGCCCCTGCCCCCGGGCGCTGCACCCTAGCTGTAGGGACGCCAGAAAGTCCTCAGGACAGGCTCCGAGGCTGGGGAGCGGGAGGGTCCTGCGGGACGGCTGCGCCTTGCTTTAGGAGACAGCAAGGTTCAGGGGGCTGGGGCCTCCTCTCACCCCAGAGACCCTCATCCTGGGGCCTTCTGCGAGGGTGTGACACCTGCGTCCTGGTTTCCCACGGTGGAGTCCCCTCCCTCCAGAGCCAGGGAAGTTTGCTATGGATGCAGGGAGCGGGGAGAGGCCCTGGAGGCATGGACCCAGTTCTGCTGGCCTCCTGCCCCGTGGGCCCAGGGATGTGGGCCCACGGAAGCTGAAAGTTTGCAGCCACACGTGCACCGAGATGCCGGCTCCTGGGGGGCGGGTGGTGGGAGCAAGGGCTGTGCTAGGCCCGGGGGCACTGTGGTCCTGGGCCCTGCCTGCTGGTTTTCAAGGGGTGCTCCACCCCAGCTCCTCTTGCTCAAGGCCCACCTCAGATGCCCCACTCTGGGAAGCCCTCTGGGTGCCCAGGCAGGGCCATTCCTGCACATCCCGTGGCCCTTCAGACTGTTCCCCTGTGGTCCTCCTGCCCAGGGGGACGCACACAGCCTGGGAGCTCCTGGTTAGCGTTGGTCCCTTATCCACTCGGAGCCGTGGTTCCTCCATCAGGGAGAGGGAAGGAGGTCACCTCACTGCCGGGGATCCTGGGGGAATTACCTGCGGTGGTGGCGATCCGCCTGTGAGAAGCCCCAACTGGTCCTTGACATCCAGGTGCCTGTCCCCGGGGAGCCAGCGTGAGGCCATGCTGATGTGGCTTGGGCACCTGGCTCTGTCCCCACCATGGGGCCCTCACTTCTCTGGATTCAGACCTCAGTGACAAAACCCACATGACCACCTCAGCTCAGCCTGCACCTCTGGCCCTGAGATGAGACACCTCTGATGGCAACACTGGGGCCACCGGGAGCTGGTCCTCCCAGGAGTGCACACACCTCCCCTGGAGCCGGGACTGTGTCCTGAGGGTTCAGGAAGGGCCCGTTAGGTGACAAGAACCTCCGGGGGCTCCTGTGTGCCAACGCTGGGCACAGAGCCTGGCTTGTGGCGGGCCAGCAGGGTCACAGCCTGGCCCTCAGGGGGACAAGGCAGATGAGCTCTGAGGGTGAGGGGGGGTGTTCTAGCTGTGAGCGCCACCGAGGTCCGGTGGGGGCAGGGCAGGGGCAGGGCAGGGCAGCTGGCAGGGTGGTAGCCAGGCCACGCAGGCCCCTGGTCTGAACTGGGCTTTGGGAAGGTCTCGGTGGCTGCCATGGAAGAGGCAGCAGGAGGCCAGGAGCTGCAGTGTGGAGGGCCGGGGTGTCTGGGTGAGGTGGCAGCTGTGGCTCTGGGGCCACGGCCCGGGCTGTGGGGTGGCAGGTGGTTCCCGGGAAGACAGAGGAGGCAGAATGTCTCTGGGGAAGGGAAAAGGGAGGGGCCTGGATCCGTCGCCCATCTTCCTCCTGTGTCTCCGTGGCCAGGCCAGCGGAGCCTGTGCCAGCTGCAGGGGCTACCAGCCCAGAAACAGCCTGTGTGACTTGGGCACCCGTCTTTCTCTTCTGAGAGTCCACAGCTGTTATCAGAGTCCCACGGGAGTCCTGGACACACCCAAACGCACAGCCCCCTGCTCTGTGGGCCCCCTGCACTGCCCTCTCCCCTCGCACGGCTCAACTCGCCCCAAATCCTCTGAACACACCTGCCGCTTGCCAGGGCTTGGGATCTGCTCCCGGCTGCTGGGATGGCTCAGGTTTCTCACTGTGGAATGGGTCAGTTGCCGTCCCCTCCCCTCGTGAAGGCTTGTGTGGCTTAACTGAGAAGAACTAGGAAGGGTCTTGGTGGCACACTGGCCCCTGTGTGAGCAGGACCATGAGTGGCATTCACTGTTTCACAGGTGGCTGCTCAACGGGCCGCCCCGAGGGGCGAGTGCAAGGCACCCCCGGCCAACACCTGGCTGCTGGGAGCCAGGTGTTGGCAGAGACATGGCCCCAGCCCAGGCAGGAGCTGAGTTTGGGGGGAGGCCAGGGCAGCTTCGAGGCATTGTGCACGAATGTGGGGGGCTTTGCCACCAGGACAGAGGACAGAACCGCCTCGGAGTTGACAGGACGCTGTGTCTCCTTCACCCCTCACCTGAGGCCTCACCAAGGCCACAGGGATGCCACCTCTCCCCGCCCTGACCAGCCTCACACGGGGAGGTAGCTTTGCTCCGTCACCTTGAGAAGGGACGCATCCCAAGAGCTCAAGAACAAATCCGACTCTTGTGACAAGGAACCGCCCATGGCTGAAACAGCTGAATCCCAGCTCCTGTCCCTCCCGTTGCTCTTGCCGGGAGGTTGCCCACGCTGGGGGGGGTGGCGGGGACAGGCCCACGGTGTGGAGCACAAGGGCCCCTATCCCTCTGTAGGACGAGCCATCCTGGGTCTGGCGGCCACGCTGGGCCAACACCCCGCTTCCTCCAGGCCCACAGGGAGTCCTCATGGTGGCTGTGACCCAGCTGTAGCAGCAGCGATGACAGCGGCTCTTAGGTTGTCGGGTCTGTACCCAGGAGCCAGGCGCACCATTCAGGGGCTTGGCTGCACAGGGGCTGGTCTGCTGGGGGGATCTTACTGTGTGTCCGGCGTGCGGCCAGGGCTGTGCCTCCTCTGCCCGCAGGGTCAGGCAGCTTACCCAGGAGAGGGGAACAGCGGCCCCCCAGAAGCCCCTGGAATCGACAGCAGAAGCAGAGATGGCAGAAACCCAGGCTGGGGGGCAGCTGGACCACAGCCTGGCTTCCCCAGGAACAGACTGGCCACTGGGGCTGGCACGGGGCCACCAGATGTGCACGCTTAGCCTTTTCTCCTGGCCCAGAATCCAAAAGCCAGGTGGAAGCATCTTATTGGCTGAGCCAGGCATGTGCCCACCTGGCTGCTAAGATCTGGGGAGGTGAAGAAGAGGACAGGAGGTGAACGGAAGCCCAGGGTCCTTTTGGGATTCACAGGCTGGCAGCCTCCATCCTGGTGAGTTCTATGCAGTGACCTGCTTCCTCCCTGGTGATGGAGATTGTGTGGCCAAGTCAGGGGTCAAATTCGGTGAGTTTTCTGTGATGCTTTTTCCTCAGGCACAGCCCCTCCAATCACCAGAATGGCCCTCACCCCATGAGGAACAGTGGGTGTTCTGGAGAGGGGCCATGCCTTTGGGGGTCTTCCTTATAGGATCCTCTGTCTAGTGGGCATTAGGTGCCTACTCCCTGGGGGCGTCTCTGCCTCCAAGTACATCATAAGTGACCTGGCCTTGGAGTTTCGTTATAGCAGCACAACATAGACTAAGACCCTTCTCATCTCAACACCTGCTCTGGAAAGGTCTCCCTGAGCTGGGCACAGGGCAGGCCCTCCACGACAGCCCGAACCGCTTTCCTGTCCCTCAGCCCAGCATCCAGCTGAGGGCGGCACTCGAGTGTGTCATTGTGAGGATGAGAAACCAGACTCGGAGTCCAGACCAAGGGGCTGTGGGAGGGGCTTTGCTGGTGCCTCCAACACCCTGGGAGACAGCGAGGTGAGCCACGTGCACCCTTCGGGGCCAGAAAGCAAACAGCGAGGGAGCGGACGTCACTGGTCACATGCATGCTTTCTGGTGGTTTGACTCAGCCCCAAAGACATCTGCGAAGCCACGTCGCTCTGAGCTCAAATGCCAGCTTCTTGCCTGGCGCCCTCGCGGGTGTCACCGCCCATCCAAGTTCACGGCGGCAGGTGACGGATGCCTCACACTGCCCACAAGCACAGCCGCGTGAATCAGGGCCTGGGGGAGTCGGGACGGGACCAGAATATCTTGGTATTTAGGAACCGGAGAAAGGACACAGGGGAGAGGGAGCCCGCGGCTCTGTGCCCGGCCACAGCTATTTAGGTACTGTCCCCACCGTCCCATTAACCCCTAGAAATTGGCCATGAAAGGTCCTGCTGGGTGACGGTCAGCGAGCACAGCAGTGGTTCCCGGGAGCAAGAGGGGGGACACTCTGGGCAGCACCTCTGGGAGAATGAAATCCAGAGGGAACACGTGGTCATGGGCCCTGGGTGTGGTCTGGGGGACCGTGTGGTGGGGGGCGGGAAGGTTCCAGGAAGCAGCTGCTGGTCCTGGACACCACCAGCTCTGCTCTCCACCTGCTTCTCTGTGAGGAGAGTGGGCCCCCAGGGAGGCTCGTCTGTGCCACCCAGGACCAGGGCACCTCCCTCCCGCCACTTCAAGGTGGCCTTGAAGGAGGTTCCGAGTGGCCAGAGTGGGCAGCAGAGGTGGTGTATGGAGTCACCCCACCTCCAAGCAGAGGTGGGTGACAGGAGCAGGTGTTCAGGGCCCCTGGGGCCCTCCTGGGAACCGGGCAGCACCTGACCAGGCTTGCCATCCTTGCTCATGACGCACCACACTGACCTTCCTAAATCCCAGAGCTGACCGTGTCACTCCAGGGCGGACTCAGGAATAAGGTCCCGTCTTTGTCTCTGAATTCCCCCCGCCCCGCCATCTGGGGCCAGTTTCCTTCCCTGTCCAAGAAGTGAACGGCCAGGGGGGTGGGCTCTGCAGGGTACACGCCAACTGTGGCTGGAGCCCAGCGGGAACTCCACTCCCTGGTTCAGTGAATAGGTACAGGCCACCCGCCTGGGCTGGACCCCTGCTGTCCCCGCCTTTCAGTCTGCGGAGATGGCAAGACCACGATGTGGGCTGGCAATGAGGGGATGGGTGCTCTGAAGGTGGCGTGTCAGAGGACAGAGCTGAGGATGTGGGGGGGGGACGGGACACTGAAGCCCAGAGGTCAGGGCCGGGAAGAGCTGGCCAGCTGAAGGGAGCCACCAAAGCAGGGGAGCTGGGCAGGGTGTGGCTGGAGCGGAGCGTCTGAAGGCTGAGGTGGGCCAGGCCAGGGAGGAGGGGAGGGGCAGGAGGCGGCCGTGCCTTCAGGGAGGTGAGCTGCCAATCGGGCCTCCTGCTCCTGAGCAGCGCCTCTGGGCAGCAGGGCTGGCGCCGAGAGGCTCCATGCCCAGTGTCCATGGCCTGCCTGCGAGCAGCGCAGACGCCCTTTCCTTTCTGTGAAGGCTCCAGGGCTCTGGTGAATCCGGGGCTGCATTGACAGGCAGCAGGCCTCTCCCGTCTGGGCAGAGCCTGCAGGAGAGGGTGGCTAGTCCTGGGGCTGGGACCCCCCACCCCGGGGGACCAGAGCATCGAGCTCCTTTCCCTCCCTCCTTCTGAGAGCTCTCTCCTGCGGCAGTCTCAGGAAGAGTCCAGTGACTCTCACGCGCCCCACCTGCATGCACCAACCGCTGGCAGCTGGCCACACCCTAACACGCTCCCTCGGTGCGGCACAATACTGTCACCGTCCCCAAGCACACCACACTGACGCCCTGGACGCAACGTCCAGTCCTCATCCCAACCCCTGCAGCACCTGGAGGACTCTGGGGCCCCTCCCTGGTGACTCCTGATTATTCCATGAGTACTTACGGAATGCTTGCTGTTGGCCGTGCCCTGTACTAGGCTCACGGGAACAGTGAGAAGATGAACTAGATCCCCACGGGGGACCACCTGCCTGTGGGGTGAGCATGCAGCAGAAAACAAGCAGAATGACTTCAGAGTGCCAGGGGTGGCCAAGCACCCACACTGAGCCACATCACAGAGTGACAGGCTGGGACCTGAATGACAGGAGTTGGCCTTGCTCCTTGATTCAGGGTCTAGGTGTGGAAGTCACCAGGTGTCCGTGCTGCAGCAGGAGGGAGGGAGGGGTGGCATTTGCTGTGGCTGTCCCACACCTAACGGGCTAAGCGCTGGGCCTGGGGTTGGGTTCCTGGTTCCTGGCTGGCAGTTCAGTGGGAAGGACCTTAACTGGAAGCTCTGGTAGGCAAGGCGAGGATAAAGGCACCGCGGCTTCCTGCCTGCTCCTTGTGGCCCCTCCACCCAGCCTGGAGGACACTCAAGGAGCCCTGTGGACAGACAGACAGACTGTGGCTGGAGCAGTGTTTGAGGTGGGGACTGTGGGGAATGAGGCCTCCTACTGGCAGCCACATGGATGCGCCATCTTGGAAGTGGGTCCTGCAGCCCTGGGGAGCTTTGGCTGGCAGATCTAACACTCTGACTGCAACCTCCTGAGAGACTCTCACGCAGAATCACTCAGCTAAGAGGCGGAGAGCCCCTGATCCACAGAAACTGGGAGGTAGGCTTGCTCCAAACCACTGAGTTTAGGAGTAATTTGTCACGCAGTAATAGATAACTAATGCTGAGTCTCGTTTTTATACAGGTCCTGGAAACAGGGGGATCTGTTTAAAATCTGTTTAATTTTGTTTAAAAACAAATAAAAAGGACTTCTGGCCAAGATCTGTGTTAGGATGACAGGTGAAATGTCATGCAAAATCTGGTTTCTTAGATATTTGTCTTCAAACACACTCTCATCAAATAAGGACAGGAGCATGGGGTGGGCCGGGCGGGGGAAGTCCTGGGCAGGCTGCAGTGTGTAAGGGAGGGACGCAGTGCAGGGCCAAGAGCCACAGGGCCTGGGGTTAAAGAAGTAGAGTTGTTTGCTGGACTTGATGGCTTCATCAGCGATCGATGCTGTTCACGGGCAGGAGTTGCAGGAGTGGTGAGTCCAGATGAAAAATGCATGAAGGGCCAGGGAGCCGGGGCAGGAGGGAGAGAGCCAGGTGGCCCTGTTTGTCCAACACTGGCCACAAATTAGATCACAGCGGGGGAGAGGTGACTGCAGCATAGAGCACCTGCACTTGTGCAGCCACTTTCTCCCCACGAGGCAGAAATATGCTGACTCCTTCTTCTCCTGACTGAAGATGAATCCAATAGCCTTTAGCAGTGTTGAACACCAGGAGACGCGGAGGGTGCATGGCTCTCCAAAGAGGCTGGCGGAATCAGGGTGAGGCAATTGGGGAAAGGGAGGAGGAGAGCCACCTACACTGGCTGGGCTTGAGGGCATCTCTGATGAGCACACTCAGAAACAGAAAAAGGGGCATTAGTTGGAAGTCCCATTATGTCTTCTGTAAGGAGAGAGAATCAGGAAAGCAAGATTGTACCGTGGATTATCTTTAAAGTCCATTTCCATCTGATATCCTTGTGTCCATTAGCTGTGACAAAACCCAGAATAATAGTGGCTTAAAGATCGGTTTCTCTCACATAGCAGAAGACAAGGACTAGGGTCAAAGTCGTCAGAGAGCCAGGTTCTTCCTATTTTCCGGTTCTGCATTCTTCTGCATATAGCTTCTATCTCAAGGTCCAGGATGGTTGCTTGAGTGCCAGCCATCACATCTGCCCTTCAGCTGGCAAAGAGGAGGAAGGGGCAGAAAGGGTCTCCCTCCTCCTACCACCACCCTACTAAGGATACCTCCTGAAGTTATGCAAAAGTGGAGACCTCAGCAGCTGCTCCCCATTCATTATAAAGGGCTAGGATATGAAGTATTTACCCCAGCAGCTCTGCTAGGAAAGAGGTGTGGACGTGTGGACACTGGAAAGGGACCAGCACTCCCTGCTGGGTCCCCGAGATAGAACACACTCAGCCCAGACCCAAACTGCATCTTAGGTCAAAGTAAGACCTGACGGACCCAGCGCAGGGGAGGGAGGGGAGGCAGACCATGGAAGGGATGTGGCCCCTTAGAAGGGACACGCAGGGGCAGAGGGTTGAAAGTATGTGGAGCTGGTGGTGGAAATGGTGGCATCTAAGTGTGAAAATGGAAAACCTTCTCCAGACAGAAAACTGCAACCCCCACGTGGCCTCCTGCTGCCCTGCCCCGCCCACGTGCTAAAGCCCTGTGGTTGGACCCAGGGCCCGGCTGGGGGGCAGATTTGCGGAGTTCACCCTTCAACGACCCCCACGAACAAGCTCTAGGAACACACTGGGTTCCCCTACCCAGCTGCCATGTGCCTAGGACCTAGGGGTGGGGCCAGCCAGCCCCTGAGCGAAGCTGTGTCCAGACCTGTTTCCCGGGGTTGGCACCGAGACGCCTCTCACAGGGTGCTGTGAGGACCGAGTTGGCTGAGAGACGGCAGGCCACACGAGGAGGAAAGGAGGCCAGCCCCGTTCTGCTTTCCTACCACATCCATCCCTTCTTCTTTATTTAAAAAAAATTTTTTTAGATGTTGATGGACCTTTATTTTATTCCTTTATTTTTATGTGGTGCCGAGAATTGAACCCAGTCCCTCACACATGCTAGGCAAGCGCTCTACCACTGGGCCCAGCCCCAGCCCTCACATCCATCCTTTCTTAACACTCCTCTTATCCAGGGACTGGGCCTCTGTGCCCATCTCTTGAATTTGGGCCAAGCACAATGGTGGCTGTCCATGGGGTATGACAGAGTGAGGCCATGTGACACCAAGGCTGGGACACACTGGACAAGAGCTTGGGACCCAGCACCATACTGTGGGGAAGCCCAAGCAGCCTGAGGAGGGTCCACATGGGACGACCCAAGGCCCTGTCCTTGGCTTTATCAGGGCTCCTGGCTGACAGCCCCCCGGGGATCAGCTTGAGGCAGACCCTCCTGCCCTGGATGAGCCCCCCAGGTAATTACTGCCTTGGAGCTGAGGCCTGTGAGCCCTTTCTGCTCAGCCCTGTCCAGACTGGGGATTGATAAGCAAAAGCCATGGCCGGTGTGATTTTGAGAAACTACTCTGTCACACCCCCCCCCAATCCTTTTAGCTTTAAGTCTTTTTGTTTACAAAAGAGTTACAAAGATATGAGTTTCTACACCCCACCCATTTCCTCTAAGAAAGTAGCAGTGGTGCCCTGCCACCACCCAGCTCCAGGCTCATCTAGTTTCGCCGTTTTCCATCCCAGGATTCCACCCGGCACGTGCTGCGTTTAGTTGTGTCCTTGGTCCCCTCGCATCATCCCAGCACCCATCTATCCTTGGTCTTTCATGACCTGGACCCTCTGTGAAGAGAACTGGGCAGGCATTTTGGAGACGGCAAGGTGGCATCTGCTGGTGTCCACTTGTGAGTTGCTATTCCCCTTTTCCATCTTTTCATTAAAAGGTCACCAAGTTAAGCATGGTGGCTATGCCTGTGATCCCAGTGACTTGGGAGGCTGAGGCAGGAGGATCACAACCAAGGGGAGAGAGCTGGCTGGGCTAAAAAGACAATAGTTTTAAAGCAAATTTAAGGAAAATGCAAAGAAGTCAAAACTTGTTTGGTTTGAAAATAAAAACATTCCTCCCAATTCTCAGCTTCTCTACAGGCAAAAAAAAAAAAAAAAAAAGTCTCAAATTAAGAAAGATCACACCCAGGAGAGGAACATAAGCCCCTTTGGATCCCTGAAGCACCACCTCTCATGCTTAAGATCAATCAACTTGCTGCCTTTTAGCTCAAATTCACCCTTCATGGCCTACACTGTGAAATGGATCTGGGCCTTTCAATGTCTTCTTTTGCCTGCAGGCACAACGCCGAGCTGGTCACTAGTCATTGCAGGAAAGGGATTTCCCCTCCCCACCCTGGCCAGGCCACACTCAGGGGTGAGCTAGACTCCTGCAGAGGGAGGCTCCCTCCTTCCCAGTTCCAGCAGCACCTGGCTCTCTTCAAGGTCAGTGGAAACCAGTGGCTACTTTTCTCTTAGCACTCAGCAAGATACAAGCACGTCTTTGGCTGGGGTGGTTCAAACGCCCACCCCTGAGCCAATCAGTGGCGTGTGTGTGTGTGTGTGTGTGTGTGTGTGTGTGTATGTGTGTGTGTGGTACTGGGACTGTTTAGTAGTCTCACTCTTGTCCAGGATGGACAGGAGGCCAAGGGAGTGCTCCTGCTCTATCCTGGGAAGGGGGATACTGCGAAGACATCTCGATTCTTCTGATCACATGCCCATGGCTTGAGGCAGGATGTCATTCTTGGTGCAAGACCAGCAGCCTTGAATGGACCCCAAAGTGTCCATAGTCCCCACTGCGGAGCCTGTGTTGTGCTGGCTTCTGGGGCAAAGGGGAACCAGGTCCTTAAAAGTGTAAGAGGAGTCAATTCCAGTCTCCAGAGGTGCCTCTTGTGGGAAAACTCCTGGCCTTGTCTACTCTATTCCTTTTGCCAGTTGCTGGTTCATCCTTTGGCATAAACAAGAATAAACAAGCTTCTAGACGCCATCTCCACCCGTGACTGCTCGGAGCACCCGTCAGCGACCCGGGTGGCCATCACCTGATGCATGTCTGCTGCACCTGTTGCGGGCTCTCTAAGGGTCCTTGGCAGCATTCAGCAAGTGAGTGGGAACCTCCCAACCCCAGGGCAAAGGCCCTGCGTGCAACAGTGTCAGCGAGGACCGGCAGGTTGTGTCTGTAGGGAGCAAGTGCAAACGTGGGCTTGGGCTTGGATCTCTGGGACTGTGGCTTCTGCCACTGAGCCCTGGTGAGTGCTGCCAGGAAACCTCTAGGTGTCCAACAGGCAGGAAGCACGTCTCTTCCCATCTTTTCTCACAGCCAGACCTGGGTTCCAGGGGCTCTCCCTGGTGCCTCTGGGCAGTGGCCATCAGGGGGCTGAGGACTGTTGAACAGCATCACATGGCCAGCCATTCACAGCCGTGGAGCCCACAGCTAGGACAAGGACGCTGCCACCATGCGGTCAGCTGGCGTGTTGCCGGTATAACCCTAACCATAACCATTCCTTGTCTGTGACCCAGGGTTTTCAGAGAAGCTGAGAACTAGCCTCCTCCTCCCTCAGCAGACCCCTGCTCGGAAGTTCCCATGGACTTTGCTGGTTTGCAAACTAATGGGAAGAAAAGGACAAGAACGAGTTAGCCACGGCCTCTGGTGAGCACTGATTTGACCAACTACCCTTGGGAATCAAGAGGCCAGGCCTGTTAGCTCTAGGGGTGTCGAGTGCAGTGTCAATAACAAAGGGCTGCCAGGAAAGGGACACTCAGGGCAGCAGGGTGCAGCCGTGCAGAGAAATGCTGGTGGGCCACGGGAGGCCACGCTCCTCCTACGCAGCACCGTGGGGTCTGCGAGGAGATGCCCGGGCCCATAGCCACGGCTGTCACGGTGCCTGTGCAGGGAGGCCACTGACCTCCAGGTGTTTCCTCTGGATCTTTCCCTTAGAGTGGGTGAGGGGACGGGGTGTCACCCAGGCCACCATGGAGGATGGAACAGGTCCCACATGAATGACCGTGTCCCTAGGGTGTCCATGCTTATGCCTGTAATGCAGTGTCTTAGTCAGGGTGGCTTCGCTTTTTGGTCCTCTGCACTTCTGACAGGGACATTATCCCCCTGACATCTAGTAAACTGTAGGTGTGCAATAAACACTTGGTGTGTAAATACCTGGGTGGTTGTTCACGGGAGGCCTGCAGTGGAGGGTGACTCACCAGCCTGACTCACGACGGAGAATCCACACTCAGAGGGACCAGGGGACTGGCCCAGGGCCCCTGCCCAGCAGCAGCGCAGACCTCTGAGCCTGACTCAAAATAAAAATAAAATAAAAGGGCTGGGGATGTGGCTCAGTGGTCGAGTGTCCTGGGTTCCATCTTCAGTACCACAAACAATAAAAAGTACAAACCAACGAATGTCACTATACACCTATCGGAATGTCTACAGGAGGCAGAGATGGACTAATGCTGATGAAGGCGTGGAAAGACAGGGCCTCACTGACAGCAGGGGCAAAGTCAACTAGCACAGCCACCTGGGAGCTTCTTTTATGTGTTTCTCCCTGTGCTGAAGATGGAACCCAGGGACTCGTGTGCCAGAGGAGTCCACCACCACCACCACCACCATCACCACCACTGAGCCACACCCCAGCCCCTGGCCGTTCCTTTTGAAATTAAAAATGAACTTATCTCATGACCCAACAATTATATGCATGGGCACATCCCACAGAAAGGAAAGCTTATTTTCATACAGAAACTAGTACACAAGGCTCAGCAGCTTCTTTGGAATGGCCCCAATTTAGGACCACCCAGATATCCCCCAAAGGGTTAAGCAGTTAAAGAGCGTGGTACATACACACTGCGGAGTATTACTTGGCAACGAAAAGAAACAGACTGGAGACACAAGGCACCACTTGGGTGATCCTCAAGGAAATGGTGCTGTCAGCTAACAGCCGCTCTCAGTTGGTAGGCGCTTCCCAGCAGCCCTTGCTGCCAGGCACTGGGCTTTTGTTAACGAAACACAGAGGAACTGTTGCCTGCTGGGATGGGGTCTGACACTCAAAATGCTGGCATATGATCCCCGTGTGCCTTTCCCTTTCTGCAAACTGGGAATGTGTCAGTAATGGGTCAGACGTGAGGTGTTCCTCAGAGACTTGTGGGAGACAATCAAGAAGGGCTGGAGGTGACATGATTGGGTTATGGGAGCCTAATGGGGACTGATCCATTAGTATGGACCAACTGGATGGTAACTATGGCAGGTAGGGTGTGGCTGGAGGAGGGTGTCACTGGGGCTGTGCCTTTGGGGCTCGTATTTGACTGTGGAGTTTTTAAATATTGCAATGGAGATTTCACCTGTGTAAAGCTACAAGGCCTTTACTATTGTCTTATGTGTTGTATGTTATGTGTGCACTCTTGTGTTTTGTGTTGTATGTCTGTGTGTGCGTATGTCCATATATCACATATGATGAGCGCTCATGAAGAAATGGATCCGAATTTTTTTTATTTATTCACGTGATTTTAATGGCTTAACTTAAATTGGGTAAACAGCTGTTGAGGATTGTTTTAATACGTGAACAAATAAGGAGGTTAACAGATCTGTTTGTTTACTTTCACCTTTCCTTTTCATTATATTTAATAATTCTGTTCAGGATAATGTAACTTGTTCAGAAAATTGTTTTCTTAGTGCCTGTTGGAATGTTACATAATTTTTTTTTAGCATCATTGCCAGAATTCCTATCTTCATCCCAGTGCCGGTGAAGACAAAGATAAAACCAAACTACAGCTTCTTTGATAGTCGGTCGGCCCGATTGCCTGCCTCCACCCCACCTTCTGCCATGTGTGGCCTCACCTCAGCCAGAGCCGTGGAGCCGACCTTCTAAGGACTGAGGCCTCCAAAACCCTGAGTGCCAGGTAAACTTATCCTCTTCTAACACTGTTCTTGTGGGTCTTTTGGTCACAGCAGTGAAAAGGCTGACTAAAACAGTGACAACTGCCACCATGCAGACCACGTGCTAAGAGAGAGCCCAGGAACCCTGAGTGACACGGAGTGGAACTGTCTGCGCTGCTTGGAGCGCTTCTCTTCTCTTCCGGGATGGGGGGCGGAAGCCAGAGTCTCGTGTCGCTAGGCAAGCTAAGCTCTGTCCCCACCCTGGAGGTGAAGGGGAGACAGCGTCTGTGGCCTCTGAGCCACTGTAGCTATGGGCCGTGACACAGCAGTTTGGCCTTTGCTCAGGGGCAAGGCAGGTTTCAGAAGAGCACATGCATGATCTCCTTTTCTGCCACACACAGGCCTGGAAAGATGCACCCCAGGGCTCTAGCGGTCACCTACCACGTGGGGGTCACAGGTATTGTTTTCTTCACTTTTTCACGGTACCTAATTTTCTATAAAAGGAACACATGGATTCCTTTTGTAATTAAGGAAGCAAGACCATGACTGAGACAGAGCCAAGGACACGTGAGTGACGTGTTGGCGACAAGCCATCCCAGCCTGGGGTGCCTCCTCCCCTCCTCCCCACCCCACCTACCTGGGCCAGGTCACTCCCTGCGCCTTGTCCTCGCCTTCCTGAGGGACAGTCCATGGTCTTTACCAAGCTGGCATGGGCAGGCCTGCCTGCTCCCTGGGCACCATACTCCAGCGCAAGCTGCCCTGGGGGACAGCCAGTCTGGCTGGAATTTCAAACTCAATTAGCACAGAGAGGCCGGAGCTTTCTGGAGTAACTAATCATCTCCAAGCTGCCAAGACAGTGCTCTCCCTGGGTTGTGCTTGTGACTTTAAGGTTGAGCTCTTCAGGTACTAATGATAGGGAACAGTCGCTCCCAACTTAAAATTCAACTGGAAAGCGAGTTTCTGAGATCCTTTCCTCTATTTGGGGACACAGGGAGGGGGAGGGCTGGTGGAGACTGGGGCAGGGCCCGCCCATTCTAGCGCCTGAAGCCCAGTCAGTCCCTGGGCACGAGGATGGCTTGTGCAGCCCCTCCCTTCTGGTTCTCTTCCTCATGCACCGTGTGGCCTTGACCATGCTCCACACGCAGAATGGCCCAGCAGGCCGCTGCACTGGGAGTGGACAGGTGCAGGGAGCTGGCCCGCCCTTGCTGCCAGGCCACAGCCACCAGTCAGCGTGCCTCTCCCTGGTCTAATGGCTGGACGGACGATGCCTCCTGGATGGTGGGCAGGGGTTCTGGATCTTCTGAGAATCCTGGTGGCTGAAGCTGTCCTTCTCTCGATGGGGATGATCTTAAAAGGCTCTCGATTTAGCATCAGGCCCACTCTCTGACACTCCGAATGCAATGGTGAGTTTGTGCATAAACACTGAAAGATCATCGCTTCATGCCGCCCGTGGTGTGAAGTGTGAAAACATCACTCGATACCAAAAGGCCGATTCCTAACTTAGTTCAGGGAGAGTCTGGATGACCTTTCACAGGCAGCGTGTTCTGTTCCGTCAGCTCCTGACGGGTGCCTGGGCGACTCATGGCACCCTGGACAGCAGAAAGCACGGGCGAAGCAGCACTGTCCGGGGAAGCCTCGCTGCAGAGGAGTCCTGACCACACTTGGGGCTCACACCCGGAATGGCAGGGCTGGTCGCTCTGGTGGAGAGGACATGCGGGTAGGTGACACGTGTGAAGCACCTGGCAGAGTAGATGCTGAGCTGTAGGGTCATAATTAAGTCACTCTTGAGTACCTTGCAGACCTGGCCTAGAGGTCCCCTTGGACAGTCCAAATCATGTTCTGGCTCTGTCACCACAGCACCCATGGTGGACCTGTTCCTTTCAGTGAGAGGAACTCAGTGACTGTCCGCACGGCAGAAGCCTCCTGGCCTCCCTCACAGCCCACCCTCTTGGAACTGTTCCCAACACCCTTTCAGGTGCAGTCTGTCCTGTTTCCATGGCTGACACACAAAGCAGGCATGTCCGTCTCTGTGAGCACAAGCAGGCAGGCTTGGCCAGCCTGGATTTCGAGTACACTGCCTTGGAGACTCTCTCTCAGGACCGAGCAATGGGAATAGAAGAGACAGAAAGGCCTCGAAGCTTAAATGGTCTGACCCATGTCCCCAGCCCCCTTTTAAGTGAGGGAATGTTAAAAATATAGCAAGGGGCTGGGGATGTGGCTCAAGCGGTAACACGCTCGCCTGGCATGCGCGGGGCGCTGGGTTCGATCCTTAGCACCACATAAGATAAAGATGTTGTGTCCACCGAAAACTGAAAAATAAATATTAAAAAATTCTCTCTCTCTTTTTATAAAGAAAAATATATAGCAAAACAGCAGAGCAGGCGTTGCCCAGGTCTCCACTGTGACCAACTCTCAGCCTCCATCTACAGGCCTCTCCTCCCTCCCAGCACCGGGGATCAACCCTGTGCCTCACAGAAGGCCAGAGGAAGCGGCTCACCCCAGCTCTGCCACTGGAGGAGAGGGCAGGACCTGTCTCTCCCCGTGCTGCTGTAATGGTCAACCCTTTGCACCTGTGTACACCTGCCCCAGGACCTTTCCTAGTGCTCCTGTGGACGGCAATCAGGTATGGAGGACAGGGCCAAAGCGCCGGCTCCTGGGTGCACCCATGAACTAGCCCTCTGAGGTTACTTACTGGCCCATCGCCTGTGCAGAAGACAGGGACGAGAGGGAGTCTGAGAGCACTTGGCGCCCAGGGAACCAACCGCCCAGACTGCTGTGGTTGGAAGCTGGACATCTGATGGCTCAGATGCGAGTCGGCACCCACGGCTTCACTGACCTCAGGTTCTTCTGGGTTCCAGCACCTCTGAGGCTGGCAGTCCCCAGGGACTTGCCTTCCCTGTGCATGGCCGGAGCGGGTGGTGCGTGGCCAGCGTCAGTGGTGCGCTGGGCCCGTGTGCATACTTGGGGTCTTTGAAGACACGAGCACCAGGAAACAGCGCTAGCGCACCTGATGCCCTCACTCTGGGTTTTCTTGCAAACCAACAATCGAGAGTCTCTGGAGGGCTGGGCTGGGGCTCAGTGGCAGAGCACCCGCCTAGCACCCCATAAAAATAAATAAATAAAATTAAATAAAGGTATTGTGTCCAACTACAACTAAAAAAAAAAAAAAAAAGAGCCTCAGGAGACCAATGAAAGGAGGATCCAGGGAGCTGACAAACTGTGTTATGGTCTGTGACTGGGAGGGGGTGGCTGGTACCGGGCAGGAGAGATGGCCTCCCTGGGAACACAGGAAAGCCATTTCAAAGCAACCACAGGCTGGTGTGATGGCTCATGTGCCACACAGGGTCACCACTGAGGCCTGGCAGTAGCTTAATTGGCAGCGTATTTTCTTGGAGGCTCATAAAACAATGGCACATCTAATGGGTGTTGGCATCTTAAATCTGGTGAACAGTGGTATTCAGTGGGGGCTGCCTGCTGCGGGTGTCCTGCTTGTCACTGCTGCTTCTCAGGCTGCCCGGTGCTGCCTGGCCCTGGAGCCTCTGCCTAGCAGGTCCGGGGCAGGCTGCCCAGGGCCAGGTGTCCCCATCACCGAAGCCCTGACTCTGCCTGCCAGCCTGGTGGGGACAGGCAGGACCTAGGAGGAGCCAGGCCCTTCTTTGGTCGGCTCAGATGGCAGTGCCTCCGGATGTCACTCCCTGGGAAACGTCCTCTCCTCAAGTCCTTGGCCAGGGGCAGAGATTGCCACAGAAATGGATGATGGCTTCACGAGTTGGTGTCCAGAAACTGGATGGACCTGTAGTAATGCCTGGGGCAGAGCCAGGCCAACAGTGGCGCCCACCCTGGGAACCTGTGGGACTGGTTTAAGGGGAAGAGACTCCTCCTGCTGTCTTTCTCAAAGGGAACCATTATTTATCAAGGTGGCTTTGAAAGGGAGCATTACCCAGGCTGGCCTTCCTGCAGGGAGAAGCGGGAGGTACCCCCAGAGAGCCGTGTCCACACACCCACTCCTGTTCACTGAGCCAGTGTGGAAGGCGCTGTAAGGAGGAGATGAGGCCTTGCCTGGGTACAAAAAGTTTATTGCTTATAAAAATAACTTAGCAAGCACAAAACAAAGTCCCCCGTGTGACAGGGCTCATTCAGTCACCTTTAGCAAACTGGGGGACTCACCCGCATTGCCAGCGAGTGCCAAGGCTAGGCTGGGCGACCTCCCCCAGTGGTGCTCCGAGAAGGTCCTTCATGACAGCCAGAGCTGGACAGAGAGTGGGCAGCAAGGGGTCAGGGCCAGCGTCACTCAGGGCTGCCTGGGTGGGTGGGGTCACTGCCGGCAGGTGTCATGGAAGGCTTCCAGCGTTCGGAAGTCCCTCCACGTGGGGGGCAGGCCATCCTGCAGGAACTTCCCGCAGCGCTGACAAGGGGCCTGGAATAGCTTTATGTAGCTTCTTAACCAGGTCTGAAAAGAGAAGGGAGGACAAATGCAACAGCCCTGGTGCTTCCCAATACCCTCCCATCAAGCCTAGTGGCCCCAAGGACAGAGCCCTGGAGCTGGCTTTGGCCCCAGAGAGAAGCTGCTGGACCCACAAGGCTATCTCGAGGGACTTTGGGTTCTGACGCCCGCCCCCCCCAGTTATGAGCACAGAGAGGGCAACTCTCCCTGGCAGGGGGGCCCTGGGGCAGCACCAACCATGCTGCACGGAGCCTGGCAAGGACCCTCTTCTGGCTTGCTGCCGGGTAGGGGGCGTGGCCACATGCCGAGGGAGTCTAGGAATAGCTGACGGCTGGAGAATTCTGCATGGAGGGCACAGCGCCTTCTAATCTGATTTCTGAGGTCACTGCTCACTGTCAGGATGTGGCCTAACACTCTGGGAGGGGGTAAGTGGGGACAGCCCCAGTGCCACCAAATCACATAATAAGCAGCAAACACACACTTTAATTCAGAGAGCAGAGAGCTTTCGGGCATCATCTATAAGGATGAGATGCACGTAACTCAATTCTCAAACTCAAGGAGATTCGCTACCAAAAAACCCCACCAAAACAATGCAAAGAAGCCAAACACCCAACAGATCCAAACGCACGACAAGTGAGCCAGTTCTCACTGTGCAGGGGTGCAAGACTCTCATCGATTAACATTCTCCTGAATTATGTCGACAAGAGAAAACGGCTATCTGAAGAGGTCAGCTGAGTTACATGAATCCCCTGCCTTCAGCTGGGCGGTTCTTGAGATGGCAGAGCGTGGCCCATCCATGTCACCTCAGTCAGCAGGGTGGCCTGGGGGTTTCTACAGCAAGTCACGAGGAGGTCACCGGATCAGTCAGCTACACTGCTTATCCTCTGGTGCTGAGCACGTTTGCATCCTCCCCAGATCCCCAAGTCAGAGCTGAAGGGAACGGACATCCCAGAGTGTGAGACTAAAGCAGGCCTCCCTCTACCGGGTGGCTGCTGGCTGCCTGCCCTCTTGCATGTGGAGGAAGCCCTCATGGACTGCTCCTTGTTTGCCCTCCTAACATTAGGAAGCCAAGCGATGAGCAGGGCTTGTCTTCTGAACAGTGCGTGACAGGCTTTCTAGGAAGTCTGCCGGTGGAGCCCACGTGACAGGATGGATGGGACCAGAGACACCTACCTGGCTGTCAACAGTGATTTGCACTCACTAAAGGGAAGTCTGAGGGGGTTTCTACCAGGCAGCCTTTCCAGCAGGAGACAAAAGGCAGTTCTGTGGGCAGTGAAAGGTGGAGCCTAGTGACCCAGTGCACTTGGCCATGTCAGTGTGAGGTCAAAGAGCTGGCAGGGTCTGCCTCGGACATACAACGCACTGTCACCCCTGGTCAGGCCAATGCCAGGGAAAGGTCCTGACTGTGGCCTCTGCCCAGAGCTGCGGTGTGAGTACTCCCACTAGGTTCCATTTCAAGCCAGAAGAGTTTGAATAGGCACTGCAAACCTCTGAACACCCTTCAAGAGCTGCCAGGGGCTGCCCTCACTGCAAGCTGCTCTGAAATCCGAGAACGAACTGTGTTGGGTGCAGCCAGCCGAGACTCACCACTGCAAACCTGGGGCCAGGCACAGGACCTGGGTGGGGCAGGTCAAGAGCCCAGTGAAGACCCTACTAGGTCCATGTGAGAAACTTTTAGAGGATCCTTCTGCGACCACCTGTCCAGCCACAACAGGGAGCCCGCGGCGCCATCTCCCACCCGGCTCCCATGGCAGCCCGCGGGCTGGGGGTGCAGCTTCCCCCCTCAGCTGTGTGTGCACACTCCAAGGCTCCTAAAGCCACTTACCATGAAGGACCTGACCACAACGTCTGGCATCTGGGGCAGCTGGTAGTGGAGCAGGGCAGTGGTGGCATGGTCTGTCACCTGAAAATGAAGGACAGTGGCTGGAGTCAGCAGTCAGAGATGGCCAGCGGGATGGACGCCTCCTTTTATAGGCACCAGCCCTGCTTTTGGATGTCTCTCAGAGAAAAGGACATCTGAAATAAAATCTTGAGTAGGAAAATTAGAGCAGAGTTAGGGGCAGAGAGGGGAGGAGGGGTGTGTAGGCAGAAAGGACAGCCCCGGAGGGAAGCGGAGTGCGGAACGGCCCTCCACAGAAAACCCGGACAGGCTGGAGCGCTAGGGGTGGGAAGGCAGTGGCCTGAGGCCAGCGGGGAGAAGGCAGGGCAGACCAGAGGGCGGACAGGCCTCCCTACTCCTGACACCAGGATGCAGGCAAGGAGCCTGGTGGCCATGCTGGGACCATTCACCCAGCAGCATGCAGGGTCTCCTCTTGCTCCCTTAGATTCTCTCTGTCTCCTAACTTGTAACCATGTGGGCCTGGTGGTCAGGGAACTGCTGATTTCTGAGGACCCTTCCTCAGGTCTCATGGTGGCTACCTTCCCAGGTGTTTCCAGCACTTCGTGGGTCACACCCACATCTCTACTCCATGGGCCAGGAAACTGCCACAGCAGTTTCTTGACCAGTGGACAGGGCACTGCTTCCTGACCTTGACTTAGCTATTCACCCTTTCTGCCACTCAGTCCTTTCCAAAAGACAAAGGGTCTGGTCTGCGATTCTCTGCAAGTCTGAAATGTGATGACAACATGAATTGCTAATGCCTGCTATCCATCAGCAAATTAATAGATTCTACTAATTTGATAGTTGTGTTCAAACTAATGGTTTATTTGATTGTCCTCATTAGGAATTCTTGGCATTACAAATGTTGTGGTTAAAACAAAACAAAACACAAGAAAACAAAAAAACTCTAGACAAAAATCTTTGAATTTGAGAACAAAAATAAACACAGGTCCAAGGTGTTCATTACCAGCTGAGTAAGGAGCCAACTGGCCTGAGCAGTAGTCGCGCACACCAGCAGGGGGCGCCAGGAACACTGTGCTGACCCCACTCAGTGGGCTGTGCGTGAGCCTGACACTGGTCCCCACACCCGTCAGAGAGGCTTTACCACTAGGTATGGGGACAGCCTCCACAGCTGGGCTTTCCAGGGCCCAGTCTTCAGCCTCGTGTGAACATAACCTCAGCTTCCCCAGGATAAAATGTGTGTGCAAGTGACACCCTCCAGTAGGCCCAGGAGGCTGGGAGGAGAGTGGCATGGGAGGGGCTCCTCCTGCCCAGCCGTGCCAACAGCCCCACCGGCTCTCTGGCCAACTGGCCTGCACCTGCCTCTTTCCCACCAGACTTTCCAGGGCAGCCTGGTAGCTGGTGAGCCCCGCTATGTGATCAGCTCTGTGAGCAGGAATCATCTGGTTCATGCTGCGACTATCAGGCCTGGAATATCACCAGGCAAACAGCAGGTGCTCAATACACGTGTGTTGAGAAAAAAATGCCCACTGCCATAAACGTGGGGCTGGCTTTCCTGCAAAGGCACCCCCAGCTCGGGTCCTGTGCTGTTGGGGAATTCTCACTTTCCAGCTGGGTGGAGCTTTCTCCCCCAAGGGCCAAGCCTGCTTTATTTTAAGCATTTTGACAGACAGCTTTCTAAAATGAGCAATGTTTTTTTTTTCTTTTTCTTTTTTTTTTTAACAGTTGCAATGATAACCTTGCAAAATGACTGGTAGTGGCAGTCGGGTGAGGGGAAGAGCCGCATGAAGCTCCGCAGACAAGGCCCGTGGGCTTGAACCTGGGCTTCGTTCTTGCCCATCCAGCTCCCTGGCTAGGAAAGCCCACGAAGTGCCCTGTGAGGTCCACGGACGTTCCCTGTACCTGCGTGTGCTGTCACAGAAAGGAACAGGGTTCCTGGAAGCTCTCTCCTGGCCTCCCCAGGGGTTTTCCAAGGCCCTGGCTGCAGCCTGCTCTAGTATGCAGTGAGCCAGGCTGGGGTGCTCTGGGCAAGGCTCCTTTCCCACCCAGGGCACTGTCCACTTGCACCAACCCTGGGTGGCCCAGGGAGGGCACAGGGTTTGCTATACCCGCAGCTGGAGCTGATGACCCAGAGGCACGGCGAAGGCAGGAAGCTTTGCTCAGCTGGGCTTCTTTCTTTTCACAGTTTTAAACACAAATGATCAACATTTAGAATCTGCGAGCTTCACTTAACTGGCGCCCCCACCCCTGCTTCTCTGAAGGTCTGGGATCTGGGGCAGCCTCACAGGTCAGTGTGGCCATGTGAGGTGCTCCACACAAGTCCAGCCCTGGCCTGGCCTCACTCTGCCCTACCCTGTGCAGGCGTCCACCCTCAGCGGGATAGGGGTGGTCTCTGAATGGAGCCCCCTACCTTTATCCAATGCCCCCAGGGTCTCACTTCTGCCTGCTTCTTTCAGCATGGGGCCACGTGGCCTGTGGTCTTTGGAATCTGGGGCCTCGACTCAAATGCCAACAAGAGCATGGCCCCAAGATGCCCTATCCCAGCCCTGCCCAGCCATGCTGTCCCTGCGCCTCCCGCCTGGCTTCCCAAGTTCCGCTTGAGTGCATCTTCCCTGGGGTATAGACCTGTGTCCACTTCCTTTTTTCTTTCCTCAGCTCACCTCTTACCTTGACCTTTCCAGCTGAACTTGGGCTGTCCAAGCCATCCATGAGATGCACCTAGTTTTGATCACCTCTAGGTGCTGTCCCCAGGCCAGGATTGGTGCTCATCACAGGGCCATCTCAAGCACTCTACAGACCTGCTCCCCGTGGCCTTGCTAAATGACCAGAGCCAAGGCTGTCCCTGGGACCTCTTCCTACCACCACTCTCAGCATCCTCAGAGCCCCCAGGTACACATCTTCTTCCTCCTGCGTCCTCTCCCCTCTGTTGCCACTGCACAGCCTAGGCTGCGTCTTTCCTATCAGGGTGACCAGAAGATCTGGAGGGCTCTTTCCAGTCCTTTCTCAGCAGCAAGTGCTGGGAGAAAGGGTGTGGGCTTGGGGCATGGACCCTGATCCTGCCTCTTCAGAAGGCCATGTGGGTGTGCAATGTCCTCTCATTTAGTGGTGGCTCCCCCTCCAGGAAAGTGGAGAGGCTGCGGCCAGCGTGAGGACCAGCACACGATGCGCAGGTGCTCGCCATCCAGCAGACATATGGTCACCCTCACACCACAACTGTCCCTGCCTCCCAGGGGACAGGAGGCCAAGGCTCCCTGACCCTGGAGCCCTGGGCCTGCTCCTGTACTTCTGCCCTGGGGTCCCTGCCCACCCGCCTCGCCAGCCTCCTCTCCTGTCTAGCTCCTATTTCTTCACATCAGAACCCACAGAACTGGCTTTTTGTTGTTAGAGATTTTGGTTAGCATCAGTTCCCCTAACTTGACTGAACTCTGCCAAGTCCCCAACAAGAAGGTCTCAGAAGAGGTGGGTGAGCACGGGCCTGACAAGGGTGGGGATGAAGGATGAGGGCAGTTGAGGCTTCCCTTTCCTGGCACGTGGGGACACTTTCCGGCTGCCCTTGCCACAAGGTTGGGCCACGTGGACAGTTCTAGTCAAGGCATCAGGAAGAGGAAGTGTGCATGCTACTTCTGCCTGGAGGCTGCAAAGGGCAAGCATGGGCTCTTCATACCAGTTCTCCACGACAGTGTCACCAGATGGGGCAGGCCGCCTGCTGGCTGGGTGGCATGTGGCGTTCCTCCAGGCAGGCACTCTCCGCCCCGAGAGAAAGCCCTCCTGGAGCCTCGCCTCCTGTCTGGGGGATGAGCTGTGGCCAAGCAGCCCCCCGCGCAAGGTATTGCTCAGAATGTGGCACTTGGAGCGAGCAGGCTGGGTCACCTAGGAACGTGTTTGAAATCTGCCCAAGAGCAGAAGCCTTCTCAGGCTTCTCAGAAGTAGTGAGCCTTGGGGGTTCTTACTAGGCATGCTACGCGCACAAGAACAGCAAGAGCACACACAGTATCTGGGGTCCTGCCAGCAAGCGGGGATCATGAAGGAGGCTGCGAATGGCTGAGGCCTGGCATTTCCAACTGCGACACCCAGGCTGCTGGCTAAGGCCTGGCTTCGAGGGGCCAGGCTGGAGCACGTCCTGGGTCCTACTGGAAAATGGCTTCAAAGGAAGAGGCATTGGATTCTGGGACACAAAGAAGCTCAAAAGCAAGACAGTTTCTTTCTCAAGAATGGAAGTGAACAGGATCACTCCAACCTCACAGTGGGTGCTGTGGAGCGCTAGTGACAAGATCTTGCATCCAAGTGGCCGGGTTTTCCTTATTTCTGGAAGGTGCATTTAGGATCACAGGATAGTCTATCAACTGACAAGAGCTACTCAGAATGAGAGTTTATAGGTACCAAGCTCTATCTGCCCCTAAAGTAACTCTTACAAGAATAGAGGGGGTGTAATTTCCCCCCCCCTGGATATCGGGGATGAACCCAGAGGTGCTCGACCACTGAGCTACACTTTAGTTCTTTTTATTATTTAAAATTTTTTTTTTCCAAAATGAGGTCTGATTAAATTGCCAAGGTTGCCTCAAACTTGCGATCCTCCTGCCTCAGCCTCTTGAGTAGCTGGGATCACGGGTGTGGCTCTGTAAGTCTTAGAGATCACGGAGGTTGGAAGATGTCCAGAGGTACCCAGTTGGCAAGGGGCAGTTGGCGTTTGCACACAGATCCTGCAAGACCTGAGCCCCACCCCTCCCATCTCCCACTGTAGGCTGGTGCCTGGCAGCATCTCACCGTGTCCCAGTGAGGTCTCTGGAAAGCCTGAGTTACATGCAAGGTGCAGGCTGATGTGCACAGGTGGCAGCTGCGCAGCAGGCTGCCCAAGAGCAGAACGAGCTGAGTGACCAGGGACATCCCCTCTAGGTATAGCCGGAGCTGCGCACTGAGGCTGTTTTGGCATCTGACTCCTGGGAGGGCATCCAACTGGTCTTTCTCTTACTGTTTGGCATTCTGGTCAAATCCAGCCTCCTTTTCAAAAGGCCTAGTTTACAGTATTATCTTTTCTTGCCAAATGGTGGCAGTTTTTTTTTTTTCTAACACTGATGCATTTAGTTTCCCCAATTTCCCATCACCAATTTCAGGCATATTTTGATGAGGAAAACAAGGCCAGCTGATGTGCTTTCTCCTCCCTTCTTCTTCCCTGGTGGCTCCCCTGCAGTGTCTGGATTTCCGAGGCTGAGCTCCCCAGCACCAGGCAAGGGCACCGGAGAGGCTTACCTATAACCATCTTTCTCTTCCTCAAAGCACTCTAACTTCAATATATTTTTGTTTTACACTTTTTGACAACAAAGTTGTTTTTGGCTCAACATTGAAGATATGGAAAAGACAAGCCTGAGGCAAAAAAAAAAAAAAAATTGCTATTAACTAATTTAGTGGCAGCCTAGGTTCGGGTCCCATTGTGCTGTAAAGCTAATGAGATTCTGCGGGGAGATAAAAGCCACCTTGCTTTGCGAGCAGCCAGGGAAGGGCACTAATGCTACCAGGAGGGGGAGGGAGGATTCAGCTGCTAGTTGAGTGCTGGCTTGAAACAAAGCTTGTAAAAAGATCAAAGTGGACAGGGAGCCCTAGGAGAGGGAGGGAGGAGAAGCCACCAGAACAATGAGCTGACAGGACAAGGTGGTGGGAAGGAGGGAAGAGCGGTACCTCATAGCGAGATGGAATGGCCATGCCCTGCAGCCTGGTTTCCCGAATCAGAGCTGAACTGTGGTGAGTTACTTGGGAAGGCACCATCTGCAGGGCCTGGCCACCAACCTGCATGGCTTTGTTGACTTTACTTTCTGTTTTCTCCTCCTGCTCAGCCAGGCCTTGCCTCGCCCCCGCCTCCAGGCACCAGAAAGGTCAGGCGCACTCCAAAGGAGGACAGCTGAACTTGGAGAAGGACCTCTTTCAAGAGTCCTTGAACCAGCTGCCAGTCAACGTGCTGGGGAAGGACTGACAGTCAAAACAGTCTCACCAAGTTCCTCTGCCATATTGTGTGCAAGGAGCGCTGACAGCCTCCCTCCCAGAGTTTGGGGATGGAGGGCTTGAGAGCTATTTTAGCTAAACCAAAAACGGCACTGCCTGCAACACTGGTGACAGGCAGGTCGGTGCCAGTGGGGCCTGTGCAAGGCTGGTGTATGCTGCACAGCCTGGTGGGAGCCCAGCCTCAGGACCCCACCACAGGTTATGAAGGAGCCGGGTGACCTGGGGTGAGGATTAATTGTCAAGGGAGGGCCAGTGACTGACAAAGAGCAAGCAGCCACCAGATGTGAGCCATCACAGTTTCATCTCACTTAATCCCCACAAAATCTGACAACAGAGGGACTTGTAACTGCCTTTTATAAGTGAGGGACAAAAGTTGCCAGGAGGTCAAGTGACTTGCCTGGGCCAAGGAGCTGTGAAGCTGCAGAGCAGGGATGGCCCAGGCGCATGAGCTTGAGTGCCAGACGTGAAGCCCCAGGCCTGGTGGCTCCCACTGCAGGTCTTTGGGGTTTCACATCCAAGTCTTCTCCCCCGAGGGGAGGGAAACCCATCACTCTTAGGGGGGAGCCATGTTTTTGCCACTTGGATGAGGTTCCCTCCACTTCTCTGCTAGAAGCTTCTTCCCATCTTGCCCACTCTCAGGTGCAGAGCCCCCGAGGTCTGATGCAGACGCCAGTGGGCCCTCAAGATGACTCTGGATTGGACAAGGCTCTGCCTGAGTTATCAAGAGGGAAGCTGGGCCAATAGGAGGTGGCAGCACCAGTCTAGTCTGTACCCTGATTCATCAAGGGAAATAAAAAGTGCAGCATAAAAGTCGGTGAGGGGGATGGGGAGACTGGACCTCAGTGATGACCTTGGGACAAGAGCCGCTCTTGGCTCCCCAACCCTCCACTCTGCTGCAGGGGCCACATTCGTTTTGCTTACATTCCCTTATGGCCAATCCCAGCCCCGAGTCAGTAAGGGAAGAACAAAGGGTGTGCTGATGACACAGGTGACACAGGGAGGAGAAGGACAGGGAGGGGACTCTCAACAGACCTCAAGCCCCAGCTCTCCCTATGTGAAAAGAAGGATCCACTGAGCCCCTTGAAGGGGAGAGTTCCAAGGACCACGAGGCCCGCTGCCAGCCAGGGCAGGAGGTGACACACTCTGCAGCGAGACTCTGGCTCTGTTTCAGGGGTGGCCTTGTAATTTCTTTCCCACCTTTTTCCTCAGAATTTTCCAACTATTTTCAACATGGGGTGTTTGATTTAATTGAAAATGTACGATTCCTGCCTGGGCTTCTTAAACAGGGGTCCCTCTATTTCTCTAACCAGGGACCGTCTTCAGGGGCTCCTGAGCCCTGTAAGGTTGTGAGTCCCCCAAAGTCTAGTAGGAGGACCAGGTGTGTTAACAAGTTTCACGAGGTGAGGCTGAGCAGGAACCACAGGCAGATGGACCACTGTGGGTACCTGCCTGCTTCCCATCACCAGGGGCGGGCCTGGGGGCAGGCAGTGCCACACCTGCGCTGACCTGAGCTGGACTAGCGGCTTCAGCAGTTCCTTGGTGCTCTTCCTAATGCAATGGACTGATGGCACCAGGCTGCATTATCTGCAGCACACAGCCCCTGGAGCCCAAGGCCTCCCCTGCTCAGCTAGGAGAGTGGGGCCTCCCACTATTAAAAGTATTTCCCCGCACGATTAATACATGGGGAAAGTTAAATACCCAAATGCTCAGATGGTGCTTATTTAAAAGGGAAGCCTGGTGGAGACCCAGATTCTGGCTTCCCTCCAACCAATGCTGGCTTCTACACAATGTGAAGATAAAATTCTCTTAGACCCTGAGTTAAAGTGGATAAGGCCACATGGTGGGACAGAGGGGACTGCATGGACAGTGGGCTTCAATCCTGGATTAGTCATTGATTGCCTGGGAGATCTTGACTTCATCATATTCCTGCTGGCCCTCAGAAAGCATGAGGCTGGGATCAGGGCCACATGGTCCTATAGGTCCCTCTAGTCCTTTAGTGGACACCACTGCAGGCCACTGCTGCCTCAGTCACACCCCATGGATGGCAGTCACCCTCCAGGTCCAAGAGCAGACCTGAGACAAGCTCTACCCTCAGTCCTGCCAGGGATGAAGGTGAAGCTCTCTGTTCTTTAAAAAGCACAGCAGAGGCCGGGCTCAGTGGCACACATCTGTAATCCCAGAGGTTCGGGAGGCTGAGACAGGAGGATCATGAGTTCAAAGCCAGCCTCAGCAATAGTGAGGTGCTAAACAACTCAGTGAGAGCTTGTCTCTAAATAAAATACAAAATAGGGCTGGGGATGTGGCTCAGAGGTTGAGTGCCTGAGTTCAATCCCAGGTAACACCCGCCCCCCCCGACCAACAAATAAAAGCCCAGCAGATTCTGGGTGGAAGCAGAGGCACCAGGTCCCTGTCTCACCTGCTGTGCTGCCATCTTCACAAGGTCCTCAGTCTTGGGGTGGGTAGAAGAGCTTGGAGAGCGCTGTGCTCTGAGTTGGAAGCCGCCTGTAAGCTCCAGCTAACAGGCATCAGGATGAGCGTGTGCTACCTGGATGCCCTCACTCTGTCCCCCAACCCAAAGAGGTCAACTTTACTTTCATTGGGTAAAGATACTTTAACATAACAGAGGACATTAGCCCAGGAGCCAGAGCTGGCCTGGAGTTTTCCAAAGACAGATGTAGCCTTAAGGAAAAGGGCCCAGGGAATCTCTGGCTTCTGGAGGCAAAGATGGCAGCGCAGCGTGTTAAGCATGTAGAGAGACTGCAGCCCCGGCCAGCAACACTGCTCAAGGATGTGCGCTGGCTTCTGGAAGAATACTTCAGACAGTCCCAGAAGCACTCGTGCCACAGAAAAGAGGTACAGTTATTGCAAAATGAGAATGTGATGACCTCAGCCCTGAAAGTGGTGCTGGAAGTGATGAGGAGAGCTACAGAAGGAAGCTCCCGAGGTGGGGACGAAAGCAGGGGACTCAGCTTTTATTATGCAGCCCTAGTCTCTCCTCTGAACCTGGATTTGTGTGCCACAGGCTCAGCAGGCCTGGGGGCCTGAAGGGGAAGCGTAGCAGCCCGGGGACTGGGGATTGCTCGGGGAGATCAATATTCCTCTCTCTGCCTGATGAAGGAGCCATCTGCATGGGATTTGCAAGCCTTCTACCTATCACTGGGCAAAGCCGAGCTGCTCTAGGGCGGAACCAGCATACTGTCCGGTCAGAAAGGAGAGGTGGAAACAGCCCCAGCTGCTCCATGTTCCCCAGAACCTTGCTCACACCTGAGAACAAGCTGTGTCTGAGAAGGGAGCCCACATGTATAAAGTGCTTAAAACAGAGTCTGGCACAAACCAGGGCCTCCACAAACGAGCCTTCATTTGGTCTGGGAATGCTAGTCCTGCCTTCCTCTGTACTCCAGTCAAGATGATGCTGCTGCCTGGAAGGGAGGCCCAGACTCCCCAGGTCCCTGAGGGTAGACTGGTGGCAGACTGCCTCCAGTCATGGCATGTAAGGCCCCAAGGACCTGGATCCCAGCCTTGTCTCCCATCTCTCCCACCTGACATCCTGGCTGTGGCAGCTCCCTCGGCGCGGTCTGTCCCTGCAGCTGAGCTCAGGCCGTCCCTCTGTCTGGAACGCTCTTATCCAGTTAAGCCCTTACTTTCTCAGAACTCGGCCCAGGGTGCTTCCCTAGCCTGTTCCATCCCCTGAGCTGGGGAAACCCTGGCCTGTACTTCTAGCACAACCCTCAGGATACCCTGGCCAGTTCCTGGTCAGTCCCGAGACCAGACTTCCCCACCCTAACACTGCCCACCTGCCACGTTTCTGTCTTCTCAGGCTCAGCTCAGAGTTCTGGAGAGCACCTTTGGGGAGTGGCTCTGTACTGGGTCCCAATTACCCAGGAGAACTCTGATGAGGAGAAAAGGTATTTATTTTTTATTTTTAGCCAGTAAGGGTCCAGAAAGGGGAGCAAGGGCATGGGAGGAGAAGAGGGCATGGGAGGAGAAGAGGGCACAGAGTACTGCGGGGGAGGAGGGCCTGCGGTGGAGCTCTCCAGGGTCCTGACCGCCTTCCACTTCTGCTCAAGGCCTCGCGCAGGGCTGAGGGGGGATACACATGAAGGGTCCTTGACATTTCTCAGGATTAAGGAATTAAGACTTTTCATTTAGATGAAAAGAAAAAAGTTCGCTGCTTTCCAGATGGTAAAATGCCAGAATGTCGCTGGCTGCCAGGAAAGTCCTGGCCCAGAGACACCTGCATTGTTCCCCGCACACTCGGCACAGGGCATTAATTCTCCAGGAATGCCTTGCAGTGAGAGAAACAGCCAAAGACTTCTGGGCTCCTGAGAATATCCAGACAGCACCACCTACTTCCCACCAGATCTCAGGCAATGGCAGGAGGAAGAACAAAGACTGCACGTGCCTCCCCTGCCCTGTTTCGCCAGCAGAACAAGCCTTCAGGGCAGGATACATCCATCTCAGGTGTCTCTGGGGATCACTGGAGGGGCCCAAGCCCTCTCAGCACATTAGGCACTGACCCAGGTGTGTGTGGCTGAAATTCCAGGATCTTACTCCCTCTTTAGCTGCCTCTGTGTCCAGGGGAAGAGAAACTAGGAGCGGAGCAAAGGAAAGATGGCTTTGGTGGGATCAAGTGGCTTTGTTAGGGCAGGTCAGTGTTTGGTCTGGTTTACGTAAACACCCGACTTAAAATGGGCCATGTGCATAGATGGCTGCAGATTCTGAGTTCCAGTACTCCTGCTCCTGTGGCACTGCCAACAGCAGCGGCCACCATGTTACTGAGCACCTGCTATGGGCAACCGAGTACCAAGCACTTCGCCAGCATTATCACAGTAAATCCTCACAACATGTACCCCAAAAAGTGGGTATGATAATTTCTCCCTTTTTATGGAGGAAGGACCTGAAGCTGGGAAAGGCTGAATGGTTCATGACAGAACTGGATGCAAATCTAGAGTCCATGCTCTGAGCCGTGGTGTCCACTGTGAAGAGATGGGCAGAGGTGGCAGCAAAGACACAAGGAGAAGCAGTACAGAGGTAAGAAGCCTGTGGGCAAAATCCCAGCCAAAGGGGACGGAGGGGATGGGGAACTTCTGCAGGAGAGGAGGGCCACTGGCTACAGGCAGTTCTGAGAAGCTGAGCAGGACAGGGACTATGCTGTTAGGTCACCTTGTAAGCCCTAGAGAAAGAGCCAACTCAGCCTCACACCAAGGGTAAGCAGTGGAGCCAGGACCTGGTCACCTGTAGATGGCTCCTGGCCACTGTGCTATAAGATCTCTCTCAGGGACAATCTCCATATGGAGCACACAGGGAAGTCAGGCTTGGTAGGATCAGCTCAGCTGGGCAGCCTGTGCTCAGGGTTCCAGACTACTCGGCTGAGGGATGGAGGCTGGCCGGAGTAGGGGTCTTTTCAGACGAAGCTGTCAGTTTAGCTGGTGTCCTGTGCATCCTGTGTAGTCCCGTGGGAGGAAGCCACCGAGCTGACAGGTGACTACCCTGTGATCCCTCTGATGGCAAGAAGCACAGGCCATGTCGAGGGCAACTCAGGGTCCCTGAGAACATCAGCAGGCCAGGCCGGGATTGCCTGGTTCCCTTTCTACTACCACGCAGAAGAGACTGTGGGTACCTCAGCCACGGTCACACTCAGGAGTGGCCGAGGGAGCCTTGGAGGGAAAGTTCTGGGGGATCCCAAGAGGGAAACAAATGATCAAGTGTGACCTGGGTTTAGATGCTATTTGTCCAGACCCTTCAGAGAGAAGGTGGTGGCACAGGCTTTCTAGCAGGTAGGTGCCTGAGGGCCCCTCCTTGCTGCCCTCGGCTCCCAGGTCCCCGGACTGAGGCATCTACTTATCTGGCCTGGTCAGTGCAGGCCAGCTGTCATCAGCTGCAGAAAGGGTGGCCCTCGGGGATGACCCTGGGACCACCCGACCTCTCCTTCCCTGAAACTGGTCAACATCCAACTACTGGTGCACGCCTTCCTCCTGCATGTCACTCGTCAGAGTCCACAGACAGGAATCCACTGCCTACATTAAGCTGCCCCCTTGCCCTCCCATCTGTGAAATTTGTCCCCTAGCTCTGTCTGTTTGAGACACACTCATGAGGCAGCAACAGAATGCACAGACGCAAAATGAAAATGACCCCACGTTCCATCTTTAAAACATCAGCTCTCTCCACTGGAAGACACTGATCACAGCACTCAAGAGACACAGGCACGGGAAGTCAGAGCACACAACCTGGCAAGGGCAGATACCCTCTGCCGACTTCTGGGTGTTCGCCGTCAGTGGGCACTCTAGGTGTGGGAGTCTCCTACACAGGGCCCTGGGAAGATGCAGACCAATATGGCCTGAGGTCTGGGACTTTCAGCTCTGGACTCTCTCAGGTCTTTCACGAGCAACTGGGTGGTGTGAGGTGCTAGAGCAGATGTGCTCAGGTAACATGGGTTACCCGGCCCAGCTGGTGAGGGCTCCTTTCTCCAGGAAGGCTCCTGTGCTTCAGGACTTCAATTAGCCTAGGTTGCAGGGGCAGATCCTCAACACACCCAAAATAATACTAGGGATTCCACTAACATTTCAGAGAACTGGGTCTTAGAGAGCTCACTCAGTTCCTTCTATTGAAAAGCACCCAGTGATCGCTCAGTAAACATCCTGGATAAAGCCTGTCCCCAGACAGGGCCTGGTCTTTCACAGGGCCCGCATGAACTGGGGATCATCATGCTAAGTGAAGTAAGCCAATCTCCAAAACCAAAGGCCAAATGTTCTCTCTGAAATACGAATGCTAACATACAGTGGGGGCGGGTGTGAAGAATAGAAGTCCAGTGGATTAAATGAAGGGGAATGGAGGGAAGGTGGGGAGATGGGAATGGGAAAGACAGTAAAATGAACCAGACATAACTTTCCTGCATTCACACATGCACACAGGACGAGTGTAGCTCCATGCCCTGTGCAACCACAGAACAGGAAGTTATGCTCCTGTATGAGTGTATGTCAAAACAGACGCCACTGTTGTGTGTAAATGAAAAGAACAAAGAAAAAAATGGACGCGTGAACAAACACAGGGGTGAAGGAGTGGCAGCACCCTGCTGGACAGTCCACCTGTCCACAGCCAGTCCTGACAGAGCAGGCCCAAGCAGGCTACTCTCCCCTCTGTTGTGGGCAGAATGACTGTGGCACAATTGCTGGAGCTCTGTGGCCATAGCTGCTCTGCCCTTTACCTGAGCGGCTCTGACCCTCTCCCAGCCCTCCGCCTGCCGCCAAGATTAACGCAGTGAGAAGCTGCAGGCTGGCTCTGCTCCTGAGTTGCTGGAGGGAAGTGCACACTGTTAAGAAATGAGGGGGTTAAAGATCAAAACAGAGCCTGCCCCTGCAGAGTTTAAATGTCAGAAAAATACTAACACGCTTGAAACCTTTCCCGGCCTTTGTGATTCTGCCCTTTCAGAGGGTCCCCTTATTTCCAAGTCCCATTCTCTGAATCTACTCTGCTGGAGACTTGCTGGCTATGAAAAGCTGCTTCGCCCCAGGATGAAGCGCAAGAAGTCTCTGGGGGAGCGCAGCGAATGGCAGGCACCTGTCAGCAGCAGCAGCCCCACAGCAAGCTGTCTCCGGCCTGCGGCCACTTCCTCACTCAGGTACGGGATCTAACGAGCATGACAGAAAGGGCTTGCTGACAGTCAACGTCTGCAGACAAAAGGAGGCCAAAGTCTGCTTCCCATGGTGGAATTTGCTATAGAACCTCAGGTCTGTGGCTTTAACTAGGGATCAGGCATGGGCCCCAGGAGAATCTGACAGGGGTGTGCTTCTATTGTCTAGCCTCTGATGCCATTTTTCAGAAGTGAAAAGTTTTGGCTCTGCAAGGTAGTCCCCTCCACCGCCCCTCCTGGATCACAGGGAGGAGACGACCTCTGAGGGCTTCCTGCCTTCCTAGCAGGCTCTAGTGGCCATGCTGCTACTGTCCAGCAGGAACATTTCCCCTCCAGTAAATACAGCCATGTGATGACTGCCCGAGAGGCGCAGCCTTGGGGCTCTACCCCAGGCCAGCTGTGTGGGGAGGGTGGCGGGGAAAGAGTCCCCTCTTTCAAAAAAAGAAAGTTCCCCTCTCTTTCTCTTTCCCCCTCTTTTTTCAGCTGTGCATCTACCATTGTCAGGACATTTAGGCACCTTCTTCTGCCTGAGACACCCCCTCACTGAAGACCCAGAGCCTCCTGCGCACGTCACACCACCTCCTGATGCATGGATCCAGGTAACAAGGTCCACTCTGGCCAGTCTACATGGCTGGGCGCAAGCAGGCCAGTTAGGGGCGAAAGGGAACCTTTACCTCCATGCTCTTGAACAAGGTCTTTCAGGAAAATGCTATAAGCAGCATCAATCAGTACACCCCAGATTTAAGTGGGTGGACAGGAAGAAAATAGAATTCTGAGAAATAGCTGGTCCTAAAAATCAAAGTTTAGAACACTGCTGCCTGATCCTTCTATTTTGGCATTTTGAGTTTGAGATGCTAACCATCACCCACAGGCTGCTCAGGCCTCAGAGTCTGCTGCAGACGAAACAGCCCCAGCTCTGTTTAGTGCCAGGCCTGGCTGGGGCACAGGAAGTGCCACCATCTGACTGGGCTGACCTCACCTTGGCTGAAGTGAACACAGTGAAACCAGCATAGTGCACCCCAGCTCCCAGGAAGGGACCCTGACTGCCTGTTCTGCATGATCACTCCAGTTGGAACCAGTTGGAAGCTTCCAGTTCCAGTGGGAACCAGTTGGAAGCTTTTTTGAGAAAGGATTTAATCTAATTCTGTGCTGTATTATTTTCTAATACATTGCTTCATCTGGCAGCGATCAGGCAATGCTCTGATAGGAAGAGATGAGGATTCTTCCATCTACTAATTCCCTTTTATCTTTTTGGTACCAGGGATTGAACCCCGGGGTGCTTAACCACTGAGCCACATCCCCAGCCTTTTTTATTTATTTGTTTTGAGACAGGGTCTTTCTAAGTTGCTTAGGAACTTGCTAAGTCACTAAGGCTGGCCTTGAACTTGCAATCCCATCAGCCTCTCAGGTTGCTGAGATCACAGATGTGCATTGCCATGCCCAGCTCCACCTACTAATTCTTACCTGCCGGAAGGAAAAAAAAAGACTTCAGTGTTATCCGCCTTTAGTTCTAACCAGATGGCACTGTCACCTGCCCCGAGTTGTGATTCTTTAATCTAATACAGGTCATATTGGAGGTCAAGTCCATTTAGTTAAACACAGGGGAAGGCAGAGATGACAGAGGAATCTCGGGAGACTGTGCCCTCCCCAGCAGATACTCAGTCCCCAACCATACTGCTTAAAACATAGCATCAACTACAGGGAAGGAACTGTGGGTGCTCTTAACCCTCTCTAACTAGACTGATATTAATCCTAAACACTGCTTCTGTGTGTGTTTGTAGTTTTTTAAAAATGCAAAGAACCCCCGGCAGGTCATTTTCAGGAGAGGCAGGATAAAGATGGATAAAGATGCAGCATTGTCTCTTTAAATCTATGCATCACCAAATCTACGTTGCACACACTTCCCAATTTCCTAATAAACTTCCTGCCTGTATTCAAAAACACTTAATTTTACCAGAAATTGTGTGGGAGGGATAGATATGCAAAGGCCAGAACTGCAAAGGCCCCACTGCCATAGAGGGCTTTGGAATGGAAATGGGACCAATGTTAAAGTCCAGGGTCTGGGCTGCAGGGCTCCTGCCTGGTGAAGGACAGGGCTTTTGTGGAGCTGGCAGAAGGTAACTCATTGCCACCTCACAGAGGACACAAAGGTAAGAACCAGGTTAAAGGAAAAAGCAGCGGTTGTAAATGTCCCTCACCGTTCCAGCAAAACAAGATGCCAACGATGAGCTGCATTCTCTCTCTAGAATGCTTTCAGCCAAGAGCCAGGGGCAAAGCCTGGTGAGCCAGCACAGAAAGCTAGCGCTTAAGGCCGAGATGTTCTGTACGATGTCCAAGTGACCGCTCTAGGTGTGGCGACTCAGATAAGGATGCCAAGATCACAAATGCTATCCTGGCACTAAAGCCTAGGCATGAGTTCCCTGCAGGGCAAGGCAGTGGCTTTCTCAGTGACTCTCTCTTGACTTGGGAGCACTGTATTTGTAAGGAGGTGTAAATGACACCAACGGGGGCCCAGCCCCCTCCTCAGCTCGCTGTTGCTAACACCTTCCACTGTGAAGGGACCAGCATTGGACACTCGCTGGTAACCCACTCCAGCCCTCGCACCTGCTGTTTACAGATCTAATCAAGAACGTCTCGAGGCACTTAGTTGGAGTAAGTTCTTGAATTCTGGCTGCTCACACGTATAGGCTCCCTAAAGGTGTGCTTTTCAGCCCCAGGCTGCTTCTCCACTCCTGGCTCAGGTCTTCTGCCCCTTATCATGGCAAATGAGTCAGGGGTCAAGGTGAGCTGCCATGAAGGAAGCACCACAGGGAGCCCTCCCTGCTCCCTGCATCCTGCGTGTGGAGGTTTTTGGGAAGATGAAATGTCGAGCTGGGGACTGGGGTTTCTCTCGTCCCTCTTTGTTGTTGATAACATTCACTTACACCTTCCACGAGGAAGCCCAATACCTGACTAAGCTACCAGCAGAGTGTGAAATGGGGGTGAAGCTTCCCCCAGCCCACCCCCAGGCACCAGGAACACTATGAGAAATGAGTTGCAAAATGGAGTTGACCTTGGAAGCAACTCAAAAGCCCCTGATTTTTAAAGTATGTATGTGTATGTATATATATGTATGTATGTATATGTGTATGTGTATGTGTGTGTGTGTATATATAAGTTATAGGTGGACACAATACCTTTATTTTATTTTTATGTGGTCCTGAGGATCAAACTCAGGGCCTCATGCATGCCAGGTGAGCACTCTACCACTGAGCCCCAGCCCCGGCCCCAAAAGCCCCTGATTTTACATATAATAAAACCTACCCACAGCAGGTGTGCAGTTCTGAGTTCTGACACATGCACACCTGTGTCATCTCGACCATGGCTGTAAAAGAGCACTTCCACTGCCCCAGCACCTTCCCTCGTACCCCTCTAGGGATTTCCATCCTAAGGTCTTGTTTCCTTGGCATGCCATGTAGATGGAAGTGCGCGGTGAGCAGTTTTTGACTGGCTCTTTAAACTTCTTCCACAGCCTCTGGTTGGAGACCAATGCTTACTCCCCATGCCCTCATGTTTTGCTAACACATCCTGAAGGAGAAGCAGAAAGTAAGACTTACCTTCTGGAATACTTGATAGTTGGATTTCGACCATATATCCAGCTGGGGAAAGAAAAAAATCATTAGCAATAATTTCAGAATTCTAGACTTTAAGAAATGATACCGTAACTACCCTTACTAAACTTGAAAAAGTGAAACATTCAGATTACAGAATAGGATATGGGATTGAAGATCTTAAATGTTCTGCTTAAATTTCCTCTCTATCAATCTGTAGGTGATTTCAGAAAAACAAATGAAGGGATGAATACAGGGAAGGCAAATGGAGGAACACAGGCAATCAAGCATTTGCTCAAACCCTGACTCCCACTGAGGTTCTTGCATCTCAATGTGCCTCAGGATCTTCGCACCTGTTGAGCTCGTTGCTGGACTCTTTTCCACAAGCTCTCCCATGGCTTCTCCTATAAGTCCTGCAGCTCTATGTCACCTTATCAGAGAGGCATTTATCAGTTACCTATCAAAATATCATTTCCAGTATCTGCCATCTTGATTCTCTACACCCTTTCAAAAATTTAAATGTATAGCACTTGAAACTGCCCGAGGTGCTATAATTTCTTTGTGTATTTACTATCTGATTTGCTTAGAGAAATATAAGCTCAGCGATGGCAGGAGGCCTTTCTTCCTCCCCATATCCGAAGCACACTGTGGGCGTCAGTAGGTCTTTGCTGGGTGGAGGAAAACTAGCAGGATCCAGCTACCGAGCACCTGACCCACGGCAGGCCCCCACCAGGCCCTCCACATGGGTTCATTTAATCCCCAGAATGAGCGGATGTGGCTGATTCCATTAGCAGCCTCACTCTCCAGGTGAGGAGTCAGGGTCCAGAGCTGTCCAACAGCCAAGGTTACCTGGACAGGCTTCCTACAGAGAGCCTAAGCTGGTGGTGTTTAAACCTGGTTGGGGTCAGAAGCCCCTAGGTAGGATTTAAAAATAGGTGCAGATTCCTTGCTCCCTCCCCTGGAGTGCTCTCCTTTTGTTATCTGTCTTTTCAGCGGTGTTCCAGGTAAACTTTGATGCCGATGGGCTGGGAACTCGCTGTGGTTTACCCTAACCAAACAGTTTGCATAATGAAGCAGACCTGTGCCTTCACCCTATTTCAAGAGCAGTAAGTATTGCAAACCCCAAATCACCGCAGTACAGAGCTGGAGACAGCCCAAGGATCACGATTAAAGGAGAAGTCCTCAGTGAGTCCCAGAAGTGCTGGAAAGTTGGCTTTAATATCCGAGGTCAAGAGCTGAGCAAATTGAAATGCCGGAGGATGGGTCTCTTGGAACCTGCCTTTGGGGTTGGCTAGTGGTCACGTAGGAGTCCGAGACGGGGCTGTTTGGGCCTGAATGTCACGCTGTTGATTTGGAGCCACCAGGAGAATGAGAAGCAAGTCACAGGGGAGACTCCTCTAAGAGGACAGGAAGTGGAATGGCTGCATTTGACCTGGCTTCTATTTTGAGGAAATACACCAGCACTTGGCTTTCTAAAAAAAGTCCTTGAAAATTAAAAGTTGGGCTGTGACCAGGCACTCATCCAATTCTCCAGAGTTTTCCTGCTCACATTTGGTCTCCTGTCACCCTCACTGTGGTGAACACTCTGCAGGAGAGAAGGCTAAGACGGTTCCCAGCTCTGCAGGCCCCTGCTGGGGTGGAGGAGGTCAGCTGGCCAACCCCAGCGCCCTTGCAGAAGAGCCTGATGGCACGTTCCTGCCCTCCACTTGGAAACACACTGCAATCCCTCCTCGAGCAGGTCCCAGGGCTGCACCATGTCCCTCCTGGTCTCGACAAGAGCCCCCGGTCCACTCCCTCCCTCCACTCCTGCTAAATCGCTTCCTAGAAAGGCCATGTGGCCAGTCTGCAGTCATAGCCAGCCTTGCCCTCAACCAACGGATGAGGAAGAGTCTAAAAAACTCCAGGTGCTAGTTTTAATTTGACAGGTTAACAATTTGTAGGGGAAAAGTGACAAAGATAACTCTGAAGGAAATCTCAAAAGAAATATGTAAAATTAATCCCCCACATTATCAATTCTTTTAAAGTATACCACTGGGCAGCTGGTCACAGAGGGGATACAAAGCCAGGTTCCTGCTACTTTCTCAGTATAGCAGTTTGGCCTAAGGTTTAACAAATGCGGCACTTAAAGATTCTTCAGAACTGCAGGGTGAATACGAATGGCTTTTTGCATCTTTTAGTTCTACCCAAATCACTGCCAAGATGACAGGGAGATGCCAAAGATTCTAAATCTACATTTTAGGAAGAGCAGCATCAATGTCTGCACTTGGGACTAACTAGTTCTCCTTATAGCTCGAGCCCACAGCTGCTGCTTCTGAAGCCCTCTGCCATTCACCCTTCCTGCCTCGTCATGCCCCGCGGAAGCAGAAGAAAAACGCAGAGCCAGAAGAGGAATCTGCACAAACTAAAAAGTATCAGTGTTTGCTTAAACAGAAAATTGTCTTAAAACACCTTCAGTATCTTCAAAATGTTTTAATGAAAACATCATCTATGAAGAAATATGCAAAGGTTTAATTAGGAGCCGGGCTCTGCAGCTCATTGTGGATTCTCAGAACACTCCTAGCTTATTCAAAGCGAGGGTGCTGCTCTTTTTCAAAGGAGGTTTAAATATATTATTCAGGACCCTAGGGACAGCTCTACCATCTGGGAGCCAGGGGCCTTGGACAATGTGGTCCCTTCACCTGGTGCACACAGCTGAGAGGGGTGGATAACAATGGGCTCCCTCTTTTGCAGGACCACACGGCAGGTGGTCTGTACTTGATTTTCTGCTAGATTTATGCCAAAGAAAGCCATTTAAATGAGTGTGCTGGAGTCAATGCCACCTCTCCTCAGGGCCAGGAAGATCTCAGAAATTCATCCAGGGAGCTACACCATAGCTGCGTGAATATTTATTAGCTCCAGCTTACCCACTGCAAGGGCGGGTATGGCTACCCGTTTTTTTGCTGGCTGCAATATTCAGAAAAGGAGCATTGTGAGGCTGCACGCCTCCAGCCTGATGAACTAAAAATGACTCTGAACCACGATGTCAGGGTAAGAAGGTGAGCTCCATGGGTTTGCTGGCAAGCATTTGAAAGACCTTGTGGTGACCGCTGGCCAAGTCTGCAGTCCTGTGAGCAGCATCCTGGCCTCTGGGGTTGGGAAGACGGGCCTTAGGGTGGGAATAGGGTCTATTTTCACCTCCCCCAAGGATGACCAAAAACTTCAGCACAGACACATCTGCTCTCAGGACAAATGCCGAGGTGTCCTAAGGCCTCTCTATACAGGGGCAACTAGTGAAAACAGTGACCAAAAAGAACAATCAGCATGACCTGCCATCACTGGCAGGTCACTTTAACTTCCATGATAACCACTGTCTCCTCTGTCACAACCGGCGAGCCCAGGCATGGCTGGCTGAGGAGTCTTATGGCCTGTACTTTACCTGTCCTCCCAGCACGAGGTTGATAAGATCATTTGCAACTCACAGCCGAGGAGACTGAGGCCCCAAGAGGTTAAGCAAGTTGTCCAATGCCACATAGCTGCTGTGCGGAGGAGTCTGGAAGCAGGCAAGTCCAGAGGCCCCTTTCCCTGGGGGCGGAGGCTGCCCTTAAGCTTGACTTCAGATGGGCCACCAACTCGGGAGGCCCCATGCTGATACCTGCACAGGTCTTCTGGGGGCACTCTCCTGCAGAGTTCAACACTGCAAATCTGCTTCGAGGCCTGCTGCCATGGTAATCATCGCCACTAAAATTCATTTAGCAGTATCTGAAATTCTGGCAGCTTCTCAGAAAGTTATCAATTCTTTATTTCATTTTGAAAAGCAATGCATACAATGAATTTTAGATGATCTAAAATGGACATTTCAAAACAACTTATGAGCCACAGGGGTTTCAACTTTTAAAGCCTTTATTTAGGAGCTCTGTCTTGCAAGGTCAACAGGTGACCAGACCCGTCAGTTTGGGTGAATGTGACACCTGAGTGACAGGGATAGATTTCTCCATGGCTTCTCAAGTTTTCAGAACTGTGCAAACTTCATGTGCTCATCCCCTTAAGCCTGCCCGCCCTCCCTGGAGAAGGAACAGGAAGTCTGGGGAGGAACGCGGTGTTGCAGGTCTATTATTCTTCAGCTTTTCACTTTCAATCAGGACACGAATTTGTTACTAAAAAAACTGCTGAAAGCACAATTTCAGGGCCCCCTCTGCATGGGAATTAAACCGGATTCCCCTCTCCTGGCTTTCACCCTTCTCCCTAGAAGTAACAAGAGGCCATTTTTCTGAAGGTCGTCTGAACAATTTCAAAGGCTATAACAAATCAAAATGTTCCCTGCATCTAATATCAAACGGGGCTGATGCCAACACTTATTAGAGAAATCAGATTCCAGCTTCCCCAACCCCCTCCACCCAAACACACACACACACCCAACTTTGAAGTGAAAGAATGCGGGATCAGAAATTACCCTGGAGACAGCTCTGGCTGTCTTTGAAGGTTTCCTTTGATACCACCATTTCTTCTCCTCTCTTAGGCTTGCAGGCTAAAAGCTGCCTTTTTTTATTGATATGGGGTAATTAATGAAGCTATAGCATTAACATAACCTAAATCCCCTAATAAGACAAATCCAACTGAGACACTTAAATTTTTTCAGTGAAGCCTGATGGCTTAGGATCGGGACAATGGCCAGGTGTTGCTCTAGATTCTGCCTTTTGACATGCTGAGTCACGGCCACGGCTCTGACTCCCAGATGGCAGTGAAGAGCGGTGGGTGAGTCAGAGCAGCATTTATGTTTTCTATTAGAGCCATCAGGCTACTGGTGTTCGGTATCAAAACACGCATTACAGGTGAAGAGACAGGGCGTCAGGGTGGTGGCTGTTCTGCAGAGTGCAAGGCAGAGTCTTGCTGGGACAGGTTCTGCAGGCGAAAAGCCCTGCTGGGTCTGCAACCTGGGGGTGGCACGGAGCACTCCCACAGTAAGGGGGATAATGAAACCATTTAGAAAGCGCCAGCTGCGTGGTGGGCAGGCATCGCAGAGGCAGAGGAGAGCCCTCTGAGCTTCATCCAGAGCCCTAAGGCTGTTTCTGGGAGACTACAACAAAACACTGCCACCCCCCAGCCACTTCCGCACCAACTCAGCCAATGCAGGGCTGCACCTTTGCAATAACAAAACTCAAGTGACAATTTGTTCTTGTAGGCCACACCTTAGGCTCCAATGGTGCCTTCCAAATGTTACATTGCATTTGAAATGTGCAAGACACTTCAACACGCAACTGCATACTCCACGCAGGCTGCTTCCCCGTGCCTCCCACATGTGCTCAGGCTGCTGCTGTGTTCCAAGCACTGAGGATTACCCTAGGAACACAGCAGAGTTACAGGACAGGGTCTCTGCCCTTGGGAGCTCCAGCTCAATGCAAGTTTGAGACCTGGCTCTGAGAGGCTGTGGGCACAGGGATCCACCCCCCTACAGCCCATTCCTTCACCTGCGAGACGAGACAGCTGGGGAGCCTACAGCCAGGCAGGCAATGTCTGAATGGTCATGCCACCAGACAAGACATGCTACTGTCACCGGCATTTCTATTAGTTGCAAGAGGGACAGGTAAGCAAGCACACCATTCTAATTAATTCTAGAACTGGCAAACAGGTGGTCAAGACTCTGATGTGACCCCTTTGTGCTGGGAGTGGAGATGCACCTAGCTCTGTCACCTCCGGAGCCCATGCTCATGAGCATAGTTCACCATAAGAGGCCCCTAGGACAATGGGATAGATAAGACGACTGTGTTACGCAAGTGTAAAGGGGAGAGAAGGGCCTCGTCAGGTGGACCACAGGGGCAGCCATCCCAGGGAAAGGCGGGCTGGAGCGGGGCATGTCCTGGAGTCCTGGGCAGCCCGAAGCCGGGGAATGAGATGGGATTGTGTCGAGAGCAGCAGAGGAGGTGGAGAAAGCCAAGTCACTAGTGCTTACCCTGAGGAGGAGATGGGGTTTAGTCTGCAAGTGGAGTTCTCAGAAGTGTGTTCTGAAAAATGCCAGTGTCACAATATGCTCTAAGAATAAAGGGTGGAGGAAGGAGCTCGGTGACCCAGTAAGATAGAAACATCTTGCACACAGTGAGCTCCCTTCCAGACAAGGCACATAGCGCTCACGGCCCTGGGATCTCTGCAGTCTGCAGCTCAGTGGGTGAGCACATGCTGAACACATGAGGCCTGGGGTTCCATCCCCAGCAACCCAAACAAAAAACAGGACCAACTTTCTCTAACCGGTGTTTCTTAAGCTTGTTTGACTGTGGACTGCTCTGAGCCCAGTGCCCACTGCCATCCTACTTTCTTACTTTGGGGAGGGCTGTTCCAAGCAGCAGGGGAGGGTAAAAAGCAAGAGAGTCCACCTGTGAGGATGTGTATTTTAGGGAGGCGGCCCCAAAAGCCAAGGGCAGGACAAACTGGGAGGGAAGGGAGACCAGAGATGGGACTCCAGGCAGGGAGAGCAGGTGTTCAGCTCAGAGATAATGAGCACTGAAGCAGAGCGCATGCATGGACGAGGGAGAGCCGCCAGTACCAGCTGACAGATCAGCCGTGGGGGATGAAGGAAGCAAAGTTCCAGCAGTCAGGAGGTGATGTGGTGACCAACATCAGAAGAGGAGGGAAGTGAGTGTAGGGAGAGATACGATGAGCCTGACCCTCAGATCCCACCAGGCCAGAGTGCCTGCCTGGTACGATCTGAGGGTCAGGGAGAGGAGGTCTGAACAAGTGATCCATGTTTGGACCACAGTGGCCAAGGGGAGGGGGCGGGAGACCCTGGGGAGCCCAAGGTCAAGGAGATGGGCGAGAAGAAGTATCTGCGGTGTGGGAAGAGGGCATCGGAGAAGTTTTAGAGGTGTGCATAAGAGAGGGCTGTCCAATGCTCATGCTTAAGTGCAGAATAAAAGGAACCCTAGCCATGGTCTACCCGGCACTGACCAAGCGGCACAGGCTAAGTGCTGGTTGTATGTTGTTTTGGACACTCTCAGTATAGGGCACTTAAATCAATGAAAGGTTAAGGGTATCAGGCAAAGCAGGTAAAATCCAGTCCTCCTCTGCGCTCGAGTATGCCTCACTGGCATCATGACTTGGTGACTGATGAGAATGGTCCTGATTATAGTTGACCCTTCTTCCCAGTTCACTTGTAAGTCAGACCAGGTGTAACTACAGCGTCATCAACCTTGGAGAGACCCAAGGAACCTCTAAGTGGCCAGGTCCCACTGCAGGGTATGCACCGTCCTGGAGAGGCGTCAGTTGTGGACAATGCATGGACTTCCTTCTGGAGCTGCTGCCAGAGTTTAGAGCCATTCGCAGGCCACACCTGCCTGACTGCTCACTCCCGCCTCCATGTTTCTTCCAAGGACAGTTTGATTTTTCCCAAAGAAAAACGGAAATCTCCCCTCAACGAATGACCTGCTCTGGTGCAGAGACTGACGAGAGCCTGGCGAGTGCTAGAGGACGAGTGACTCTCCACATGGCCAGCATGCACGTCATGGGGATGTGGCTGACTTGCTCAAAACACAGACGTTACACCATGGGCTACAGCTCGTGTAACACGACGTCCTTTGCTAAGCACATTTCCACCTGTTTCTGAAGAACCTTCTATTCTCAATGCACCATGGTCACTGTGGGGTGAGAACTAGTAACAAACTTTTTAGTCTGAGTGAGAGTTGGGGGGGGCGGTGGGGGTGACTCCTGAGAGGGGGCATCGTGAGGACTGGGAGGACCTGGGAGTCTCTGGAGAGGATGCTCATTACGCTTGGGAGGCAGCCCAAATGAAAGCTGTCAGCTCCCATTAAGAACCTGGCTGCTCTATAGAGCCATATGGAGAGTGTGGAGTCACAAGAGACTAGGGGTTCACCCGCATGAGCCTCCCACAGAACCGTCACCCTGGACAGCACGTGTCCTCCTTCCACAGCGGCGTCAGCATCTGTGGCTGTGGGTAGGCAACTTCCTGAAGGCTCCTTGTTGGTTTTGTGGAAAGAGTGTCATCAAGTTGTGTCAAATCAGCTCGCATTTCCTCGTGGTTCTAGGAAAAGCAAAATGCTGAACCCTGGGCTATTGATGTACGGACTAACGTTGGGGGAAAAAATCTATTTCCTCAGAAGACGTGTTTAATGAGGCAGCTGGGGTCTGAGGTGATGAATTAGAAATTCAACTAAGGGCATCAGGCTTAGAGGAAAAGCAGAGTTTGATGAAAAATGCAAGCAGAGAGCGCGGAATGTTGTTGTACATGTTCATCTTCACGCTGACAAACCTCTGTCTGTCGATCATTTTGGCTATGATTGCTAGTTTTTAATGCCATTCATCTGGGACTCTATTTGTTGTGGAATACAGAAAATAAAGAACAAGACAGAACAGCACTACACAACCCCAAGACTGCAGAGCACTCACCTTGCCGTCCTCTGTGTAGACGTTTTCGTTATACCCCTTCACTATTGTTCGGTCAATGAACAGGCTCCTCATGACCACGATCACTCTCAACACCTTCCCCAAGGTCACCTGTCAAAACACAAGCACACACTGAACATGCAGATCACTCCCAGCTGACAGCACTGGAAGAACAACAGTCACCTGGCCAGGCTGCTTTTGAGTGAGGCTGCAGGGGACAACTGGAGGGACATGGAGCCTTTGCCTGAGGCACTCCACAACTCAGGATTTTCCCGTAACCATTGAAGGGTTAACCACTGTGGTAACCACTGTGGCCCAGCTCATCTGACCTCCCTGAATTTATCTGTATTTCTGGCTTATAAGCATTCTGGGTAATTTTTGCGTATGTTTACTATCTGCTGGATAAAGTATCCACCCCCTACCATCTTAAGATAGACTCATCATCTTTTTCCGAAGGCTAGGATCCTATAATTCTGGCATTCTAGGACTCAGCGAGCACATTTATTTTCATACTAGCATGGCCCTATTTATATCCAGGGAACATGGAGAGTGCACGATACGGAGAGTAAGCTCCGGCACAGAGACCCCACGGATGAACCATCTATTTATAGCAGCTGGTAGAAAGTGGAGAAGTAGTACCAAAATACAGTCTAAAGGTAAAAGGAATTGCTTGATTTTATTTCCAGAAAAAGAAACATGATCCTGGAAACACATTTAAGTGCTCTTACTCTCTTAGAACCTGAGCACGTATTATGGATTAAAAAACACCTAAAAAACAGTGCAGCTTCATATGTGCCAGGGAGAGAGGAGCCCGCTGCGCTCGCTCGGGATGGACTCAGCACCAAGAATAGCAACAGCACCGCCCTTTCTCCAGGGGCTTGGGAAATTTCTGATACTTTGCTAAGTCTTTTTCTCAGTTCCCAGATGAGACCCTGGAGGTAGACCTGATCCAGGACACGTTCAAGGCCTGTGGGTCTGGGTTGTTCCCATGGGGCCTGACATCACAGAATTAGCTGAAAGCCGGCCCTGCTGGTCTGCAAAACACAAAAGCCTTAGTTCCACATGGCAATCCCAATCCTTTGACACCAACCTGCTGTCAGTTTCTAGAATTGCCACCTTGGGCCACACTTCCTTATTTCCCTATTTCTTGCAGTTTTCCAACTGGCCAGCCCAGCAGCTGCGGTCCTCTTCCCTTGAGTACTCTTGGGTGCCCATGAACAACTCAATATCTGGCTCCTTCAACAACTTTATTTATTTATTTTTTGTGATGCTGGGGTGGAATCCAGGGTCTCGCTATGCTAAGCAAGCTCTCTGCCACTAAGCTTACACCTCCAACCCCCAGCCCTCCTTCAATAATTTTGAGTGCTGGGTTGACACCTGTTTCCATATGCCTAAACCATCACAGAACAGAAGTAGGGTGAGAATGGGAGGCAACGCATTTGTTTACATTTAAGGGAGCGCTAATAAACACCTTATTTCTGTGCACACCAGGTAACATTCAGTAGGTTCTTTTATGAGTGACTGAGAATCATTACTTATAAGGATGCCAATAAACCACAGTGGTAGGGTCAGCAACTCTTAAGTCAAAAGCAGCCTACTGTAAGGGAAGGAGGGAGGGGAGGAAAATAACAGGCTCTCGGTGTTGCAATGAGGACCAGGGAGGTGGCCTGGCCCTGGGCTGAGTGGAGGTAGGCTTCAAACTTCCTGCAGGAGGGCCACCATTTCCAACTGAATATTTTAACCCTCTTTTGCAAGAAGCATGGATAACTAAAAACTGTTTCTCCAAAACACCAAATCTAGCTGACTTTAATTAACTGTCAAATTGTCATAATTTCTTAAGTTTCTCAAGGTGGATTTCAGAAACACCCTAAAGGCATCAGAAATTTTATATTATAATTTTTTAAAGTTAATTTTGGTATTTTAAAGCCAGCTAAAGCTTAAAAAGAGGAAAAAAAATTTATTATGCAAAACTCTAAAATTAGAGAAAAAAGAAGATAAATTGTTCTTCCCATTCAAAGATAATCCCATTCACATTTTGGGGACCTTCTTTTAGTATTTTTATTTTTTAGTTGTCAATGGACCTTTATTTTATTTATTTATATGCAGTGCTGAAAATCAAACCCAGTGTCTCATACACGCTAGGTAAGTGCTCTGCCACTGAGCCACCACCCAGCCCCCCTTTAGTGTTTTTTTTTTGGTTGGGCTGGGGATTGAACCCAGGGCCTTGTGCATGCTAGGCAATCACTCTACCAACTGAGCTCTATCCCCCACTTTAGCACTTTTATTACCAAAGATTTCTGAATTTCTAGGTGGTTATAATTAAAACTATGTGCACATAATTTCAAATCAGAATTTTACTTAAAATTATGACAGGCATTGCTCTCAATGGCTAGGCACTGTGAGGTGATGTGGGCAGTTCTAGAGGGTGACAGACTGATCTTTTAATCCTTCTCCTGTTGTTGCAATTTAAGTTGCTTCCAAGTTTCCCCTAATAAAAACCCGGCTGCAATGTGCACTTCTGTTAAAAAGCTTCCACTGTATTTGGGACTGTTTCTACCTTATGGTACATTTTCAGACTTGTCATTACCAGGGCAAACAGTACAAATATTTTAAGGTTTCTGAAACCATCTGCCAAACTGCTACCTACAAGGGCAGAGCCAATTAGAATGGCCCACACATACCTTTTTCATTCTGTTCATGCCATTTATGCAAGTCACTGAACAGAAGCAAAATAAAACATACTAAATCCAACGTCTACCCCAACATCAATGTAGTATTTATTTATTATTATTATTTTTGTAGTTGTAGATGGACAGTATGCCTTTATTTTATTTGTTTATTTATTTTATTTTTTTTACATATGGTGCTAAAGATCGAACCTAGTATCTCACCCATGCTGGGCAAACGCTCTGCCACTGAGCTACAGCCCTAGCCCTCCCAATGTAGTTTTTAAAAACCCTTTTATTATGGAAGATTTAAAAACATACAAGAGAAAGTGATAGAATATGAAGGATTCCCACAGGTTCATTCAAACTGCAACAATTACCAATCCCTCTCACCTAGATCTCCTTTTCCTTCCCTATGTTATTTTGCAACAACTAATAGACATGGTATCTTTTCTTTCTTTTCTTTTCTTTTTTTTTTTAAAGAGGAAAGCCATTCTTCTTTTAAAAAAAATATTTTAAAATCGTAGATGGACATGATACCTTTATTTTTTTTATTTACTTATTTTTACGTGGTGCTGAGGATAGAACCCAGTGCCTCACATATGTCAGACGAGTGTTACCACTGGGCCACAACTCCAGTGCATGCAATCCTTTCTAAGTTAAATAGTTGCATGTAAATCTCTAGAAGATAAGGGCCCTGAAAACAGAAGAGCATAACCATGATGCCACCCCACACCCAAACAAAGCCCCTCCAGTATCATCAAACACCCAGTTGAGCCTATTCAGACTTCCAGTCTCACCAATGTCACTGTTATAAGTTTGGATATGAGGTGTCCCCCAAAAACTCATGCGAGAGGCAATGAATTTTCAGAAGTGAAACGATCAGATTATGAGAGCCAAAATCTAATCAGTGGAACTAATCCACTTGAATGGATTAACTGGGTGGTGACTGAGAGCAGGCAGGGTGTGACTGGAGGAAGCAGTTCCCTGGGGGTATGCATTTGGGGTCATGTTTTGTCCCTGGTGAGCTGAGCTCTCTGCTTCCCGAATGCCATCTCCTGAGCTGCTTTCCTCGCCACTCCCTTCTGCCATGATGCTCTGCCTCACCTTGAGTCAACCTGTGGAGTTGGCTGATCATGAACTGAACCTCTGAAATGGTGAGCCAAAATCAATCTTTTCTTCCTCTACGTTGCTCTTGTTGCATCTTTTGGTCACAGTGATGAAAACAATCTCTTAAACAGTCACTTAAAATTTTTTTGCTTCTATTAAGATCCATATATGGTCCACAGGTGTGACTGGTTAACACATCTCTTAAGTCTCCTCTAAATGGGAAAGGCTCCTCCCTCACTGCATTTTATTAAAGAAACTGGATTATTTTCTAGAGGTTTCCAGGCTGGGTTTGCTGGCAATGTCCCTGTGGTGCACTTTAACATGTTCTTTCTTACTCTGGGCTTCCTACAAACTGGCAATTAGATGAGGCTCAGGTTTGGTTGTTTGGGGCAAGACCACATTTGGGGCTGCAGTGGTTTGTGGACCATCAGTGCCGTGATGTCTTGCACTGGTTTGACTTTTACCAAACTCTATGAAGTTTGTCAATTTTTATTTTTCACAAAGCCAGAAAGGAGCTTTGTGAAAAATAAGGGCCCTGCAGAGGCACAGAACTCGGGCTTTCTGAATGTATAACATGGTTGTGGTGACACCATGCAGAGTTTTGAAGGCTTTGGAATAGACACACAAGGAGTTGAGACTTGGCTGTGCCCCTGGAGAGCTTGGCCCTGATTCTCACGTTCTCTCAACGTCAGCTTCCTCCATCTCAGAAAGGCTGGGAGGAGTCCCATGAGATGATGCCCTGACGGAGGGGACAGCACAGAGGAAGTGCTCAGTGGAAGCTAGTGTCACTCAGCTGGAGCCCTTGTTTGCACTTTCCTGAGGTGGCATGACTTGAAGCCAGTTAATATCACGGCTGGAGCCAGACCTGCTACCAACTCCATGTTGGTGAACTTGCCACTTATCTTCCCTTCTGCTGTCATAGCTGGCCGCAGGGTGGCTGGGGATGGGATGATGGTGGTGCTGGGCCCAGAAAGTTGGGCAATACTGTGGGGTCTGATGAGTGAGTGCCAGACAGGAGCACGCACGTCTGCAGGTCAGGCATGCGAAGCTGGCAACACTGATCCGCCAGGTTTCACTGACCCCAGAGACTACCACTTGGTGTACAGATTTTGTGCCTGTGCTTTTGCAAATGGTTCTGCCTTGCAGGTGCCGTATCCAGGCAGTGTGCCCAGGGCAAGTCAGATAGCCGCTCATGCCTGTTTGCACAGCTGCAAAATGAAATGCAGAGGGGCTAGCTGAGGAGATTGAGAGGGGGTCCAGATCAAGCACATCCTGGGGCGAGGCACTCAACAGAGCCTCTGAGTGTGGTGTGACAGGGTGGGAGACCCAGCCCTCTGGCTGTGCCATCAAGATGAGCTCCAGGCTTGTTCTGCAGTATCCTTCCCGCACCAATGTCACTCCACAGTGAGTCAGATAGATCCTCACGACTCAGAAATGTGCAAGTTTCTAGTGTATGGGGATACCAGGTTGTAGTGACCTTGGACTTCTGACAGACTAATATGACAATGTGTCACAGACAGGCCAATGGACATCTTTCCACAAACTAGCCAATGCTACCATGGTCAGAAGTAAGATGCCCGCTGACTGTTATGGGTTGGATTTTGGCAACGGCTATGGGAAGCCACAGATAAAGGCTAACACCATCTGGTAATGAAGCACGCCTGCTGTTGCCAAGGCAACACTGTTCTAGACTGAACTGCACATCTCCTGAGAGCTCATCACTCTTCCTGAGGTGGCTGGTGCTGGTGAGTGTTCAAGTGGCATGCTGTACAGAGTCAAAGCGAGCACCCTCCTTCCTGAGCAGGCAGTCGGTACGTCCCCACTTCCTGAGAGTGTGTTTGGAAGTGCGGACTGCCAGCCCCTGGCCAGGTTCTACCACCAACAAAACTCCAACACAGAGCTGGGTGTGGTGGCCCATGCCTGTAATCCCAGAAGCTTGGGAGCGTGAGGCCAGCCTCAGCAACTCAGCGAGGCCCTATCTCTAAATAAAATATGTGGCTCAGAGAACTCAGAGGTTAAGTGCCTTTGAGTTCAATCCCTGGCATGACAAAAAAAAACAAAACAAAACAAAAAAAAAAAACCAACACTTTTGATGGTTGAGATGTTACCCCTGCTGGTAGTGCACCTCCAAGGTGAGAGAAGCAGATCACTCAAACCCTTATTCCTTCCAAGGGCAGGCTGACCAGGGCAAAGCACCTACAAACTGAGCAACACTGTGGCCAGGACCCAGGGCGGTGTGCTGACCAGTGCTGAGGGGCCCAGGTCCAGACAGCACCCTGCCCTGGTAGAAAGCATGGGTGTACGAGCTGAAGGCGACCGCGTAGGGCCTGCCACCCAGACTGGCTGCATGTCTGGGGCCTGCTAGGGGAGGGGATATATCATTTTTAAAAAGAAGCTGATTATTAACATAAAGCCAACCACAATGCTGTTTTTCACATACAAGCAAGGTAAGACTCTGATGTGCAGGCGTCCTTACGGGTCTGCTGTCACTCAAATGATGTTTTTCAAAGTGAAGGTATAAAAAGAAAAGAAAAAAACAAGAAAGAAAGGGGTGAGAAGAGAGGCAGGAAGAGACCTAAAGGAGGTTTAGGAGTGTTTTTTTTTCCATGCAGTGTCAAGAGGCTTCCCTAAGTGCTAGTTCTAAAGGGAGAGCAGGCCACGGCGAACATCTCAACTAATGTCTGCACCGCGAGCCACTGGTCTGAGACACTGAGTCAGAGGAGTAGGTAACTGTGGCACTGCAAAGGATTCAGAAAACCATTTTTCCCAACTCTCCCATGTTTTAAAGAGGTAAACTGAGGTCTAGGGATGTCGAAAGTATCAAATATGGCCCCTACCTTGAAAAAGGTGACAAAAATGACCAACGTGGCTGAGGTAAGTGGAGGGCACCTGAGCGCTGCACCAGGGGGAATCTGGAGGGAGAGGGCATTTAGCAGAGGAGGCTTGGGTCAGGATAGAGGTGGCTGTATAGACGAGCTTCCCTGCTCCTATGGACGCTCCTCCAAGAGATGCTTTCAGATGTGGCCTGAAAAAAGCTTCAGGGCCACCCTGGTTTCTCACGGACTCTTGGGGTCTCCCTTCCAAATTACACAGCTCTCCCCCTTTGCTCCATAACAAGGACAGGGGTGTGCTCAGGGGCTGTGTCTTTCTCCTCTAGGAATTAGGGATGCTGTCCAAGCAGGGCTCTCAATTCCATTCTTCTTCTTCTTCTTCTTTTTTTTTTTTTTTTTTTTTTTTAGTATTTTTAGTTGTAGATGGACACAATGCCTTTATTTTGTTTACTTAGTTTTATGTGGTGCTGGGGAGCAAATCCATGGCCTCACACATGCTAAGCAAGTGCTCTATCACTGAGCTACAGCCCTGGCCCCCTCAATCCCATTCTTAACAGAGGAAGCTGAGGTTTCCAAAGCTTTGAGTCCAAGGTGTCTGTTTTTCAGGGCAGGGCCAGAAGCTGCCTCATGCAATTTCCCCAGCTCCTACCTGGCCCCCATGATTCACACACAAGCAAGGGTGACCAGACTCCAGGGTCACTGAAATGTTTCAGCCACCAGCAATCTTCCCTGGCACTCTGCTAAATGGCTCAAAATCCTGCTCTGCAGGATCCCCTCACAAATGGCTTTTTACATGCACTCCTCACCCCACCATAAGATTCTAATAAAGTACCTACTTCATCTAATTTTAATGTTTTTTTTTTTTTTTTAAGTCAACGTGTGGAATTCTGTACAGCTGCTGGTGTGGTAGCCCTGGAGGAGCTGGACTGGGCAGAATTGTCCTCTGAACAGCAGCTTGGGAAGCTGTAGTGGTGACAGGCCTGGGAACTCAGAGGCCAGGGGGTGGGAATGTTGCCTCTCTTGGAAACCGAGACCCGATGGAGCCAAAGGCTGGAGCCCCAGCAAGGCTGAGGCCCAGAGGAAAGACTGTCTGCTGGGGGTTAAAGAGGCCACTGGACCCTGAGGAACACTGTAAAAAGAAAATGGGGCAGTGTGACTTGGAAGCACTGTCACACAGAAAACCACAGTTCTTTTGTGCTCAAGGTCGCTGACTTTGCTGCTCAACAGGGGGACCCAGGGATACCTCTGCTGACAAAATGTGACACCCTGTGAAGCAGTTCGATGTGGGGAAGGAAGCAAAGTAGAGGCGACTCCCAAACAGGGACCAGACTTGAGAGAGTACGTCCTTGCGGCTTTAAGAGCCCAAGCCTGCTTTTCCTTGTGACAAGGGCCAGGGAAAAGGAGGCTGCCTGCAGGTTCTATCCACCTACAAGTCAGGAAACCACTCACCAGCAGGGCAAGAGCAAGAGTCATGGCCACAGATCTGGAGAAAAACAGGCCTGAGTTTGGCTATGTGGTGGCAGGCAAGCCCGTTTCCTCACCTGTGGACCAGGAGAATGACTGTCACATGTCAGGGGCTCAGTCAGGGCTCCTGCAGGGCTTCTCTTCATCACAGGGAAAGGCAGCATGGAAAGAAGCAAGAGCCAGGGCTTCGGAATCTGAGTCCCAAGTTCAGATTCTCCTGTGTACAGATGGAGCAATGTGGCTGGGGCGCAGCCCAGCGGCCTTGACCTCCTCAGCTCCATGGCAGAATCCTCTGCAGGACGGCACAGCTGTGCTACCAAGGGTCCAGCACGTCACGACTGGTGCTCACCGCACAGCAGCAATTATTAGTATCACTGCTGCTATTATTTTTAATAGTTCCTATACACTCTGCCTAATAAGGTTTATTTTTCATTAGGTGGCTTATTTCATTGATGAATAAATTGGAATCATTTGCTAATGAGCCATCAATGTTCGAAATCTGGGCACTTCTGGTTTGCCTTAACTCAGTCCTCTCTTCTCAATCTCAACTGTCATGGTTTCTGGGAAATGTCCTCACAGGGGGCATCCATTTGCCAAGTTTCATGATAAGGAAGGATTATAAAATAATTTCCCATTTTATATTAAAAATAAAAAAATGTTCGGATCTTATCTTGTCTTCCCCACAACAACAATCCACACACAATTATAAAGAAACAAAAAGAACAGAGAATTTGCTTCCTGATCTTGGTTGGTGCTCCCTCTGGGCTTCCCTTGCAGTATTGTGCAAAATCCCCCTAAACTGCCACAGTAAAATTCAGTCCACTTTAGTTTATAAAGCATACATTCAAATCCACACCCAAGCCCTTTGAGGGAAAAGGTGTGTGCAGGCCTAGCCACACGAAAAACAGCGCCATTCCCTAGGGACCTTACGCAGGCAGGTGGGACACAGGGTAGCTGGCAGAAGGAGCACCTGTCGTGGTTTTCTTGAACATCCTGGAAATACCTAACAGCTCTGAAGAGGAGTCTGCACAGGTGAAGCCACCACACAGGACACTCCCGGCTCATGGGGCAGCAGCTGTTTAGTCACTGCTGTGCCTAAAAGGTCTGACCAAAACAATTGTAGAGGAGTGAGAGTTTATTTGTGGGCTCCTGGTATCAGACGTCTCAGTCCACAGACAACCAGGCGCGAGGTGAGGCAGGACATCATGGCAGAAGAGTGTGGTGGAGGGAAGCAGCTCACAAGATACTCAGAAAGCAGAGAAAGAGAGAGAGACTCCACTCACTAGATACAAAGTTTATACCCCAAAGGAGACCCACCTCCTCCAGCCACACCTACCACCTTCAGCTAATCCCACCAGGGGATTAATTCACCAACTGGGTTAAGGCTCTCACACCCAATCTCTCTTCTCTGAACCTTCTTGCATTGTCTCACACATGAGTTTTTTGGGGACACCTCACATCCACATCATGACACATGGGTACCAGGCCCAGGGCATGACAGGGCTGGGAAAGCAGGCCCTGCCCAAACTGCTTAAGTCAGTGAAGCTGCCTCTTTCTAGAATTTGGACAGGAAAATATGAGGAGTAAATGGGGAACAAAAAGGAAGAAGCCATGCAGACAGAAGGGGAAAAATAAGGGATGGAGAAAGGCAGGAGACAGACAGACGTACACTGGAAACCTGAACTGCCCTGGGCTGCAACAGGCTCGCCTGCCTGTTCCTTTCCACCTTCCACCTGTCCAACCAACACCTATCACATGCCCGTCATATGCATGCAAGGCGCTAGGCCCCACAGAGATGAATGAAGCAGACATCCACAAGCAATGGCCTAGAGAAGCCAAGCGGCCAGTGCGTGTACAAAGGAAGAAATCTAAATTGCAGAGTTATGAAGGAAGTGAACAAAAGGGGCAGTTTAGAAATGAATGTGAAAAATGACACCTTAAATCGGGTTGTTCGTCTGTTAGTTCCCTCAAGTGTTCACATGCCAGGTGTTGCAGGGAGGGCTGCCAATGGGACAGTCAACAAAGCTCTTACAACTGGACACTCTGGGGAAAAATATGTACTCTTCTGAGACTCTGAAGACAAGAAAGCTGGGCAAGGGGGGTTGGTTCAAGTTTGGCTGAAGCCTCCTGGGTAAGATCAGGATAGTCCAGGGCAAATGTGGGGTAGGGCAGAGTGGCCCAGCTAAGGAGGGGCAGAAAGCAGGTCAGGCATGCAGGAGAGGTTAAAGAGGGCCAGGCAGGTAGGAAAAGCTTCTGGGGCTCTGATAAGGAGTGTGGTCTTGCCTGGTGATGTGGGGAGTTGACATGTCTGACGTGTGCTTTAACAAACAGCCCTGGCTGCTCTGTGGAGAGGTCAAGAGAGGGAATGGGGAAACCCTGAAAGGGGAAGATGGCAGCTCCAAGTGGCATGGTGGTAACAGGGAAGGGAGAAGCCAGGGCCTGCCAACCGCCAGCACCTGCTGAGGGACTGGGTATGAGAGGTGAGAAAGGGTTTTATGGTTTGAACACGAGGTAAATGGTTCTGCCATTTACTGAAATGAGATGAGAAAGAAGAAGGGGAAAACGGGAGGGGGAATCACTTCCTTTGAAATACGAGTGGGTGTCAGATCGGCCCTCGTGGCTGAGGGCTGGCTAGAGACAGTTCCACTCAATAAACAGTCCTAACAGTCCTGTTTCTCAGTGGCCTGCACCCTGAGCAACATTCGTCCAGGCTAAAAGGAGCTTGGGATGCTCTTCCTGGAAAGAGCCAGGCTCAGGAACTGCAAGAGGAGCTGTCTCCATGAGAGGCTAGGCAAATCTAGGCAAAGGTGGTGCCTATGCACCCACTGCTTGGGTTAGGATGGCACCATGGTGTCCTCTAGGGTAAACCTGAAATCCCCATTTCTTTTGTTGATACCCTGTTAGGCAGCACCTGGCTTTTTAATCTCATCGGTAGGATGTATGCCAACTTGACCTTGATGTAGAAAATTTTAATTCAAATCAATACACAGACAAGGTCACTTTAAAATCCAATTAATATGAATGGAAAAATATGCCCCACAGTTCTGTGAGCTGAAAATGGAATAGTTGCAAGTTAACAACTACAAGAGAGACACCTACACAGCCCTGTTTGGATTCTTCTGTGTTTGATAATGCAGCTATCTGCGTCCTTAAATACATGTGGTAGTTAGAATATCAAAAAATGTTTTTTTTTGCTTCTCTGTATAGTGACTTAAAATTAAACCAAATTTGCTTGAAGAAAAATATAACACACCCATACCAAAAACTGAATTTCTATACCCAATTTTAAATAAATTAAACCCTGGACTTCAACCCACCTAGGAATCTCTTGAGAAATCTAAGGCTTTAATATAGTTTGGATACTAGAAATTTGCATTTATAAAAAATGCATTTACAAAACTGTTTGCAATGATAACCATAACAGAAGGGGAAACCAAGGCACAGGAATTCTGTAAAATCAGGATTGAAGATGCTTCTCAGATTCACTACTTCTATCCATGACTTTCATTCAATTAGTTTGAAAATTTACTTAATTATCTTATTGATTTATTTTTTGGTGATTGGGATTGGACTTTGCAAAACTAAGCACACACTCTACCACTGAGAGCATTATGCAACAAATGATCGGAATATATTATTATTAGTGGGTTCCCGTGTGTTCTCTTGGCTTTTGCTTCACTGCTATCCAGAGTCTTTCCTACCATTAAAATCAGATTAGAATAAAATATAATCAACTAAGCATCCACCTAAAGACAAAATTGCTTTGTTACTACAAGAAGCAACTGTTAATTTTGTAAAACTGGAATGAGATATTTTAGGGGTGCCCAAGAAATATCATAAACCTATTTCTCAATTTATTTCATACTTGTTTCCATGTGCCGGCTGAAGGGCCTGCTGGGGCTGCTCTGTGCTAGGAAGGCCACAGCCTGCATGCTGCCTTCAGCTCCCCAGGGACCCTCCAGGATCTGGAGTCTGCCTGGCACGGGGCTGAAGCAGCTTCCCACCTAAGCACCTGGCCAAGTGTGTGTGTTGACTGTTCACCTCCACAGATAATGCTGCTGTGACAAATTAAAAGCAGCCCAACTCTGCTGCCTCACACAAGGATAAGCTGCTGCCTTGCATGCACAAGGTCTGCCCCTGGCCTCCGAAGGGTGACAGGGTTGTCCTGCACTCCCCTTTCTTTCCAAACCCATACAACCAGCACCTTGCCCCCTGCCCCCACCTCCAGTTACCGCATCTGCTGCTAGTTTTAATGCTCTTCACATACTCATTATTCTTTAATGATGCCTGTTTGTAAATAGCAAGACGGGATGCAATTAAACCATGAGAGGCTAAATAAACACACATTCTAATTAGGATCTTTACAAGAGATTTTTTTTCATGTATAGACTGGAATTTACCTTTCATTAATCTAACTTAATTGCAATAGTGCACCAATAAAGAATCAACCCAAATTAAGTGCTCTAAATGATTTCCCCATATTAAAGGTGAGCGAGTGAGTCTTCCTTTGGGTAACAAGACAGTCTGTTGGAGAAGGGACTAAATGGGAGATCAGTGCTACTAAACCCTCGGAGGATTGTGGCAATGAGACCTAGATGCTGGTGCTTCCAAAGCCAGAAGTTAACGGGATGGAGGCCGAAGGTTGGAGCTACAGCCTCAGCCCTCTTGTCATCAACTCTGCTGGCTCCCATAGCAGCAGACACCTCTTCTTAGAGCTGTCAACTCTCTGTCACTAGTTCCAAGAGACAGAGAAAGGGTTTGGCTCCATCGGTTCAGATCGCTTCCTGCTCCTAGAGTAACCGTGCCTGGAGCACGTGCTGTGCGGCGAGGCAGTGATACTTCTGTTGAGAAGGACATTTGTCAGGGCATGTTCTGACCCTTGACTCCCGAAGGCATGAAACATCATGTACATGTTGGGCTGGGGCTGGGGCTTGGTGATAGAGCTCTTTCCTTGAATGTGTGGGGCATTGCGTTCGATCCTCAGCACCACATAAATAAATAAAATAAAGGTTCTGTATCCATCTATGACTAAAAATTAAAAAAAAAATTTTTAAAGATTATGTACATGCAACTATCCTGAAGCACAGTAAGATGGCCTATCAACATTAGATGCAGTCTTTTAGCAAAGACCTCAGAGCAACTAACAATTTATTCATTCAACAAACACTAAGACCTTCTAGGTGGCAGGTGCTGTGCCAGGGTCAAGAAACTACTGTAGGGAAAATGTTACTCAAGCTAGAACCATTTCTGTCATTTCTGTATTTTCCTTGTCTTTCTCTGGCTGCAGCTGCTAATCACCTGTCACCCTCCTCTTTGTCAAATATGGAATGCACAAACATGCAGAGACCTCACCTTCCCTCTGGCTCCCCAACTGAGCCAGTGACACCACTGGCTTGGAACTGACAGTTTTGAAAAAGCCAGGTCCTGCAAAGTCCAGAGGGGTGAGGTTTTCAGCCACCCTGGGGAGCCACCCCTACATTAAACTACATCATCCAAGTAGTAATTAGATGCTTGCGTTCTTCATTTTAAGGTAAGTATTTGAAGTGTTCTCCACGATAACATATCCCAAAGTGTATTCCGTGAAAAGGGGTCTGAGGGCAAATATATGTGGGAAAGTACATGAAATGTTCTTCTCCTGAAGACTTAGTTTGTGGAGAAAGTATATTCAAAGCTCGGAAAAGGACTCCAACAAAGGAGACTGCTTGTTTTGTTTAACCAGTGAATGTTTCCTCAACTTACTGAGCATGCTAATTTCCTTAAGAATTAGTGTTTAAAAAAAAAAAAAAAAAGATGTGTTCCCACTTTGGGAAACACTGTTATATTACTATCGGGAAAGAAATAACTTGCCTATCAATCAGTCACCAGTACCTGGATCCCATTTTCTCCTCTGCTGCTACACCTGACCTCATTCACTCCCTGCAGATAGAGGCAGGACAGAAATGCTGCTCTCCTGCCCTTATTCCAGGGCCTGGAACCCACTGCACCCGGTTCCATGTGCAACAGACCAACCGAGGCTCCAAGGATAGGAAACGGCTCCCTGACAGACTGTGGTTAAAAATTTATCAATCCCAAGATGCTTAAATGCTCCCAGTTCAAGAAGTTTCAAAGATTCACTTTTAAATTCATTTTTATGGGTACATTACAAGTCTCTGAAAAACCCAGCTTTGTAAAGTACCACCAACAGCTCTCACTTAATCACGATGGTAGATCATATATAAAAACAAAACAGAGCTAAAAAAAACCCTTCCATGTTAGTGAGCAGATGTCGAGCCCATTTGCAATTAATACGACCCACTTCCATACAATCAGACTGCTTAAAATTCCTGGAACAAGATGTAAAAGTTAAGATGCAAATGTTCTGATTTTAATGAGAATGAATGGAAACTATAAAATCCTCTCTCCCTTTGAGGGTAAGTACAATCTACATATAAGTCCCAACTGCACACTAAATTTATCAGCAAAACAATCATTTGATCAAGCCTGTGTGGAGGAAGAAAATAGAACCGGGAAAGTCTGCAGTATTTTCAGAAAGCATTTTCTACCAAAATTAAATTTTATCAAAATGCTTTTTCTTTTAAAAAGCTTAAAAAAAGCAAAAACTCATTTCAACACTTTTCCCCCAGTCACCTACACGTTGTAGGAGTTTCCTGTCTTTTTAAGATCTGTGCCACCTTTTCCTGGATGGCAACAGAGGTGACAGAAGACCAGGATGCTGGCATTCCATAGATTCCAGCTTTGCTGCTCAACCTGAGTCTGTTTCCTACCTATACAATGGTGACAGTACCTTCTGCTGAAGGTGTCGGGGAGGAGGGGACCAAGGAGATAGCACATGGTAAAAGGCCAGAGAGTTCCACAGGCAGTAGGTGCAGCAGGGGCTGCAGCAGCTGCAGGGTGGCAGGGCAGACTCCTCCCTTTCTCAGGCTTGGCAGAATCTTGTCCTTCCTTGATGGCCCACTTGTTAGCCTCTCTGGGGGTCTGTATTTCCAGCAGGGCAGTGTTTCCTTCTCAAGGGGTGGGCCCTGGCTCAACTCCATTTGGATGAGATACTCCAGCCCCGTTTGGTCCATCAGGTTTGGGGTGAAACTGATATTTCTAACTAGCACCCTGGCCGGGGACAGTTCAGTGGCAGAGCACTTGACCAGCACGTGTGAGGCCCTGGGTTCTAATCCTACCCAACACTGCAAAAACAAAACAACAACAACAACAAAAAAAATTAACCAACACCCAGAGCAGAGTTGGAATCCTCTGGACACCAGCATGGCGCCCAGTTCAGGTCAGCACAGGCAGCCTATGTTGAGGCCAAAAGCAGCCTCTGAAAAACTGCATCGCAGCACTTGTTACAGCACCTGTCTTCCTACCTCCTGCCCTTCTTTCCACGACTATCAAAAGAGTGCCTCCTCTGTGCCAGGCACAGTTGTAATCCTTGAGTAGAATTCTATTTTTCTTGGGGAGCACCCAGTCAAGGGGGGATGTACTCATGCATGAGAGTAGAAGGGCAGGGACCAGGCACTGACTCTCCTTTTATCTTCTGTGACTGGTACAAGCCCTGGGGAAACCAGGCACTCAAAAACATTTGACAACAACGAACAAAATCAAGATGGTAAGACTTCAAAGTCACAGCAAAATTCTTAGAGATCTGGCAGTGCTCAGAAACCTTCAGAAATAGGAGAAATAGCAGAAAGCATGTGCACTAAAAGTCAGACTGACAGAGGCCAAACCTCAGCTTTGCTGCTCATCTGCAAGGGGCCAGGGCAAGTCCTTCTGCCTCTGCTCAGTACTCTCTGAGGGGCTAGAACAGGATCACACTGCCAAACAGCACATTCCTTCACCTGGTAAGCACTTGGGGGACTCAACAGCGCCAGGTATTGTTTCAGGCTCAGGGGATACAGCTGTGAACAGAGCAGCTGCTGACCTGGAGCCCACATTCTGGGGTGGAGACTAATAATACAATGGAGACCAGTAGCCTCTGGGGCAGAAGAGGACATTCAAAAGAGCTGCTGCAGTGTAGAAGATCACAGTGCCAGAGGCACAGAGGGGAGGACATGGCAATACCAGGGAAGAAAGGGTGGCAGCCAGACTGGGGTGGGGGGAATGGATTCTGGATATATTTCAAAGGGAAACCCCACAGAATCAGCCAGTAGATTGGCTATGAAGTCTGACGGAAACAAGAGGCAAGGGCAACTCCCAGTATTCTGGCTAGCGTGGTTGGTGGTGTGGCCCAGTGGCTGAGTGCCTGCCCAGCGTGCACAAAGCCCAGGGTTCACACACACAAATTCTGGTTTGGGCAACAGTCGGAATGACGGAGAGGCTAGCATGGAAATCAAGTGGCAGCATCAACAGGCAGATGGGTTTGGGCTGAAGCCCAGGGAGAGGCCTGGACTAAGGGTATAAACCTGGTGTCATCAGCAAATAGGACAGTTGACCACGGGATGCACGAGGTCACCTAGGAGGTATAAACAGGAGCCCCAGGACACTCCCACATTCTGGGGCGATGACGAGGGATCTGCAGGAGACTGAAAAGGCATGGCCAAGAGGGAGGAGATCTGAACTAACTGCAACTGAAACTACGACCTCTGGTTGGAGGCAAACTCCCAAACTCAAACCTCATACACCACTGTGATGGCGAGAACTGGAGACACATGGACATGCTGTAAAATAAGGACAAGGAGTCACCGCAGGAAGACAGGATGGCCACGGGCAATCTCGGCTAAAACACCACTAAAGAATGGGGGAGACCCATGTTTCCCTCCTATGTCTACAGAAAGCCCCACGTTGCTTACACAGGCTGACTAGTGGAAATGGGGTCTGCTTCTGTTCGCCATGTCTAGGACTGGCAACTGACAGGTAGTAAGTACACGAAGGAGGCCTACAAAATCTTCCCGTCCTTCACCAAGAGCCCAGTAGAAACCACTGTGATCCTCACTCCCACTGCCTGTCCTGCTGGCCACAGTGCCCTGGCTGTCCAGGAGCTGACACAGCAGCTCTGCCGGGGAGGACTGCTGTCAGCTCCCTGTCACAGAAGAAGAAATGGTGGCACAGAGAGGAGTGAAGATGCAACCACTTGGTTAGAAATGGCCAGGCGAGAATCGGAATCTAGGCTGCCTACAATTCCCTCTGAGCTGGGTTAACTGTGGTGACGGGAGGGAAGACGGGCAGGACTCCCCTCGCTATTCACAGCACTATAGTTCTGTTAGTGTGCGTTAACAGCCAGCGACAGAGCTCATATAAATAACACCACCACGGCCCGCACTGGTGGAGATACACTCTCTTTTAATTCAATTGTCATCAGCAATGGACTGTGCATGTCACTTTTATTAAAATCCAACAACTGTATTATCTCAATATATGGACACAATGAAAATATTAGCTGGAGGGAAAATCAACTGTGTATACTGGGATTAAGAAATAAAGTAAAATACCAAGATAAACTGCCTTTAAAATGGTTGAAGATTTAATATAGTTCTTCAAGATCTCAATTGCATACACGTTTGGTCTATACGGTGTAAATCCAGGCTAATGAGATTCAATCGCTGTGTATAAATCTGAATAAGGACAACCTGATTGTCTAAAGACAAGAGCAGTTTGGGATTCTGTGTTAATCACTTTTCAAAACAAAGATTATGATTCAGGAAGAGTAACATCACTTTGCTGAACATTATTGATTGCATTCCCCTTGATGTTGAGAGAAATGGTCCATTTGGTCTAGCACAAACTCTGAAACAAGCTGCAAGGGATCCAAAGAGTCGACTGAGGAGTACCACTGTTCTGCTAACAAGATCAACGACAGTAATTCACATTTTCTCTTTGTCCTATGGAAATTATGAAGTCCCAAGAGAACCCTTCTTTGCAACGTTCCCTATGTCCAGTACCAGAGGCTATGCAAAGCTACATACTGGGGCAGAATACAACAGACTGACAGGTGACTGGCAGGTCCCAGCACTTTCCCTCTGGGATCTTCATGAAGATTTTGTGTACAGCACTGTAGGATACTGTAGGCGTTGAAGCAAAGCCATCCATTTAAGATCAGTCCATGACACTTTTGTGCATGGTACACCCTGTCAATGTAGGCATCAACAGGGCTGCAGGGGAGGCCCCAGCCTGGACCTAAGTGCAGGCCTCCACAGAGGCGGGCCACGGGCAGGAGAACTACAGGTACAAAGCACAGAAGAGGCTGGTGGGGAGTCCCTAGGGGACCCTGTGGGGCCTAAGGGGCCTCTAGAAACAAGGAGGTATTTTTGTGATGCAGACACCAGACTTAATTATAAAATGACCTTAGGGGCTAGGGCAGGGGCTGATGGGTAGAGTGCTTGCCTAGCATGCATGAGGCACTGAGTTCCATCCTTAGCACCACATGAAAAACTAAAAATAAAACAAAATAAAGGCATTATGTTTATCTACAACTAAAAATTTATAAAAAATGAAATTAAAAGAACATGATGAAGAACCAATGCCGGGGTAAAGGGTTAATTCTCCTATACTTTATAACTATCTGAATTCTGTAGAAATCTAGCTACATCACTCAATTGCTAGGCCAATTAACTGCTGTCTAAACTATAACCTTGTAAGCTTAGTTCTTAGAACTATAGCTCTTAGGGAGATAAACTCAAGTCATCTTGAGTTACTGCTGCCTGTGGTAAAGGCCACTTCAGGATAACACTCGCAGGTGTTGTACTGTTTTGTTCTACACCTGTGAATTTGTGTCTACCTCCCTCACAGCCAGGACTCACTCACTCTGCAGGCCAGGCCCCCTTGATAATATATCTTTTCTTATTAACTCTTCTCAGTATTTTAAGGAAAACCTTTCAATTTTAGTTTCTTTATTGTTATATGCATGAATGTGAATCACAGGTTCCAAAGAGAAAGCCAACTGTTTACAAATAATACTGAGCACCTAGTGTGCACCAGGCACTGTTTTAGGGTTGAGGAAACACCAATAAACAACAACAAAAAGGTCTCTCTTGTGGAACTTGGGGCTTTCTAGAGGAGACAGACAAAAAGCAATAATCCTAGCAGACAAGGAACTCAAACACTACATTAGGAAGTGATAATCCTATTAAAATATAAAGGCCAGGGCTGAGGTTGTGGCTCAGTGGTAGAGCGCTCGCCTAGCACAAGTGAGGTGCTGTGTTCAACCCTCAGCACCGCAAAAAATAAATAAAGGTATTGTGTCCAACTACAATTAAAATATATATATATATATATATATATATATATATATATATATATATATATGTAAAAGGCCATTCAAAGAGATAATGTGGGGAGGTGCACATGGTGGAGGGGGGTGGTTCACTGGGAAGGAACAGAAGAGTCAAATCTTGCAGGCCATGAGGAACAGGCCCTGGGGCATCCCTGGGCCAAGGCCCGGCGGCAGCAGAGGCCTAGTAAGTGAGGGGAGGGGACAGGAAAGGAGTCAGAGGTGCAGAGGAGCCACTGCAAGAACTTGGGCTTTTACTGGAGGAAAGTGGGCAGCCATTGCAGGTTCTGAGCAGAGAAGACACACAACTTGAGTTTCCCTTTAAAAGACTCCCTGGCTCTGTGCGGAAAATAGACAAGATGGGGTGGACACAGGGAGGCCAGTAGGAGGCTGCTATGATAATCCAGGTGGACAACAGAGGCCTGGAACAGTGTGATGGCAGTAGAGGAGTTGGGGAGCCACGGTTAGATTCCACACTAAACCCACAATCTCATCTAATGTGTGTACCTTAAAAAGCATGCTTAAAATGTTAACTTCATACTTTGAAAGATTTTGAACAACTTCAGACAACAGAGGAGTTGCAGCGATGACTCAGAATCCCTGCACACCCTTCCCCTGATGCCCTGCCAGCCACCCACTGCCAGGGTCCCACCGCAGCCACCTATGCACATCAGCTCTCCACAGACACAATCTCCACAGTCTCTCATCCAACTTCACCCACAGACTTGAGCATCTACCAGTGGTTAATCATACTACTGTGGTTGCCCAGTTACTCTATTCCTTGGACATTTATTAAGTTCACATTATCTACTATGAGGAACCATTTCCCCATGGCTGTAATGGTATAATGACACCTCCTTCATTTATTTAAATAGGACTTACAGATTATTATTGTACTGTGAACTATAATTCATCGCTATTGGTTTATGTGGGTTTGGCTAGTGGGAGTCCTTTCAAAAGTCCTTTCTGAGTCCTTTGACACATCCTTGTCATTCTGACAGCATTCCCCTACTTTCTGGCCCAGCAAGATGCGCCAGGTTTATTTTGGACTTTCTCTGCCCCAGTGTTGGAATTAGCCACTTTTTCCAAAGAATTCTCAGCATTGGAACACATGCTCGTGTGTGTGTGTGTGTGTGTGTGTGTGTGTGTGTGTGTGTACACGCATGTGCATTTGTGTGTGTGAAGAGATATACCTATTTCTACCTCCTCTATATACTAATAACAATTAGTTCATATTGATACTTCAAGTTGTAATACAATATCAAGAGTTTATATTCACATTCTTTCCACATTTTAACTTTCCCTCTCTGAAGCACAAAACCTGGTTCCCATTATCACAAAGTATTTCCATATGTGCTCAACCCTATAACACAGTTTCAGAATTACTTATTTAAACCACCTGAAAGACCTGCCAACCAGTAAGTGTTACTGCTAGTTCACAGTAATCATAGATGAAAGGCTTAGAGCCAAAATGCCACATTCAAAGGTTACTAGGGTTAATTCTCTCTTCTCCCCAGGCACAGACACACTATTGAAATAAATTATAGTGAGGTTCAGTTAAGTTCCTTTATTTTTGCTCACATTTTTTTGCGGGGGGGGGGGGTTGTTAATTTCATTTATTTATTTTTACAGTATATGGCACATCAACATGGTTCTAGAAGCTAGAACTCCAGTCACCCTGCCCAGCACACTCTGCCTTGCCCTATCGGAGTCCTTGCCCCCACCTGGCCTTTCTTATTTACCTTCCCAGGACCAAAGTCTTCACATCTTCCTATGTCTCCCCACCACAACAAGCAAACAGCAGATGTCTTATAGCTCTGTTCTGAGACAAGGAAGCTTATTTCGGATATTCTAGTACTCACTTTCCTCCTCTTATCTTTTAAAGGCAGAAGGAGAAGTAGGGGTGCGCACTACGTGGCACTATTCCTTCTACTCTGTAACAGGTGATTCCAGTGCTTGGCAATCGCACAGAAGCTGCAATGGTCATCCTGCACAGCTCCTTCCATCCTGTCAGATGTCGATGTCCTGAGGGCAGATTCCTAGAAGGACTGCTGGTCAAAAGTAGACACTGCCGAGGCCCTTCTAAAATGGCCAGACCCACCGGAATTTCCACTGGCAATGTGTAAAAAGCCTCGCCAACAGAGTGTTTTGTTACGCTTTTTGATTTTTGCCAGTCTGGTAGGTGTGAAATGGTGCACCTTGGTGAGTTTAAACTTGCATTTCTTTAATAATGGGTGAGGTTAAACATCTTCTCATCTGTTTAAGCAGTACCATTTACATCTTGGTGAACTTTTCCTCATGTTCTTGATCTTTTTCCTCTGTTTTCTGATTAAAGATTTGAGGGCCCTGTATCTGAATGTGGCAAATACTTCCCAGCGTTTTTGTTTGCATACTGAACTCCTGGTAATGTCTGCAGGTTGCACGCCCCCCCCCCCCCCCCCCCACTGCTTTGCTCTTTGCTTTGTTCTTCCTCCTCACAGTGGATTCAGAGAGCTCTCTGACAGGGAAGCCCATTCTCTGCAGAGTCCTAGAGATGAGCTCACAGGTGTAGAATTCTTGCTCGTTTAAAATGGTCTTCCTTTGGCCTGGAAGGTACAGATACCTACCTACATTTCCTCGACTCACACTGTTTTGAAAATGCTGCTCCATGGTTGTCTTGTGTATTGCAAGGCAGTCTGTTATCAGTCTGATTCTGTGTCCTTATAAATTATTATTTTTTTATCTTTGAAGCCTGACTATACTATCAGATTGTGTCTTAGACTCAACTGTGACTGACCACCCCCAGTACTCCTTCCTTCTCAATGTATAGACTCAGACCTGCTCTCATTTCTAGGAAGCTTTCCTAGAGTTTTCCACATCCATTCTGGTTTTCTCCCTTTGGCCTCTGACTCTACATATGTTGTTTCTTTGTGTTTTTCATTCCAATCGCTTTCTCTCTGGCTCTTTCTATGTCTTTCATCTTGGCTGTTTCAACAATGAAATGTATTCATTTGGTTCTCTTGGCTGTTTGCCTTTTCCCAACGTGCATTATTAAATTTCATTTATCTCTTTTTCCTTGAATGTCTTCATGTTGAGTCTTCAATTTCTGAGATAATGCTATTTTCCTCCACTTCTGTTTGAGTATAACAAATGTTCATTTCTTCATACTTTCGTCTGTTTCTCTTCTTGGCTTTGGAATTTACGAGGATTTCTTCACCTTTCCAAATGCTGCTGAGCTGAAGCCATCTGGGTGCTGGGTACTGTCTTCTGCCTTGACGGGTCTGTTTCTCCTGCGGGGTGGGTTCCTCAGTAGAGGTGTTCCTTCCTTCAACATTTTATTATGAAGAATTTCAAACATTTAAAAAGTTGAGGGCTGGCCTTGTGGCTCAGTGGTAGAGTGCTCGCCTAGCAAGCATGAGGCCCTGGGTTCGATCCTCAGCACCACATAAAAACAAATAAAGATACTGTGTCCAACTACAACTAAAAAATATATAAAATAAAAAATAAAAAAGTTGAAAGAGCTGTGGAGGGAACTCTAAGATTCACCTGAGCTGGATTCTACAATCCATTATGCTCTACTTGCTTTACCACAATAGGCCCATCATCCAGCCACTGATCCAGGTTGTTTTTGATGCATTTGGAAGTTACAGACACCAGTATACTCATCCATGAGCACCTGGGCAGCATGTTGTTAAGTAGAGTTCAATGCTTGTTTTTAATGTTTTTTTTTTTTTGGAGGGATCTGTGCTGGGGACTGAACTCAGGGCCTTGTGCATGCTAAGCAATTGCTCTACCACCGAGTCATACCCCAACCCTGTTTTAAATTTTTCTTTTTTGAGGTAAAATTTGCTTGCAATGAAACATACAAATCTTCAGTGTGCTGTTCTCTGCATTTTGACAAATCCATACAGCCCTGTAGACCATGCCTCTGTTGAAATGCAGAGCACTCCTCACACAAAATCTTCCTTCTCCCTTCCCAATCAGTGCCTGCCTCTCCTTTCCAGAGGCAAACACTGCTCTGATTTTTACTCACCAAGTTCTGGCCTATTCTAGAACTTCATATAGATGAAATCATACAAAATATTCTCGCTTGTACAAGGCATTTCTCACTCAGCAAAGGTTAACAGTGAGAGTACAATAATAACAGCTCACTAGGATTTGTTTTCCCCTCCAAATCCTGCTGCCATTTTTAAAGTCACAAATAATTGGTAGCACTGCTATTGTCTTCTGGTTGTATTTATTAGTTTTATTTGGTCTTGTTTTTCTGTACTGCTTGGAGGATATGTGAAGAGTTTTGGATTTAGATAACCATCAATCTTCCTCCCTTCCTTCCTGCTCTGGGGATGAAACCAGGGGTGCTTTACCAATGAGCGCCCCCTTCCTAAATTTTGAGATGGGGTCTCACTAAGTGGGCTGGCCTTGAACTTCTGATCCTCTTGCTTCCATCTACAGAGCAGCTGGGATTAACAGGGGTGTGCCATTGCACCCAGCTGTCATCTGTAACGTTCCCGGTTACGGGCATTTTCAAACATAAAGTAAGACAGATTACTTAATAACTGTGCAAATTAAAAAATGATCAAGATTTTGCAACAGCTGTTCTGTCTATCCAGTTTTTCTTCCTTTTAAAAAATTATGTTGTTGTGTTAAAGTACTTTAAAGCAAACTTCACATTTCCTGTCAGTTCAGACAGACCTACATATTTCAATATCCACCTCTGAAAGATATGGACCTTCACTTCCATAGTTCTGAGGACATTAATACACCCAACACAATTACCAACAATTTGTTGGTATAATTTCATATTTAGGTTATGCCCAAATTCTTTGGCTTGCTTAAAAAAAGTTCTATAGTTGTTTGTTCAAATCCTAATTTGAACAAGGTTTATATTTAACATTTTTGCTTTTATTTTTTGACTTGGACTTTGTGTTATGAGATTTTTAGTCACTAATACATTGCTAATCATGTCACTGCTATTTTAGAATGACTTTTTTGAGATTAACTCCCCCCCCCAAACACACCCCCCCCAAGGGTCTCAACTATGTTGCCCAACTGGTTTTGAACTCCTGGGCTCAAGTGATCCTCCTGCCTCAGCCTCACGAGTACCTGGGACTATGTGAGCACATCATGCCTGGCTGAATGTTTGTAATAACTGAACATGTTTATCCTTAAGGCAGTAGGTCTCAAACATTTTGGTCCTAGGACCTCCCTACAGTTTTGAGAATTACTGGGGACCTCAAAGGGCTTATTTCTGTGGGTTGCAGCTATCAGTATTTATGTATTAGGAATTAAGATTGAGAAATGTTTAAAACACAAAAATACATGAGCACTTAGGTGTTAGCATAGTGATGTCATTTCGTATCATGTAGACTGTGGAAAATTTCATCATAAACTTGTGAATTAATAAAAAAGGAAAGCAATGCCTTAGTATTGCCATGAAAGGAGTTTTGATCTCATGGGTCCTTTGAGAAGGTCTCTACGACACTGTCCCCAGATCACAATTTGAGGACTGGGTTTTTGGAAATAGATGTCTCTGGGGAAGGTTTGGTAAAACTGTTCTTGTGTGTCAAAAATGGAAAACTATAAAGACCACTTTTTCCTATAAAGTCTGTAAAATGGCAGTTTTACAAAAAAGACATTAAACAAAGAATTCAAATAATATTCCAGGTAGTGAAAAAATGTTAAAACCTGGGTTTAGATCCCCAAAGTGACCACTCTGGTAGCATCACAGAATTTGGGCCTGGGATGGCCTGCAGAAATGTCTGAAGGAGCCGGGCATGGTGGCACGCACTGGTAATCTCAGAGACTTGGGAGGCTGAGGCAGGAGGATGGCAAGTTCAAGGCTAGTATGGGCAACTTAGTAAGACTGTGTCTCAAAGATAAATAAGTAAAAAGGACTGGGGTTGTAGTCCAGGGGCAAACCCAAAGTCTGGAGAGCAACTAAAGCTATTGTCTTTTAATGTTTGGGAAACAGCCGTTTTCCAAAATGACTGGTGGGTGTAATTTAGTACGGCTGTTTAAGAGAATATGTTGGCGTTTTCACAGGAAGTTGATCATTCGCATGCCCTAAACCAGGGTTTCTCAAACATGGCACTTTCATTTTGGGGGAATAATTCTTTGCTGGGCAGGTTCTCCTATTCACTGTCACATGTAGCAGAATTTCTATTCTCTGTCTAGTAGACGCCAACAGCACCCTCCCCTAAATCGTGGCAATTAAAAATGTCTCCAGGCACTGCCAAAGGTCCCTTGTGAGGCAATGATTCTCAGCAGTTAAGAACCACCCTCCTGAACCAAGCAGCCCCACTCCTAGGAGTAGATCTAAGAGACACTTCAGCCCATGGGGACCAAGGAACATAAACAAGAATGGTCTGAGCAGAACTGCTTATAACACACAAACCTAGGAACAAATCAGATGAAGACTGATGGAAAATGGAAAACTAAATCAGAAAATATTTAGATAATGGAACATTTCATATCAGTAAACATGAGTAAACTATAAGTAAACATATAATTTGAATAAAATTTAGTTAAGAGTTAGTAAAAAACTGGTCCATGAAGACGTAATACCTTTGAAATACTTTGCGTTGTAAACAGAGAAAAATGAAAGAATGTATTTAATATACTAATTAGAATGACAAATTTCAAGCTTGTATAAATATATCAAAATGATTTCTACTGTCATGTATAACTAAAAAGAACAAACAAAAACTTAAAAAAAAAAAAAAAAAAAAGAATACACATATGTGTGATAAAGAGAACGATAAACCCCTGGAGGGGAAACAGGTCCCTACTGGGGCAGGAGGGGCACTCGGGAAGTCCAGGCTGCAGACAGTGCCTGGCTCTTGGGTGGGTGGTAGGTTCAATACAACTAAATAAATAAATATGAAAAGGTCATGCCTGGGTCAGGAAGGATCATGAATTCAATTTCATACATTGAAGTTAAAATTACAAAAAGCTCATGAAACCCCACATCCTACCCAGCCTCCCAAGTGAAGGCCAGCTCTTGCACACTGGGGGTGGCTCCCCACGCAGTTCCCTGTGCCCTGCTGACCTGGTGTTAGTGGAACTTGCCCCTGTCCCCGGCAGGCAAGCTTTCTTCCACTTCTCTGTCCCCTCCTGGACCCCACCCTCCAGGCAGCTCACTGCTTCAGCTCTCAGCTTCTGCCCTACCCTGTAGCACCCCATCCCTCTCCAGCTCCCCCACCCTCTTCTGTTCACCTTAACCTCACCACCCATATCACATCATATCTCTGGTCTGTTTTCTGAGCTATAATGCAACTCCAAGAGCATAGGGCTGTGCCTGGTTCTTACCAAGCAATGCCTAAGTATGTGTGCTTCTGGCCTGGTGCAGTGTTTTCTGAATAAGTATGCATGCTTCGGTGGCACAGCTCACAGGCCAGCTTGACGCCTGAGCTGGTTTGGTTTTAGATGAACCAAGAAAGGCCAGACTTCACCACAAGTCCAAGGCATGATGAGTTCAATATCACATTTCTTAAACTGTGTTCCACGGGTCCCTAGAGAGGTCCTGGGGACAAGGGAAGTGCAGTTCTTGGGCTCTTCCCCAAGGCCGCACATTGAGATGGCTATGCAGCTTGCCAGGATGTGCCATACTGTGCCCAAACTCCCCTGGTGACTCTCAGGTCCACCCAGGATGCCAACTCTTGAGCTCAGTGGAGAAATCCAAGCACAAATGGTTAAGTAGTTCAGCAGTTTTTTCTCCCTCGAACAACTTGGGGCAGAATTAAAATGAGATAATTCGTCCAAATGGTTTCAGAAAAGATGTCATTCAAGCAAGGCTGGATGTGCTAAAAAAACTGAAGGTTAGTTAAAATGTGCGTTTAGACAGAAAAATGAACTTTATTTTTTAAAAAATCAAATAACATCTAAATAAAGATCATAAAATATCAAGGTATATTTCAAATATCACAGTACAGCTTCTTTTTCTGGTTTTCTTACATTTTTGTTCATAGTACATCAGTCAAAAATTGTAGATTAATATTTTAAATGCTGAGAAGCCAGCAGCTTGTTCCAGTCTCTGACTCAGTTAAGCTCTTACAATATTTTGACTGTTTCAAGAAGATTAATAATGGGATGTTAGGCAGTAGATTAACTGAAACTAAATATCAACATCGCTAAATTTATTTTTGGATGACTGAGCTCATTTCTCCAAAGAACAGAAACAGGATTCATTATATCATGAGTTATTAACTTAACAACACCAGCACAGCCCCCAGTGGAGCAGAGGGAGCCACGTGCATTTAGATTATGTAAGAGGCGAAAGTTTAGGTTATCACAGAAGCTGGGATTGGAAGGGTACTGGCTACAACTGATCACCTAAGGCTCAAAAGATACCAGAAGAAGTTAAGGCAATAACTGCCCTGTTGGTTTCAAGATCAGACTGTTATAAATGTCTTACTCCTGCTCTCCTGAGCAGCTAGAGAGCAGGGCTCCACTGCAGCCCATACTAAGAAGCTTTTATTTCAGCCATTCATGTCTTTATTCAGCAAGTACTTACTGGGTACCTATCTGTCCTCCTATCCCTCCTCTTACCCCACCTCATTTCCTCTGCATGTACTACCGGTGGGATAACTGTGAGGAAGATTTCAGCATGTGCTTCTTGGACTGTTCCTGTTTCTGATGGGCCTGAAACCCTGGTGCTTCTAGGCCAACAATGAAGAGCTGGTTTGGTTTTAGATGAAACAAACTGATCTCAGCTGCCTAAAATAGAAGCCTCAAAAAGTGTCATTTCCCTTGTTTTCCCCACTTCTTCTGCATTCATTAGTAGTCAGCCTTGGGCTCCCAAACTGCAGATGGTCAGGCACTCAGGGGCTCCGTGGCTGCATGGCAACAACTGCTCGTGAGGGAGGACATAGCACTCTGCCTTTTATTGGTGGTCCGCCTGGAGTGCAATGACTGTGCACTTCTTCCATGCAGACACCCAAGCAACCCAAGAGTCCCTGTACTCGCTCACCAGGAGACTTGACACTGCAGGGCAATCAGTGGAAGGTGCTACTGAGGAACCTAGGCCATTATTAGCAACCACTTATGGACCTCTGTGTACACCCGTGTGGGACAACACCCTTATTGCTTCACAACTCAGGTGACTCCTGGGAAAAAGCCATCCCACCAGCCATGTAAGGCCTGCACTGGCACCATGGCCTAGACCAAAGCTTAAAATGTTATCCTGGTGTGTGCACGAGAATGCTCATGTTGACCTTATTTAAAATGCAAAACTGGGAAGAACCCCAACATGCCCTGACTAGAGAAAGAATGAAGTGTGGGTGACACAGAATGGACTGCCAAGGAGCAACGAACACACAACCAGCCACAGGGTGGGTACATCTCAGAAACATCAGGCATAGCAGGAAACTATTTTTTTATGAAGCTTAAACTCAAGGACCCTTAGGGTATGTACGCAGGTAGCAAACCACATTTAGAATAGGAGAAGGAGGGTTCTTAGGAGGGAGGAGACGTCGGGCAGAAGAAAAGCAGATATCAGGGAGGAGCACACACTGCCACTCTTCTGCTTCTCAAATCAAGTGGTGGGCTCATGGGTTTATTGGTGCTTTATAATTTACACAAACATTATATATACTCCTTTGTATCTAACAATTTGCATAGAAATTTTTTTAAGAAAAAATGACTTGCCTGGCACCATTCAAATTTTTCATGGCTCCCGCATGAGCTACACTCAGAATCAGGAGGACAGCATCCTGGAGGCCGGGCTGGGCAGGGTCCCAGCTGGGAGCAATAAGAGAGGATTGCCTCTGCTTTCCACCTGTCAGATAAACATAGGTGGAGCCTCCCACCTGGGGTGGGGGGCACCGGGAACACCACATGAGTCCAAGCCAGCCACTATGATGCTGAACGCTGCTTCCACTGGCTCCCCTCTTCCTGTGGGGAATTAATCACTTCCCTTCCTCTCCTGTGCACTTAAGTGGGCAGCCAAGGCTGGATCCCCTGCCCCCAACAAAAGCGGACCAGCAACTTCAGGCTCCTCCCAGGCTGTATGGCAGGGGGGAAGGCCCTAATGACAAATCATTTGGGTCCCAGGGCCCCAAGAGGACACTGTTCTGTTCCGTGTCTGTGCCTATCCTGGTTTTGAGCCTCCTGGCAAGTGACCTGAATCTTTGAGGCTGTGAGCACCATGAAAGAGCAACACCCAAGCGAAAGCCAACCCCTTCACTGCTGAAGTGAATCAGAAGAGGTTTCTGTGGGGCGCGTCCAAGGAAGCCTGCTGTAGGAGGAGAAGCACTGGCACGGTTCAGCTCTGGCTAGGAAGGGGAGAGGAGGTACAGGCAGAGGCTGCTCAAGAAGGGCCTTCCTGCTTCAAGGGCCTCCTGACTGGCCTTTCCCACCAGGCTCACCACTGCTCAAGCCTTCTCCTTTGGAAAACACTTTCATCTCCTGCTTGTGGCTCCTGAAGTGGTGTCCTTCTGACTACACTATAGGTCCCTGACCTCTACCACTGAAGTCCAGGAAACAGGTTACTAGAAGAAGTGATGGTGGTGGGTGGGAGTAGCTGTCCGTCCTGATGTCCCTCCCAGCTGAGATTTTCCTTCCCTGTCCCTCACAGAAAATGGTGTGGCAGAGGCAAATGGCCTAGGGAGCTGCAAGCCACTGAAACACCTTCCTCTAAAAGTAGAAGCCAAATAAAGCAATTATGTTCAAAGTATGATTTCCTGCCTGGATGTTGATTCTCAATCTAAACACCACCTCTATCCCTACAAATAAGCACCACCAGCTGTGAATTCCTGTGTCACTGAAGGCAGGTAACAACTAGCTGGCTAAACGTACACAGATCTGAATGAGCTGTTGCAGGGGTAAAAATGGTTTATGTGATGGGGATTCTTCCTCTGAAGAGCGCCCCACACTCTCATCAGTCTATCAGAACAGCAGCTCCCTGGGAGCAGAGGAGGCTGACAGGTCACAGTGAGACAGAGCTGCCTTCTCAGGTGGAAGTAACTGCAGCGTCCTGGGCCTGTTTGCCTGCGATCCTGCTTACCCATTCCCTCCAATGCCAGGTTCCTGCCTTCATCACGAAATGGAAGCCCAATGACCCAGAAATAATTTGAACAAACCTATTTCACTGAGGACGCTCTCATTTTTATCTTCATTAACTCTTTGGTTCCTGTCAAATACGTTGAAAGCAGGATTTATGTTTTATCTGCAAGCTCTAGAGGATCCTAACATGTAGACAATTTGTGCACTTAATGGAGGCAGAAAATATTGCATGTTGTGTAGACAGATACCTTTTATATAAAGAAAATTGCTTTCTTTTTCTATCAATAGAACACTGTATTATCTCATTCCCTTTATATTTTAGCAGAAAGAATTTTATAGAAAAGTAGCACGTTATCCAGATGAACTTCACTAATGTTTTTCTCACCAATGAAACACTGCACGCTTAACAAACCCGCATCCTTTCCATCCTTAGGAGAAAAACACGAAATAAGCACATTAAGGCACACACAATAAGCCTGTTCTTCTAGGGGATGAATGGCTTGATGAATAGAAGGCCATCTGGGTGACTGGCTATTTGTAAGATTTCACTCAAGTAAAATGCGAAAATGGGGAGTGCACCCTGGGCCCCAAGGCAGCAGCCAGTGACCAGACACGGAGCCTCAGCTCTCAACCGGCAAATCCTGCCACCCACGAAAGGTGGTGGTTCCTGAAAAACCGCGCGCAGGGAAGGGCCCCTCAGCACCTGCTGCTGTATGGAATGGCAGGAACCCTTGTTGCTGAGGCCCAGGCATCTCTGGCTAGCTGTATGATTTTGCGTTTCCAGCCCACTGTATTTCTGACACACAAAGTCTCTGGTGAATTTATGAAAATTCAAACATCGGGGGCGAGATTATGAAGCCAACCTGCTTGGAGCAAACCCAACTCAGAAAGAACAAAACCAGAAGCCATTGGTGACAAGGGTGCAGATGCCTTCTTCAAACACAGAAGAATTTCATCAATGAGTCCCATGAAAGCTGGTTCTGTTTTAAAGAGTATTTTCTTGGATTGTAGGATCCAATAGCTAAACAGTATTCCTATCTCATGCAACTCTTGGGAACAAAGAAAACGAAGTCACCACAGCACTGTCAGGGACAGGTCTGCAAATGAATTGACTGGAGGGCTCACTGTGTCTTTCCACTTGGGTTAACTCTTGCATGGGCCTGCAAATTCTATTCAAAAGCAAGGTTTCAACATGTAGAATGGTTAGCCTATAGAATGAAATTAAAAAACAAAACAAAACATGCTGTTTACCCTCAAACTGGGATCTAATCTCCAGTCTATAGATCCTACCACACAGGATCAGAGAGTTAATTTTGAAGGCAATTTTTCTTCCACATGTCTCCACAAATAGTCAAGCAGCTCTTACCAGAAGCATAGCTGATGTCCCATTGGGTCTGGATAAGTGGATGGACATCTCAGGAAACATCCTGTCAATGCGGCTGATCACGTCGTCCACATATCTAGGTGAGAATCAGAAACACATGCATGTGAACTAGAACCCTGGCAAAGGACTATAAGCCCACAGTGGACTAAGACTTGGCTTTTAATTTAACAAACAACAACAAAATGTTTTGAATGCTCATTCTGAACTATTCATCTTATGCCATGGTCTATTAGCTTTCTTCAACAGGGGTGGGAGTTTAGCTGTGCCACCTTCCAGGCCACTGGGCTCTAGGAGGCAGCCTCCACCGTCTGTCCTTCCAGTCCAGCTGGCCACAGCTTCCTGCTATTGCCCATCTCTGGGCTGCCCACCACCACCCAGATAGCCAAATCCCTTGAGTTAAATTCCTCTGTTTTAAATACCCAAAGTCATTCCTGTTTCCTCAGCTGTGTTCTAATTAAAATTATAGCATATCACAAGTTTTGCTTAAATCAGTACTCTGTGTTACATTCCAAAATTTCTGCTTATAATTTTGAAAAAAGCTGAGCCACACAGTGGCTTATGAGTACATTTATTTACTTGTACAGACTTCTGTTTTACTAGATCTATGTTTTGTCTTGGTTTGATTAGTTTTTCATTTGCCTATTATGATTTTATTCCTAAACTCTTTTTTAAAAAAACATTTATTTTTTAGCTTTAGGTAGACACAATATCTTTATTTTCACGTGGTGCTGAGGTTCGAACCTTGTGCCTGATATATGCTAGGTGAGCACTCTACCTCTGAGCCACAACCCCAGCGCCCCCAAACTCTTTTTCTAAAAAAATATTTTGTCTAGTTGCCAATGGATAATTATTTATTTATTTGTGGTGCTGAGGTGTTGAAGATCAAACTCAGGGCCTCACACATGCCAGGCAAGCGCTCTCCACTGAGCCACAACTCCTGTCCCCTTCTTTGACCCTAAAACCTCTCTCACTACAACCAAATATACCAGATAAGCATCAGTTCAATTTTTATTCCACTAACAGGGAGTCCTGTTCTTCTGGTCCAAGCAAAACCTGTATCTGGAGAGGATTAATAATCCCTGAGACCACAACATTAAGCACTTGGCATGGCATCTAGTACATATTAAGTCCTCAAAGATTCTGAGTGCTCTTGCTGGTAGTTCTGCTACACCCATGGGCCTAGTCTGCAAACGTGCTCTCTTGGTGGGATGAGTTCTCTGCTCTGGAGGCTCACTGTGGGGATGCCACCCACAGCATAAACAGAGCCGGTCTGGCTCAGTCCCTGGAGAACAAAATCATATCAGTATTTGTGCTCACCAGGCAATCACACTGGGCACAAGGGCATGTACAATATAATAGCTGAGATGCAAAACTATCTATTAAGGCTTTGGCATTGGATTTCCTATCCGTTAGTTACGACAAATTAAATCATGTGTCCATTAAATCAGGGACATGTAAAAGGCATACTCTGAGGGAAGGAAGAATAAGCCCTGCGCTGACAACATGAGAGGACTGCAGTTAGAGCTGGGCTCCTGGGGGAGGGCAGGCAGCATGATGTCCTTTGTTGAAAAGTGAACCCCAGCATACCCAGGACAGAGGGTAGAAAGGGATCCTGCCAGTCCTGCAGCCGGCGGACTTCCTTACTGCACAGGACAGCTGGAGAAGGAGGGGAGCCAACCAGGACAGCGAGCAGATGGGAGCCGAGGGGCATGCATGAGAGGCAGTGGAGGTCAGAGGGCACAGGCTCCGGAGCGAAGGAGAAGGAGACTACACAGTTCTCCTCAGGTGCACAACAGCTTCTATGATCAGGAGCAACGGCTCTCTCCCCGCTCTCGAAGGGCCCACAACGTGAGAACGAGGCATGGAGAGGCGAGTGTTTCCTAAAGGTGAGGCCTCACTCCTGGGTGGCTAAGAAACTGACTGACCAGGACCCCACTTACTGTCTCTGGAGTCCCCACCTAGACTCACAGCCCATGGCATACAGCCTTGGGCACAAGCTTAGAAGCCACCAAAAAATGTGAATACAGGAAGAAAGGAGGCAATCAACTCCTTTTCACCATTGCCCAACATCTGCTCCAAGGACAGGAGACACATGACAAAAACTCCATGCCAAGAGTTTACACCAGGTCACGGGAAACATTCTCACAGTTCTGTACTCCTTTTCTAAATCTGTGGGTGGTTTAAACCCAGTTTCTTCAGACTCAGCAGGAAGCAGAAGTCCACTGTCCTGTGTGAATGGAGGTCACTGCTAAGTCTATGCTAATGGGGAAAGGGGGAGGCAGGCATACTGAACTGACCCTCAATCGATAGCCATCATAGCTCTGGACAGTGGAAAGCAAATGAATATGCAGAAGTTCAGCACAAAGGCAACATCATAATTTGCTTTCTCCTGTGCCTTTCACCTTGAAGGCTTCGGAATACACGCTGGAAACCACCATCTCTTTAGGAAAATGGGAACCGGTAGGTTATGTGACCACAAGAACCTAGAAGGAAAGCCCAGTGTGTAGGTTTCCAGAATTCCACACCAACTCCCTGACTCTGCTTGCCTTTTCAGCAAAGGCCAGGGTTCTGACGGGGCAGGTCTCAAATGCTCCCTGCCATTCCTGGATTCCTTTACTTGGAAGATCTTATCTATGAGAGAAGGCAGCGGCAGGAGAAAACCAGTTCCTAGGAAAAGTATCTGCAGTGGGCACCGGGAAAGCAGAGAGAGGTCTGGGTTGGTTCTTCCCCCAACTGGTGACTTAGATAATGCCCAGCAAACTCGATTCAAAGATTGCATTAGGCAAGAGTGAATTTTAAGGAGGCTGCTTTTCATTCACATGCCCGACATAAAGGAGATGTAAATTTCTTTGTTATAGGTGACATTATGTGTTGGCTAAAAAGAGGAGGAGAGAAAGTCAGCTGCACCTTTAGCTGAGGAAAACAATGTCAAAATTTTAGAAGCAAAAATGAAAACACTTCATTTTAAAATAGACACAGACTCTGAAACACAAATCCACCACTAGTGACTTGTCAGAAATAAGGAAAGCTCGGAACGTCAAATTCAAAGTCTGGAGACAAAAATGGCACCTTCTTCTTGCTGGGGGTGCAGGCTGGCCAGGGAGGTGGCCTTGGCAGCACTTCCCAGAACTGCCCCCCGGGGCCGTGCGCGTCTGCACAGAGCCCGCAGCACGCAGCGCCTGCTGCGAGAGCAGGGCTGAGGACAGGTAGGAACAGCGTGCTCCCCTCCCACACTGCCACCATATGTCACACTCCGTTCCGTGGCAGAATCAAATTACTTTAATTTTTACCTTTGGAATATAGGCAAACAAGCAGTAACACAGCAGTGGTGACTAGTTTACACTTGAGCAGACGCGGCGCGGAAAGACATTAATTTAGTGCCAAATTGAGCAGTGAGTCACAATTTGCACATATCTGTCAACCTGTTAACAGGGTAATAACTTGGAAAGATTGCTGTTCCTATTTACATTACAGGAGCCTTTCGAAAATGGAGAGCTGCTTGGTTCTCCTTCTTGAAGCACTCAGCTCATAAGCTGGTTTGACAGTCCAAGAACCAGGATAGAAACACAAACTTCTAGAAATCACAGGTTTGGATCAAGATGTGATTCATAACTTCAGTATTTTCAAAAAATTAAGTCTAAAGCAACCAGAGTCCTGTTTCCCTGCCCTGCTCTCTAAGTATGGTCAAAAGGTTTCTGACTCAATCTTTGCCAGGACAGACAGACCTGCTCTACTGAAGTTTCCAATGGTTTCCTGGGACTGAGCTTCAGTCTCTGCTGTATCAGAAACAACCACACCATTCTCAGACCCTAATGTTGATTTCTGTACCCCTGTAAGTCTTGTTCTCTTCTGATTTTCTTCAAGAAGCTCAGCTTGTTCCAGAAAGGGCCTTCATCAGAGAATTAAAGAACAGGACCTAGAGGTCCCCTTGCCCAAAGTCCCCTCCGATCTAGGCCTTCAGCAGTGCCTCCAAGAGGTGGTCTGTGTAGGTGCACCGTAACACCACCCCTAAGGCCTCATCCTGCTGGATGGCCAGGTTGTTTGGAAGCTACTCGCCACTGTCGTCACCCAGTTCTCTCATTTCTACTTGCAGGGAATACACTTAAATATTTCCTCTGGGGGGGGGGGAGGAGTATGTTTGGCAAATACATAAAAGACTCTTGGGTTTTCCAATTTCTTTCATCAGTGGCTTTATTTATTTATTTATTTATTAGATTGATTTTATTTTTTTAAACACACGACAGCAGAATGCATTACAATTCTTACTACACATATAGAGCACAATTTTTCATATCTCTGTATATGATATGAAACCTCCTTGGGTCCCAAATCCCACAGAGAAGATACTGAAAACGAACATGCATCTGCAGGAATTCTGTACTCCAACTCCCTGCCACTCACAGATTCCAGTGTCCATGTGTGGATCTCATGTTAAGTGCCTTGCCCAATCTTTCCAGAACCCAGGTCTCTGGTGTTTTCTTCTTGTTGCTTTCTGAATGGTTTTTGTTTTGTTTTATCCCCTGCTACCTCCCCTAGTGAGGAGATTTTCATGCTGGCAGGGTGGGGGTGGGGGTACAGGTGCCTGTGCACGCATGCATCTATCTATCCATCTATCTATCTCTCCATCCATCAACCCACCTATCTATCTATCCATCCATCCATCCACCCACCCATCCATCCGTTTATCTTGGTTGCAGCCTAGAAGTGAATACAACTGAACTGGGAAAGAGTATAGTAAATCTAACAGTTCTGGTAATCTTAAAATCATGTTTCCATGATGGAGCCCTTAGGTTAGTTTTATTTATCTTGAATTAGCAAATAAAACTTATATATATTTACCCCATATAATGTGTCCTGAAATACATGTACATTGTGGAACGGCTATAACAAGTGAATTCACACATGCATTACCTCACATACTTACCATTTTGTGCGCATGGTGAGATTAATTAAGATCTATTCTCTCAGCAATTTTTAAGAATACAATACATTGTTATTAACTACGGTCACTATGTTGTACAAGTGATTTCCTGAACTTGCTTCCTCCTAGCTGAAATTCTGTATCCTCTGGACCACATCTTCCCAACCCAACCCCTTAGCAAGCCCCTGCTAACTGCCATTCTACTCTGCTTCTATGAATTTGACTTTTAAAGATTCTACATGTAAGAGAGATCATGTGATAGGTGTCTTTCTGTGCCTGACTTATTTAATCTAAAATAATATCCTCTAAGTTTATTTGTGTTGTTGCAAATGACAGAAATTCCTTCTTTTGAAGGCTGAATATTATTCAAATGAGTACACCTCACATTTTCTTGATCCACTAATCTGCCAATGAACACTTAGGCTGACTCCATATCTGACTACTTTTACTAATACTACAATGAACATGGGAATGCAGATGTCTCTTAACATGCTGACTTCATTTCCTGTGAATACACACCCAATAGTGGGACTGCTAAATCATATAGAGTTCTAATTTTAATTTTTGGAGGAACCTCCATACTGTTTCCATAATGGCTGTACTAATTTACATTTCCATCATCAACGTGCAAGCATCCCCTTTTCCCCACTTCTCATGAACATTTATCTTTCATATTTGTTTATTTTGAACAACTGCCTCTCACTGTAATCCCTCCAGCAAGGTCAAAGAACATGTGAAGTCATGTGAGCATGGGAAACCACCCTGCGCTGCCCTTGCTTCACGAGCTCCTTGCTGGGCTAAGGAAAGAGCTCCCTGATTTCTGCACCTCTCTGGAGGCAGAGCTCAGTGGGAACTAGAGTCTCCAGTCCCCAGAGGGCCAAGGACACCCTTTCCTTCCATCTGGCTGCTGCTACCTTCCAGATCCCTGGAAGGTTCTCTGCACAGCTGCTCCCACCCCTATGCCTAGGTCAGTCTTCCTTAGGCTGCAAGTCTTTGGGTTCAGCTTAAACGACACTTCCTCAGGAGTGCCAGAACTCCCTTATTTCCCCACCTCGGAATGGTGCTGTTATAGTCTCTGTCGCTCCTGAGTGTTTATTCAATATCTAGCTTCTGAATCCCAGGGCTCCCTGGGATGGAATGGCTGCCCTCTTCCACGTGGGATCCCTGCCACAGGGCCTGGCACCTAGCAAACAGGCCCTAAGTACCTGCTGAAGAAGTAGGCAGCATGTTCAAATACAGCCATGAGACCCAAGTTAGGCCACTACGAAACAGCTACAATGCAACAAAGTTCTCATTAGCCCATGAAGATTGGAGGTGTGGGTGAGTTCATTATATCAGCCGTCAAAAGTCACTAACAACAGCGGCCGAGAGCGCCTCACAACAAACCTCAAAGAAAGCAGCATAGACCCTTTGAAGTCCTGGGCTCGATGAGCAGCCACCAAACCCGGCATCTGTTGTGGTAAAAGCTCGATGCCTCTTACAAGCAGGAGCCTTCTAAAGAAGTGCACTGTACTGGCATGCCAGTGTAAAATTTGCTTTTAATGAACTAATTAATTCTGCAAAATATTAATACAAAGCCGTGTGCTACCAAATTGGGATTACAATACCAAATGACAGCACAGAATGTGGAAGACATTCCCAAAGATATCAGTTTTGCAAAACATTCATTTTCTACTATACACATTAAGATACACTGCAAACTATTTGTTATTAAAGACTTAAAATAATTTGTTGGACAGATGGCTTAGTTCTCTGAAGTCTGACCCCTCCTCATAAAGAAAAAAAAAAAAAAATCTGGCCCCCAGCCAGCAATCTCATGTTGGTGTGATGCTTAGCAGCTCCAGCCGGATTTAAATAGCATTTACCCCACACAGTGTGTAAGATACATGCTGTTCATTTTCTCCACCCATACAAAAAAATCTAAGCATTAGGAATGCATATATTAATAAAGCACCTTTTTTGGGGGAAAGGGTAATGGCCAGTAGCTATCATGAAGGGAATTATTTGCATCATCTAAAAATGATTTTGAGATTTTCCCCGGCACCTGTCCACAACCATGAGATGGAGAGGCCTCTGACAGTGGGTGGAAACAGATGGGGGCTGTTTAATTACTACACGAGAAGGAAACTGACTGGAAGTACAACCACCAAGCTCATGGTGCTGAAGAAAGGAACTGGAAACGTAGGTCAAACTCGTTTATATCAAGGATTTGTAAAATGCCTGCATCATGGCTGTGAATGATCTCTGGTTATTCTCTCAAAGAAAATGAAAAGTATTTTCTAAACTGCAAGTCGAGCCGCAAGACAGGGTGCACTGCAGACAGAAATAGGATCCCTTCCTTGTTCAGGATTCTACCCTGTCTCCACCCTGCTGCGCCCTACTTGCTGGCGGACTGCTCCTTTCCACAGAGACTCAAGAGTCTCTCAGAATCTTTTTGTGGAGACTCCACACCTGAGCAGGCAGGGCTGGCAACATGAGGCAGAGTGGGATCCTGGAAGTGAAACAGTGGGCAGGCATGAGGAGGAGTAGAGGAGGTGAGCCCAGCTCTTGCCTTCGTCGCTCATAAACTTGTCCATGTGTTACCTGAACTCGATCAGCAGAACCACCCAGGCAAGCAAACAAAGCATCCCTTTATTTGCAAAAGGTGACCAAATCCACAAAGACCAACACACATCGGCTGCCCGCCCTCGCCACAGGCAGCCCAGTGAGCTCACAGGGCTCATGAAGTAGGCCATGGTGCAAATCCCAGCATAAAAACAGCCATCTTCTCACACACCATTTGGTGTGATGTAGAGGTACAGAGAACTGAGTTCGTACAGTACTCCTACTGTCTCCAGTAGCAAACATTTCCCAAAGGCCCACCACTCTCAACCAACAGCACATGCCTGGAATGCTCTGGGCAAGAAGATGGAAAGCTGTGGAGGCTGAGCCCAGAACAGCCAGGCTTCCCGTGCCAGGCACGTCCATATCCCTTTACTTCATGCACTCTCTCACCACCTCTGGGAAGTAAGCAGGGCAGGTGTAAAGCTCCTTTTATAAACAACAGAAAAAAGGAGGTTCAGTGACTCACCCACGGTGACACACGGCTAAGTGGTGGAGCTGATGGGAGCCCATGGCCTGGACTCCCCATCCAGGGCCTTTTCACACACCACCAGGTTTCATTAGGTCTGTGAGGATTCCAAGCAAAAGTAGATTTCATTTTGTCATCACCCAGGCTTCTTGTGAAATAACTAGGACAAATTTTAGTAGCAAAGTAAAAAGATGAAATCAACTGATGGTTTTCCTTTTCCAGTCATTCAGTAACTACCCATACAGTGCCTAAAGGAGCCCAGGAACTCAGGGGGTTCTGCCTCCAGGGTGCTTACAGTTCATTTGCTTACAAGTCAAATCTCCTCAGGTTCTCCTGCTGGCTTTTTGATTTTGTGACTCGGTGTATAAGTTGGCAGGCACAGGAAGGAGTGAAGTAGTAAAGTAGTGACCATTTGCTTTGCATTTTATTTTGTATTAATCACTAAAACGCACAGTTTTTCTAAATTTCTGTTTTCTTGCATTACAAATTTATTCACAGCTTGTGCATTCGCGCTTTCCCTAAAACATTTAAGCAACATGTTAAGCTGGGGAAGATATCATTTCACTACCCTCTCTGCAAGTCCTCACAAGCCTGAGAAACAGAGAGAACTCCTAACAACAAATACCCACCTTTCCCAAAACACGAATTAACTATAGTTATTAAATCAGTTGTCACTGTCAGATCTGTTGAAAGGACACCCAGAACCCAGACAGGCTCAGAGGGGTGCTGAACTGAGATGCAACTGTCCCCCCATGAGAAGGTGACCCCAGGATCTTTCCTTTCATCCCCAGGTGCAGCTGAGGACTGGTCACTTGTGCAGACTGGATTGCTCACAGTTGGCTCTTTCTGGCAATGTTCTGAGGTGGTGGTGACAGTGTGACACATAAGTACAGAATAAGATTTCACTTCCTTGGGATTTTTTTTTAACGTCCTTGAAGATGCACGTAGTAGATTTCACAAAGATAACGATCAATTCCTGAACACATAATTTGTTCTAGTCATAACAATACATTAAGCAAATGCATACCGGTAGTCAGAAATGGTCAACACATTTCAGGAAACCGCAAAATCCCTCTTGGGACAAATACACGGTTTGTATGACAGCAATTTCATTTTGTTTTCACTCAACAGACAATCAACTCCTTGAGGGGAGAGTCTGAGGTCCCATCTCCAGTCCTGTGGCAATTTTGAATAAAATATGCACTTAATACACATTAGGTGAACTGCAGTGATTAAATAAGCGGATTTAATCAAGGCAAAATAAAGTTCAGAGTAAAGAGAATCTTGTTCTGTCATTGCTTCTTCTATAGCAGGTACAAATTCAAAACCAGAAACTGTCATCTGAGGGAGTGTACAGTCACAGGTAGATTGCTCCCTGCCCTGCCTCCTGACAACAGGAATGCAAGTGGTTGGGTGGTGATGCAGAATGGCAATGACCACGTGGAGAGCAGCCCAGACAAAACCATGCAGAATTACAGTGTTGGATTCAGTGCCTTGTGTTTCTTTAGGAAGAACCTTTAGTGGGGGACAATTTCTAGACTGAGGAGACTGCATGTTGGGATGAGAAATATGGTGAATTGGAAAATTCACTGAGGGTAACAGTGATGAGAGCAGTAGTCTTGATTGGTAATGAGGTGAAACTTCACTACCTTTTGCTTACTTGATTGAACAATATTCACTTAACAAAATTTTCCTGGAATATCTTAACTATGGAGTATTTCCTGTCATTCTCAAAGAATAATGGGACCATAATGAGAGGACCTGCCTCCTGGGGAGCAGCAGCACCTCAGGCTGCTTTTCTGCCTCCTTCCTCACTTCCCAGTTCTTCTCTTATTTTTATTTCTGCAGTGCTGGGCCCTCGCCTTTCTTCTTAAATTGTCCTGCCACCTCCTCGCAACAGGAACAAAACATTCCCTCCCAGACCACTGCCAAGAGCTAGTGTGCTGTTCCTGCTAAGTTCACTCACTGTCAAATTCACATTCTCCCTGGACTAACAATTTTCAAAATGTAACACACATACACACAAAGAGGTGCATGAGCTGACTTTAGGTGACATTCAGATGAATATCATTTTAATATATGTACATATACAACTAGCAAACAAAACCTGTGATTCCATAAATATCGCTGCTCAGCTATGCCCCCAGGAAGGCTTAGTTTTAAAAGTGGGTTTATTTGGAAAAACAAAATATGCAAATGGTAGAAGAGTTGATCAAAAGTTATGACAAAAATCCTACAGGTGGCTTGTGAATGACTGGGTTTAGAAACAGCTTTTTAAAGTAAGGCAGGTAATTAAATAGCTTAGCTTCAGAGAGGTTTTGCCTATTTTCCCTCCATTCCAAACGAATTTTTACATTCATACCTTGGTGGTGGTGGTGGTGGTGGGGGGTGGTCCTCATGGTTACATGTAGAGGTATTGAAGGAGAAAGGGACACACATCCCAGGGGCAGCATCCAGGTTGGCAGCACTGCACAGCAAAGGCCTCTGGGGACCCTGCAGGTGAGGTTCCTAAGAGAATGTGACTGTGGCACTATCAGCAGCACACATGGCCCCAGCTCTGCACTTCTTTAACCACTTTCAAAGGAGATAAAATGGTGCCAGTTCCTCTCAGTGGAATCAATCTAGGATTCCATGTGAAACAGGAGGACAGCGCACCTGAGCCAGCTGAGAGGGTGCCCTCTGCAAGCAGCATGCCACATGCCAGACTTGACAGTCACAGCTCCCCAGCTCAGGCGCCCTGTGGCAGCCCTTCACATCTTTGCACAGATCCCACCATACTGTCCATTAGAGGAGAAACAGGGTCCACCACCTGGAACCTCTACTGACCTATGCTCACCGGCCCTCTTCCTATGTCTCCCCCATGGTGTCCTACTCCAAGGAAACCCCTCTGCCCAGGCAAAGGGGAAAATTCAGGTGAACAAAGCCCATCATTTATAAGCAAAGAAGGTCATAAGACTGAGGTTTTTAAAAAGTGGAAGGGTGAATTCATGCAGAAGATGGAGGGATTTTAGAGGTGTATGCTCCCCAAATGGTTAGTAACACCCTCAGCAACTGACAGGACAAGTAGACAGGACACCAGTGAGAGCACCGAGGGCTGAATATTTCTTTATTTCTTGGTTTTGGTTCAGGTATTGAACCCAAGAGTGCTCCATACCTCTCAGACACATCCCCAGCCCTTTTTATTTTTGAGACAGAGTCTTGGTAAGTTGCTTATAGCCTTGCTAAGTAGCTGAGGCTGGCCTGGAACGTGTGACCTCTTGCCTCAGCCTCCAGAATTGCCGGGATTATAGGTGTACACGACCTACTCGGCAGCTTGAACACTTTGACCTAAACTGCAGGTATATTCTGTATCCCAAACAGAATACACAACCTTTTCAAGTACACATGGAACGTTCACCACTATGAACCATCAGCTGGATCTTAAAACAAGTCTCAAAATCACACAGGATACATTCATTGACCACAACTGAAATTTAAAATCAATAACAAAAATATATCAGAAATTCCCCCTTCCTAGATATTTTGAGATTAAACAAAACAACATAACTCATAACTATATAACTCATAGGTTAAGAAGAAATCACAAAGAAAACTAGCATATTCCCTGAACTGAATGATAGTAAAAGTACACCACATTTTGGGGACATGGGTAAAGCCACGCTTAGAGGGAAATTCATAGTTTTTCCATTTTTCTTGTCTCCACACTTTTTAAATGGTTGCATTAGAGTGGTACACATGCTGGGATTTGTTGTTAACATATTCGTACCTACACCACAATATATCGACATTATTTGGCCAATATCACTTCCCAGTATCTCTTCTTTCCTTCTCCTCCTCCCTCCCCTTGGTCCCTTTCTTTCCTCTACTCTACTTATCTCCATTAAATATTCATGAGATTCTCCCATCTTTCTTTTCCCTTTTCCTCTCTAGCTTCCACCTATCAGAGTAAACTTTTGACCCCTAACCTTCTGAGTCTGGCTTATTTTGCTTAATATAATATTCTCAAGTTCTATCCATATCCCTGCAAATGACCTAATTTCATTTTTCTTTATGGCTGAATAAAACTCCATTGTGTGTATATACTACATTTTCTTTATCCATTCATTTGTTGATGGACAACTAAGCTGGTTGCTTAGAAACATGGGTATGCACATATCACTAAAGTGTACTGACTTTAATTCTTTGGGTAAATATCAAGGGGTGGCATAGGTGGGTCATGTGGTGGTTGCATGCCTAGTCTTTGGATGAGCCTCCATACTGATTTCCATAGTGATTGTACTAATTCACAATCCCAGCAATTTATACTCCAGTGTAAAAGTGTTCCTTTTCCTCCACTTCCTCTCAGCATTTATCACTGTTTGTATTCTTGATGGCAGCCATTCTGACTGGAGCGAGATAGAATCTCAGTGTAGTTTTGACTTGCATTTTCCAAATTGCTAATGTTGTTGACTATTTTTTCATATATTTGTTGCCCATTTGTAATTTCGTCCTTTGGGAAGTATCTATTTAGTTCATCTGCCCATTTATTAATTGAGCTATTTGTTTTTTGTAGTTCTTTATACATTCTAGATATTAATCCTCTGTGAGAAGAATAGCTAGCAAAGATTCCCCCCCACGCCATTCTGTAGATTGGAAATTTATAGTTTTAAAAGGCTTATAAAGAAAAGAAGAAAGTCTTAATGACCAAATATCTAAGCTTCCATTTTAGAGTTAGAAATAGAAATTAAATACAAAGGATGTATAAGAAAATAATTATGTAAATCAATGAAATAAAAAATGGATAAAAAGAGAAAAATCATTGAAACCAAGTATAGGTTATTGAAATGGAATCAATAAAATTGAGAAATCACTAGCTAGACTGATCAAAGAGGAAAAAACAGACACAATTTACCAATATCAGGAACAAACGAGGGAACACTGTCCTGATTTTAGACATATTAAAAGGATAAGAGATTATGAAAAACTTTATGCCAATAAATTTGACAACTTTAGATGAAATGCATGTCTTAGTTGTAGATATAAATTCAACTGATATAAGAATAAATAAAAATCTAAAAAGTCTATGTCTATTTTTTTAAGGGAATTTGTTATCAAAAACCTTCCCATAAATAAAATTCCAGGCCCACATAGATTTATCAGTGATTCATTATGTCAAATGTTTAGGAAGAAATAACAGTGATCTTACGGGAATTTGGAAAAGAGAGGAAGACAAAACACTTCTCAGCTCATCTAACAGGGCAAGCACCATGCAAATACTGAAACCAGACAAAGGCATTACAAATAAAATTACAAATAAAATCCTCATGAACAAAAATACAAAATTCCTTGTGAAATATCAGCAAATGGAATACAGTCATATAAGAAAGATCATGAAAATTTGATTAACATTAAAAAATGAACATGGAGCTGAGCATGGTGGTGGATGCCTGTGATCCCAGTGGTTCAGGAGGCTGAGGCAGGAGAATCACAAGTTCAAAGTCAGCCTTGGCAACCTAGCAAGACCCTGTCTCAAAATAAAAAATAAAAACGAACTGGGATGTGGCTCCTTGGTTAAGAGTGTCTGGGTTCAATCCCTGGTCACAAAAAAAAAAAAAAAAAAAAAAAGAACATCAGGGCTGGAGCCAGAGCTCGGTAGTGGCTAGTGGTGCACTCACCTACCAAGTGTGAAGGCCTGGGGCTGATGACTAGGACTGCAAATAAACAAACCGAAACTATCTGTGCTATATATACACAATGGATAATACTCAGAGGTAAAAAGGAAGGCACTCCTGACACAAGCTATGACATGGATCAATCATGAAGATGTCAAGTCAAGTGAAATAATTTGCTAGACACTAAAAGGCAAATGCTATGTGACTTAACCACTTACATGAGGTATTCAGAGCACAAGCTCATAGAGAGGCAAGTGGGAGGGTGATGCCAGGGACTGGCAGGGAAGGGGAACGGGAAGTTATACATCAGTGGGCACAGGGCTCGCACTTTGCAAAACAGAGCTATGGGGACCATGGCAGTGATGGCTGCCCAATGCCACCGTGCCAAACACCACTGCACTGTGCACTGAAAACTCCTTGAGCAACTCAACAGACCCAAAAAATCCTTTGACAAGATTCAACACCCAGTTTATGATTAAAACGAACTGACTTTCAGTAGACCAGGACCAGAGGGAACAAAAGATCAGAAGAGACACTCCACCAAGGAGGCGATGCCAGACTAGAGGCCAGGAAGCAGTGGGTGCCAACAGCCAAAGAAAATACACACACACTAGGCACTCAACAAAGGCGGCACTGAAACAGATGGCAACATCGGGCGCGGGGTAAGGATGCGGAGCTAGGGCATCACGGGCGCTGCTGGTGGGAGTGCAAAACCGAAGTCACTTTGGAAAGTGCCGGGAAGTTTCTTACAGAGGCAAACACACACAAGCATCAATACATCAGTTCTACTCCTAGGTGCTGGCCTCCATGCAAACATCTGTACAGAAGTGCATACAGCAATTTTATCCCTGGTACCCTCAGCCCAGAAACAGCCCAGAATGAAGGGTGCACAGATGAACCACCCACGGAGTGTGTCAACAGTGGAATACCAGCGCATGCCAAGAAAGGGTGAATGGTACAGGAGCAACGAGGGGAACTCTCAAAGACCTGCCTGAGCAAAGCAGCCAGGCACAGCACATACTGTCACACATATCCCACTCCTGGGAGACACCTCTAATGGAGAGTGACAGGCAGAGCAGACTAGCACCTGCTGGGAGGACACAGGTGGCTGGGGAGGTAGGTAAAATTTCTGGGGTGATGAAATGTTCCCTTTTCTTGTTTGGGAGGATGTTTATCAGATGCATACGTTGTCAAAACCACACTGAAACATGTACATTCATAAGAATAAAAGAGCTGGGTGTGATAGTGCACACCTGTAACCCCAGCGGCTCAGAAGCCTGAGGTAGGAGGATCACAAGTTCAAAGCCAGCCTCAGCAACTTAGGAGATCCTGTCTTAAAATAAAAAATAAAAAGGACTGGGGATGTTGCTCAGTGGTTAAGTTGCCCCTGGGTTCAATTCCCAGAATGAAAATCAATCAATCAATCAATAAACAAACAAAACACATAAAATGGGTGCATGTTATGTAAATTAGACCTCAAAAAAGTTAATACTTTAAAAATGCTTGGAACATGGTTTGAATTTTCTACATTTGTCTACAGTTTCAATGGGACAAGAGCCAAATTAAGTGCTTTGTAAAAACAAGTGTTGGTGAGGTATGGCAAGAGCCAGGACCTCTCTGGGGCTCGAAGAGATGAGAACTCAGTTTGCTCTGCTCTCCAGGCTGCATCTGTGTGGGGGACCGTTGGCTCCACTCAGCCCAGGGTGCGACAGATGATGGCAGCAGCTGCCTAAGAGCAGCGTGCCTGGAGAACCACAGCCCTGCAAGGCTCAGACACAACGCCTGGCTTCCTCATCATTACTGTCTCCCACCTGAGACTGTGACATGTGGATGTGTTCGAAGATGGCCTGAGAGGAGAGGGGGACTCCACAGGCTGAGCACTGCCCACAGTAGAATGTCCACAGGACAGCTTCGTACTGAGGAGTACTTTGGGCGTTTGTCTTTGCCCATGTGCACCACCAATAGTTCACATGCATTTGAACACAGATATCTAGATATATTTAGACCTGAGTGTTACTACTGAAGCAAGATATTTCCCTCAAAACAATATCTGAATTAAAGTCTTTCTACACTGGCCAGGTGTAGGGGTGCATGCCCGTAATTCCAGCAACTCAGAAAGCTGAGGCAGGAGGATCACAAGTTTGAGGCCAGCTTGGGTAACAGCCCATATTTCAGAATAAGAAAAAAAAAAAATAGGGCGTGAGTACAGCTTGGTGGTAGAACAACTCTGGTTTCAATCCCCAGTACCTGAAAAAAAAAAAAAAATTCTTTTGATGTCGATAGGAAACAATTAACAAATCAAAAAGACAGGTATCCAGCTGCTGGGCTCCAAGCCCCAGCTCTACTCTGAAGGGCGAGGTGCCGGGCTTCAACTCTTATCTTGAAATATCTGAAGGTGATTTTGAAGACTAAACAAGATAACACATATAAGGAAACTCAACCACCCCCAAATCCCAGTACACACAGCAAGCAGGTATGTGATGATAGAAGTCTGGGCATCAAATCACCCAGAATTCAGCTCACAGGGTCCCTTTGTCACTCTTTTCTCTCTCACCTCACCTTAACCCAAAGCAGTGTGTTTTGCAGAGAAATTCCTGCTATGGCTACAGAAAGATGAAGGTTCCATCCTGGCTCTCTGGGCATAGTGCTGAAGGGTGAGTATCTAGGGTTCTTCTGGCTCTAGACAACCAAAACCCATTTCCTAAGTAACTACTATATGCACAAAGAAGCAATTATACAGTTCCAAGGACTGTTCATCTCTGAATGGTACATACGGTAATCATTCTGGAAAATTCAGTTAATCACAGCACCCAATTCCTTGCCCACTAGGAATAACTGGAATCTACTATCCTCTATGGACTTTAGTAAAACCTTTCAGTATTTTTAATAGTAGAACGATGCCAAGTGCAGTTCTGGCATAAAATACCCTGCCTTTGCCACCATCTAGGGAAATTTCTGAAGAAACTTGTAACTAGAAAAAACTAGTGCAACTAAACCTGAGGACAAAAGACAAACACGTTAATAAGAACCCCAGGAAACAGAAACTTTGCAATCAAGACCAATTACAGGAAGGACTCTGCCCACTGGAGTTCACAAATGAACACTTACTATAGCTGAGTAGGTTGCCCTAATGTGGCTGAGTGGGATGTTCAGAGGGCATGTGTAATTAAAGAGCACACACCTAACATGTCTTTCATTGGAGGATCTTAGAACAGAACAGATAAATATGATTATTTACCTTAAATGTCAACGGCTTTAGAAATAGAAGCCAGGAGTGGAAGCATCTAGGTCCTTAGCTTAAATTTCAGACACCCACTCTTATAGTAGAAGGCCTGCTGCAGTTAACAGATGCAGTCTTGTCAATTCAGTGTCCCATCAATTACTCCAAGAACCACCAAAGCACTCGCCTTATGGAGGCTGTACCCTGAGCCCTGGCCTGGGGAGTACACATGACAGAGCAGACTACTTGAGAGCTGGGACATAGTTCCCAACGGTGGGAGCAAAGTCACTCTTGCTCAGCTCCCACACTGGTCTTGACTAGGACTGCAGTCAATCACACTGAGAATGAGTCAGGGATGGTGTTCAGTCCACTGCTTGCCAATGCGTTCACATGGCAGGTTATGGTGAAGTGAGAGGTAATTGTTACATTTTGATAAAAACAGGTACAGCAGCAATGTGACTAATAATAAGGCGACAGCAAGTGGGAGAGCAGCTCAAACAGCAATCCTTTTGGGAAACCAGGGACACAAAGCCTCACAAACGGAGGGGAGGCTGCCTACAACCAAGATGGGAGAAAACACAACAATGGAAGGCGCTGAGCCAAGTGGGTCCATTATTCTTGGCAGATGAGAAGAGTAAGAGAGTGACAGCAGGGAACACTGAGGTTAAATGTTAGGCAAAACTTCACCACCCAAGAGGCTGCCAGGGGAAGCAAGGAAGTGGCCCTGCACAGGCGCTCAGGCTTACAGCAGAATCCTTCCTGCCACAGTTCAGGAAGAGGGGACACTGTGGTAGACGTTTTTTTCCACCTAAATGAGCACAGAAGCATGGATGTTAAACTCCGGCTCATCAACACGCTTAGACCTCCGAGTGGAGAGGTTTTGTCCAGGGGCAGAACTCTAGACATTGAAACCCATCCTGCCCCGCTGAAGCGGCCTGCAGGAGCTGGCTGCAGCAGGCCAGCCTCAACACTGTGCCATTTGTTTCAGAGAAAAGAAAGGCAGGCTGGCTGGGCGGTGGCTCCCAGCAATGCACACTGCGATCACCCAACGGCGTTCCTTCCCTGCCTGGAATGCTCTCCGATGCTTTCCTGCCTTAATTCAAAGGTTTCTTTCTTTGTTGAGTTCAAAACATTACAGCATATTGCTTGTTGTTAAACCATATAACTTGATTAGCATGACTCAAAGTTTTCATCATTTTCAGGAAAGTTCTAAAGGGCCTGCCGACAGCTCTGGGAAACAGGGCCTTCTCCAGATTTCCACCACCCCTTGCTGTGAGGCCTAAGGAAGGCAGCAGGGTACAGGACAGAACTTTTGCTTCCACTAACTAGCTCCAGAGTCTCTCTGGTGCTGGGGAAGCTCTGCTTTTTTCCAATCCCTCCATCCTCAAGACACCAGACCTGTTGGTGACCATGGGGACCCTGACCATGCTCAGGCTGATAGATGACAACAGAAGCTGTGCTGCCTCCAGCTGCTCTGTCCCTGGGGTGAGAGCACTTTCGTGGATCACACTGGGAAACACATTCCAAGTACCAACAGAAAGAATTACAGTAATAGTTCCCAAAGGATCAGCCAGTTCCCGAGATGGAAGGCAAATAGAGGCTAGTATCTAGCCCCAATTCTTTCCTTTATGGAGAGTCTGACTCTAACTGTGAAGCCTGCTGGTGGGAATGAGAATCAGAGCCTCTCAATCTTTTTTTCTCCAACACAGTCCAAGATACAGACCTTTAAATTGTAGCTTCCAATAAGCATTATAAACCAACAAATTCTCCAAAAGACAGCTCTAAGAGTTTCTTACAGGGCTCAGGGGTAGAGTGCTTGCCCTGGCATGTATAAGACACTGCATTCGATCCTCAGCACCACATAAAAATAAAAAACAAGCAAACAAAAGGGAATTGTGTCCATCTACGACTAAAAAAAAAGAAAAGAAAAAGAAAAAAAGAGTTTCTTACAGTCATGAGTAAAAAAGTTTCCATTGTATCTTTTTGTTTGTTTCATTTTTAATACGAGTGTTTTATGTTCTTATTCACTTTGCTTTTCCAACAATAAATTCTGGCCATAATTAAATGTCCCTAAAATTATGCCATAGGGTTTTAAGAACGCAATCTATTTTCAAGCACATGCTCTGGACAGAGAATAGGTTGGTGTTTCAGGTGTACGTGTGGATACGTGCAAATCAATCCAGGTGGTGGGGCTAGACCAGGCTCAACTAAGATCTGCCTTTGTATTTTCTGGAATACATTAAAAATAAAATAATAATCCCGTTAAACGACTTTTTTGTGAAGTCTCTCTGAATTCTTTCCTTCAGTGAAGAGGAAAAGCCAGATGAAGTTCATAGTAAGATATTTCATTTTATCTGGATTTCAAGTAACCAGCTAATGATTTTCATTCTGCAGATGTGGATGACATTTTAGCATTGATTCAAACACACTTGATTCATCTATGTTGGCGTGTAAGAAAATTTCCAATCCAAAATAAAAACTTCAAAAAGCCAAACATATATTTCTGAAACCTGTGCTGCAATGACCAGTAAAATATTGAAGCATAATGTTCAACTAAACCATTTCCAAGCCATACATCATTTTCTGTTTGGGTCCTACCCAACTGTTTCAAAGTTCATTTTTACAGTGCTCAGGGATAATAGCAACCGTATCATTCATGGGAACCATGGCCAGTCAATTTCTACAGAGAGTAAATGGAATTTTTCCAAATAGATTAAGTTTTAGTGTAGAGAACAAAGACCCCCTGAGGTTAGTATTTCTGAAACAAAATGGCCAGAAATTAAGTTCAGATAATTTCAAGGGACATTTTTCAAGTGTGACTGGCTCAAAACGGGAGGCCTACTGTCTTAAAGACGAAATTGTTTAAAGCCCCCAGAAGCAGCAAGCAAAAAAGAAGATGGGAACAATCAAGATTCCTGCATCATGGGTGAAGGATTTATGAGTGCAATGGCTTTCAGGAGCGGGACAGCGTCCCCACTGCCTCCCTGCGGCCGCCCTGCTGAAGAAAGCAAAGCTCCTCATTAGCAAAGGGCGCAGAGATCTCTTGCCTGGCTCTATGAATGCCTCCACTTAATTTCACCCTCCCCAGCGAGGGTCTTCTTGAAACTAAGAGAGTTGCCTTTATTCCCAACAAGAAAACAATTAAAATCCTTTGTTGATGTTAGAACATCAACTCGAGCCTCGTAGCTGTCACTTCCGTCGCCTCTCCTGTTATGTAAGCATGGGCTCTAGCTGTGCTTAGTATGTGTGCCGCATGTTTCCAAATGCGTTGCCCTGACAACTCGGAGAAAATGGGCTGTGCGAGAGGGTCTCTAGAAGTCTGGGAAACTGACAACAGAGCTGGGCCCGCTCTCATATGCCTGGTTCTTGATTCTATTCCAGCTTTTCGTGGGGTCAACAAATGGCTAGCAACTGAGTGAGGGCACCTGCATATGATATGGCTCACCCAGCCAGCCATGCACTCCTGAGCTCTGGTGGGGACTGGGGAGGAGCAGTGTGGAAGCTGCAAGGGTCCGACACATGGTTCTGGAGGACTCAGCCAAGCAATGAAACACCCGAGCCTCAATTTCCTCATCTATGAAATGAAAACTACGGCTGCACCTCCCCCAGAATCTGACGCAGTGCTGAGGGCCGAGAGTTGCGCCTGCCAGGAACAACTCTGCTGCTGGGATCTGAAGACAGCGGTGGAGGCCGGGGCTCAGCTGTGCCTGTGTTAATTAATCCCCTCAGGGCCAAGAGGTCAGTGAGACTTCATCCACAGGGCAAATCACTGAGACCACATACCCGACAGGACCACAAATACAAAAACGCGTCTTTCAATGACACAAGAACAAGAGGAAGAAAACACGGGTGGGTAGTTGAGTATCATGATATTGATACCTAATCCCTACCAACCTCTCTAATATAAACCTTCAAGCAAGGACGTACAACTCCTATAAGAAGGTAGAATGTTTAGAAAGTGGAAAGCGTAATGTTTAAGCACAAGGGATCCAAATGCTCTGCTTTGATGGAGTCCTTCTCGATACAAGGACATACTACCCATATTTCAAGCTTCCCCAGGGCACTATGCTAATGCATGTTCAATGCTACATCTAAAACCCACTACCCTTCCAGCCACTCCATACCCAGTTCTTGCTGGAAACCCTTATTTACATGCCTATACCTTTCAATAAAGGTTTTTTAAAGGAAGAAGTAAACAACTTATACATATCATGTATCCATTATGACTTTGCTTTATCTGGATCTATAGTATTTGTAGATATTTTTACTTAAGCCAAAAGGTTTGGGAAGGTGAAAAAGTTCAGATCCCTTAATCTTTTCTTTTGAAAATAAATTATTCATGAAGCTCTCTCCCTCAATCCCAAATGGTTAGGTTTAAACAATTGCTTAAAGTGCTGTTTTTAACTGAAGAACACATTATTCATAAAGGCCACAGCCCAGGAACACTCACTTGCTAACTGGCCGTTTTCATCTGATCAATGGCTTCACAGCTGGCATGCCACAGCGCGATGTGCCCCAGAGTGGGCCAGGGGCATTAAGCGCCTGCCTCTCACAAACAAAGCAGGTAGGTTAATGGTCATTCCATAGTCCACATATTACCCTGAAAAATCTATCAGCGTGCAGCTTAGTCCGCCTTATCTGAGATGATTCTGGGGTGCTAAGCACAGTGGGAACCTTCCTGTAACAGGTTAATGGATCGATTTATTTATTTCAAATTTGTTCTTTTCAAGTTGAAACCACTAAAGACTTTGGAAGCAATCAGCTCAATAACCACGAGGCAAGGCCGGATCTGCTGACTGTGGCCCTTCTCTGTCACAGAGGGTTCCTAAGGCACTGCTGCTGGCTCTGGCTCAGCACAGGAGCACAGCAAGCAGGAGGCAAAGCATAGCTTCACTCCAGGTGTTCCTGGGATGGTTAAAATATTGGCCTACCTTCCATTCAAAGATATCACCTCACTTTTCCCCAAACAAAACCCCAAACTAAAGGATCCCATTTAAATGACAAACCCTTAGGTCACTCCCACTTGTCAATAAGTGTTGTGAGTTTCCCAGAAAAACATGTCACTAACAGACCTGGGCCACCATCACCGCCCAGTGGAAACTCTTTTCTAAATTAACACCCTTCCAGAGCAATGAGGCACCCATGCAAAGCAAACAAGCACCGCCAGCACAAGAGGGGCCCAAGGACGCGCCTGGGAGTGCATCCACTGTGCAGTGCGGCTCTGACACCTGAGGCTGAATGTATGCTCCTGTGAATGGCCCCACTAAGGCAGAGTCTTCAGGCAGCAACAAGAGGAAATTCTGTTTTGCTGAGTTTCAGATTATATGTAGCACGGCAAAAATCTAATGTTTCCCCTTATGCTATATATAACTACTTCTAATGAAATGACTGAAAATGCAAACTTTGGCTACTCTCTGTCAGTTACTACACTGATGCTGAGCAATGCAATGCAGCAGGTAAGAATCTGGACTTTGGACACTGACTCCCAAGTTCAAATCCCTGCTCTGACAGAATCAAAATCAGCTATGTGAAGTGTGTTAGTCAGCTTGTAACTGATGGGACAAAATTCCTGAGGCAATCAACTCAGAGGAAGGACGATTTATCTTGGCTCACAGTTTCAGAGGTTTCGGCTCCTGGTCAGCTGGCTCCATTGCTACGGGCCTGTGGCGGGGCAGAACATCATGACAGGGAGCACACAGCAGAGCAGAGTTGCTCACCTCATGGTGGCCAGAAAGCAGAAAGAAAAGATAAAGGGGCCAGAGACAAGATACAGTCCCTAAGGACACAGAACTCACTTCCTGCTGTTTTACCACCTCCCAATAGTCCATGGATCACTAACTATCAACCATCCCTCACTGATGAGGTCAGAGCCTCATGATGCAATCACTTCCCTAAAGGCCCACCTCTAAACCCTGTTGCACTGGGGATCAAGCCCTCAAGCACTTTGGGGAACATTCCAGACCCAACCAGAGCAAGTCACAGAGGCTCTCTTACTACATGGGGGGTCTCTTGAGGATTAACTGAATTAGTAAACAGAATGCGCAGAAGAGACCCAGTGCCCGGCAGGACTGGTGGAGGCTCGTGTAGGCCATGACCACCTTCGGTCTTCGCTAGCTGCACTAGCGGCACTGTTAAACATGTTCACGTCTCAGTTTCTTCATCTGTAAAACAGGAAAATCTCTTCCTCACAGTGTGGTCAAACAACAACGCATGGTGTCTCAGCACCCAAGGTGAGCACACAGCCACTATCACCATGACTCCATCAGTTATTGAACACTTTCCCACAGAGTTCCTTATTCTGTGCAAGAATAAACACTATGCCATAAGCTTATTCAAAATATAAACCCCAGGCCATTCCAATTTGTGGGTGTTAATTCAAAATTTCAGAAATGCAAGGTACTATTTTCAGAACTGTACTTCCCCAAGAAATCTCTACCATATCTCCCAGAACAGCAGCACCAGGAATCAACACCACAACATACCCAGGGCCCCCGGAACTGGTAACTGCACCATTGTTCTGAGTGTCCATTTGCTTCCCTTCTGCTTCTACCCCTGGGGTGGATTTACAGCAGGGTCCCAACTCTGAAAATACTTGTCTCTTGACTCTTTTGTTTGGGAATTAGAATTTGTCTTAAACAGATATTTATACTTACAAAAATCCTCGTTCCCAGAGCCTAGAAGAGTCAAGCCTGTTTACTGTGGGAAGGAACCAGACAGCACTGAGAGCAGGCCCACGGCTGCACAGTTGCTAAAGGCAGGGTGGGCAAGCGAGCCCTGGCTTTGTTTCTGGATCTGAGTTCATCTCTCTCCCCACCATGGCACGACTGAAGCACTGGGTCTGGATCTAAAGGTCATGGGATCTTACATACTAATCACTTTCTGTCTTTAACCACAGTGCAGGTACCCTCCCCGCCCCCCGCTCCCACACACACACAGAGAAGGGACTCCATAACAGGAGGAAACCAAGATGTCTGCCTTTTAGAACAATGTCAGTCCTTAATTCTGTATATATTTCATTACTAATTTAATATCTTAAATGGATTTTTCTTCTTGCATCTTTTAGAACCCTCATAATATCTCACAAAAAGATTTTTCTTTTGACTATTTTTCAGGCTAATATCATCATAGGAAAAAGGTTTAGAGTTTTGGAAGAAGCTTCCCAGCTTCCAGGGTGGCAGGATCCCGCGGCACACTGGGCCATCACCACTCTAGCCCCAGGGGGATGCGGATGGAGCAGGCTAGCCCTGACACTCACTAAAAAAAGGAGAGAGAGCTCGGGAGGTGATGCAAGCCACGCACAGCGCTCAGCGGGGAGAGATGGCAGCACACGGAGGGGCCACCAAGGCAGTCAAGAAGGCCTCTGGGGAAACATTTACCTCCCTAAATCTTCTCCTGGTAACCAAACAAAACAACCATAAGAGCAAGAGAGGAATGAAATCTTCTTTAAAACTCCCCCGAACACTGTGGGGCAGGCCAACTGGGGGTCAAGTGACAAATTACTGGTCCTTTACCTACAAGATCCCCAAACTACCAGGAAATACTCACCTCCTAACGTTTTAGGCCTACCCAAGTGGGGGCCTGGCCCAGTAGGTCTGGGGACAGCTGTTAAAAGTGGGGCTTCTCAGGGCCTAAGTGCTTATGATCACCAAGGGCTGCAGGACCCTCAGTGACTCCTCACTCAGAAAGGCAGATCCTTGGGGGGGCTTGTGGTGAGGAACAGAACTGGGCGTGGGGGTGGAGGGTTGCTGCGAGAAGGCTCAGGAGGGCAGTGTCTAGAGCAAGCCAGGGCAGCATTCATGGCCTCTTAAGGCCAGTCCCCAGCAAACCTGGAAGGCCTGGTGGCCAGGGAGCTCCAAGAGCCGGACCAGCGCATGGGTCCTTTAGGAGGTCTGGAGGGCTGCACAGGCTACCACACCCCCTCCCACCCAAGGGCAGAGCAGGAACATGATGCCACCCCACCCAGTGCTGGAAGAGAAAGCGAGGTGACGCTGCAGGGTTCTTGTCAGAAGGAGGTGACGGTCAGCAACTGCCAATAGTGACCAATTATTTCAAACTGAAACAAAGACATTAAGGAAACAACTAAACAATGCTTTGAAAAAACAGCACGAAGCAGTTCTCCAAAGCAAGCAGGCGGACAAGAGCACAAGAGGTGAGAGCTCACAAAGCCAGTCCCCGTGAGGAGCAGTGCTGAGGTGACAGCAGACTGAAGGAAAGAAAGGTCAGCGCCTGGAGACACCAGGGAAGGCACAGGGAGATGCAGGGCAGGCGGCCAGAGATCAACATGGAGTTTGTTTGGACCCTGATTTCAAAAAAACAAACAAAAAACAAAGCTAAGAAGGCAATTTCAAGATGACCAGGGATGTATGACCGTAGGATGGGATGACATGAGGGAATCACTGCTGCGTGGGTTAAGCGTGATGATGGCATGTGATTATAAAAGCGATGTTCTTATTTTGTAGAAACAAGTACTCAGAGGCACACGACATGGCATCGGGGATTTGCCTTAAAGCCTTACAGCAGCGACACAGAAAAGCAAAAGCAGAAAGGAAACAAAGGGAAGAGAGAAAACCCAGCCAGTTGGTCTGGGCCTGGGGTGACTGTCCCCTGGGAATTCAGGTCCTATTCTCCGTCCACGTCTGTTTGCAAGTGCATGTGTGGGTGGGGGCTGTTTGTAGGTGGGAGGGGAGCTTGGCACATGCTCAGGCTCAGGAGGGTGGGGAGGTTTCCAGGAACAAGGGAAAGCCAGGCAGCTAGACAAGCTGGGGGAACGGAGGGGCTTTAGTAGACCAGAAAGTAAGGCTTGGGATTTATCCTGAACATGTTGGGAAGCCACTTGATTCGTGTTCAATCATGAGGAACAAAATTAAATTCACACTGTGAAATGCTGGTATGGCTGCTGTGCATTCAGGCAGAGAGGAACCAGAGACCCTGGAGAGGTGGTACGCAGGACTCCAGGCAGACAGGAGGGTGGCCTGGCCTGGCCATCCCAGTGGAGACAGGGAAGGGTGGGCTCTGAGATCCTCTAAGGGTGGGTTAGAGATATTGCTAGCAGACTAGACTGGGGGGGTGGGGGTGGGCAGGTGCTCATAAAGAAAAGGAGGCAGTTTCTCTTTTTGGCCATGTGATAACTATCTGTCTGAATTTAACCCTTTTCCTAGAAATGAAAGGGAAACCTGGCAGTCTTGTGTCTATGTCCTAAAAGATGCTCTATGCAAGGGAGCCTGCATCTCTAAAAGGATATTTCCAGAGCACGGTCAGGTTTACACACTATCAAAGTCTGGGTTATGTGTGCCTTGGTGGAGGCCTCTCCCTATGAACAGTTAATGAAGCCACAAGTGTGCAGATGGTGTAGGTAACCCTTGGGAGAGACCTCAATTCAAGGTTAACTACTCTACACACACACACACACACACACACACACACACACACACACACACACAGAGCCAGGTGTGGTGGCACATGCTTATAATCCCAGTTGCTCAGGAGGCTGAGGCAGGAGGATTGGAAGTTTGAGGCTTACCACGGCAACTTACCAAGACCCTGTCTCAAAATAAAATGAAAAGGGTTGGAGACATAGCTCAGTAGAAGAGTGTCCCTGGATTCAATCCCAATACAGGTACAAAAAAGCAAGGGAAGGGAAAGAGGGAAAAGAGGAGGAGAACCTTCTCCTATGTGGACAGTGAGGTCAAATTTCTTATTTCATTTTACAAATGGAACCAGTCTCAATATAGAGCAGTGCTTTTTAGATTATGTTAAAGTGCAGGAGCTTTAGTGGGTAGATTATGTCCAGTGATTCCTTTATTAAATGCTGGTTTTCATGGATGCTGCACTGTAAATACAGATAGTCATAAAGAGATCCTTAGGAATTAAGAGATGTAGCAAAGAAATACCCCGAGGCAGCAAAGAGCCAAAGTCTCCTCCACAGTGCCACACTGAAGCCTGAGGTGGCAGGTCCCTGTTACCACAGGTCCTACACCAGGCCCCACACACCAGGACTTAGTAAGCGTTCACTGAGTAAATGAATGGCTCCTGTGGTCCTGCTTCCCTCCAGAACTCCCCAAGCCCCGGACAGAGGGATAGTGCTGTTAGGGGAACAAGGTCAAGAAGACCACTGGTGACAGTCACCACAAGAACTGTAGCACACAAAAGCTGCAGTCTGCACACAGTAGCCAGCAGAGTTTACCCCATACATCCTTAAGGAAAATCAAATACAAATCAGGCACCACGTTCAGATGGGAGAACAGGTAACGCAGAACTCAATCCCAGTGAGCCTCCCAGGAGCAGGTGGGGAGGCGGGTCCCCTCCCCTCCCTGAGGAAAAAGAGAGGTCCTGCAGGGACACAGGGCAAGGCTGGGAGAGCAGGCTGGAGGAACTTCATGCAAGGAGTGAGAGGGCAATGCTCTCTAAATACTTTCAGCCTGGAACAAGTAGAGGGTAGGTAAGCAGCTGCGCAGTTCCAAAGACAAGTGGGAACATGGAGAAAGCAAGCACATAAGTCCTTGGTTGTGAAGCATTTTGAGTGGATGACAGGAAGCCTGAGTGCATGCAGGGAGGAAGCAGGGGGTGCTCTACCTTCAAGGAATCCAGGAACAGCAGCACGACGCACCTGATCAGCCAGCACGCAAACATGCAGCGCAAGGCTGGAAGCACAAGAGTTTTTTTGATTTTCAAAACCGAATGCACTGAAATGGGTAGCAGGCAGTTACTATTACAAAACTTATAAACAAGGGAAACAATTTAACATAGCAACAAAATCTTCCAGTGCTCAAAGGCTCAGAGAAGGAAGACAACTGACACTAACCACCACTCATCATCCTGTCACCAAGTCCTTCCTGGGAGAAATTCTGAGCCCTGTCAGTACATGGCCCGCTTTAGTAGGCATCCCTCCATCCACTGCTGAACAACTCGGACTCTTACAGGTGTCCTCCTCCAGGGAAGGTGACCTTGTCCCCAGCTGGAGGCACAGTCCTCAGTAGTCTGATTCTATCTAGTTTGAGGGTAATTTCAAGTTGCTTGGCACTACCTGGGATGCCAGCAGGCTCATGTGTGGCGGGCAGCCATTCTGGCCAATGCGACACAGGGAATGCTGCTGCAGGGTTTCCCGTGCCTGAGCAGGGGTCACCAGAAGAGGCAGAGCCACCCAGTTCTCTGCTTCACCTCAGCAGGAATGGACAGGCCACAGCCATCTTGCAAGCAGGCAGGGAGCCGGCCCAGGTGGACTGACGGTGGAAAGGGCATCCCGGGGCCACTGCAGTACACAACTACACTGGATTCTGAGATACACTTTCCTCCACATTTATTCATCTCTGAAGCCAGGTGTGTTTTATAACTGATAGTATGACATTGTTTAGTTGGCAATTATAGATTCAGAGATTATAAGTAAGAGATTTTGAAGCATAAAATAAGGGTGCATCTTATAGCTGGTAACAACTCAGAGTTTATGGAACCCATGTTACACTCTCCTCAGAGTTGCCCCACCATGGAACTTCATGTTATACTAAATTGTCATGTTATAAATGAATTGCCTACTGTTTCAACTAGGCTACTACTGCTGTTAATTTAAGTTTGTTGGTTTCAGGGTTGCTGATATTTGTGGAAGAAAGTGCAAAGTTCAACCGAGGCACAGTTCAAGCAGAAATACCTTAAAGCCCTGTGCCGTACTGGCCCCGCCTTGGCTGCCATTCCTGCCATGCAGTACTGGCACTGGACTCAGAGTTCAATGACCCTGGGAATTCTGGGGTTTGAAATTATATCTGACCAGGTAGTGTTTTCTAGTGAGAAGGGGCCTTAGAGTTGGTGAGAGGTGACCCACTTGAACATGAAGAATGAGCCAGTGACAAAGCAAGGATCAGAACCCAGGACTCCTAACTTCCAGACCTGGGCTCCCGTCACACCCACTGGGCCCTCTTCTGCTCGCCTGCAGTTAAGAGAGGGTTACCTTTGACAATGTGTCACTGTGAGTTCTCCCAGTCATCTCTTAGACATTATTTTTGCACTGGATGCTATCTTGTCAGTTGAGCTGGGCCCCAATGAACATCATCTATTTGTCCCTTTGCTAGTTACTGCATTTGCAATCACTTCCTCCATGTTCTTCTAGATCTCTCTCTCTCTCATCTCCCAGCAGTTCTTAAGGGCATAGGGGCTGGGGATAGAGCTCAGTTGGTAGAGTGCTTGCCTTTCATGCCTAAGGCCCTGGGTTCAATCCCCAGCACCACAAAAAAAAAAAAAAAAAAAAGAAGACGAAAAAGAAAGAAAAGGGCATCTGCCTTTTTTTAAGACCAGCAAACTCAAAAGGTTTGGGGTAAAATTGTTTCAGATATCAAAACAAAGGTGGCTGTGGGTGTTTAATGGAACCCAAGTGATTTTCCATCCAATGTGCATGATTCTAGGTTTAACTCTCATCTATTTTCACATTGACCTTTAAGTCCATGTTAAAAAAAAAAAAAAAGAAAGAAATTACTTTTTAGTTATTTGTGAAACTTGTTTGGTTACTGATGTTTATTTATTCTTTCTTTTAAGTATGTGATTTAGAGAAGGTCTGCTGAATACTTCGGCTTGGGCTACCTCAGAGCCAACCTTTTCAAAAAGGAATGGATCCCCAATTTTATCACCAAATAAATGGCAACTTAGCCTGTGCCTCCCTCCCCCTTTTACCCACTGCAAAGAGCCACCCCTGTTGCAGAGAGCAGGCAGCACCATGTCACTGCTCCTCCTACCTGCGGGCTCCCCCACCAGGCCGCGGCACCTCCCACCGGCGTGGCAGAAGTGGATGGCGGTTTGCCACAAGCTAGAAAACCAAGGAAGGAGATTAAGACCGACTGCTATGGAGAAGCACTTTGGTAGAGTTCTGAGTTCTAATCCGGTTTCTGCTTCTAAATCATCTCTCTGGGGTTTGGATTTTCTTGTTTTAATTGGGGGGTAGGGGGAGTGGTCTAGCTATCCATTATCTTATCACCACAGCCCTATCCTGTCACGGCTGCTGGATGAATCAAGTCAATCAAACCTTGTCACTGCCTTCAAACAGTTCACAGCTAAGAGGCAAAGAGAAAACTAGGGACACGGAGAAAGCCAACAAGCTAAACAAGGACAAAGGCAAACACATGGGCATTGTGTGAACATGAAAGATGTGTGGGATGGCTTGGCTGTGAGGAACAGGACGCACCAAAACTAAGTTGAGGAGAAAGAGGGAGTTCACTGGTGGGACACCAGATGTCTGTCACAGATCCGAATGACAGGAAAGCTGCCAGCCCTCCAGGGGACACAGACTAGAACCTCCAGGAACTAGGACCTAAGCAGCCCGCACCTCCTAGCCAGCTTTATCTGATTCTCCAGGTATGTGGTGGCCAACAGCCTCACCTGCTCCACACGGCCCAGTGCCCTCTGGAGCACCCTGGCTCACTCGTCCAGTTCCATTCATTAGGGTCTGAGATGGCAGGCTCTGGGTTCTTCAGGAAGGGTTCAGGGGCACAGAGAAGACGGCTGACAGACAGCAACTGTCATGCCTGTGACAGAAGACTCTACACGGACCAGAGTGATGACACAGAGTGGGATTCGGGAGATCTTAGAACTCTACTAGTCCAGCTCCTCATAATTAACGAGGAGGACACGGAGGTGAACGAGTCAGGTGGACCCAAGATGAAACCAGCCTCTTGTCCCACTCAGTCCACAAACATAAGCACAGGCCAGCTCCAAAACCTGGGACACAGGGGTTGTTATCCCCTCCCAGGACTCTACCCGGCTGTCGGCCAGCTGTGCTCTGAGGGGCAGAAGTCAAGGAAAGTGAACAGTGTGACAGCCACTGGCGGAGCGTATCAGCTTAGCTAGCTCATCACTGAGACAGGGAAGGGACTCCTCCCAGGTTCCTGAGTGCTAGTCCCAAAACCATGCGGAACCAAGAACAATGCCAGCGCTCACCTGATCTTCATCACAGATCAACCTTGCCGAGAAAGACAGGCAGTTTATGAAAGTCAGCAGAGAAACATCTTCAAAGTCTCTGTTTCCTTGACAAGCTAAACTTCTGAACAATCTGCTTCATCACTTACTTTGAAAATAATCTGTACAAATAAACCCTTCCCAGTGGTTATGGAAAGAGCTACATCCAACCAAGTACCAGGGAGCACAGCAACAGCCCAGGCTGGCCTGTCTCTAATCGACAACGCTATTATCTAATCAGAAAAGACTCAGAAACACATCATTATGCTGCAGGAACATTATAATTATAAACAGAGGCCTTCCTCCTTTCTGCTCTCCCAAGCCCTGATCACAGCACAGTTATTTCAAGATTCAACTTGCAGGAGCCCCATTTAAACAGGAAAGGCACTAATTGGGACTCCAGCAGCAGCTGTACTGCTTTGATTTCAGTAACAGGATGAACTTGAGCAGAATTCCTTATGGCCCCGCCACAAGGGCCAGTGGGAAGGTCAGCCCTTCAACCGCTTGCTCCTCCAGCCAGCCTTCTGCAGTCTTACTCCACAGGTGCTTCTCAGAGAACACTCTGCTTGGTGACATATTCTCTGACTGTCATGGAGCAGTCAAGAGACAGCACAACAGACCAAGCAGGGAAGTGGCAGCTCTGAAGCCAGACGGGTTGGGTCAAAGCCTGCCAGAAACAGTACTATCCTGCAAGTTAGAAAACTGAGGTTCCGTGACCACTTGCCATTACTATGTAGCCTCAGGAAATCTTTTGGGGGCCTCATTTTCCTTGTCTGTAAAAGTAGTTGGTCTAGACGATTGCTATTGCTAAGGAGCGTTCTAACTCTGAAAACCAGGGTGGAAGTGATCAGATTTATCCAACCCAGCCCCAGAACCCCTCCAGCTCTCAGGCAGCACAACCCTTTGCTAGGGCTGGCCAGGACAGACAGCCTCTCCTCTTCCCTGGGAGCTGGGGGCCATCTCTCAAGGGGATTCTGAAATGCAGTACACACATCTGCTCCCCAGTATCCTAAGGCTGCTCTAGGTCCATGTAAAGGCTAACTCATCCCCAAAAGGAAAATTCCTAACCAAAATAATTACAACAATTTCATTTTTAAAATGATTAGAAAAAAAGGTGAGTTGGTCACTATCAAAAGATACAAGGGTTAGCAACTCTATTTTGAGGAAAACTGGTACACAAGGGGAAAGAATCGAGTATTTGCTCTGCTTGTCCTAGGCCAGTTTACCACAGGGCAAACACAAATGGATGGCATGGGAAGTTCCTCAGCTTCCAGGTGTCAGAGGAACAGGGAGGATAGCACAGCCGTATCTCTGTACCCAAAGGCATCCAGACAAGCTGCTACCATCATCAAAAAGAGGGACAACCAGACATTTGTACCTCCTGATAAGAAAGTAGCCTTGTGAAAACATGGCTCCTGCCGAGCTTCTTGATCTGGCCCTCAACTCACAGTACACAGAGAACAGGGGCACAGGCCCAAAGACACCATGGGGATGGAGCCGGCAAAACCCAGACGATGGGAAACCTGGTTCCTCCAACAACACAATTTCAAGAAGAGATCAGATTTATCCAACCCAGCCCAGCACCCCTCTAGCTCTCAGGGCAGAAAGAAACAGAAAATTAAAGACAGGAACAGTGGAAAATCTATAAAGAGACACAAGAAACACATCCATCACAAGATGGGGATGGTATCTGGACCCAATTCAGATAGAGCAAATGACAAACTCCGTGGGAGAGCGGGGAAGTGGAGAGCTCGCAGGACAGGGCAGCGGATGCCGTGAACTGCGGGGAGTTTTATTTTAGGCGGGAAAATCACGTTATGGTTATGCTTCCTTAAAAGTCTTCACCCTTTACATATCTTTGTACTTTAGAGACCCCTAGTGAAGGAGTTATGGATGCGTCTCGGATTTGTTTCAAAATAACACAAGAGGCTGATGGGTGCTGGGTGTGCGCACATTCATCATGATGTTCTGTCTCTTCTGTATTCAAAGTTCTCATGAAATTGTATTAAAGAAAAAAGCATTTAAGAAAGTGACTGTTCCGTGCATGAGTCCACCCATGCAGACCTAAAACCCGAGCCTTCCACACGGGGCTAAAACAGGCTAGACACGCTGCTCTTCACAACTGCGGGTCTGCACAAGCCACCTCAAGGAGCCCTTTATTCGCAGTTTTTAATTCTGTACACAGAGAACTCTCCACAGAGACAATTTTCTGCTGTCTATAATAGAGCTAGATCCTATCTACCCTTCTTCCCATAATCCTTGCCCTTCCCTTTTCTACCTCAGAGACCCAGAGATGACATGGGGAAAGAGCCCTCAGGATCCTGAATGTCATGACCATGGGATTGTGGAGCTACAACTACCTTATGACAATCTGGTACACCACAGAGGTGAAGGTGCCCCCTCTCTCACTGCCTGTTTCCTTTTTTGCCCAGCTGTGTCCTGGGACTCGGGAGCTCCCTGAGTATTGACTCAGCTCTCCTGAGGCACGGGGCTGGAGGCCGGGGACACCCAATCTAGGTTAATCACGGGACCTCTTTGTCTCACCATTTAAAAAAATATCAGTCAACCAATGATTTGAGCAAATCAGTCTCAGAATACCTTTGCAAACTTATTTTAAGCAGATTAGGGAACTTACCAACATTCATGTTTTCCTTTAAGTATTAGAAAAAATGGAAGCTAACAGCGTACACTGTTTCTCCAACTAAGCTACATTACTTACTTGTTACTAAATATTAAAAGATGTTCTAAAAATATCTGAATGTCAGTGCTGAAACCAGATCCCTCGGGGAGTGCTGGTCCTGCTGTTCTCTACTTATCCCCTTGTACACTGCCTGGAACATGGCAGGTACCACAGGAAACACCTGTTGAGGGAAGACACGTGAAGGAGTGCTCTTAACTCTTCTGTTTCAAAACGGAAAGTTCATGTCAAACTCCCATGGAAGCATCAGCTCAGTGGCACAGCCACTAATCCTAGATATTCCTTCCCTCGGAATGGGCTCTTTCCACTAGTCCATACTAACTCTTTGCAGAGCAGCAATTGGCACCAGAGAGGTAGTGGGTAGACGGGTAGATGGTTGGGCGGGTGGACAGAGGGGTGAATGGACAGATGGATGAACGAGTAGAAGACAGGATAGATGGATAGATGGATGGACAGATGGATGGATGAAATCTGCCCTGAGGGTTCTACAGGACTTTTTTTACCCTCAAAACCTTAGGCTATTTGGTCTACCTAAATAACCATTTAACTTTTAATTTAAAACTTAATATAACTGTACAATTTTCCAATTCAGAACTACAGCCTCAAACTTGAACTGTTCCTTTCAATGGTTTGTGGTCTCTGATTAACCACAAGTACAAATATATCACTACCAGGACAATGCGGTTTCTTGGGAAGGCAGTAGTACTATGTGTGTGCTGACACACAGGTAAGAGCCCTAACATGAAAACGGACTTTAAAGAGGGGAGGGAGGGAAGTGGGGGGGAGAGGGCGTGAGGGCCACTTAACAAGAGCCCTAGTTCACTTTAGAAATAAACTAGCCACCCTGTTCATCACATATCAAATGTTTGGCCAGGCAAATTTCTCCTCTCATTTGGAGCACACTGATTTTGACCTCAAAACATAAACTACTGCAATCAGCAGAGGCTGTGATGATGAAGAGATTCCAGCATGGAGGAGATGAAAACAGACTGGCAGGCACCAGCTCCCAGACAGAGCAAGCATTTCATGTGTCTGCACTTTGTCTTTCCATAAAACAAATGGGACCTCAGGGCAAAAAGGTAAGGGGTACACAGGAACACATCGCTCTCCACTTATCAGGCAGAATCTGACAGTCGGCGGGTATGCTTCCCAATTAGTTCTTAAAAATAAGAGCATGATATTCAATCATTCTGTAAACCGTGCTCTTCTTGGAAACTCTTAAAATGGGCTGTGACTGTTTGCTGGAAAAGCTCTACAGAAACATTAGCCTGCCTAGTCCCATAAAGGAAAAAAAAAAGGCACAAGAATGTTGAGGTTTAACCACTTCACTGCTGCCAAGGAGCATTCTGAGCTCAGTGGCTTCTGATACTCTTGGCAGCAGACAGCAGGCAACTCTCAACAGCTCAATGGAGCAGATTAGAAAATAAAACCCTGGGGGAAAAGTTTAAGTCACCCAGATTTTTTGACAGAATTTACATGTTTGAAAAGCAAGGATTAAACTCCAGGATTTTACAAGAAATCAGCATAGCTTTCTTTATTGAGAGCTAAATCTGGATGAGGGTATCATGTCTTGAAGCAGCAGGACTCCTAATTTCAACAAAGAACACCACTGAAATTGCTACCCAAAATATAAATACCATCTCAGAGCTGTTGGCTAGGACTCACATTTTGTTACTACATGAAACTTAATTTCACACCTTGTATAAACATTTGCTCATTCACAGCAATTGTTGCAAGTTTTAAGGAAAACTACTATTTGTCTTGGCTAAATTACAATAAATCACATCCTTCTGATTTTCCCAAAGGGTGATGGTTAAAGACGTTTTCCTTCAAAACTGGCATAAGACATGTGTATAACTGCCTGGAATCTGGGCCCATGTGCTAAAATGAAACCAAAATACAATCTCCGATAATGAAGAAGTCAAACACATATGAAAATGCACAGATGATCCAAAATCCTCTCTCTTAGTTTATTTTAAACGTGGCCATTTGTGAGAGCCAGTCCTAGCTAAGCGAGCTGCATAGCTCTTTCTTTATCACTACTTCCAGAAGGAAGGACCAGTCTAAAGGAGGAGGACCAGGAGGGGCTCGTCGTTTACACCAACCTGGGGCTGAGGCTGGTCCACACTCACCATGGCAGGAAGGCAATTTACCACACCAACACAGTCACAGAGAGAAGCCAAGAAATGAGAACAGAGGGCTACCTCAGCTCTGCGGGCCCCGAGTCATCCTGCTACCACCCAAAGGCAGCAAGAGATGCAAAGAGGGGCACACTGCCAGGTAAGGGACTTTCTAAATGAAAAACAGGCCTTAGATTTCCTACCAAATTTGACAAATGTCCCCATTTTTCTTTCTACTTTATTTTGAAGTGGCAGAAAGGAGATTCCAGTCAGAGGGAAGCATCCGGAGAAGGGTGCACCCAAATACCCCAACCCCACCTGACCCCACTCCCGACTCCAGCAAGTGTGCATTAGCAGCAGCGGGCAGGGCCGACACCATTTCTTGCACAACTCCCATGCTCTTCTGTGTGTGGTCTGCCAACTGACAGCCCCTGAAGAACACTTGGTGGTATGTCTGTCCTGGTGGTGTCTCCTCCTCTTGAGTCTAGGATGGCTTTGTGACTTGCTTTTACCAATAAAACGAGGTGATGCTGACAGGTGTCAGCCCCAGTCCTAAGCATCAAGAAAGCTCAGCAGCTTTTGCCTTCACACTCTTGGGAACCTGGGCTCCACATAAGAAGCCCAGCTCCTCTGTTCAAGAGGACCCCTGGAGAAGCCACCCAGAAAGGGAGAGGAGGACTGAGGCCATAGGGAAAGAATATCAGCTCCCAGCCATCTATAGGCTGACGGCAGCTCCATCCGTGACCAGGGGCAAGTCTAGAAGAAGCATGGACCAGCTGGGCCCAGACCAGTTTGCAGAACCATGAGTACATAAAACGTGTTGTTTTAAGTTTTGGCATGATTGGTTACCAAAGAAAAGGCAAGTGATTCAACACGTACCATGTCATTGATTATGACAACCACTCAGGAAGCAGGCGCTGCCAGCATCATTCTACATACCGAGGAAGAGGACACAAGTGACGTGGTCCACAGCTGCTGCAGGGGGCTGATTTGAACCCTGGAGATCTGACACTGGCTGCTCCTCTAAATCAGGGAGTGCTGGTCTTTTTCTTAAAGGTCCAAAGTGTAAATATTTTCAGCTCTGCTGGCCAGATGACCTTTGCTGCAATGACTGACCTCTGTGCAATCCAGCTCTGGCACTGACGCAGCCACCTGCTATCCCTAAATGAATGGGCGTGGCTGTGCTCAAAGAACACTTTATTGACAGCAGCAGGAAGCCAGCAGGCCTTGTTTGCCAAGTGCTGCTTTAATGAACCACCTGAGGATTCTGTTACAGTGCAGTCCAATCCTGGAGCTCAGCGAGTGGATCTCTAGTCAGTTTCCAGAGCCGCAGCCCACACTTGGCCTCAGGGCACCAGGGGCTTCCAGGGAGCCCACACTTCTGTGGCCCAGGCCTGAAGCCTGCCGCTTTCTGCGCTTTCTCCTACTGCACACTTTACAACCCCGGAGGGAAAGTTCATCTGGACACCATTTTACAGAACTGGGAAAGGCGAAAGGAGCCACCCAGGCCTGGCACTGTTGGGAAGAAGAGTTCTGCAGAGCTTTCTCTCCCTGCTACATGGTTCCTGCATGTACCTTGATACCTTGATACAACCCCCTCGGTTTCCCCCTTCACTTCTCTAGACCATCACACCTGGGAAGGACAATTCTAAGGGCTGACTGTAAAGCCTTGCTAAACTCCAGCCACTGAGCAACTTTCTCATAGTTCTGTCATTCTGCAAGCTTTTCCTTACAAAATAGGTCCTATTAATTGCTTGGGGAGAATCTCCTTTTATTTCTGCAGTAGTTCCTATTTCAAAGGCTGACTGCAATACTTTAAAAATTGGCTTTGACTCTGGTGTGAGACAAATATGTGGAAGTTTATTACTACATTAAACCCAGCCTTCCCTTCCAGTCATTAACAATGAATATTTTTAGCATCTAAAAATGTGCATCTCAGACAGATATGTAAATATTTAGCACCAGCCTTTTGAGACTGTTAAGCTTTCATTTTCAATCATGCAGAGGTATGTAAGTGTTTTCATTAATAGTCTAATTATATCATATATTTCATTCCACACAATATTTTGCTTCTATATTTGAAATAATTGAATTCATTTGTGCTAATAAATGTTATAAATGGACATTTTAATAATTGAAATTAGCACATATTGTACCCCTCAAAACAATTTATAAAACAAGAACTACTGTTTACACCAAGCAAAGCTGCCTGAGATCAGGCATGGCTCAAGGTCATGAGCAGCTGGAATTCCTTCTGCAGCTCCAGCTAATTCACCAGCATCAGAACTGGCCCAATTTCTGACTTCCAGTCTCAAGAGTAAGTCCAAGCCCCTTCATTGGGTGTCCCAGGACCCAGCTTATCTTTACATTCTTTGTTAATGCTCCCCATCTTCCATGTTCCCGGCTTTAACACTTTCCCCAGAGGCCTGCACAGCTACCCCCCACACACACACTGCTCCAGAGCAGCCACCTTAAGGCAGTCTCCTCTGGCCATTCTTTTCAAACCAGCAGTCCAGCTCTCCCAGCCCTTTCTGCCCCCTGGCACTGCCACCTTCTGTTTTATCCTCTTCAGCACCCTCCACTAGAATGTGTGCACCTGAGGGCAGGGGCTGTGTTGGCTTGTTGGTGCATTTAGAGTTACCAGAAGAGTAAAGGCTCCCAGTAGGCATTCAGCAGGGATTAAACCAAGAATGTCCTACTGGCTGGGAGTGTTCTGGGGTTCTATAGCAATGAACAAGACAAGAGGGGTCCTCTCTCTTGGAGATTTTGGCCAAATAACAAAAATAAAGTTCAAAATAATGACCAATAAGAGACTAGCAGAACAGAGGGTTCCAGAGGCATAAAACTGGCAGTGCCTGGGGGAAGCTGTGTTGGACTAGTTAGTCATGGAAGGCCTCTCTGAGGAGGTAACAGACATTTCAGTTAAGGAGATATTTATGTCTTCCCGTGCTTATCTGATTTGCGGTGCGATTCCTCAGCAGATGATCCAGCAGGCATACTGGCCAGGGTTTTTCCTGTGGTAGCCTGGCTGCAGACTCACTCCAAGTTCCCCTTCACAGCCACTGGCCCCACATGCCTGGAATTCTGCCATTTTGATTATAAGCCTAGTTTGCTTGGTGAGCCGTGCAGGACCTGTCTCCACTCAATGTCCCTTGTTGTGCGGTACCTACTAGGGTCTTTCACTTTCATAGGTACTGACCCCCCTGGTCTCCCTGATACTGCAGACGTGTCTTCTAAGTCTGGCTGTCTTACATCATGTTTCCAGCTCCACCTGCCACCTCTGGTTCCTCCCCTTGCTGTGGAGACTGCCTTTATCATTGTCTGGGGGAATTAGATTACATCTACTTTCTCATTCTTTTAGGGGTTTATTTCTAATTTTATACAATGTACTAGAACCTCGATCTCTTGATGTTTAGAAATAATGTCTTGCTCCTAAATGCAATGAGAAAATTCACCAACCAGGAGTCCTCATTCAGTTTGCTCTGTGAATATCTTTACGTCCCCTTTGTTTTAAAATATTGCCTTCTGAAATATAATTCCTGCCAAGCATTTGGCCTTGGCTGCATATTTAAAGAGACCAATGGCTTCCCCGTTTCCCAGCAGAATGTTCACTAATGAACTGCTCCATTCCCCATGCCCCACACAGGGTTTGGCACATGATGAGCAGTCGATAAATGTTTACTGAATGAATGAGTGAACTCAGCATACTGAGTTCACTGTCGTTGAGGAGATTTTTCAAGAAATACTCACGGGTCTTTCCTGGAGTTCGTACATTTTATTTAAAAAAAAAAAAAAAAAAAAAAGCTGCTATCTTTCTACAGAAGAAAACTTGGCTGAGTATAAAATTCTTGGGTCCAGCTCTCGTCTCTGGCACTGAATAAGCACCATGGAAAGAATGGGAGGCAATGATTTCTGTGATCCACTAGGATACCTCCCCTGGCAGCCCACTTTCAAAGAGGTCCAGTCCCCTCCTGTGACTGACTGTTGCAGGTACCTTTCACTAGATTTGACTTTTCTTCTTGCTTTTATGAAGTATGGAAGCAGGGAGATCCCGAGCACTGGGGTTGAGCCTCCGTTTTTTTTTTTTTTTTAAAGCTCCACAGGTCAAGTATGCTGCACCCTCAGCAGAGAGAACCAGGGGCCCAAGCAGAAACCATTTCAGTAAGTTTTTTGAAACATGGAACAGACACGGGCACAGAGGTGAGAACAAGCAGAAAGATGTGGGAGGGCAGCTGTCTCCTCCTGGGACGTGAAGCACTTTGCTCACTGGGGAAACAGGGGCAGGCAGATCCTGAGTTCTTTCCAAGGCAGCATTAAACTCAGAGAAAACTCACTCCACACAGGTTCCCTCCTAAAGAAATCACTACCTCCCCTGAATACTGCAGCTGACAATATAAGAGAGCAACATGTTTTACTGATAATATTAAGTCAGTCTTTTAGTCTTTCAAAGTCATTCCTGTTTTCTTGCAAATTTACTCAATTTTCCACCTTCTTCTTTTCTGTTTATATTACCCCAACTGTCAGGAGGACAATATTTTGACAAATTAGCCAATAATTTTTAAATTTTTGTTAGGGCATTCATCAAGAATCATGTCTGAAACTGGACCTCTCCCTACTGTGCTGGACTCCACTGAGACAGCAGGGATAGCACTCAATTAAGAACGAGCCCTGGGAACTGCCTGTCCTTGTGCAACTGCCCCCCCCCCCCCGCCCCCGGCCAGGGCCCCAGAATTCCCAGCTACACAAAAGCATCCATGCTCTGGGGGCCTGGGCAACAACAAACTCTCTGCAAAGGACACAGGCTGCGTCATGAAGATGTCACTGGCTGTGACTCGTAGGCTTGCAATTTTTTAAAGTATGAACTAGGAAAATTAATTCTATAAATACAATAGTCAAGAAATAAAACAAAAATCACCATGTTAAATAGGTTAAATTATGAGTTCTTTTGCCTTGTAGTTTCATTTCTCATTTTTAGAAATTGACAATAAATCTTGAGAAGTAGGCTCCAGAGGCCACCTGGCTGCACATCTCCATAATGAAACAGCTATTCAGCACATCACTGTCACCTGTATTCTAAGGAAGCCATCTACCTTGCCTGCCTAGTTCTGATTGAAGATATAGAAGTTCAGGGAAATGGAAATAGTGCTAGATTTTAAAATATTCGTGATCTCATTTCAACTTCCTAACACAATGAGGTGTGGGTATATTCTATCACAGGGACAAGGAACGGCAGGATCCTGTGAGTGGCTTACAGTACTAAAACAACATTTATAGCACTATGGAAAAGCTCCACTGTTCAGATTTCACTAATGGTAACTGAGTCTCCTCTTAGAAAACCATGAAGCAAGGAAAGAGATCTGGGTTTCACCCTGAAACTTCCCTGAGACCTTTCATCCACAAAAACATTCTTCAGAGGCCTCTGCAGCAGGTTCTGTGGTTGTTAGTCTGATATCACCTCTCTGTAGGTAAGACATACGCAACATACATAATTTTAACCTTTTTCTTTTTTTAAAAAAAGAAAGACATAAAATGACCACCATCTTCACTCTTTAAATGTATAGTTCAGCAGCACTGGTCCACTTGCACTGCTGTGCACCTGGCCGTCCTGTATGGAGGTGACTTCTTCAAATGGGGAGCTAGAACACACCCAGAGGACAAGGGCCCGTCAGCCAGCCCTGGCAATTCTCCGCACCTTGAGTTCCTGTTTCATTCATCCCTCCCTTCCACGGAAACATACTTTCTATAAAAAGCCAAAAATAGAATAATGCATATCCCAGACACCATGAGCAGTTCTTCTGTGGCTGCTTCAGCATACTGCCATTAGTAACTGAGCCAGCTGGCCCTGCACACAATACCCAGTTACCAACTACCTGTATACTAGTTAAAACCTAATCTCAGCCTGCAACCAAGGCATTTGAATCCAGCCACCACCCTCCTGTACCCCGCACACACTGGGCCACTCACCATCTTTCTAACCCCATGGGAGGAGCGCCAGCTCTGATCTCCCCCAGACTGTCCTTCCAGGTTCAGCCCCAACATCTTCCCACACCTCTGTTTACAGGAAGTTTCTGCTTCTTTCTAAGTGGAGCTGCTCCACTCTTGCTGCAAGGAGTCAGGCCCTTAACAACGCTCTCTCTTCCCATACTGAGCCCATAGATACCTTGCAATAAAACACCTGCTGCTCATCTCCAACAACTTGGTGATGCTCCAAGGTCAATCCTTTCTGGAACTTTCCTGCATCTTCTGTTTTGTGCATGAGGCGCTACCTGGATTCCCTCTCTTTGATCAACCCAGAGGGTCCTGGAAGCACATGTGTATCTGTACGTCCACTGACTATTATCTTCATGAGAGCAGGGATCTTGACTCATGGTGCATCCCAGACCCATGGCGCCTGAACAGTACCCATCACATTCATCCATGATCACTCTATGAATGTTCAGTGAGCATCCTGCAGATTCTCCAAAGGGCAGGAGTATCTGATCAAACAGGTGCAGAACTACTAATTTGGTCCTTTCAGACCTTGCCTTGCTTGCACAGCTCATGTGGCCACTGATTTCAGAGTGGCCCTAGAAGTTGGTGGTGTCTTAGTTTACCACTGACCTTTTGAGGCACTACAGCTTGAAAGCCAGATCTAGGATTTCCATTAGCGCAGGAGATCTGTCCACACTGTACCTCTCGGGGGATTTCAGCTCGAAATAATCTCATGACAGGCCATCTATACAAATCACTAGGAATTGACATTCTTTCACCTGCCTCTGAGCACAATTTCATCCTTCAATTGGATTATAAGTTCCTCATAGTCAAGGGCACATAACTCTGCACTAATCAGACATGGGTGGGAAATCTATAAACACTTGTGATCAATTCATTAATCAATGTTAATTGGCGTTACAGTGGCAGGGGACAAAGAGAAACCTAGGGTGTGCTTGAGAGCCAAGCACAGAGGAGTCCTGGCTCACAGATCATAACCCAGAGCACCAGAAGAGCCTGTTTGTCTTCCCGAGACAGCTCTTGACAGTTTCTCATAACTGCTCCTTGTACCCAAATATCTTGGAGGCATCCGTACAAAACAACAGGCGCTTGCTATGTTAAAGTACAGCTGTGTTTCAAAAACTACAGGTGTCGTCAGACACCTAAGTCTGCATGCACCTGTAGAGGGAGAAATACCCTCAAATACAACCATTCAGAACTGACATTTCAGAGCAGAGCTGTCAGCTCCACATCCTCACCCAGCCAGGAACCCCTCAGAAAGAGGAACAGGCTAATTGCACTAGCTGCAGCAAAATTCAAAGCAAACTATTTCTCACTCACCATTAGTAGCAAGCCTGTAACAATGATTCCCTCCCACATCTGGCACAGATCTGAAGCCGACTCAGCAAGGGTCCAGGCCAATCTTCACTGGACCCTGTGAATCATCTGTCTTTTCACAAAATTAGGCTAATCACCACCTAACTTCCTGTTCTAAGGCACCACCTTAAGATGAATAAACTAATGACTTTCAAAATTAAAATATGATTAAAAACTACATAAGATGGAATTTTTCTTTAAAGGTTCTGGAAGGAACTCAGGTTTTTCAGTGTCTTGAAGTCATTAATTATCAGTAACAAAGACATTTACCAAAATTGCATGTCAGTAGAACTTTGTCTAAGTTCAACCAGTGACCCCTGTCATGATATTTTACTCTTCTTCATTGCTCAAGTCCTGAGACACTATTTGGAAAGAAAACAGTGTCCTCCCATATACATATATGGGGACGGGTAGAATATTCATTAGCAGAAAACATATACACTAAGAGGAGATGTAATTTCATCTGAGTTTGAACTGAGGTGACAGGAAAGACTTGTTCCTGTTTCTGCCACTGGGACAGGGGCAGAATACACCTGGTATGCCAACAGGATTAAAAATCGACACAATTCCAGTCTACACTGCAATCATCACTGCACCTCTGCAGGGCCTCTGCTGACAGGGAACATGCACACTCCTACAAGACAGCCCTGTGGGGCCACCTCCTCCATGAAGCCTTGCTGTGCCCCAGCTGGATTCCCTGAGGAACTCTACCCACAACACTCACTTGGCACATTCTACAGCCGCTGTAAACATCAGTCATAATGACCTGTGAGTGGTCACCATACAGCAGATACATTCTATTCTTCCTATATCATTGTCCCATTTGATAAATGTCAAGACCAAGGGTGGGGGTGGGTTGGACAGTGTCCCTAGAGGCACACAGATGGTGAATAGGAGACCAGGGTTCAAGCCACACAGTCTCATTCCAGAGCCTGTGTGTTTGACCTAAACTTCTTTATCTTACGTGTTTTCATATACAGTAACAAAGCACTTGTTATTTGTATTTCAATAGCAACTTTTTTAAAAGCCAGGTTTTCCCCATTGTAAACCTTTGTTTATCATGTTGAAAAGTTATCTAGAAACAGTAGATCCTGGAGGGCGGGGCAAAAAATTTAAACCAGCATTCTGTTTTTCTACTCCCCCCCCCTCCCCATTTTGAGACAGGGTCTCATAGGTTGCTGAGGGTGGACTTGAACTTATGATCCTCTTGCCTCAGCCTCCTGAATTGCTGGGATGACAAGTATGTGCCACTGCACCTGGCTAATACCAGTATTCTAGCTCTTATCTGTACAACAATAATGTCACAGTTGAATAAAAGTGTGGTGACAGGGAGCTATACTGCTCGGATCCCTCAGGAGGGCTCTGCTGCTGGCTGTGAGGTGAACAGACAGCATGTGTTGTCAGTTCACTCAAGGACAGTGCCTGCTGCAAAGCCACCTGAGTTAACAGTTATCCCTGGAGACTGAAACTTCATCATGCTTCCCCAAGAGTGGGGACACACAGACAGTAGTTAATAAATGGAGCCCAGGCTATAGTTGTATTATGGGTGCTCTGCTGGGCATCTAGCCCCAACAGACGTTGTGTGAGAGTGACACACTTAGCAGTTTGCACAATGACCATATTAGGTGGTTGGTCTATGGGGTGAGATGCACCAGAGTCGGGAAGGTCCAGCATAAGTCTCTGATACTACCCTGCTCCTGCCACACCCCCAACGCACACCCACATAGCACATCAAAAACAATACTGCATCCTAGAGCAATGGCAGAGGTCAACATCAGCTGGAGGGATCTCAAGGATACAGGGGCAGTGGTCCTCAGTTTATCTCCGTTAAGTTACTAGTCTGATGGTGGCAAAACAAGAGGGATCCTGGAGGAAGATGCAGACTTCCCCAGGCTGGGTCAAGTGGGGAGCTAGGCCAAGTTGGGTGCATCTATTGTCAGCTGTGGCATCTCTGCCAGAGCAGATCAACAGGCCTGTGGTTCAGACTAAGCCAATGATTTAGTGAGTGTATTTTTTTTTCCTATCCCAAGCAAAAAGGAGGGCCCAAATCAGTTTGCAGTCCGTGGAATGGACAGAACACACTTAGAGCTTTGCCTTAAGACACTCTCCTGCCCCCCAACAGAACTGCCATGGCCCTCCCACGTCCTCCCACTGCCCATTCCTGTGGTTGTACCAGGAAATCCTCCACGATCAACCGGAGGGGAGGAGAAAGCAAGCCCAAGCTCGCTTCATAGATGGGCACCATGGTATGTGGCTGATAAGAGCCACCTTATGGATTCACCAGGGTGGTGCTGACAGAGAGCAGTGAGGGACACTCCCCTGCTGGCAAGGGTTTCAAGCAGTGCAGCCGGGGCCAGTCTCATGGAGAGGGGAGGGGCAGGTCAGATGAAATGTGGACTCATGGGCAGGGGTGGCTGGCCTGCTCAGAACAAAGGCTTAGAAAGGAAAGGACGAGGAGGTCAGGACAAAAGGCCTGGGGTAAACATCTGCATGGACGTGTGGCGAGTGCTACTGAGAAGGCACTTAACAACCAGGTAGCCAAAACAACCTTCCAGGCAATATCCACTGTCGGCATAACGGACCCACAAACAGGTGGCCATGGTGGCAGAAACGAGCAGACTGCATGAATTTGCACCTTCTGACCCATTAGACACCAAGTTTTCAACTCTGTGAATATGTTAACTAAATTAACACAGGTGCAACAACATAGGCTGGGAATCATAATTTAGGGCTCATGTATAGTATAATATTAACTTACATCATAGCTACTATAATACAGTTACATTCTTACTATTATATAATTTACATGTTATATGTTCATGTTTTTGTTGTTTTGTATGTAGGACAATGAGACAAAGTGGGTTAAAGCTGATTAGTTACTGATAAATATCCAATCTGCATTATTCCTCAGGGAGGCCAACTGTCCACTTGGTGCAGGTGGACTGCTCTGGGCTCCTTCTATCCTCGAAGGCTACCCTGTTCTCTCTCACAGGAGCAGCTTACCCTCCAACTGCGAGTCTGCATTTCTGGCTCCCAGGGCCAGATTCAGCACCACCATCAGAGGAGTACTGAGAATCTCTGAACCTCCAGGAGAGATTCATACAAGATCAAGGAAGCCACTTTGCCTTAGTGGACCCGTGACCATGGGATCCACTGGTCACAGAACACCGCATACCCAGCACCTGCGGTACAGCCTGCAGACAGCACTGCCAATGCACCATCCTGGAAGTATACTCTGCAAGGCCAGGTGTCGTCCTCTAGGTACAGCACACACACTGAATCAGAAACCTGTGTACGATGCTGTGCCCGTGGGAGAAAGAACACATGGATCTGGGAGCCATGAGGGCAACAGAGTTAGAGATCTTCATCCCCAAAAGGGGCACAAACTTGGCAGAAGACATGGCAAATAACTTAAGGTTGCCATGTAGGTACTTTGGGCTCCTGCTCTAGGATCCAATGAGCAAAAAGAAGAATCAGCACCTTGCCAGAATAACTGGCTCTGATCATAAGGAGGCTAGGCTGCTGTCACGTGGAAACTGAAAGGAGCACGTGGAGTCTTGACAATCCACATGGGTACCCTGGGTCCACCCTGGCAGAGGAGGTGACTGGGACTCAGCCTGGAAGGGATGAAGCACTGGGTCTCCCCACTGGGGGGTAAGACTGCACAGAATCCAGAATGGATACTAGAGCAGTGAGGCAGACCACCAAAGGCGGCACCGAGCGTGCACCAAGAAACAAGATGTGCTCACAGTCTACCCATACTGAACAACACAGCAGTTTGACTCCCACTCCCTACTTCAGGAATAAAAAGCCATTGTTAGCATTCTGGAACGCAGCCGTACAGTAATAACACTGTAGCTGGTGAAGACCTGGGTGAAGACCTGGGTAGAGCACTCGGCCCTGGCTGTGCAGTCCTGGCCTTCCCACAGCCAGCTCCCCTAGGGATGGAGTGAGGCAGGGCACCAGGGCCAGCCTCCTAGTCAACACAGGGCAATCCTTACTGGTAACACTGGTTCCAGAGATGTCCAGGGGTCGAGGCTCTGTCGGGTCTGCATGGCAGTCCCCTCCCCCTGTCACCACCCACTCCTGCTTCCTCCCTTCCTCTCACAGGTGCTCACCCCTACCAAACACATGCACCCCAACTCTACCTCAGTGCCTGCTTCCAAGAGCCTAACCCATGACAGCTGGACAGGAGGCACCTCTACTCTGTACAGCTGACACATGCAGCTTCTGGAGTGCCTGTGCCCAAGTCTGAGTCCCAGCCACACCACTCCTGGGCTGGGAGCCTCTGGACACGTGTGAGCCCCAGCGCCAACCCAGATACGGCCGAGTGGCTTGTAGACTCTAGCTGCCTGCCCTTCTTTGAACTCTTGAGCCTCTAAAGCTGGTCTCACTGGTAAATCAGAAAGAGCTGTTCCTCCCAGCTGGTGAAGGGCATCCTCTGCCCACAGCAGTACTCCCAGGGCGGAGCTCCAGGCCAAGCCTGGACGGCCCCTTCCTCTTACAGAGACCAGGGGCAGGGCTGGCGGTGCCTGCCGGGCTTGCAGCCAAGCCTCAGGAAGCAAGCGATGTCACACTTAGGGACATCTAAGAACAGCAAACTGGGTGGCAATCCCATGAGACCTGGCAAAAACATCACCTGGAAACAGGCAGACATCAAAGAATTCCTGCGCTCTGGGTCTCGGCTTTTGTTTTGTCCTCTTCCCACTCTGTCTCCCCTCAGGTTAGAGACGGTGGCAGAGGAACAGATCTATGAGGCTCCAGTCCTGGCTCTGCTGCTCAAAATCTTGAGAACTTCTTTGAGAAGCTGTCTGTTCCCTTAGTGTCCACAGCCATGAACTGCGGGGAGAAAGGGGGTGCCTCCTGGCTCTCCCAGGTCTGGTTTTCGTGACACCCTGATTACTACTGTTCCTCAACAATATCAAAAGTTCCTTCAGGTGAGGACAAGGCCACATGCTGTCTAGATGTCCCCTGAATAGACTACACTGAATTAATTGGTCATTGGGGACTTGGGTTCCTTTTAACTAAGAGGACGAGGTCTGGAAATGGATGAAAAGGAAATTTGTAGCTTTAATTTGCTTAATATACTATGTAGTTTCAATTTTTTCCCCAAAAATGCCCAAGTCCACCTCACCCTCAAAATCTATTTTGTTGGATGCCAAAGAGGGAAGGAAAGGAAAGCTGTGAGAGCTATTGTGCTTAGGATTCATCCTGGCTTAACAATGTGATAAAAATGAAATGAAATTTTATATTTTAAGACTATGAGAGACTTATAAGGACATTTTCTTTGGAGCACTATGATACCTTTAGTTTTCTTCTTTGGGGACAGTAAGTCCCCAAAATCTAACTCCCTGTATGGCAAGACAGGTAGCTACAAAGAAAGAAAAATCTCTGGAGCCAAGAGTTACATTCTTCTAAAAGATACACCTGAGATTGTCTTTACTGGGCTCCAGAACACAGCGGCGGGGGGGTGGGGTGGGGTTGGGTTCAGCTTCACATCCATAATGGAGTCTCCCCAATGTGGGAATGTGTCCCTAGCCCAGTCCCTAGAGGCGAAGGTCTTTTTGAGTTCAAGTCTGGCTACTAGAGGTTAAAAATGAGGTTCCCAGAAGGCAAGGAGAAGTGGGGGAAGTGGGGAAGAGCGGTTCTTCCCGTGGAACCCAGAGGCCTCCTTCCTTGCCTCTCCAGCACATCCCAGGCTCTCTAAGGGAAGGCTTCGTCATCACTGGAAACCCAGCACCTAGCATTGTGGCCATCAGGTTTTATTTGTTGAGACACAAAAATGAACAAAAGCAGAGCAAAATGCAAATAAATACAAACAGCCTGAGTTTAGACCCCAGTGGTTCAAAGATGAGCATGTACACACATAGATGAATGAATGAATAAATAAATAGAAATCGGGACAAACTAATTAGAAGCTGGTCACCACCAACAGGCACCTGCAGATCTACAACTATCACAGCCATATAGGAAGGAAGGGGACATAGTTTAGAAACACCACAAAACTGAGTTTGGGCTCCTGGGTGTTCAGTCTGTACCACTTCCTCTGCCATTCTCCAAAGCAACTGACAGAATGATGAGCCACAAGAGGGACTCACCAGTCAGCTGACAGATAATAATTTGATAACTGGCTCTGCATTAGGGCACTTTTTAAAGCCTTCAAAAGAAATCCTGAAAATCCACATTTCCCAAGTGTAATTTCCTACACAGTAGGCCTCAATCTGTCTTCTGCACATCCCCAAAGGAGATGATATACTAATGGCAAACAAGCATGCGAGAAGGTGCCAATAAGTCACTGAGCAAATGCATGCTGGGGTGCATGTTAGGACCACTGGAGACACCACAACATGCCTATCAGAACGTCTAACATTAAACAGATGGACACATCAAACGTTGGTGAGGCTGTGGAGCACTGCAAACTTCACCCCTGTGGTGGGAGTGTCAAAAATGATATCTCCTCTTTGGAAAACAATGTGGCAATTTCTTAAAAAGTTAGACATACACCTACTATATGACCTACACATAATATTCCTGAGTATTTACCCAAGAGCAAGGAAAACACATTATCATACAAATTCTAGTCCATGAATGCTCATACTGGCTTTACTGCAATAGCAATAGCAACCCAAATGTCCACCAACAGATGCAGGTATAAATTGGGGAATATCTACTTGGTGAAATACTATATAGCAGTAAAAAATGAAAAGAAATGATCTGCCAATACATGCAACAAATTTTTGATGAACTCAAAATGTATACAGAGCTAAAAAGCCAGATTTTTAAAAAAAACTATGTTTTTTAATTCCATTTACATAAACTTCTCAAAAATGCAAACTAATCTATAATGACAAAAATCCAATTAGTGATTGCCTGGGGAGGGAGTAGAAGGATAATAAAGGAGTATGAGGCAACATCTGGGGTGACAAATATGCTAGTCATCTTTGAAAGAATTCCCTACGCAAAGACACTTCGCCGAGAGAGTTCCAATTTTATTGCAAAAAGCTGTGTGCTTATACAGAACTAAGGGGGAGATGGTAGGGCTTAGATAAATGGCAGGCAACCCGTTTATTGGCAAGTTCTTCCAAATATCAGCTCTGGAGCCCAGGAATTAGTTCTCATTGGAGCTAAGGTTCCCCGCCAGCGAGAATTTAAAATGGTGCCGGCGGGAGAGTTCACACAGGCGGGAACTTTTCGCACCACTGCAGAAAGGAGGAAGGTAGGAAGAAAGGTCCTTAGGCGCCATGTTGGGGTTTTTTCTCTGGGGTACGGCTGCCTTTTATACTTTTCCCAACAATCTTGAGTACAGTGAGCATGGCAGTGGTTTCACAGGCTTCACAATTTGTATTCTTGAAATGTATGCAATTTATTGTATTTTTTTAAACCTCCAATAAAGCTGCTAAAACATACAGTTGTAAAGAAAAAAAGAATACACATCAGATCTACAATAAACCAAACTGTGTGCGTCTCGTTTACGTATTTTCAAGTATCCATGCTTAGAGACACTAACTTAGTTAGAAGGACATAAGGATTTTTAAAAGGACCCAGCTTCCCTCTGCTGGCTGGGCTTCTCCCAGTAATGGCCGAGTGACTTAATAACCACACCAGACAGCTGATATAAACAAGAACATACTGGAAGGAAGGAAATAAGCAAAATCTCGCAGGTCTGTCCTCTTCCGGGATCATAGCTAAAGCTAGTCAGGGAAAGGCTGGGGCAGGGGCTAAGGAGGAAGGGGCCCAGGCTCCACCTTCCTTGGGCCTTCAATTCCAACAGGTGCCCATCTGCAGCTTCAGGACAATAAGCTCTGCCAAGCCCCCCCGCCCCCACTGCTGCCACCCCAACAGCTCCCCATGAGGTTCCTTGTTCCTTGCAGCTGAGGCTGGGACCCATCGGTCCAGAGGATGCCTGGCCTCCTGAAAAGAGCTGTGGCTCCCGCATCTGGCTGGCTGGTCCCTTTACTTGGGAGCCAGCGGGTCCACTCAAACCCAGGTGAGAGAGTGATCCTAGAGTGGGGACAGCCTGAGTGCTCATCCCAAGGGCCAGCAGGCCATTCCCAAGGCCCTCACCACTGCCTCCCTACAGAGAAAAGAACCAGTACTTCCCACACTAACGGAAGCTGGAGAGAGATTCAACGCCTCAGCAAGCTACAAATAAGTAGGATCTGGACTGAAAACAGCGTTCTCGTGTTTTATTATTAAGAATTCTTGTGCATCGGCCAGAGTGCTGCAGAGTGACTGTAGCCAGCAGGCCAAAGCCTGTCTGCCCAAACACCTCAGCCAAGAGCCAGAGCCACTTTCTACTCAGCGCCTGTCCTCGTGTTGTCGCCAAGATCACCATCCCTGAGAGGGCTTCCGGAATCTTCCAGCACAGCGGACAGAGAAACTGGCTCACAGTGCCTTATTCACTTGTGACCCTAAGTAGATCTTGAGGCTAAAATGGTGGGAACACACCATTTTAGCCTCAAGAGACAGAACACACAAGGGGACACCCAAATCCCCCTCCACTCCAGGGAAGAAGGAAGTATTTTTTTTTTTTTAAGAGTTTCCCTCACAGCCTGCGTTAGATGGGAGTGGCAAGGTTGAGATATTAACAATCCCAAGCTGGTTCTTTGTTATATAAAAAGGGATTTTAAAAAGGACCCAGCTTCCCTCTGCTGGCTGGGCTACACAACCACCCATTTCTCTTCTTCCTTCTCCCAGTAATGGCCGAGTGATGTAATAACCACACCAGACAGCTGTCTTCCTGGATAAAATCCCTTTGCAAAAGAGAAACACAATTAGAGTGCAATGAAATATTATTTTTAAACTGATTCTACCGGCTGCCACATTTGACTCAGTGCTTAATGGCTGGGTTCTTTATTACAGATTTCTGTTTTGTGCATTTTCTTTTTAACTTTTAAATTTTAGTCTATGTCATGATGGGTCTGAGACAGACAAAGGACAGGTCAGCTGCGAGTTGGGGCTATAAGTGCCTGCAAGGCCGGGTGGGGAGGAGCAGGGCCAGGTGCACAGGGCTCTGCCAGTCTCCTCTTCAGTCTCCTCTTCACAGTCTCTGACAGGATGTATCCATTCCCCAGAATTCTCCTGCCAACCCTACACTGTTCATTTCCAAACCTCTACTTCATTGACCACAATCCAAGTTCCAGACCTATATTTTTAAAAACATTTCATTGTGAAAAAATTCCAATCCAACAGCCCCCTTCTCCTTAACTCTTCTTTCCGCTGTCCAGTTCCCGCAGTGAGCTCCTGGTCTGAAGGAATTTTCAGGTAGACTGCGGTCTCCTGGCATTTGTGTTTAAGTCACCCTTCATTTACGAAATAATGGCCCCAAAATATAAAAGTAGTGGCACTGGCAATTTGGAGATGCCAAAGAGAAGCTGTAAAGAGCTTCTTTTAAGCAAAATGGTGAAAGTTCTTGACTTAATTGGGGAAGGAAAAAAAAAGGTATGCTGAAGTTGCTGAGCCCTATGGTAAAAAATTCATGCTAATTTTGCTGTTAATTTGTTGTTGATCTTTTACTGTGGGTACTTTATGAACTTTATCACAGATATGCAGATTTTCAATGACCATAGTTTTATACTGACTGGTTTCTGTCATCCACAGGGGGTCTTGGACATACGTCCTGCAGATAACAGGAATTAGTGTAGGCATAAAAATAGATAAGAGAGTCTGTGGGACCCAGGGTAGTGTAATAGCAAAATACAACAGCGCCAAGGCCCACCACAATAATGTCCTTGTTATCCATTTTCAGCAATCAGCCAATGTTTTAACCATACTTCCCTCACCCAACGCTTCCAGGAAGAAGAGACCAAACTGTTGTAAAGTCAATCTGGTCTGTCGCATCGGTTCACCCCAGCTTTAAGGGCACCTCAGTCTGTACTGCTTGAAGCCAAACTCATTATCTCTCATCTGTGACACACAGGACTTTCTGCACCTTTAGATTCCCAGGCTGGTTAAGCCCATACCTGACCTACAGGAAGTACGGAATAAATCCCTTCAGAGGGACACACACACACACACACACACACACATACACACACACACATACACACACACAGTGGGGGACCAGGCAATGAAAACCAAAGGTCCAGAAAGGGGCAGAAATGGCAAGTCAGGGATCAGTGCTTCTCCCTTCATGCCACCTCTGAGCACAAAGGAACCAAGGAACCCCTCTGGCTGACACAGGGGAACAAAGTTCTCCTCTTTGTCTAAAAGTATTACAAACCTGAGAGACTGGGTTTCAGTCTTGGCTATTAGTCGAACAGAATGTGGTTCTCTCAAGGGGAGGAAAGTCGCTTTTACAACATATATGCTAATGAAGCACGAGGATATACAGCATTTAAAACAAAATGTCCCCATATTTATTCTCCATAGACAGATTTTTGCATTAATATTTATGAGGGATTCCTCATTTTATTTCTCCCAGAGACTTTTCTCCTGCCCAAAGAGAGGGGATAAAAGATAAGTAACATTAGCCAATTATATTTTAAACAGCTACAAAGGACTATCTTATTTATCTGCAACCTGCCACTTGATTAATCCTCCTATTACACTACTTTCCACACATCCGCCCTGCTCAGGAGCCCGGGGCAGCTCTCCCCAGGGCAGCACATCCCCAGGCTCTGCCTGATTTTAAGGCCCTGCCCTCTGCAAAAGCCACTGAGCAACTCCCTCCATGCTCAGTCCACAGGAAAGCTCAGCACCAGGGACGGGCCTGCAACTCCACAGCCTCACCCGTGGGCACTTCTGCCTGTCCAACGACACCTGGCGCCAGCCACTCACACACTTAACTTCCATTCCCTAGGAGCACGGTGAAGGCACACCCAAAACATCCAGAAGAAAGATGCCCTGTCCGCAGCAGCCAGGCAAGCGGCATGGAAAGGAGCTAGCTTTCAGGATTCGTTTGTTCAGCCAACAGGTGTGCACGAGGGCTGGGCGGTAACAGTGCCCACAGCCCTGGTCATCAGGCTCTCAGGGTACCAGGTCATGGGCAAGAGGCAGTCTCATGCAGAGACAGTGTTAGAGCCACACAGGGATGCGGGTGGGGGAGGCGGGTGAGGGAGGCGGCCTCTTCCCTCCCTGGAGCTGGAGCACTTTCCCTTCCCCATCCAAGGTGGATCTGGAGAGACACTGCCCTCCTCCACAGGCCAATAACATGAGGAAATGAACACATAAAAAAGGACATTTCAGCCACCATTACTGGGCATGTCTTCTCCGGGCCCTCAAATGAGAAACTCTATAAGGAGCAATGAGGACAAGGCAACACTGGAGCCTGGACGTAGGAGGTCTAGCCTCCACCCCCCCACCCCAAGGAAACACCGCCAGAGTCTGCTCCAGCCAACAGCAGTGCGAACAGCAATGAAAGACAGAGGAGCAGGAGATGGGGCCTGGGCAGCTGTTACAGCCCACCTGGGCAAGGCTGTTCCGCTGGGAGGCTGAGCCCGCAGGTGGCTTCAAGGGACTCTGGATACCAGAGGTTGACCACACAAAATTTCCTTCCATCCTGTGTAGAGATGGCCCTTCACCAGCTGCAATTATAGAACCTGAAAATAACAATACATGGTATAATTCCTATACCCTTTTAACTTCTGTACACAAACTGGCTGAAACTAATAGACAGAAAATTATTCTGTGGCCAAAAGAGGGCTGCCATGAGTAGCAGGGTTTAAGATTCCTAAAGAGATGAGTCCTGTTGTCCGAGCATTCCTGTTCCAACTCAGGACCTGAACAGGCACGGATAACTTGTTCTGAGATAAGACTGGTACTCCTCACCATTCCTGGAGACGGCTCCAGTCTTGTAGGAAAAAGATAAAAGAAGCGCGGAGTCGGATGCTTAACTGTGACCGATGTTAATAAATGAGCTTTGGTAGTGTCAGTTATTGGAAACTGATCTCTTCCTTATTAATATGGTCCCGCAATGGAGAGCAAAGATCTCTCCATGTTCTAGAATGCAAACAACATTTTAATCTTTAATTATATTCTCAATTTCAGCTCTTCTGGAGAGCTACAGCCACCTAGGCTGAGGATTATTTCTTTATTACATAGCCTCTCCGTGGTATTTAATGAATATTGTTACTTAATACTTGCCAGTAGGGGAAAGAAGGACTTAGTGAATTTCCAAGCAAGTTTTGATGACTTTTTTAAACCTCAGACAACTTAGGACTGCACAGTTCTCTCTCTCCTCTGTGGGACATCAGTACAGGCAAAACACTTGCTTGTTCCCCACTACACTCAGGGCTGGTCAGTCTGGGTGACAGGGCATCCCTAGACAAGAGGGCTTTGGGAAGCCGGGCTCTGCACGTCTAGCTCATGACCATGACCCGGTGCACTCCTGGGTCGTGCTTCATTCACTGTTACTTTGCTCGGGGGCACATGAACTCACTCTAAGAAAAAGAGAAGCCAAATACTCTCTCCTCGTTGCTATCACCAAGTTGATGCATTTGTTATAAATTAATCACTATATACACACAATTGTTCCCTCAATAAAATATCAAGTCACAGAAAAACAAAGTATTCAAGAAGAAAATCATCCTTTCCATGTAAATGGCAGTCCTGTCAAGGAGCCTGTATTGGAAGCTCAGAACGCGGAGCTTCACACCAGTGTAGCTGAGGGGGAAAACAACAACAAACGCAACTCCTCAAAGGGGCTCAAATCAGAAGCAGAAAAGATAAAGAAACAGTATGTGTGTGTGTGTGTGGGGGCGGGGGGACTCCAGGCCTCCGGACCTCCCGTTGGCAAGTGCCTGCCTTGCTCCTCTCTAACACCAAGGGCCCTGAGCAGCTCCCACTACACTCACGACTTGCACCAAGGACAGGCTGCCGCTGCTGGGCTCTCATGACTCCCAGTGGCTTCATGTAAAGCAAAAGATAGTACGAGCCTCTCCCTCTCCAGAGCAAAGCAGCAGTCCCCACATATGTTGGAGAGGATCCTATCCATCGCCTGTGCCCAGCGTAACCACAAGTCCATGATCTTCCTGGGAATAGTGCAAGGCAGCGGCACAAGATGCACCTCTTGCAGTTAAACTCCCAGGGCCAATCAGTGGCCTTTCGAAGGCAATCTTTGCTCCAACACCAAGACCCCAGGTATGAGTGCCACATCATCACTCGGGGGCTCCTGCGTTGGTGGCGCTTCCTCCCAGCGATTCTTAACAGATCACGCCGCTTTGTGGTGGTGCTGCTGTTACTCAGAACCGAGGTGGGCCAGCCAGGAACCAGGGCGTGAAGACTGCCTCCGAAGGTACAGATCCAAACATGGAAGCAACGCCACCAGGGGGCTCAGAGAACACGGAGCAATAAAACAGGAAGAGACATCGACGTGTCAAGAAGCAGAAGAAGCCAGAGAGCAACACGACACTGCACAACTCCACCAGTGCAGCATTCTAGAGGAGTCAAGGCAAGGGACAGGGAGACATTCCAAGAGTGGTGGCCTGGGGGGTACAAACTAGACACAAGAGGTCAACGACTTCAAAGAGGCTTGCTGTAAAGAGGAGGGGAACGAGGTGGGAGCTGACAAGGGAAGTGGGATCTAGAGATGGGGATTCTTGCAGGAGGTGGACTGTCTACTCACAGGAATGATCCAAGAAAAAGGACAATGACCAATGGGAGAGGAGAGAAAAAGAGGAGCAACGGGGAAACAGCCCAGAGCAGCCAAGGGATGCAGCTCAGTGGACAGGAAACGTGGACAGTCCACCCCAGTGACTGTGGGGAAGCGCCCATGAAAGAAAGCGTGCCTTTGGTTCAGCAGGAAGGGGCTTCTCCTGGAAGACAGTCACACAGAAGGAACTGCCTGTCTCAACTTCCAGGGCATGGGGACAGTATTCTCTAAACTAACTTCTTTTTCTCTCAAACCTAAATGAAACCTAGGTGTGCAAAATAAGAACAGAGAAGAACCTTTCACTTGTGCTACCACTGAAAGCCCGCTCTATCAGCTGCTGAGACCCAGGAGACAGAGGCCACTCAGGCTGGCCACATCCATCAAAACCAACATCCCATGTTAACACAGAGCACCCCAAAATCATACCAGAAAGCTGAGGCTCTGAGAGACAGCACAAGTAACACAACCCAATCTGGCAGGTATTATATACCCAGATATCTGCAAACACAACGTACCAATCAATCTGATAAGCCCAGTTCTCAGAGATGCAGACCTTGACCAATGAGGGTCAGAGGCCCCGTGAGGTTTACCCAGCAACAGGGGAGACAGGCTCTGCATGCAAAGACTTGTCCCGCCTGCAAGACTAAGGAACACGTGAAAGGGAGGGTGCTTCATCTGTGGCCCTGAAACTAACACACTGCAAAAGATCTTCCACGGTGAACAACATCTTTATCTTCTTACAAGCTTCTTTGGAGGGGAAGAAAGATATGAATCATTAATCTCACAAATCAAATCACTCATCCTATGGAACTCAGGGGGGAACTGGAGTCTTCAAAGACTCCTACGGTTAAAGCCAAGTGCATTTGAAAAACTAACGTATCCCATAAATCTGCATTCCCACCACCTCTGTGGTCTCAGCTCAGCCAGGCAGAGCTGGGGAGAGGCCAGGGCTGGGGAGGGGCCGTGGTGTGCAGGAGCACCTAGAGCACATCCCTGGTTTCCTCTATTGCTTAGAAATAAACCTCTCCTCAGAAACTGGGGGCTGTGTGAGAAAGCTTGGGGCTCCCTCCCCAAGATAAAGCCTCCATCCTTCCCAGGGAGGTGGTGGAGAAAGCTGGCGGAGGCCAGTCGGGCTCCCCTGGCGTGTCTCCTGTACCCTGCATGGTCTTCCCAGGCATGGGGTCCATCATTAGGACCTGGCCTTTGCTGTCATGATGTCCTGCTACTTGTCTGTTCCTCAGAGCTTCCTGAAGGCCAAGATTATTACATCTTTCTGGGAGGCCTGCGAAAACATTTATTGAATAAATACGCAAATGGGGCTGGCCAGCTCAGCCAGTCCTTCCCTGAGCCGGTTCTTCCACAGGGGGAGCTCAGCTGGCCATTGCAACTAGGTGGCTTTAAAGTATGTCTGCACATTTTCTGACATTCTTTCTTCAAAAGGAGAGTTAACGCCCGCCCCCTTTCAATGTCAGTAACACTTAATGGCTCATTTTTAATGAAGAGAACAAGTGCAAGTGACCCGTGCGTCTTCTGAGGCTAGGTCATGAAAAGGATGGCCTCCACCTGATTCTCTCTGGCTGAGCTTGCTGCCTCTGGAGGATCTGGCCGCCATATCACAAGGGTGCTCAAGCAGCCTGTGGAGAGGAACCACAGTCTCCTGTCAACAGCCGGCACCAGTGAGCAACCTGGGAATCAGAGCTTCTGACCCAGTTGAGTCTTCTGAGGACTGTGGCCCTAGCCAGTTCCCCACAGCAACATGATGATAGACTGTGGACCAGAACCACCCAGACAAACCATCCCAGAGTACTTGTCCACAGACACTGTGAGAGATAATGTGCACGTGGTTAAAATGCTAAGTTTGGGAGCAATTTGATCTGTGGCAACATTTGAGAATTTGGGTCTTTTAAAGGGGGTTCAAGGGATTTCCTTGAATTTAAGGAGTTAACGTCAAGTCTTATCATGCTTATAATAAAAATGTTGTGATTAGGAATCTATAGAATACAACCATAACCCCACTAGCAATACACAAATTCTAAAATCCCATAGATCAAATCATGCCACCTTAGACTAATAACTACCTTTGAGAATATTTATATTACAATATAATCCTTTGGGATTATATTGTAATATAAATATAATTTTCAAAATCATGTATATACAGAAAAAAGTCTGGAATTAATATCTACTGAAATTTTAGTAAGAACTTTTTTAGGATGACATTAGCTTTTTTCTTTTTTATAATCTTTGGGGTTTTTAAAATCTACATTATGTATATATTACTACTATTTTATATATATATATATATTTTTTTTTTTTTTCTTGAACTTTAAAAAGGGTTTTTGTAACCCAGTAAGGCCAGTAGCTATATGGAATTTCTAGCTAACATCAAACACAACGAGTAACACACAGTAGGTGTTCAACAAAAGTGCAATGAGAGTCTTAGCTGTACATCCTGCCACTGGATATTAGTTTTATGAAGAGACTCCAGGATAATGTTAGCCCCCAAAGCTCCAAGATGTGAAAAAGCAGCAGTCAGTTTTCATAGGAAATAGGTGACTAAGTATAGGAAATCATTTCACTGTTGTATTCTTAGGTCACACACAGTAACTACTTTTCTCTTTGAAACTAAGTATTTTGAGTGATTTATTATAAATTTATAATGACAGTTGTGAATACCTCTCTCTCTTTCTTCCTTTGGCATCAGAACAGAGTCTGTTGATTGCCTTGGTGCTTAAAATAGTTTCTAAGTGTCCTCATAATAGCATGTCACCTGTAAACAGGTTTCAAGCCAATGCAAATTAACAAATGGTGAACAGATGGACTAAGAACTGACTTTTGTCAAGAGAGTTAGCAACAAACACTTTTTGGCTCCAGTCTTACGGGACCATTAGAAAGTCTTTCACTCCTCGCCAACATCTTGCCTCTATAGACAATCCATGCATGGAAAGTGACAAGTTACAAGGCCATCAGACTTCAGAGAGCTGCAGGTTGAGCTGTGCAGAACCCCCCAGACCAACACGTAAGCAACAACAAAGTGCAACGCTCCTCAAGAAGCTTTGGGCTTCTTTGGTCAGCTGCTTCTTGAGAAATATGGCACCCAGCACACACAACACTCAAGGACAATTTGCCCAGTTCCCTTGGCTGTGTTCATCCCTGTCCAGGAAGTGAACGCAAAATGTGGAAGAAGTCTGGAGAGGTGTACATGGAGGTAGAAGAGTGCATTCCTGCTGGACAAAGGCCCAGGAAGCATGCCTGGGGGCCACCCCAGCTCTTCCCGCCCTTTCTTCCCAGGTGTCTGCCCCAGGTCATGTCCTGAGAGCCCTTTTTTGGCTACTCTACTTCAGCAGGCTCCCCCCTCCCACACCTTGCTCTTCTTTATTCCCTTCCACTGATTATAACTAGAAATTATGGTGCTAACTTATAAATTTGTTTAGAGTTTTTTTCCTGTCTACCCCCCACTCCCATACCACCACCACCCACTAAACAAAAGACTCCTGGAAGACTATGTCCATCTTGCTCATGATTATACCTCCAGAGCATGGACCATGCCCCAGCACACAGTAGGCACAATAAATATTTGCTAACCAAGCAGAAAATAAATGAGATCTTCAGTAAGGGCAAACTATTAAGTCTTCTATGCAAATACTCCTTTGGGCAGGAAATGTAAAAATGTAGTTTGTCCTTTAGTTCATAAGCAAAAGGGAGTCTTAAGGACAGCAGGACAGTTGAGGAATGTGCCTGAAGTCTATGCCCAGCCTTCTAGGGGGGTGTGGCCCCTATTTATCAGCAAGGACTGACAGCTGCATCATGGAGCAATCCTTGGCACACATCTCTTAGGGCTTCTGATACAAAATAACTTAACAGGTAAATGGATGAAACAACATGGCATATTCACAAGAAGACATAGCAACAAAAAGTACAAACAGCCTGATGAATCTAAAGATATTGAATGGAAAACTATGGATATACTGGTCCCGGGCGGGCGCACCTCAGTAGAACACTGCTCCTCGTGCACAAGGCCCTGGGTTCAATCCCCAGCACAAACACAAGCTGACAGAGATGCCATGTTGTGTGGCTCCGTTTATATGAAGTTCAAGGGTAGGCAAACTGTTTCAGAGGCCAGGCTAGGGAAGAAGGCAGCACAAGTACGCTGGGAACAAGGTGAGGAAGGGGCCCTTCCAGCCTTCTGGCAGTGGTAGTACGTGGAGGTCCACATGTGTGAAAGAACTCATAGAGGTGTGTGCCCTAGGAACCTCGCTGCACCTAGCGCAGAAGGGCACATGGTCACTACCCAAAAGAAGCAGCAACCCAACTGCTTGCTTCCAATGCCAGCTCTAGCCGATTCTCTAGGTGTTCCTTAGCTGTCTCCTTTGTCAGATAAGCACAAGGGTAATCATATTCGGTCAAGTTTGGGACTGTGATAAGGAAACAAATGAAATGATAAGCTATGTGTCATCTAAAAGTCTTAGAAGGAAAGGTCACATACAAAACATGTAAACTACAAACTGCATTACAGCTGCTTCATAAAGATCTATGCAAAGGATGTTACCAGGATGTTACCATAGCACTTGGTTTCTATTTCCACCATACTCCTTTTTTAAAGAAAGAAACAATTCTGAAAACAAAAATAACTTTCCAGCAGCTCAAAACAAGCACAAAGTCGAGTTCACCCAAAAGGAAAATTATGTTCCAAACCCATCACTCACTGAGGTGGCAGGACCAGGGTGGTGGGCTGTGCCTTTGGTCGACGCTTGGCAGACACTCCCATCTGGTTTGCAGACCGCTTCAAGGACTGCTGATTCAAAAGGCCAGATGCCAGGCCTGCGTGGTACTGCAACTACAGAGAAGAAGAAAACAAAGGGGGGAGGAAACAGCATCAGACCACCAAACGACACAGTCCCAACCTGCTCCACCAGTTCAGGAATATCATACCCAGCTACCAACATGCTGCTGCAAGGAATTTTTCCTAAAGAGAGAAGTGCATAAATAGAAAAGAAATATGGATAAGGTTGCTCATGACAGCATTACACAACGATGAACACTGGACTTAACCAAACTGTCCAACATTGAATTGGGAAAGCGGTTAAAATGTCAAAAGAACTTTACAACATCATTTTGTGGAATTAAAAATAATTTGCATGTAAATAGACACTTAAAATACTAGCAGTATATTTCTAAATACTAGTAGGAATTGAGTAATTTTTCTTTATTTTTCACTATTATTCATATATTTTATGGAAATAATTTTAAAGTTTATGTCACTTAAAAAAAATAATAAGAGTCCAAGGTTTCCCTTAAAGACAGAGTTAGTTCTGAGAACTCATGTTATTATCATATCTTCCATATAATAAAAACCACAAAACTCGTAGCCTATCATAGTGAGCCAGGAACACACAACCATCACACACTCAAGTGCCATGCGGCTACTGTTTTTATGGTTAAGGTACAAGCATCAATCAGAAGGACAAACTCGGGACTAAATCTGATAAAATGTATACAAATAGAGGCTCGTTGAGAACTGGTGAAGAAGTCAATACCATCTCCACTTACCTGTGACTGGAAACAAGTAGCAGGGAGGAAGCACATACTTTAAGCGGGCTCAGTGCCAGCATCCTTTGCTTTATTCCTGGACAAACTGCTGAGCTCTGAGGTTACAGGACAGATCATTTTACCCTCTACAGTATTTCACCTTCTCCATTGGAAAAGAGAAATGACACTGCCTAGTTCTAAACCAAACAAGAAATTTTAAAAATCCACTTCAAGATAACAGTTTGTGTAAAATGCACACATTTTAAGTGTATAGTTTGATAAGTTTTGGCATAAGTATTTATCTGCATGACCAACACCCCAAATCAAGACATAGAAACCTTGCATCACTGCAGAGAGCTCCCTCACAGCCCCATGCAGCCAATCCCCCAACTCCTACCACCAGGACCTATGGATTTATAAAACTCATCATTCTCACTAATTGCCAAATAAAGCGTCTCTCCATTGATATATAATGATGACTTTTTAATTCTGGGCTTTGTATTTTAGATCGTAAGAGTTATCATCAACTCTTCACAATAAAATCAGCCTTGAAAGTTGTCCCAGTTTTGAACAGATGTAAACAAAACACTCAAATGTGCAAATGTAAAAGCTATGAATCTGGACTGAGACCATTTATAACATCCAATGTTTCCTCCTCTCTTCTCAAGTTAAGCAAGATCTTTCAAACATATATTTAGAATAAAGTAAGCGTACAAAGAGTAATTCATTCTAAAATTCTGATCAATTTCTTTTCAAACTGTTCTTCCTCGGCATAGATTTTCTTTGTCGTGTCAGCTACTTACTACAGCTCATGGTAATGAAGCTGCTGACCACCACATATAAAGAGCTGGGCCCTGGATGAGAAGGGTAATAACATTCTAAAAAATAAATGGCCTCACCTAATGCCACTGGGCTGCACACAAACAGAGTGAAGAAAACAAAGCCAATTGAAATGATCTGCTCCTTGGAAGTGGCTATAAAAATGAAGATACCAGTGACCCAGCAAGACTGAAACGGCTGTATTTGGAGCATCCATACTGCTTCTTAACAGGCTCTTGATTTACTTGGTCGATTTGCTGTGCAGTCTATGGCTGCCCCACACAAGACAAGGATATATTGCCTTCATAATAAAAATGGAGCTCTTCTCAGGATAGAAAAGGGGGGCATAATTTGCCTCTAACAACTCATCTTAGACCAATGAATTTTGTTCAAATTTGGTTTTCTCCTACAGATTTCTTAAATGGGAAATCAATGGAAGCAAGGGACAGTACAAGTTTGAAAGACAATGTTTCAAAATGTCAGCTGCCTGGGTTTCGATCTTCCCCACTAGAATTTGCAATGAGTGCAATATGCATGGGGCTTTATGGAATTTAAAGGGAAAGACGGCTTGGCAGGGTCCCTCCTGGCTCAAGGAATCATCTCTCCTTTTGGCTCTCCTTTGTTCATGCAAGCTCAGCCATTCCACTCCTGCTGACTTGGAGAGGAAGAGTCCTGCAAACTATGCAGAGTGGCAGGGGGATTCTGCCCACCTGGCATCATTTGAATCGTCTGCTCAAACAAAACGCAAAAGAGCAGAACTATATGCTAACTGCATCTGCCTTTTACAGGGTTCCTGTGCAGCCCACCATCTTGGAGGCGCTCAACCACAGCACAGCTCCCAGAGCCCATGTAGGTGGAGGGACATCTCTTCCCCCAGAATGAAACTTGCCCTTGCAAGCTGACTCACAATGATTAAGTGGCATTTGTTAATCATATATACGGATCCCAGTTTCCAGGAACACAGCTCCAACTGTCAAGATCTATAAGGGGCCCATTAAATATTAACCGGACCACCTTTATAATGGGAGAAAAGGTCAAAGTTAATAAAACTGACAGGCAGCTCCTGTCCAACAGGATTTATACATTATTCAAGCACCAAAAACTCTGTTCCATGAAGCTCGAGTTGATCCGAAGAGAGTTTTGGAGAATGTTCACTCGGCTCATCGTTCTAGAACAGCAGAAGGGAGCTCAGAGGGAACCCACAACCAGCGTTAGGAACATATCACTCTACAAAACAGTGCCATCAGTTTCCGATTACAGGTTCTGTAATATTTTCTATAAAAATACATTTCAATAAACAATCTCCTCTCCAAACGTCTGTGGCATGGAAACAGCTCTATTTCAAACAGCAACTGCTGAAGTTCTAATGTGATTTTCTAATCAAGATCATTTCACTAGCAGCAAGAATAAAATAAAATAAAAGAAAAAAAATAAATCCATCTATTCTTTTTTTTTTTTTCCACTTCCTACCACTGCGGAGACAGGGTGTGTGCATGGCAAGCAGGACAGGGTCTTTACTCACCACAGGGCTGCCATGCCATGGCACAGCCCCGCAACACCCCAGAGCGCTCTAGAGTTTTGAGAGTATTTCTCCAGGTACCGTTCTACTCTATTAATTTCAGCCTTCTATTTTCTATGAATGATGTAGGATTCTTCCATCAGTTCTCAACCTAAAGCCTTTTCTAATCAATTATATCTACTTACCCCCTCAACACCTAGGAAAATTTCAACACCTTATAATGACCTGAGGGAAAGACCAATTAGAATTAGGAAATTTTGGTTTACTGGGTATTTTTTAAAGTACTGCTTGGTGATACTAAGCACGTGAGAAGCTCAAAGTGTCATCAGGTAGGGTCTGCAATATTTTCTATATGCCCAGCCCGCGAGCCTATGCAAGCGTCCTCTTGAGAAATGTGCTCCTGGGCTTTGCTACTAGTAACTGCTATGTGATCACACATCTCACTTCCTTTTCTAGAAAACAAACATTATATTTTCCTCAAGAACCCATTAAATTCTAAAATTGAATTCCTCCGTGTTCCTAAAAAGGGCATTAAGCTTCACTATAAAGAGGTGAAGTGATATCCCTACTATATTCTTACAATAAGCTTAATACAACTTCCCTTGGGCAGCCTAGGTCTTTACAGAATCTTCTTGAAAGAGTCTAAACTGGTCTGGGGTGTGCTCAGTGGTAGAAAGCTTGCCTGGAATGTAAAGGTCCTAGGTTTCCATCACCAGCACCGCCACCCCTCCCCCCATCCCCCACTTCAAAAAGAAAGTCTGAGCTCCTGGTGTCAAAATTGGATTGGGCTGGGGATATAACTCAGTTGGTGGAGTGCTTGCCCCCACCATGCACAAGGCCCTGGGTTCAATGCCCGGCACCCCCGGCACCATCAAAAAAAAATTTTTTTATTAGCTTTAATAAGCTATGAATTATAATTAATGACATATACTGGAAGGAAATATGACAGGAAATGATTAAAAACTGTATTCAAATGCAAGTTCTGGCTAAAATTTCAGATTCAAAATCAAATGAGCAACAAATTATTCCCTTTAGTTAGTTCTCCATTTGCTTGTCGGCCACACTGCTCTGATGCTTCTACCTGCTCCAAAATAGATAAAGAAAACATTTTCATTTTCCAATGAACCTAAGTTTAAAAAGAAATTTGTCATGTTCAATATGCTAATTAAGCCAGTGGCATTCAATCAGGCCCAGTACTTGGAGGTGACGTCCATGCTGGAACCTCCCAGGGGTCCATGCCACAGTGTCTCACCATATGCAACATCTTTCTAACCGGTGCCATATGGCCGGAATCCCACTTTAAGAGAATTTGACATTCAAAAATCTCAAAACTTATAAACCAGAGCGATCAAGATCTGATTCTTCCCACTATAAAAAAAAGCACTACTTCCTTCTCAAAGATTCACCAAAGGCCTTCTTTACAGAAGGGACAAGTGGGGGTGCTGGAAGAACTCTCCTGACCTTAAGGTATGTTTCACTTTATTTTAAGAATTCACTTTATAAATGTTTCTAAGAACACTAACAGTGCACTGGTACTGCCATAACCAAATCCTATGGACAAAGAACAGGACAGAACTAAGCTCTAACACGCTGTAGGAAGCTTAGATCCGGGGCCCTCGGACAGAAAAAAAGAAAACAGGAGGGCAAGGACACCTCCCACCCCACCCCACCCCCAGTCCCCCCTGTAAGTCACTCTGGGCCAATTCCCTCTCCAAACACATAGCTCCTATTGTCCTGGGATGTGGGACAGAAGAAAGGCAGCCTGTGCTATTTCCTTGGCCAACAGTGACACTGGCCACCCAGGAAGACCAGGAGAGGGCAGACCTTGTTATTGGTTCCTCTGTGATCCCGCTGCACACAGTGGCTGCTAGGCAGACTGGAAGGTTAGTCAGACTGCTCGGGCCTGGCCTGGCATTCTCGCCCATCTAGAGAACAGACTTGCTCCATCTAACAGTCCTCTTACCACTGGCCTCTTCCAGCATCGGAAAAGGAGAGAAGCCAACCCCACCCCACTCATCTCCATTTTACATGAGGAGGCTCCAGCCTTAAAGAGATCATTGCCCAAGGTCACACACATCTGAAGGAGGAGGTGGGCCACCCAGGACTCACCTCACATGTGAGGAACTAGCATTTGTCATGCCCACTTAAGCAATGACACCTGGTGATTCCTTCTGGACAGGAAACTACACCAGGTGAGTGTCACTCACTCTGGCAGCTCTTGCCTGTGCCCTTTGCCTGGCCTCTCGGAGGCCCTGATATGCTGCAGGCTCTCCCCACTACCAACTGCATCAGGTGCAAGGTGGTGAGTTGGCAGAAGTTTTTGTTTTTAATAATTCTTCAGATGTTGATGGACCTTTATTTTATTCATTTATTTATATGTGGTGTTGAGAATCGAACCCAGAGCCTCACACATGCTAGGTAAGTGCTCTACCACTGATCCACAACCCCAGTCCCTTGGGAGAAGTTTTAAATCTCATTGTTTTAAGGTCTTATTATTCAGCATTAAAACCTTAGAGAGAAAAAAAATTATGAAACCATAGGAACTTCAATACTATCAGAAAATCTAAATTCTACTCTTGGCTGTAACATATTCAATGTTTTTAGCAGCTCTGATGATGCTCCCTAGTTATTGTTCTAAGATGGGGCAACTGTGGTACTGCTAATGGGCTGTTTTTCCCGGAGAATTTTCTTTGAGATTTCATGTTAAACATAATGATAGCAACAAGCAAGGACATCGGTGCCACTTTGGCCCTGCAAATCAGTGACCAAAACAGCTGGCTGGTACAAGTCCACTGAAAACACTTTCAAGGTCCAGTAGAACATGCAGAAACCCATAATCACAATCTAAGAACATGTGACACCTAGACTGATACGCGCCACACACAACTGGGTCAAGTCACCCTGCACAGATGTGTGTGGTACACTGGGGGTGACAGGGGCATGGGGCTAATCTGAAATTCCCATTCAGTCATTATTTCCCCAAGCCATTAGATTTCAACTAGAACCAAGATTCGTGCAAAACCAGGAACACTTCGTCACCACTTTGAGTCGCAAAGACCTTTGCCCCTCATTACTGAAACACATTTTGTTTCCAGCTAATGAGTAAGAGCCCTGTATTACAATAAAGCTCTGGTTCCTTTTCTGAGAAAAACTTTAAGCAAAAAAACAGGCGAGCTTGCCTGGTGTTATCTGTGCCAAGGAAAACAACTACAGAAAAATACCCAAATCTAATTGTTTTGCTTAGATTTTAATCTAAATACCAGACAATGATATTAGCTTGATTTTTTCTTTTATCTCCCAACACTTCTTTCAAATAGCCAATAGTTGTTTAAAAAAAAAACAAAAACTCAAATTTGAGCTTGTATGGGTAAATAATCTTTTTAGTTGCTCAAAACAGTACCAATAAATCATACAAAGGAAGCCTCCAATTTATTTGCCTATTTGTTCTCCACTGGAAAGCTGGGTTTGGGGCCCTTCAATTACCATGAAAGCAGGACACCCAATCAGGGCTGTGCTTCCTTGCTCATCTGTGGCATGATTTACTCACTAAATGCCATCTGGGTTTCTTTTCTTCCTACATATTAATCCTCAAATGTCCAAACTTCAAAAGATACCAAAGAAGTAAACAGACAGCAATCTTTTCCTTTCTGAATAGTGACAATGTTTAGGTTGTGCAGAGCTGTTCCACTGGAACTTCCCTGAGTTCACACGTTTATTAATAGGTCTTTCTCCACAACTGCTCCTGTTTACACTACAGCTGTAGCACGCTATCGTGCTTCCAAAATGCCAATCAGCTAGGAGACACATCACTCATGTAGCAGAACAGATTCATTAACAAAGCAAACTGTGAATGTGGCTAAAAATGGAGGAGCAGCCCTTGTGAGATGTCTGTAGGGGAGAGAAAGCAGCCTAAAGAGAGAGGCAAGAGCAGGCAACACAAGAGAAGATCAACTAGGGGACCTAGAACCCTGTCGCCCTACCCCACATCAGCCAGCCCTCCTTGTCACATCAGGCTCTCATCAAGGTGCCCCACGAGGTCTCAGAGAGCAGCGTACACAGCCCAAAAGAAAGATCACTGGACAGCAGCCTAGTGCTAGGGGCTGAGGATTCTGTCCCCGTTAAACTCTCCTATCAAAGGACAGTCCCCAGTGAGATGGGGTTTGGAGTGGTGTTTTTTGGGAACTAACGTGGGGTAGATGAGGTCTGATTCAAAGAGGAAGAGGCCAGATTTCTTTCATTCTATGGGGTAAGGACATAGCGAAAGGTGGCCGGCTGCAAACTTGGAAGAGGGCCCTCACCAGATACCAAATCTGCTGGCACCTTGATCTTGGGCTTCCAGAACTTGGCCTCCAAAACTGTGAAAAACACATGTAGCTTATGCCACTCAGTCTACTCTATTTCTTTACAGCAGCCCAACCCTAAGACACGTGGCCACTTAGGAAAATGCAGGCAGGAAACAGAAAGGGGTTTATAGCAAAATTTGACAATGCAGTCATAAGAGCACTGTAAGGGATCACTGAAGGGTGGTGACAAGGATGAGGGTAACTCCCCTGAAAAGGGACAACATGGCAGGCTAGTTTGTATGTACACCTATGAGAGGAAGAAGTCCAAGTAAGACGAGACATCAAGTCCCCACTGCCAATAAGCCTGAACCACCCCAAAATAATCACCACTGACATCTGAGACTTCTGTACCCAAGAAAGGGGAAGGCATATATGATGCTTCTCTGTTACTGATTGAAGACCAAAGTAGCAGGGAAGAGAACACAACCAGAATTATTCCTAGCTAGACTGCCAGAAATACAAAATACTAGTTTTTTTTTTTTTAATTTTTATACTTATAGATGGACAGAATGCCTTTATTTATTTGTACATGGTGCTAAGGATCAAACCCAGTGCCTCATACATACCAGGCAAAAGCTCTGCCACTGAGCTACAGCCTCAGTCCATACTAGTTTTTAAATAAATAACTTAATGCCTGGATCAACAGTGTGAGAGCAAGTTTACAATTATGCCCAAGGTCCCTTCTGACACTGAAATGCTATGATAGCATAAAGATTCCTCTATGAAAACGCACTGTGGACTTGACTTCCCAGTGTAAAAATCAACACTGGTGGAATTCAAATGTACTTATGAAATGCAAACATTTTACTAGTCACCACAAGTCCCCAATGAAGGCAGCCAGCGAGAAGGTTGAGAAAGGGCCCCTGATGGTTTCTGGTACAAAAACTGCCTAGGCGCTCACATGGTGATCCGTGTAGTACTTTGTTATTCTTCCCCAACACTTACAGGTGAGGCATGGGGAAGAACCAGTATTCTAAATAACAGATCTGACCCTGGATATTTTTCCCCCAAGAGATTTTCAACCAAGAAGTGAGTAAAATGAAAACCAATGGACACTTCTACATCTCACGAATTCTAAGCAATGATCATTTGCAAAGTTATTTAAACTAGTAAGCATGATTTTTTCAAAAATTACCAATTTGATAAGAATAAAATTATAATTAAATTATCATAAACTTCTTCTTTTATGGGTAGTGCAAGGAAGGGATGGCTCCCTGGGAGCTAAGAAAGTGCTCTATGGGCCTCCCGGTCATTTAGATTTCATGGGGGAGCTTCCTGAACTCCTTTCCTCCAGGGTCATGAAAAACCTGCTTCTTCTGCATGAAGCACTAAGTCCAGGTGTCAAATGCAGCCCCACCAGCCTCCCCACCTTCCCCCATAAACCCAGAGTGCATTAGGAGGCAATGGCTCAGGTCAGGGATCTGATGGACACTCCTCCACCCCTGGTAACTGGGGACAGGAAGCAGGAGGCGGTAGGCAAGAAGGAAAGGCAGTGCAGAGAAAAATCAGACAGAAAGAAGGAAGCCAGAAAGCCACCAAATGGGAAAGATATACAACTATGATATCAAAACAGCTGGAGGTAACAGGTAGAAGTGAGAGGACAGCTGCTTTACTTGGAGGCATGCAAGGCCAGCGACGGGAGAAAGCACTTTTTTATTGATCATTTTTCACAACTGCAATATTGCTTCAGGAAAATGGAAAATGAGGCCTGATGGCTCAGGACCACCAGGAGGCACTGGGTGCAAGGAAGCAACTGCTTCCTCTGCACTCTGCCAGGACACAGCAAAGGCTGAACTCAGGGGCAGTGAGCTGGCCAGTTCCACAAAGGCCATCTCAGGTTCCTTCTCCCATCTGATCCCGGTTCTTCATTAGCCCCAAGAGAAGAGCTATGTCTACCCGGCAAGCCCCGAGTGTTGTCATGTTTACTGAGCACATTGCTTGAGGGGACTTTAAAGGGTTTTCTTTTCTTTCTATCCATGGAAGAAGGCACTGCCGGCCTCCCTTCCAGGTGCAGAAGACAAAGAAGGGCTGTTGCTGGAATGAAGTAATATGATGTTCACCAAAGCGCCCAGCACAGAGCCCAGCACTCTGCAGGCAAGCACACCAAAGCTGCTCTCGTGATCTTCAGGAGTGGCCGTGCCCAGAAACTCCCTCCTCCAACAAAACTGATTAGAGAGATCAGTTTTTAATCAAATGTCACCCAAAACATGTCAGATAATAAATTGGTAAGTGTAATGGAAAAAAGGAAAAATGCACCCACTGGGCCCTCTGAATGAGTAGCTGTATTGAGATGGAAACAACTCGAAATTTTTCCCACACAACTGAGGAAGATGATCTATCACATGGAGATGCTGATCCTGAGCCAAAGTCTCAATAAAAGGAAGGACAATGGCATAAGGCTTGCAGAAAGCCCTGTGGGCACACTAAATGAAAGGTGACCCACAGGAGCAGCTGGAAGCCCCTCCAACAAACTGTGGAGGAGGCTGCTGTCTTAATCTAACACAACCTGACCACCCAGAAAACGGGCTCAACCTTGAGGCGTGACACAGTCAGGTTAAGGAGCATTTCTTACACACTTAGCAAAGTACTGGCATGAGAAGGTCAGGCCTCAACAGACTGCTATGCACAGTCTCTTCCTCTGCAGGAAGAAACTTGAGTCCCGACTGTGACTGTGTACACAGGAGGAGGCGGAAAGGCACCGGTATTGGCCTATGTAGCAGGATTTTCCCACGAAAAACACAGGGCTGCGAGCTTCTCCCCTTGGTGAGGGGAAGTCACATTTACTAATGATGGGAATATTTTTGGTTTAAAACAAACAATAGATGAGAGTGAATCTCCTACTGGACACTCAACATGACCTAGGCAGAGGAGGCGTTCTGCAGTTCTCAACTAGGAGTGTGGGTGTGTAGTCATCTGGAGACACAACAGAGGCAGGCCACTCCATTGCCCCAAGCCACAGCTCTCTTCTCTCATTGTGGTGACACTGCTGCTCAACACTGCCGACTGCTCCAGAAGAACCTGGAGTGATGAGGGTGAGGCGCGTGAGGAGTGCTGAGTAAAGTGGCTGCGTGAGGACATGATCGAGGTGTGCGAGCTCTGGGTGCCATGAGCAGGCTGAGGCTGTCAGGCCATTAACAACCAGGCCGCGCCAATAACCAGAAGGCCTTGCTTCTGAAAAGTACCTTAGGACTTAGGAGCCATGGACCCATCAAAAGCAGTTCTGTCCGGGCACAGTGGCGCACGCCTGTAATCCCAGTGACACAGAAGGCTGAGGCAGAAGGACTGCAAGTTCAAAGCCAGCCTCAACAATTTAGCAAAATCCTATCTCAAAATGAATCCATAAAAGGGTTGGGGATGTGGATTAGCAGTTAAGCACTCCTGGGTTCAACAAATCCAGGTACAAAAAAAAAAAAAAAAAAAAAGGTCTGATTTTGATGGGCTTGAGGGAAGGGATGTACACGGAATGGCTAGACTGTAAAGAGCTGAGCCCCATACTGCCCCAGATGATGAAGATGACCATGACACTTGGCAATGCTATGCAAACTTTCTAAAACCTGCTGTGAAGAAAAGAAACCAAGCAACCAAAACGAGGATCAGCAATAGCCAATGGGAAGGTCCACAAAGGAAGATTAATAACACATCTGTTACCAACCAATTCATCCAGAGAAGAGCTTAGGTATTGGGAAGTAGCCTTCTTTGGCAGAAGTGAGATGATAAGAATGGGCAGTCGGTACCACAGCTAATGTTTCATTTTGTCCATAAAACTTAAAAAAAAAAAAAAGACTACTTTTCTGTTTAAGTGCCTGGGAGGTGAGAACGGAAGCTTGCTCAACCAGACACCTTCCCAAAGTGCCTCCTGCAGGGCTGACTGCTGTGCATTAGAGCAAAGCGTCTGTATCTGCCTTTACGCCTCTCCCAACTGCCTGCCACAGGAGCCCCAGAGGTCACACAGTCTTAGCACCAGGGGCTATGTAGGTGAGTGACAACTATCTGCAAGAACAGGATGCTGTGATGGAGTCAGCGCTGCTTCTAGAAGGCCCTGGCCTGCCTAGAACATAAGCTCCCTAGAGCAAATCCACCCCCAGTCCTCACTGTACATACCAGTGAGTGAAACAGGGTTTGGCCTAACAATAAAATGACAGCAATAACATGAGCTGCTGCATACACAGGGTTCCTGGTGAGCGAGCCCCTAGTCTACTTCTTTTAATTCAATTCATCTGTACAACTGCTTTGTGAGATTAAGTGCTACTGTTATCATCTCTATTTCATTAATGAGGAAACTGAGGCACAGAAAGCTACCTGGCAGGGTCAGGACTGGAATCTGGACAGCCTGGCATCAGGGTCCCTGCTCTGCAAGCACGACACCTAACCAGCTATCCAGAACTTAGTGTGCTCTCAAAAACAGTCTTTAATTAAAAGAGTAAGCAAATACCTGTCTAGTGGGAGGCAGAGGAGATATGAAGTAAGCTTCAAAGTATGTTAGGAATTTAAATTCTGAACCAGGGGATGGTGGGGACTTAATGTCCCTCTAGTTACTAAGTTAGGTCTCAGGGTACAAGAAGTCACACTCATGGGGCTGGGATTGTGGCTCAACAGTAGAGCGCTCGCCTCACATGGGTGGGACCCGGGTTCAATCCTCAGCACCACATAAAAATAAAGGCATTGTGTTGTGTCCATCTACACCTAAAAAATAAATATTTTTTTAAAAAAAAAGAAGTCACACTCAGGTTACCTGGTTGATAAGGATTTTTTGTGAGGCTCTTAGGGAAGCAGAGAGGTGTCCACAATCAAGCCTCGAGATAGAAGGGAACATGGCTCCTTCTCCACTGCGGCTTCCAGCTCTACACAGCCAACCACCTTTGAATGGTCCTGGCTCTCCCCAGCCTCCCAGGGTGACTGGGGAGTGTGAGAGCTGAGGCCAGAGCACCTATGCATCACTCACTGCCTCCTGGTGTCACATACCCAGAACAGAAGACAGGGCTAGAATCTGTCAGCTCAGAGCCAGAATTCCTTTTCAAAATGTAAAAATGCAGAGAAGTTCTGAAAGTCAAAATCTTTATCATCAACATAGGAGCCAGAACTCATGTGGCAGCAAAACCTGACACAAACTGATGTGAATCTATTTAAATCTTAATTTGTCTCACTTAGTGTGAAGAGTCAGACATTTTTGTCACACAACATTTGATTACAGGGTACTGACCCAGACATTACTGGAGAAATGAATGTGGCATATGAACCACGCCACCTTTCCATAATATAAAATATTCTAAAATCTAAATGAATTCTGATTCACAAAGCTTTGGGGAGGGAGTGTGAACCTCTGCCATGCAGTGGATGGTAGGGGAGCCAGGAAGACTGCTCATGCCAGCTGGGCCTCATCTGCATCAGAATCATCCAGAGCGCCCACCAGAAATCCAGATTCTAGGGTCCAGTTGAAAATCTGCTAGATCGGAATTTCTTTGAGGAGCCCAGGAAACAGTATTGTAATAAGCACCCCATGAGCCACACTAAAATCTGAAGACCACTGTAGTATAATCTCCAAAGATATTTGCTGTCTCATGGATGGGTTCAGAGAGTGAACATTTAATTTACCCAGAAGCCACAAAAAGTATATTTTGGAGAAAAATCTTGGGTCAATCACAAGGATACAGCTCTTGCTTGCTCACCACATGGATTTAGGGTTAGAGACATGGATGCACCGTGCTTCCGGTATGTTCCACCTTTCCAACTGATATCAGAAGTTGGATCTTTCTGTTGCATATCCTTTCTGGGGGGAAAAGGATGAGGACAGAGACTGAAGAGCTTTTGGAATTTTGGTACCCCACTCCAGTGCTAAGCTACACTTGATTAAGCAAACACAGAACATGCATTGCAAGAGTCCTTAAATAGTTAAATTTTCAATCTTTATAAAAAAGAAAATCCATCAGATGTGATTGATAAGTGTACTTTTTAAAACTAAGGGTAAAAAAAGTGAAGATTGGCAACATTTTTCGCCATATAATTTGCTTTCTTTGCCTTTTTCCACAGCACTGCACATAAATCAAAGAAATGTTAAAGAGGCCCATATATCACCAACTGGCATTTCAAAACTGTTTACAAAGTCTTTAACAGACACAGGACAGAATCTGAAAAACCATGACCAGGGAGGCTAAAATTAAAGGGAGAAAATTAACTCAAACACTGACAGAGAGTTAATTAAGTTTACAAATAATTCTCCAATGAGCAAATTATGATATTTAATAAGTACTGCCTTGGTGAGGCAGGGTTACAAAATATGGAGGGGCTAGGTAGGGAGAGAAGCCAACAGAGTTTTTCAAACAAGAATAATGTATATTTGAACAAGCTGCCTTTCTATGATTAAGCACAGAAATCTGGGAACAAGGCAGGGGAAATGATGTTTTAATAAGGTTGGAAACAGGCTTGTGAGCTGCATTTCACATTACCCTTGCACACAAAGGGGGAAGCGGGGGCATGATCCAAAAGCCTCAAGGTATACAGGCCAATATGCATGGGCCAGGGCTACGGTTGAGGCAGAGAGAGGTAGAGGGAGGTGGACTGGAAAGGCCATGTTTCTTACATGGAAAATTCAAGGACTTCCCAAAGGCAGGTGCCTTAACTTGGTGGCCAATGCCCTGGTTTTCAAAGCCAGGGAGAGATGTGAGGAGGCTCCACACCTCTCTGTCTATCTGAGCGGGGCGCAGGCTGGCCAACAGGGGAGTGGGGCGAGCACTCTACCTGCACCCAAAGTAGGGCCATTGCATGGGGAGCAGGTACCAAGGCCACACTCTCCCCTAGCCCAACACTAAAGGGTCTCTGCTTCTTTGTAAAGCCCAGCTTTGAACACTGCCATCGCTCTGCAGGCACTCCTGGCTGCAGAAGAGTGAACTGCTGAGAGCCCCCACAGCCAGAGGGCATCCTGGAGAGAGGGCTAAACCCACACAGGAAGAGAGGCAAGGACAGAGCTTTCCTCTCAGGAGCTGGATGCTCCCTCCTGCTGCATCTAAACCCCTTCTTAGAAGGTCTGCTAGGGACCCAGAGACACCACTGCCGGTTACAAATCAGCAACGTGCAGATGTCTACGCAGATGTCTTCCAGTCGTGTGATGAAAAGGAGGCCCTTCGTGGAAACGCAGAGCCATTATATCAATGTGTACTTCTTAAAATCAAAGTCAAGATGCTGTGAACCCATGTGCAAAACAGAGTCCTGTTCAAACATGCTCCCCCCCGAGCCACTGAAATGATGGGAAAGAGACAAACACAAAGGTAGGAGCCTACAAGGACAAAGAGAACAGGAGCTGAGATAACCATGGAAAGAAAGGTCAACTGAATTTTAAAAGACAGGAAGCTGATGGGCCAGCACCACCTCAGCAGAGAGAAGTCCACTGAAGCCCGGTGCACAAGGGAGCGTTGGGCTTGGGGGTGCGGGGGTGGGGAGTCAAGAACAAGCTGGACCACACTGCAGATTTCCAGAGGAGGAGGGAGCACAGGCACCCTGTATCAAGGAAGGCTGGATGTAGGGCAGGGTGAAAACAGGTGGCTGGGATAACTCTTTTTTAAACACCCAGATCCCCATTCATATCAGGCGCCATGTGATGTCCTCCCTGGAGAGACTGATCTAGAGAGGCCCAAGGTTCAAGGGCACCTGAAAACAGCAGGTACATCTGCACAACAGATGGTGAAGACACCCCATAACCCAACTTTTACAAAGAGGAAGAGCAATTCTAATACACTGTTCGGCTCAGCCTACATGTGTCCACAGTGCAACAACAAAATAAGAAGACAGATGTGGGCGGGGCAAGGATTGAATGCCCACCTTCCGCAGAGGAGCCCCATGACAGCTAAAATAGCAGTGGAGGCCAGTCACCTAGGAACAGGCAAGAACCCAAAGAAGCAGCTGAAAGAATAAAAGGAGTCACCTCTGAGAAATGGCTTTGGGAACCATCAAGCAAGGGATCTATGCTCCTGTTACAAATCTCATGGTATTACTTATTTGCCTTTTAAACTCTGTGTTTGTATTCCTTTGATGAAAATAAACATTATGCTGGGGAAAAAAACCTGAGTGTAAAAGCAGGCCCTGAAAATGTGAGCCACGCCCACTGCCCCCACTGTGCTCATCACCTGGGGCTATTAGTTTACTACAGCAACACTTAATTTTATCTCAAGCTTTACTGCACAGTTAAAGGTTTCTACAATAGCAGATGCCTTCCCTCCCACACATCAATTAATTTGCAAATTCGCTCAGGTTGTAGAGATAATGAGGTGCTGAGCTTCTCCACTAGTGAGTGCTGCTATCAGAAGGTGAAGGGGGTGGGTGCTGCTAGCAGGGACTGGCCAGGGTGCGCAGGAGCTATCATGAGACACCAGCCCAAGGCCCAGCCCTGGCTGCAAACAGATGCGGAGAACATAATGGAAACCACCATGAAAACTGGAAAAGGATGGAAAATTCTAGAAACACTGAGACATATTGTCTCATGAATAAAATTGTGGGTTTTTTCGGCTCCCATTCGGTGTTTACAGAGAAAGTAAACTTTTTGAAAAGAAATGATGCGCCACTCTGGATCAACTTTGATCCACAATTTGCCAAAACCACCTACCAAGCCCACACATTTGATTTTTTTCCTTCTTCCTGAAAGAGCTGAAGTGAAGTAACCAATGTTGTTTCAAAACACAGGAGTTGAAAATAGTCATGTTGTGCCTGTCTGCCAAAGAACTGTCTCTTTCTTCCTTTACACTAAGCTCTTTTTTTAATGACCTAAATGATGAGATGAACAAGAAGACATTCACCTATGCAAACACGAGGTGGTGGCAAGTCTCAGGAGGGAAGAGGGGCCACTTGTCTCAGTTCTCCTGGTCCCCTTGGCTCCAAGGAAGACTGAGTCTTCTCCTGCCCTCCTCCTTGGCCTCCCCTGTCCCCTCTACTCACAGCAGGTGACCCAGCCACCTTTTCTTCCTGGGCAGTGCCTGGCCTGCCCTCCACAGAAAGCCCTCCTCTAGGTCTGTAATAAATTGTCTGGGTGTGAGTAAGCATTTCAAAGGCCTCCTACCTTGAGAATTCACCTTCCCAACAAATCAAACAGACTCTACAGCAGCCTGACGGGTAGCAACCTATTTTCTTCCTCACAATTGGTCCAGAACAGAAGTAAGAACCTCATTCAAATAGTTTTCATTCTCCACCAGGCAAAAGCAGGCTCAGGCACAGACCTGTGTTCATCTCTATTAGGAATGCCCATCACAGTCTCGGGATTTTTGAGGACAACAATTTTCTTTACACGATTATGAAAGCAATCCAAAGTTCCCCTGACATTTTCTGACCCAGCATTGTCTGTAAAGGGCACAGGTTAACAATGTTTAAGCAAAGATCACATACAATATATAAATCATGACGATTCCTGGGACATTGTTTGGTCCTGGGCTTCGGAAAGAAACTGCTTTTCTTTTCACTTGCACTCCATACTGGGCTCAAAAGCACCATTAAAATGCCAGCAAAGGCATTTTTGGATCTACAATCATTTGACATTTTTTCTAAGAAAATTAAAATCTGAAAAAAAAAATGGTAAATTTAGAGTCTTGTGAAACTCTAGCCGCCTCTCCTTTTACGCCCCTAAAAAGGGCAAGAAAATTCATCATCAAAGGTTGCCCCATCAAATGTCATCAGAGTGTGGAGCCTCAGCTGTGTCCCGACATCTCCGCGTGCTCTGTGAGCTGGGGGGCTTGGTGACGACCGCGCCTCCTAAGCACCAGCTTTCTGAGGCTGCTTTCCTTCACTCTTATCAGGGTAACTTAGATCCCTGGTTTTCTGGACGAGTCTCAATCCTATCTGGCATACTGGTAAGAGGAAGGTGCTTTCCGTCCTTCCCCCAACCCACCACCCAAGAATCCAAGGTCATTCATAGCTTGGTGATACAAAAATACGATATATTTATTTCACAATTTCAACCACAACACATTCCCTTCTTTAAAAATTTTATAACATCTGTACTTTCAATTTGAGATTTTTCATTCATGCTAGGTGAGCCTCTTATGTTCTATATGAAATGCAAGGCATGTGTGATCAGTGCTATTAATAATATAACAGTGCAAACCTCAGAAGCAGCAACACAGGCCACCACGCAGCCCCACGTGAATAGACCGGGAGCACGAGCCACGGCAATCTTTATTAAATAGATGGGAACAGAGGATGCGGCTTACAGCCCTGCCCACTCCACGCTCAAGAATCCCAAGGAATTTTTCCTTCCTTCCCCAAAGGCACCATATCATTAACTCTCATAAATATAAACAGATCTGAAGCAAAAAACAAGTGATCACCTTTATTAGATTCAAGGGAAAAAAGAAAGAAGAATTTAAAAGTGTTCACAGACACATCAAGATTGTATATTCATCAAAGCACATCAGATTCAAGGATTTAGGGTCACTGAAGTCACCTATTATGACAGCAGAACAAACTCACTTCTCACTTCTCCAAGAACTGGCTTCGTAATAAAGCCTGTCCTGGCCTTTGATGCCATCATCGTGCTCTGTCCAAGGACAAAGGGCAACCTGAGAAACATTCTCTAAAGATGGTATAGAAGAATCACAGGGGACAGCTCACTTTCAGGTCTGAAAGATGGCTAAGGATGAACGTTTGATGAGGAACCAAGTCTCAGAATGAGAGCCTGGTTTCTGACATGCTGCAGAAAGTCTCTCATACTGCTTAACTCAGGACAGCTCCTCTCCTGGCACAAGCAGACTCAGGTAGAGGACCTGAATGTGGCCCTCCTTCTGTCTGGCTCTGAATACAGGTTAAGGACAAAGAAGCTAAAGGCAGGAGGAGGTGACATACAGGCCTTTGTTTTAAAACGCTGGAATGTCCTGAGTAAGAAGTAGGACTATGTTGAGACTCAGCTCGCTACTGAGTCTGTGGCAGTGGCTCAGTCACTCTGGATTTACCAGTGCACAGAACTGTACACACTTGCCTCCAATGAGCAGTATGTAAACAGAAGAGATGACGTCACTCATGAAACAGTACAGGAACAGTGGCCTCAGAAGGTTCTACTTTGTGCCAGGTACCAAATCCTCATGACACATGCAGGGAGGGTCCTTACAAGACCACTTTACCAAGGAAAGAGCCTTGGAGAAGTCGTCACTTCCCAAAGACACGGAGTTGATTCTGACTCCAATGAGCCCCAAACCCACAAGTTTCATCTAGATTTCATTCATTCGATGATGAGTGGTAATAAGTAATAATTATGAAATAGACAAATATGAGTAAAAACACACACACACTAGCTCTGCCTTAAGGACAGTGCTGAGAATAAACAGGAAAACAGAGCCCCCCATCCTGTGGAGGACACACTCCTGAAGGGGAACAAGGCAGATAGTAAACAAAAGGCGTTAGCAAATGGTGCGGGAGGTCAGAAGTCCAGAGACAACAGGGAGAAGCCCATGGCAGAGAGGGCTATCCTGTTAAACAGGATGCCAGGGAAGGCTTCCCCTGCAGGAGTCTGCAGATGCAGCTGAGAGGCAGCCAAGGAGCCCTGCAGACAGAGGAGGGGACGTGCACAGAGGACGTTCCACAGTACATCTGCAAGACCTAGAGCCTGGAGCCTTGTTTGGGACAGGGCACACCACGCCACCCACCTCTCTTCCTTCAGGTCCCACTGGGTGGGAGAGTAGCTCTCCTGCCTGTACACACTGGGTGGCCCTGGTTGGTCCCAAGCCTAGGCCTCTGCTTTCTCCAATCCAGTTTACAAAAGACACACCACAAGAGGACTATTCTTTCTGGCAGTCCTCATTCCACACATACACTCCTTCATTTGGTCACACAGGAAAACATGGTGATGTGTTTCTGCTCACTTGTTAGATTAACAAAGGTCTAAAAACTACATAATAAAGAACATGGGATAAACAGAAAAATAGACAGGCAGATTCTCATACTGGAAGTGTACGCCAGTACAACTGTTCTGAAGGGCAGATGGACAATACCCATCAAAATGGTGAGCGCAGCCACCCTTGCTTCTTCCTCTAAAACGTAATCTATACCCAGACAAAAGACCTGTATGCCAGGATCTTCACCCACACCATGCTGTAGTCATAAGGACTGCAGGTGACCTAAACTTCCTCTGTGGGGACCTGGTCATGGAGCAGACTCCAAGCAGAGGCTTAAAAAGAATAAGTTGGGTTGGGGTGTAGAGAGCTGGCAGAGCACCTGCCTGGCACCCTCAGCACCACATATAAAATTAAAAAGGAATGAGTTGCTGGGATTGTGGTTAAGCGGCAGCGCACCTACCTAGCAAACATGAGGCACTGAGTTCAATCCTCAGCACCTCGTAAAAATAAATAAATAAAGCAAATGTACTATGTTCATCTTTAAAAAAAAAATTTTTTTTTTTTTTTTAAACAAGACTAGTAAGAATGAAATTCTGGACTTTCGAAAGTCTGCTCAGTGTTCTGTGGCTATGGGTGAGATCCTTTGTTCTATAGGAGTAAAGGGTCAGGATGCAGGCTATTTACCCCCTAATAACTTAGAAAAAAATTGTCACGAGTACAAAGACAAAGCAAATGTGGTAAAGCCATGTGAAGAGTTTAGAGTTTCAGGAACTGTTCTTGTAACATTTCTGAAAGCTGAAAATATTTTCAAAATAATGTTTAAGAAAACTGTGAAGGCCGAAGCAAGTACTCACCAGGGGACAGCCCAGCACCCCAGCTTCCTCAGTACTGGTACCAGATGGCAAGGGCAGAGAGAAGACTTAAGCACCCATATGGCCACCACAAGGCCAAAGCTTCAGCTAGCCAGGACTCAACTAGCCATCGTCACCTGACCAGCCAGAGGCAATAAAGCAATTCTGCATGAGTCCCAGGGCAGGATTTGTCTCCCACTCCCACCTAACCATTTTTCAATCCAGTCCCACGTGAGCTGACATTCTGAATGATGACTGCTGATTTCAGAAAGACCGACAGAAGACTAACTGCATTCATGTACTGGGTTGTTTAGAGAAACAGACAGTCTGGAAGTACCTGAAAGAACTGGAAGACAGAAGTAGTCTCTGGCTAATTCTCTGTTTAGTGAGTAGGAAGGCCCCACCCTCCTGGGCCACATGTTCTGTTGGCTCTTTGAGTAAATTAATGTGTCACTAACACCATGCTTTTTGAGAAAGAGCACAATTAAATGGCTTGACCCTATCACCTCCTACCTGGAGACCTTGGCCAGGTATTAAATCTCTCTACCTCAGACTCCTTGCATATAAAACAGAAATTAAATACTGGGCATGGTGACACACATCTAAAATCCCAGCAGCTCAGGAGGCTGAAACAGGAGGATTGCAATTTAAGGTCAGCCTCAGCAATTTAGCCAGGCCCTAATCTAAATAAAATATTTTCAAAAGAGCTATGGGGGGGGGGGCTGGGTTTGTGGCTCAGTGGTAGACCAACTGCCTAGCATGTGTAAGGCACTGGATTTAATTCTCAGCATCATGCAGAAAAATAAATAAATAAAAGTTATTAGGTCCAATTACAACTAAAAATATTAAAAAAAAAAAAAAAAAAAAGGCTAGGGATGTGGCTTAAGGGCCCCAAGTTTCAATCCCCAGTAGCAAAAAAAAAAAAAGAGAGAGAGAGAGAGAAAGAAATTACACTATGTACATGCTTCACAGGGCTGTCTGTGAAAGACACTGTCCACTGAGGAAATGCTGAGATTCCATGTGTAGGCCAGTGGTGCTGAGTGTCAGGGATACGCTTTAAACCTCGTAGAACTTCTGCCTCTAAGTATAGACTGCATTAAACAAATAAGCCCTGAACTAAAAAGTAATAACCTTTGTGACAAATGCCACAAAGGGAAGGCAAGTGCGAAAAATCCACACCAGGAAGTGCTAGGCAGAAGGAACAACATGTGAAGCAGAGGTCAGCTGGGACCTGACATGCTGAAGAAGGCCCAAGAAGCTAAAGGTGAACCTCTCGGCACAGCACCAGGGACAGGTCCTGCAGCCAGGAAGGAGGGAGGCAGCAGGAGATGCCACCAGGGATGAGCAGCCTCCACGGCTACTGCCCCACTCACATTCCCTCACCAGAGAGAAGCTAGGCTGGAGTCACAGAGCAAACCAATGGCACCCAGAGCTAGGAGCCACTGTGCTGGGGTTAGCCAAACCACCCTCTGATGTGGCATCCCCTCGGATAAAAACCTGATAGGTCTGCAGGACACGGCAGGGCCAGACCCCTGGGACTGCTCCCTAGGCAAGTACCTGCCCAAGGCGCCCACACAAGCCAAGCGTCAACTAGGCTTCCCAGACACTGGTTCTAACAGCTGAAAGACTAGTTGCTGGCATACAAAACAAACAGTAAGCCACCGACACGCGTGGCACGGCTGGCAGTTCATGGTTCCGAGTCTAGAGCTTGGACGGGAGAGAAACAGATGGCAGCGCAATGTGCAAACAAACCCACAGCAGCAATGGCTCCGTGGGCTCCAGAGGCACCCAGAGAAAACCTGGGCTCCGCACAGCAATGGGAAGAGGACAGCAGCACGGGCTCTCAGGGAACACCACCAAATGAAATGGATAAACAGGCAGGCCTCTGCCGAGCAGCACAGCCCAGGCCAAGGTGACTCTCCTGTGGAAGCTGTGGCTGCCCCAGAGCACATCCCCACCCCGAAAAGGAGATGAGCACAGAGAGCTCCAGATCAGCACTGACGCGCCACCTGCCTCTCAACACCAGCTGGGTCCTCCCTGCTCGGAGAAGCCCACATCCTGGGGAGGGTGAGAGGGGCTGAGAGCCGCGCTACCACAACCCAGATGCAGATGGAGAGGAGTTTCAGGAGGAGGTTATGACACTTCATCTAGTACAAGCAGCTATTTTACCTAACTTTTTTTGTAAGACCCAAAGAGAAAATGGCTTCACCAAGGCTATACTTCCATCCATCCATTCACCAAATGCTTGTGGGCCACTCCCTAAAATGGGCCTAGAGTCTTTCTAAGCTCCTGGGAAACAACAGTGAAATAAACAATGCACACCTCCTCGCAAAGGACCACAGATGAGCTCCCTGAAAGTAAGTGCATGGTGTATCAGAAGATGAAGTGTGTCGTGGTTTTTGAGGTGTAGGGAGGGGGACTCAGAGTGGGAACCTGTAAGTCACACGCAGTGCTCGCTGAGAAGATGGCAAGCAAAGATGGAAAACGAGGGTGCAAATATTTGGGCTATCCGGAGAAAGGGGAATCAGCACAGAGCCCCCCGGTGAAGAGGAGGGCCTGCCTGGAAAGTCAGCAGAGGCCAAGGCCAGAGCAGAGAGGGCACAGGGAGAGGATAGGCCCTGAGGGGCTAGGGACGGCCACCACCAACTTCACTCTGAGCAAGACGGTCGCCACTGCAGGGGAGTGACAGGAGACTCAACTATCCTTACTAAAGTACACTGCCTGCTGGCCAAGAACGAGCACAGAGCAGGAAGAACCAGCAAGTCCATGGTAGGGCCAGGACAAGAACATGGAGGCCAATCTGGTTTCGTTTCAAGTGCAATTAAATAGTGTGATTCTAGTCCGTAGGGCTTCAACCTGGACTTCTAGACGGGGAGGAATGCCACATGCCAATGTGTCTTCTGACAGAATACTCAATTAATGGTTTCTAAATGGAAAGGAACCTTCCAAGCTTCAAAGCCAAGAAATCACAAAGAACACTCAGCAGAGCCAACGAATAAACGTTTGAACTTTACTGTAGCACCCAGCCTGTCATTTACCCGTGTGAGAGCTCAGGAGCTGGTGACAAGGAAGGCGCTGGGGCCAGGTGCACCACTAACTTGAGCTCAGCGCACCTTTCTTTCCTGACCTCTAAATGAAAACGGTAACAACAATGCCCAGGCCTGGGGCTGTGGTGGAGGCCAGGGCAGGAGCACCCAGCAGGGAAACGGCACACAGCACAGCCCAGTTCTCTGACTTACTCCATCCCACAGTGCAGAGGAAGGCACTCAGGATGGGCCCCACCCCATCCAGCCGATGTCAGAGGCTGCCCAAGTCCAGTGGACACTTTATAAAAGACTTACTTCAATGAGTCACACAGAGAGTAAACAGACATGCCATGTCCCAAGAATGAACAAAAGAGGAACTGGAGACAAGGATGTGCCCCTGCTCATGCTCCCCAATGTGCAGCTGCCACATGACACCCACCGTACCAAAGTTGGCCCTAAGGGGGAAAGACCACCAGAAACTGGGTCCTGACTCTAAGGGCTTTCACTGGAGATGGATCACCTTTCACCTCTGTGACCGCGGGCTCCTCTCTCAGAAAAAGACAGCACCTCTTGGTCTTTCTCATTGCTTTGAAATTTCATCATTCCATTTCTTGCTTGTTTTGTTTCATAGTATCACAGAAGGGTGAAAAATGTCAATAAAAAAGTAGGACATTTTGATAAAGAGAAAATATACAATATTCCCCTTCACCTAGACTTTATGATATGATAAATCTCACTCACGCTACGCACCAGTATCAACTACTTACACATCACTTTTCAAAAATGTTGTCAGATACAAATTGATTGCCCATTAGTTTCATCTGGTCCGCTCTGTGCCACTGTCCCCACACAGGGGCCAACCAATACCAAACAAAGCCCCGCCTTCCAAGCCACTGGAAGCCTCAGTCTCTTCCCTGCGGCAGGGAGATGAATTATTGAAAGATTAAAAAGCAAATGCTGTCACCTTTTGGCTTTACTTCCCTGTGGGAGAGCAGTTTAAACCAAACTAGGTAGAAACCTCACGGCAGGTTCCTTAAGAACACTGTTTATAAGACCCACAAACCCAATAGTCAGGCTGAGAGAGGGGCCGGGGGAAGACGCTGATAGAGCCGAGGCATCGTCACCTAACAAGAGCTTCCATACAAATGTCACAGGAAAGCTACAGATAGGGCTTCAGGTCTCTACAGTGGGGAAAGCATGGCGCAGAAGCCAATACGAATGCAGCGTGTTTACTCAGCCCGGAGGACGGTGGAGCTTCTCCACACCAGGACCTTTGAGCTCATCAGTCTGGAATCTGGATCAAGGACACAAAGTCCCAACAAGGAGCATTAAAGGTGACAAGTATGATGCTCCCTCAGCACTCTGGTTCTTGCACTGGCACGTGCCACACATGTGCGCTCAGCTCCACTTTCACTTGCAGGATCTTCCAGAAAGGCCGAGCAGCAGTTTTATTTCCCATTCAGATCGCAGACCACTGATGCTTCCTTCCTTGGGGGTTGGGGGGAGTTAAACTGCATCCCCAGCCAGAGGACAAAGGGAGGGAAAAGCAAGAGGACACAAAGTCGAAGAGGGCTGGAGGGAGAACAAAGGCAGGCTAAAAGAGAATGGGACAAAGCCCTGGGTTCAATCCCCAGCACCACACAAAAGGGTGGGGGGACCGAAACTGAAGGGAAGGAAATTAAATTCCACGCATGCATGACTATGTCAAAATGACCCCAACTATTATATACAACTAAACCTACTAAGTAAAAAGAAAAAGGGCCCCGAGGACTGCCTTCTGTCCTTCAGTCCCTGGAGCCTAGGTGGGGCAGCAGAGAAGCTGGCTCCCTGGCAGAGGGGAGGGGAGCAGGTGGGCCCAGTTGGCCAGGACGGCTCCAGCAGACTCAGCCAAACAGTGGGGGCACCACGGGCTCACGCTCACACCTCCACGACCTCTTGCAGTGTGGGCTCTGAGATCTGGACACGAGGGCCAATGCTGTGGTCCCTGAGCTTGGGGAAAACGCTGTGGGGCCTATGTAGGAGGAGCAGCACCAACGGCACATTGAACCCACAGGAACTGGCTCCAGGCAGGGCTGTAACCACCCTGCTCCACAGGAGCAGTGTCCACAGAGCCCACCTGCTTCCCTGCCACTAAGGTTTGGATGCGACATGAGCACATTCCCCAGGGTTCCAGAGTCGTCATCAGCGTGGAGTTGCTGAAAAGTGCTGGGAGTTGCTAAGAGATGAAGCCTAGAGGGACGCCACAGAAAGTACCTTACAAAGGATTAAGGCAGCTCTGGTGGGACCCATGTCGGCCCTCAAGAGATGTCTGTCAAAAAGAACAAGCTTGATGACTCCCCAGCTGCCCTCTAGCTTTCTGTCTGACCATATGAGCTCTCCCTCCAGCAGGCACCCCTGCAACTGTGGTGCTATCCATCATGAGGTGATATAGCCATGGGAGTGCTTACCAGAGCACTTATTTTGACTTCTGGTCTCTTTTCTTGATAAGTACCCAGCCTCAGGAATTTCATTATAGTCACAAAAAAATGAACTAATACACACTTCTTGCCCAGCATTGCAATCACAACTCCACATGGAGTCAGTGGGCTTGCACATGTGCATTTTGGCAAAGCTCAATCAAAGTTCTATCAAAAGATGAACAGCCCCAGATTTATGTGCAAAAAAAAAAAGAAAGATTACTTTTAAATATTCAGTGTGGCTTAAAAACTTATTCTTCAAGACCTGAGTCCAAATGAGTTCCGGGGGGCAGAGAAGCAAAGGGGCACATTCAGTCTGCAGCAATTACGAGCAAGCGCGTTCACAGGGCCTGGCCTGTGGTGGCAGCTGCCACTGGCTTTCTTCTTCTCAAGAATGCAAATGATTAAGATAGATTAAATACCTACTTTGCTTAAATACTCTTGATAATGAGTTTCTTTCCTTCTTTTAAGGGTGTTTGATGTTGGCAGTTGATGGATCTTGAGTTAAATTGTTTTAATTCAAAACAGCACCATCTGTTGTTAGGATCTGCCGGCACTGTAGAGAACCAGAGGAGGTGACAAGTACGTGATCTGGAGATGTAGGGAGACAGGCAGGTGGCAGGCTGGAAAGCGCTGTGCACTGAAGTCCAGAGATTGGCACTATCCTCCCTGCTCGGCCACTGACCAGTCCCAGGGGCCATAAGATCTGGAATTCCATTTCCACCTCTGCAAAATGAGGCTGGCTTAAAGATTTGATGACGATAACAACGGTAATCAGTATTGGCAACTACAATTGTTAACACATACCATGTGCCAGGCACTGAGATAAGGGCTAGAGAGAAATTAGCCCATTTATGCTCTGTTTATATCTTGTTTAAACTAATTTTGCACAAGTGTGTATACTAATGCTGTCTCCATTTTACAAATGAGAAAACCAGGCTCAGAGAGGTGAAGTAACTTGCCCCAGGTCACATGGCTAGGAGCAGCAGAGTCAATACATGTGTGACCCCAGTTTGTATTGGTAACCAGGATGACAGACTGCCCACAGGCCTATGGGACTCAAGATCCCTGTGATTGCTGTCCCTAGGATCCTCAGTGGCTGCAATCTGCATTCACTGTGAGTCATCACCACAGCTAAAGACAAACTGAGCGCCCTGCATTTCTAGGCTGGACTCACTCTGGGAGGGGCTCTGCTGTGCGGAGGCTTACTGCAAGGTTCTTCCACTGGGCTCTACTGCTAACTCTCCGCTGAATCCCAATGCTGATGTGAGCTGCAGAGTAGAAAAGGCTGAACCAGATCCAGTGGAGAATCCCAGCCTTCGATTTCTGGAAAGGCTAGCTACCTTCCAAGATATGTTTATTCATCTGGAACAATGGTATTGATTGTTGAAAAGGAATGGTCATGCCCCCTTTAGTCACGTGCATGTTACCTTTACCAGCTCCAGCTAGGACTACATGCTTTCCATGGACTGTCAGTCAGTCCAGCCTCTGAGGGATGGGTAGGCTTTCTAATAACATCAGGAGGAGGCAAATGTGAATCTCAGCAATAAAAGCTCTGCTTGCAAACAGTTCAGCTTGCTCTTCAGAAATATTCATTAAGAGGGTAAAGGTCAAGGAGAATATCCCATGAACACCAGAGGAGGAGGGTTTGGCCCAAGGGTTAGGTGCTAGAATCAAGAGTTTTTATTGCCAGAGCCTGGGCAACTTATTTAACCTTCTAAGGCGTCAATTTTCCCATAAAAAAAAGGAGAGAGGGGCTGGGGTGGTGGCTCAGTGGAAGAGCACTTGCCTAGCATGTGGGAGGCACTGGGTTCGATTCTCAGCACCACATATAAAGAAATACAACAAAGGCCCATCAACAGCTAAAAAAATAAAACTTAAAGGAATAGATACCTGCCTTCAGAAAAAAGAAATAAACTCAAAATTCAGAATACATCTGATAGGGTCTGCCGCAGGAACTAGAGAAGAGGGCTCTGCTGAGGAGGGCACAGCAACTGGCAGAGGACACTGCCTGCTGTGGTTCTGAGACTGGCAGCAGCAGAGGGGACTCCCCTCATCATTACTAACATTCCATATATGTGATTTATAGAGTTCTATATATAAACCTCTAATTTAAAAATATTAGGGGCTGGGGTTGTGGCTCAGTGGTAGAGTGCTCACCTGGCATGCGTGAGGAACTGGGTTCCATACCACATAAAAAATAAATAAAGATATTGTGTCCAACTAAAAAGTAAATATTTTAAAAGAATAAATAAAGTAAAGGTATTATGTCCATCTACAACTAAAATACTATTTAAAAAACATTGATTCCCCTATTCTGAAGACCAAATGAAAATATACACTATAAGAGTAAACAGAAAAAAATGATTTCTTTCCCTTTCTTTCTTTTTTTGGAGGGAGTACCAGAAATTGAACCCAGAGTTGCTTTACCACTGAACCACATCCCCAGCCCATTTTTTAATATTTATTTGGAGACAGGGTCTCGCTAAGTTGCTTAGGGTATGGCTAAGTTGCTGAAGCTGGCCTTGAGCTTGCAAAATCCTCCTGTCTCAGCTTCCCTACCTACTGGGATTACAGACGTGTGCCACTGCACCCAGTTAAGAAATAATCTCTTGTTAAAATTTCTTGTTAACAAATATAAACAGGAATTCTGATGATCAGTAACTTAATTTACCATTCATGAAAAATGATTCTCGGGATGTAAAAGTCAAAGCTCTAGGAGACTGATCTCTGTCTCCTAGAATAGTGACTAGCCACCCAATGAGGACAGGGTAAAATGAGGCCAGTGACATGCACAAGGGAGAATGCAAAAGCCACCCGGCCCACAGGCACAGGCAAAGACATAGCCACTGTGGTCGCACGCCAATTGGTGGCGTTACTTCTTCCTCATACTTGCTATATTTTCCAAAATTTCTATAATAAACTTGCCACTTTGATAATTTAAAGTGTTATTTTTAAAGTGATTCATGATGTAACTGAAGGGAAAAAGAAAAGGTCAGAGAAGGACAAAAGGAGAGTGGGAGGGAGGGGAGGAGGAGAGTGCCTAGGCACCAGGTCTGGAACTGGCAAAGTCCTGGCTCCATTGCCTAGAAGCTGTGGCCTGGGTAGGTCAGCTGGCTCACTGGGTTCAGTTTTCTCCTTGGTGAAGGGGGATACTGCCTGTGTCACAGAGCTGCATCTAGGGTTAGAAACAACAAAAGGCGCCTTGCGCAGTGCGTGCTGGTTTATAATGCACAAGCGACATTCTCTCTATTACTGTTCTGAGTTCTCACCCCCTGCACTTTTTCAGTGGCCCTGCACCAGAAGTTCCCAAGGCGGAAGAGCCCATGACAGGTTCTCCTGCAGGACAGCAAGAACAGAGGACAGTGTGGGTAATGCATGGCGCCATGTTCTGGTCTGCAAGCTGAGTCTGTTTCTAACTCTCTGCTTTGCAGTGACGTCTGCTGACCTCACAGCTGAAGGACAATCCTGCATCTGTTTAAATGACCAAAAGCAGAGCATGGTTCCCACAAATTCCATGCTGGAATTTCACCTGTAGAGGCCAGTCAAATAAAGACACCCATTTAATTTTTTTTCATTTCTGTGGAGTTTCATTTAATGAGAAACCTGCCATTAATGCAAAAATAAATTTTACTTAATTCAGTGAAAATGTGTTTAGTAACAAGAAAAAAGCCGGGTGCAGTAGAAGCTGAGGCAGGAGGATCTCAAATTCCAGGTCACCCTTGAGTAGCTCAGAGGCAGAGCACTTGCTTAGCATGTGTGAGGCACTGGGTTCCAACCCCAACACATACACACAGAGAAAGCTTTAATTTGCAGTGCTCCCTCACACCATTTCAAAGGTAATGTGGAATATTTAGAGCTAAAAGTATGCAATCAGATCACAAGAAATAAAAAAGAGGACAAAAAGATATGAATAGCAGGGAATGGTGGTACACACCTATAATCGCACTGGTTCAGGAGGCTGAGGCAGGAAGATTGTGAGTTCAAAGTCAGCCTCAGCAAAAGCAAAGCACTAAGCAACTCAATGAGACCCTGTCTCTAAATAAAATACATAAAAACAGGGGTAGGGATGTGGCTCAGTGGTCAAGTGCCCCTGAGTTCAATTCCTAATGCCAAAAAAAAAAAAAAAAAGGTGTGAATGTCTCACAACTACTTTCTTTTTGTACTAGGGATTGAACCCAGGGGCACTTTATCGCTGAGCTACATCGCCAGTCCTTTATATTTTTATTTTGGGACTCGGTCTTACTAAGTTGCTGAGTCTGGCTTTGAACTTGTGATTCTTCTGCCTCAGCTACCACACCTGGCTTCACAACTACTAAGTTTAAAAGAGACAAAAACATAATGAAGACCAACAGACTTAACAAAATAAAAACTTTAAAAGTTGTGTACATTTAAAACAAAAAAAGGAAATAGCCAAAATCTAAATCAGGCAACAAATGAGGTATATAAATAGAAAAACACAGAAATCCTAATATTAATAATTTTAAAGAAAACAATGGCAAATATTTACAAGAAATACTACAAGACATGTATGTTCCAGAACACTCTCTTCAGCATGTTTTTAAACAAAATACCTAGGCAGCCTATCCATCAATAAGAGAAATGGAAATTACAGTAGACTCATATAACTGAATATCACATGCATGGCATGTACATCTTATGCATGACACACTGAAGGAAGGAAAATTACAAGGCAAAATATCTAGTAAAATCCCACATTTATTTCTTTAAATCATGTGGGTGGGGAAAGTCACCTGCTGAGTTTTCTTCTGTCCATTCTCTTAGATCCCTGCCACCAGGCAATGGCAGTGTTGGTGACCACAGCATTAGAGGAAGGGGGCCCAAGAGCCTTGCATTTTGCAAGTAGAGAAACTTCCCTTCTACTCCGAGGAGCTCTGAGTGGAGGAACACACCCTGCCAATCTCTGCTCTTACTCTCTCTCTGCCTTTATATTGTTTTGTCTCAAATCCAATTGTGAAAGTTCACAGCAGAGCAGGACAAAGCTCCAGATTTCCATGGGACCAAAAAGGAGAGCCCCAAGGAAATATTCAAGCAATCCCAGAAATAAGACACTTGGGCAAGTGAATTGGCAAGTTGTTAATGAACTCCTGAATTATCTCTAAAGCTGCACGTGCATGGATTTGACCCCAAAGAGTGCAAAATAGAATTTAACAACTGAACTATGAGCCCGATGACCACAAAGTTGCACACTAGACACTGGAAGACACACTCGAAACAGATAAGAACAGGTATGTAGTGGCTCTGAAAACAAAACTGAGTTTGAAACTACAACCATAAAAGACTGATCTAAATTTGCAGACTGAGCCCAACAGAGTGGAGTAACTGCTAAAACCAAAAGATCTATCTTATCTGTAGAATTAGAACAGAGTCCAGAGCCTGTAACATAATGTTAAAATGTCCAGGACATAATCCAAGATTACTCAGCTTATAAAGGATCAAGAAAATTTCAATTCACATGGGTAAAGATGCCACCATGGGAGAATTTTCTAACAAAGACATTAAAAAGCTATTACAAAAACATCCCAACAAGTAAGGGCAAATGGTCTTGAAATGAGAAAAGAGAACATCTTAAGAAATAGAAAACATAAAGAGGAACAAATGGGGTATTTGGAAGTGAATTTGATGGGCTCAACAACAGAATGGCGATAACACAGGAACAGCAAATCAACTTCTAGGCAAAAATTACCCCATCAGAATTACCAAGAAAAAAAAAATACAGGAAAACAAAAAAGAACAAAGCCTTCATGAAGATTTGGAAGGGCTAACGTTTGTGTCATCAATGTTACAGAAGGAGGGAAAGTTAAGTCCAGAAAACATAATTGATGAAATATGAAATCTTTCAAGTTTGACAAAGATGATCCTAAAAGTGAGACCGAAACATAAAGGACCCAGAATAGCTAAAACAGCTTTTATAAAGAATCTGGGGGAACTTACACTTAACAATTTCAAAACATTCTATAAAGCTAAAATAAGGTAGAAATATAGATCAATGGAAGACATGCAACAGAATGGAATTAAGAATCCAGAAATATCAACCCTTAAATTTACGATCAAATGATTGGGACAAAGGCATCAAGGCTGTTCGATGGGGAAGAAATAGTCTTTCCAACAATGATGCAGGGGCAACTGGATATTCTAATGTTAAAAGATGATGTCAGATTCTTACACCTTACACAAAAACTAACTCAAATGGATCAAAGATCTAAATGTAAAATGTACACTATAAAACTTTTAGAAAACCTTTGTGACCTAGGAATAGGAAGAGATTTCTTAGACATGACACCAAAAAAAAGCTTAATCACACATACACAAAAACAAATGTTTATATTACCTTCATTTAAAATTGCCATAAACTTAAAACAACCCAAATGTCCAATGGGTAAAGGACAATCTGTGGTACAGTCATAAAATTGGATGTTTGTAAACATAAAAAGGAATCAACCTCTGACAAACACAACCTGGAAAGATCTCAGAGGCAGTGTGCTGTGGGGAAAAAGCCAGATTCAAAAGGATTTTACTCATGACATTCTCCAAAAGACAACAATGTAGTTTGAAGAACAGGTAATAGTTCAGGGGATTATGAATGAGGGGAAGGTATGCCCACAAATGCAGAGCATGAAGGAATTTTTTAAGGGGACAGAGGTGTTCCAGATCCTGATAGATATCTACATGAATCTGTATATGAGTTCAAATTCACAAAACTGTGTGTAGAAATAAAAGCAAAATGTCCATCAACTTTTTGAATGGAACTTTTTAAAGTTACCTCAGGTGACCATCTTACAGTCCTACCGTGTTGGCATCTATATGATGATAAGAAGACAGGGGATCTCAGGTTTCCATTCTGCAGTGAAGAATCAACATCATCACCTTTGAGCTTTCTTAATGCCTATTTATCCCATGGATGCTTGGCATAGAAGGGGCTAAGCCTAGTGTCCATGTAACACCTTCGCATCTGCCCTTCCAGATTCTGAGCACTGCTTTCATGTAATTGGAGTACTAGAGAGACCAAACTCCATCTCCAAGTACCTTTCAGAGCACAGTTTAGAAAGTATTGGGATTGAAATATAGCATAAAGAAATGTGGGTGGGTGGGTGGGTGTGTGTCTTGAGATTATACTTGCTGCAGGGATCTCAGTTCCTTTAGAGGTTTGCATCTCACCTCCAGAGAAAATGACAGAAACAAAACACCATGGCATGTCACATACTTTGAGCTACAAAGGTGAGGCAGAGTGGGAGGTAAATGACATAAGATACAGATCATTAGGATGATGATGGGTACCCATCTGCAAAATAGATGGCAGAAGATAACCAAAAAACAATTTAAAAATGTTTGACTTTATGTGTTTTGGAAATTCTCTCGCCCCCCCCCCCCCCCGACATGTCTTGGTCCACTAGCACCTTGCAGTGATTTAAGGGGAAACCTAGGATTATGTAGTAAAGCTTGTCTAAATCCTGGGCCAGGGGTGGGGGTTAAAAATACTCCTTGACCCAATATTTATTCTGGGCCTCTATCCTTAAGAAATTCTCCTAAATAAAGATATTTATCCCATTGATATTTGTAACAGTAGAAAATAAAATTTCCAACATCAGGAGAATGAGTATGGGAAACCATACTGGTTTTTTAATTTAAAATCTGAACGCCATCTAACAACATCATATAACATCCTTAAAAACATCTTAGGATATAGTAGGGAATGGGATGGGACAGTTGTCACTGTGTATGAAGAATGAATACAACAAAGCTAAGCATATATACATCTACCAGGAAAAGAGGACTAGAAGGAAAGGTAAAAAGTCAAGAGTGGGTAAGTGGCAAGATCTGCTTTGCAGATCCAGTCAACCACCCTCACAAACAAAAAGTTAAATTTGTTTCTATCTTGCAACATTCTCAAGGTTCTCTCTTAGGATACTAAGTAATGATATATAGATTTTTCAAGAAAAAGTTTTCTCTCAGAAGTGGGAAAAAGCATTTCTTGAGTGCAGAAATCATAGCTGCTCTCATTTCCACAGCCACTGGGAAGAATGCTCCTACAGCTGATGGTTAATAAATAATGTGAAATTGTTCACAACTATTCACATCAGACCATTCTTCCTTATTAGAGAAAAAATTAATACGACACATTTGCAAGAACACCACTCCAAAGCAGCTTGGTCTCTATGGACAATTACAGAATGTCAAGCTGTCACACAGAACGCCACTAATAACTAAACTGTTCTTTTGATTCCTCGTAACTTAAAGGTCCCCACCCTCCCAAACTGTCAAAGAGGCCCCTTCCTCCATCTGTTCTATAGCACCATGCCTAACATGAAAGGCCAACAGCAGAACCCTCTGGACCTGTCAGCACGGTTCACCAACCACTCGGAGAAGCCAACCCACTCTGGCCGCTGCCCGTCCTTCATCCAACACCCATGTCACAGGGGTGAAGAACAGGGCTTTGGCAGCATGCTGGGGTGTCACCCCCTTCGCGTTAGGATTCCACGGGCTAACTACACCATTTCTAAACCACAGCCGACTAGCTGTAACTAATTTTTAGGATAATAAATGCACACTGAGTTTTTGCCCTTTAAGCACAGCATAACTGCTTAGTGAATTAGAAATGTGTTGTTAAAAGCAAATAGCAGCAAAGGAGAGCACAAAGTCACCATGGAACCTGGGCAGCAGGGCATCTTCTTCATCTTCCTGAAATGTGATTAAGGGTGACCTTTAAGAGCAGTGGATCAGCCGATCGACGTGGGGGCAACGGCCTTGCCCACAACATGGGGATGGAGGAGTCTACCGCGGCAGTGGGGCCTACCCATCTCCATCTCCCGGTGCAGGAAAAGTTCCTGAGATTTATCTCCATTGATTTTACTTGCAAGAAAAACACATCAGAAAACTGCAACCTCAGCAGGACACTAAAGGTCGGTCTTGGCTTCTTGAGGGATGAACTTGATATCAATAGTTATTAGGACACATTCATACAAGATCCACAAGAGAGATGGAAAGGAGATGCTGGTAATCTTACTTAATCCTGGTGCAGCCCTAAATCAGGCTCTGCAGACTGTGGGAAAAAAATCAAGGAAAAACTTCAGTGTTTCTGAGGTGAGATTCTGTATGCATGTGCTTGTATTTGGAACCAGATGTAAAGCAAGAGCACCGTGGTGACCCCCGAGCCCTGAGTGGGGCAGGCAGCATGCAAGGAGCAGGAGGACAGCCAGATTCAACGCCCACCTGCTCCCTGCAGGTCTCAGGGGCAAGATGGTAAGATGTGGTTGCACATCTAGCAGAGTACCAGGTCAGCCCAAGCAGGAAAACAGCAGAGGATCCAGGACATTTGGACCTTCCAGCCAGAAAGGGCTGAGGGAAAAAAACAAAGCAATCTGAGCTCTCTGCAGCTGTGTACCTCACCTCTAGTTCACCAAGACCGGTTCCTGGCAGCCCAATTCACCGTAATCACACACTGAGTTATCAGTAAAAGCAGAAAATTGAAAACACTGACAAAGAGAAACAAAGGAAATTCAAAGAATCAAACAAGGTAAAATTTCTTCTAAAGAATCCAGAATCGGAGTGTGTGGAGGGGTGTGTGTGTGTTTATAGTGTTTTAATTTTTTTTTTTTTTCCTCAATCCTAACATTAGAGTGCTGGAGTTCAACCCCAAGAAACTGGAGGAGTAAACTATTTCTTACAGCGTGAAAAGGGCCTAATCATACTTGTTACCAACTTAACAAATGCCGAGACATTATTTAAGATGTAATAGAATGCACTTCACTGCAAATCAGGTGGTACGGGTTCTAGTTACAACTAGGTGACATGAGAAACGTCCCTGAAGAAGAGAGGGCAAGCAGGCCTTTAAGGTTGTTAGGATCTGCAAAGGAATGAGGGGAAAATGGTATCCTGGAAAAGAGGCACAACATCGATCAGCAAAAGGGGAATTTGGGAAGTACAGCCATGTCCCCAGTTCAGAAAATGGGGCAATTTGACTAGAGAAGGCTTAGTGTGAGCATCAGATGGAAACAAGAGGCAGTCAGGGTGCCAGGCAAGGAGGGTGGCTGTCAGCAGCATTACCACTGCCCAGTCCACGGGGCTGTGGTTGCAGTTAACCACCTGACTGTGGCTGAATGTGCCCACCAAGCAAAGCCACTCTATTGGAGACCAGGTCCAGGCCTCTTCTATTCACAAGGGAAAGAATAGGAAGAAACCAGTATAGACTAGATATAAAGAGCATCTTTTTTGACACTAAAAGACGCTAAGAGCTCCAACTCTAGCATAATGCCTTCAAAGACACCAAACCCAGACTTCCTACAGCTGCCTGTGCTCAGAGGGCTGCTGGCTGGCCCCCTGCAAGCAGGCTCTACCCCTCAGCCGGGCCTCCCCCAAGCCATCTAAAGTGCCCTCCCCAGCTCCCTGGCCTTTCGGCATGCATGACTCTACCAAAGGACCAAATATCACTACCTGATACGAATTCTCCACTTCTGTCTCCCTAGATGGATGCAAGCCCCATGAGGGAGGCAAGGACTCTGACTTTGCCTCTACATTACGTAATGCCAGTATCTGAGCATCTGGTTGGCACTTGGTAAGTGCCAATGACTGAAACGAGCAGGCAATGGCTTCAATCAGTGCTTCTCCCATCATCACCTGTCCAGGAAACCCTAGGCTCAACACACCTATACACACAACTGCACATCACACAGAGCTTTCTGTAAATGCTCAAATTGATTTTTTTTTCAGCAAAAATGTCAACAAACAGCGTTTTTGTAATCAATTGTGAGGTACATCCATCCCAAATAACATGTTTCTGATAACAGTTAAGATTATCAGGTGGGTGTGGTGGCACACATCTGTATACCAGTGATTCAAGAGGCTGAGACAGAAGGATTTTGAGTTCAAAGCCAGCCTCAGAAAAGTGAGGCATTAAGCAATTCAGTGAGACCCTGTCTCTAATAAAATACAAAAATAGGACTGGGGCTCAGTGGTTGAGTGCTGCCAAGTTCAATCCCTGGTACCAAAAAAAAAAAAAAAAAAAGACTGTCAACTATTTACTAATAAATCAGATTCAAGGTTATTTCCATCACTCATTTGCATTTCAGTATGCTCTCCTAAATGGGAAAGAAAGGAGAAGAATTATAGATAGCTAGTATGAAAGGATTAACTCAAATGCCAAATGTACTATCTAAAATCTAACCAAGAAAGAGGCCTTGTCTCAGTCACGGGCTGAGACTCTCATCTCATCATCATAGCTACAGCCTTCCAAGCTCTATTCTGCCTCCAACTCCCACCTGAGCTGGGTATGAAGATTGTGGAACAGCAAAGCTAAGTGGAAAATGGCAAATACAGGTGTTATGGTTTAGATATTAAGTGTCCCCCAAAGGACCATGTGTGAGACAATGTAAGAAAATTCAGAGGCGAAATGACTGGGTTATGAGCCTTAATAACTCCCCCATAGGGATTAACTGGGGGATAACTATAAGTAGGTAGAGAGTGGTTGGAGGAGGTGGGTCATTAAGGGCATGCCTTTAGGATTATTTTGTCCCTGATGAGAGCGCTCTCCCTCTCGTTCTCTGCTTCCTCATGTTCTGTCCTGATCCACTTTCCTTCACCACACTCTTCCACCATGTCGTCCTGTTCTCACTCAGGCCCAGAGCAACAGAATCGGCCATCTATGACTGAGACCACTGAAACCATGAACCCCCAAATAAACTCCTCCTCTGGTTGCTCTTGTCAGGTCTTTTGGTTACAGCAATGAAAAACCTGAGTAAAACTGGTCAATGTGCCCCAGGTTTCTTTCTGGCCTCCAAATCTGTGCTAACACAGAGATCATTCGCTCCATATGGCTACTTAAACTTAACGAAGATTAAATGAAATTAAATGTTTCATTTCCTCAGTAACAGTAGTCACATTTCAAGTGCACCAAGGTTACACATGGCTGGCTAGTGGTTTCCATACTGGATTGTGAGGCTACAGAACACATCTATACTCACAGAAGGTTCTGCTGAGAAATAAACATGTCACATGCCACACTAAATCCAGAAGAAACCCAATGCAGGAGACCAGGGTACCAAAGCAGGTTCCTTTTCTTGCCATTTTAACTATGACAAGAGCGCTTATGATCAATTGCACCAAAGATGAGTAATAAAACAAACTATGGTCCAGGGAAAAGGGCAACAGGATAAAATGACACGGCTACCATTCAAATTTCTGACTTATTTCACATAGTCCAAACATTAGCTTTTATGTGACAAGGGCAGGATGCAACATGATTCTTACAAGCAGAGGCGGACACCCACAAGAAAGGGAACACCCAGGAACATAGCATGGGCAGGGCCCTGGGGGTCTGGACTCTGAGAGAGTGGCCTAAGACAATTTTACTCTTTTATGTTTCCTTTTCAAGAGGTTGGTTATTTGTTTGCTTCAGGAGCAAACAAAGCACCTTGGAGAAGGAAGATCTGTCTAACCTGCAAATAGCCTCTATTCTGACGTTTAATAGTAAGATTAATTCCACTCAGTGGCTACCTAGTAGTTATGCAAGCTGCATATTTTGAAGTATTATTCAACAGCTTTCGGGATGAAGCCTAATAACTTCATAGAAGTCACATTTCAAAGGCAGAACTTAAATGCACATACACACACAAAAGCTCTCCACAGCGAAACCCAACCAAACCCAAGTGCGGAGAGGCAGCACCGCACTCCAGACTAGCCGCAATTACCTGTCCACTCCATTGTTCTCGAGTGTGCTCCTTACAGATTCCACAGCAGGGCTGCTCGGTAACTGAGGTGGCCTGACTACAGAGAAAAGCACGTAAGGACAAAGAAAGCACCTGGGTGGAAGGTGCTGATTTCTTCAGGATGGCCCCAAGGCTCTGAACACAGCACCCCAGAGAGAAAGGGTCGGAGCTCTGAATACAGCACCCCAGAGAGAAAGGGTCGGAGCGCTTGGGAAACTACGTTCCTCAGAAACGTAGTTTCCCAAGCGCCCACTCATGGAGTGGGCAATTTATAGACACCACCTCAGCCTCATAATCACCCCGAGGAAGACGCTGCTACCAACCCCATTTTACATGAGCTAACGAAGGCACAAAGACACCAAATAACACACCTGAAGTCACAAAGCTAGGAAATGGCGGAAACAGGCCTTGGACCCACAGCCTATATCCAGACCCAGGTTCCTAATCCTGGGCCTTACTCCCCACCTTCCTGCCGGCCTCCTCTTTTGTGTACCTTTCAATCTAGGCAAAACAGTCAAGTCTCATTAGCTAAATACAGAGTTCACCAAAGTGTGCAAGATGCACCAATAGTAACTACCAGCTCATTCCTGGGTGGTTCCCAGGGGAGTTCTGATTTCATTTTAGTGACTATACATTTGTTATAATATGTATTTAAAATATATATGTACACATTTGTAATTAATAGAGATAAAGCTTCCTTTTTAAAGGAAATATATTCAAAAACATTAACCTATTTTTAGAGATATTAAGTAATCAAAAAATAAAGACAGCATGGAAACATGGCAAAAAAGATCAAAATGGTAACATGGAATCAAACTTCTTAGATTGGAAATTTAAGAACCTCGTATTTTGGGGATTTCTGTTCCTATAGCCTTTGTTCAGGCTGGCTCTCCCACCTGAAATGTTCTCCCACCCTCTTCCTGCACCCTGGGTGTGCCCTTCAGGATCACCACACACCCTTCTGGGGCTGCCACGATTCTCCTGCTAAGCTCAGCAGGGCCCTCTCTTTTGCCATCCCAAGGTCCCTACTACTTTCTGCCCTGTGCCATGTGGACCTGCATCGCTGCCTTCCTCTCACTGTCCTGGAAGCACTGTGACCGCAGGGCCTTGTCCCATTCTAGGTCCCCCAAGGTCAAGCACACAGCTCTGCATACAGTGGGCCCTTGAGACATAATCCTAAATGACCATGCTGGGACTCCGCTGAGCATTCTCATGAGGAGACAAGATCTGTCATTCCTCAGTTCTGCCAACGAATGACAAAAGGTATCAAACAGCTATTTATGCCCCAACTATTTCTCAAAACGAAGAACTAGAGCAGGAATTTCTTCAGCTCAATCTATACGGAGCTGGACATCCTTCTCTCTCCCATGTTCACCGGGTTTTAGCACAGACTACAAGTCCGTTCTAAGTCCTCCACGTGTGCCCAGCCTCTTATGAGTACTTGATAAGCAAAATACAGTAATTAACCTTGGGACCACTGAAAACCACATGTACAAACAGACTAAATTAATATTTACAAGATCAAACAGGACAGCAAAGACGATTAGATCAAGAAGGATTTAGATGTGGGTCAACTCATACTCCAAACCACAAATGAAATCTGCTATTAAGATGCCTCACACTCACTCTCGGCACTGATAAAGTTGCTTCCAAGACAGAACATTAGGAAGGACAAAGCATGTGGGCTAACATCAATGTACAGAGTACTCCTCATCACCCATCCACTCCCCAGAGCCCACACGGCAGCCAAGACAGGACATCCACAGATGACACAAACATCTCCATCCCAGCCCTGCGGGGCCAGTGACGACCCTGGCAATAGCAACTGCTTACTGCACCCTCACAACGTTCCAGGCTGCTACAGCAAGGTACCAAGAGACTAAGTAACTCAGTCCAGAACACCAGGAACAAGTGGCAAAAACAGCTAGAACATGGCATCGGGCAAGGCCCAAGACTCCACACCTACACTTGTGATTTTACCCTCAGATATAACTAACATAACTGCCACCACAATAATCAAGACATGTTGTCTACTTCGTGTCTTCATTTTGGTAACCTTGTTAAGTAGAGTAAGTGCTGGCACTATGCCTAGTTGCAGCAGTCATGACAGGGAAATGGAAGAGCAAAGCTCAAACCCGAAGGCTGATGCACGGTATGTACACAGCAACAATCTCCACCCCCACAATGAGATGACGTCAGCCAGGTGGAAACATCGCCAACTTCCGATCAGCTATGAGCTGTTCCAGAAGAGCAACTTTCCGACTTCCAAGGAGCAGGGAAAGTGCACATACCATAAGAAAGGACCACTGACCTTGCAGAAGCCGTGGACAGCTTAGCATGACCCCAATCTCTCTCTCTCTTTTTTCTTAATATTTTATTTTTTAGTTGTAGTTGAACACAATACCTTCATTTTATTGATTCATTTTTATGTGGTGTTGAGGATCAAACCCAGCACCTGGCACCTGCTAGGCGAGTGCTCTACCGCTGAGCCACAACCCCAGCCCCATGACCCCAATCTCTAAGGAGTGCCACCCCAACTCCACAGACAGTGACCAACACAGCTGGATCCAGATTATCTCCTGAGAAGCAGAGCAATTGCACACCTAAGCTGAGGAATATGGTGTCCACCTTGCTCCAAGTGTTCCTACCTACAAACAGAAGGGCCAGAGCAGACAGAGACGCACAATGAGGCAGGAACAAGGGACCATGGGGCCTGGAATGCCAAGACTCACAAAGAAGTTGTCCTTGGAAGCGTTTGCCCTTTTGTCCAAAAGCTCCTTTTTGGCTAACTCTAAGTGAATGTTTTCCTTATGTCCCAAAGAGCCTAGACTAAAGCAAGCCTGCATCACTTGGCGAGATCCTCAGCCTGCTTCATCCAATCGGGTGATTTTAAAGGGCTGGGCTTGTTTGGTCGCCTGGACCTTGGCAGAGACAGAGAACACTGTGGAAAGAGCCTAGTGCCGACCACCTCAGAGCTCTTTGGTTTCAGGCAAGGCATTTCCTTTCCCTGAGTCTTGATGTCCTCATCTGACAAGCCAAGAGGGACTACCATGCTCAAAGGACCTGTTCCACAAGGAGGCGGGGAGGGGGCAGTGTCACACATAGGGACAGCACTGGTGAAGGTGTGAAAGCACTCAGTGTACCTTTAAGAGGGATCCCAAATGGGCTGCAGACACACCCAGTGTGGCATTCAAATATTCTCTTACATCTGTAGCCAGCATCCTTCTGCCTAAAATAACCAGGGATAACTGAGGTAGGAGCTCACTAAACTTCAGTTACTCTAAGATAAACATAAGCCAGTGAGAGAGCAGAATTCCATTTTCCTAGATACTAATGAACTAGTGCCTGGGAATTCTGTGCCTGTGACTGTCTAGAAGGTGGTCCCAAGCATCATTCATGCAAGTGAAAAGACTTCCTGAGCTGACCTTCCTTCAAGACTCTCGAGTTGTCAATGCCCTCCTTGATGATGAAGATGGTGGTGATGACGACAGAGACTTCACCATGTGGCCCAAAGTGACAATAATAAGCACAGTACAATTTTCTGTCCTCAAGAGAAAAATACTGTCAAGTGACAGTACTATCTTTTTAAGCACTAAGAATTATATGAGATTTGGTCACCTATTTTAAAAGTAAAAACTTCAGATTGTGAAAACACGTTGAGTGTGATCATCTGAAAGTCAGAAAAAACACGACATAACAGGAACCGCCCATCTGTTCCAGTTTCCTCATGCATAATATAAGGCTACTGGTCCCCCTCTTCCCACTTCACAGAGAGACAAGGTGCATTACTCCTTTTGCAGTAACTTGGAAGGTCAATAAAGGTCACTGAATGATGAGGCTTTCCAAATCCACATCTCTACAGTTTCAGTGAAACTCAAAAGCTAAGGATTTTACAGTCAGCCCCATTACCAATGTCGTATTTCATTTATTTTAAAATCTTCTGAAATCCTGACCGTCTAACAATCACAGTGTCTGAAAATTATCTCTGATAATGTTAGTTTGACAGTTTTGCAGTGGGACACAGAAGAACAACGCACCTTCCAGTCAACGGCATCTTACACTCAATACAGCAGAAACCACTTGGTGAGGGTGCCCGCCACACCATTCACACCACCTCCCCTGCCTCAAGGACTCATGAACCTCTCCAGCCCCATACCGAAAATCCCACTTGACTTGAAAGACAGAAGCAGCAGTGGCAGCCAGCTACAGAACCTCACTGCTGAGAGAAATGAAATTTAACTCACATGTGAAGATAAAAGGGCCAGGTCTCCACCTGTGAAATGTGACATATGGGATCAGAATCCAAACCAGTGCTTTTCCTTTCTTAAAAGCTTTTAACTCAAATCAGAGTGTGCATGTTGGAGAGTCTGGTACCTCAGGGAGGCAAGAGGAAAAACATCATTCTCAGAAAGACTTCAGGGAAGAACGATGGACAGGCATGGGGCTTGGTGAAAGGGAGACAAGCTACAAGTTTAAATAGTAATTTGTGCATAATTATCCTCGCAGGTTGATACAAGATAGTTAGATTAAATAAATTAATCAGAGTACAAATTGTGCTGGCAAGCTCCAGTGCTTCACTTCTCTTAAGACCAACCTGCCAACAGCTCCAAGGCTGCAGCTCACAGCCACCAAATCAGAGCTGGCAGGCAATGGGGCCAAAGAGATACAGTTACTCTCCGGAATCAGAGACAGCAAACTGAGGGGCGGGCGGAGGGAGGGCTCTGCTGAGCCATGACAAGGGAAACCTTAAACACAAGATCCATTACAGCCCGAACACCCACTGTCATCTGTACATCACGGCTGGAAATAAATCCTCAGGAAAGCCACCATTGACAGGCCCCGCCCAACACACAGCTCCAGAGTCTGGTCTGCAGAGAGGAGCTGCTGGGATGCAGGATCTGCCCTGCCCTGCCCAACCTCCCCACTTGGTACTGGAGGAAGGGCAGCAGCGAGGCTGTCTCAGTGTCAGTGCTCACTAGAGCCATCACGCCCTGAGCACGAGCTACGTTCTTCCCCAGCATGAGCTCACTGTCATCCCCATTTGAAGATGGTGAAAAAAACAAAAAGAACAAATTAACAAAACTCAATTGCCATTCCTTATGAAAAGGACCCATGAGCATAAACAGGCCCCATGTGTAAAGATCAGCAGTAAAATGATAAGCAGGTCCCTGGCAGGAGGCACAGTGGCAGAAGCACAACCCTGTTACAGTGCGAACCTGTCTCACCGCACACAGACACAGCAGAAGCTGGGCCCAAGGGAGCCAATGCAAGTTAGCGGGAAAAGCTGCAGAACATACCCTTGATCCACACCTATGGGTGCAGTCAGGCTGTCGTCAGACCAACTCCTGAAGGTCTTCCTGCGCAAGCACACAGGGTCAGGGACTGCACCAGCCCAGTAAATGACACATATCTGTGGAACCTTCCTAACGCACCACCTCTCCCAGCTACATACGCTCCAACCACACTATGTTGCTCAGCAGTAAAATTCAATTTTCAAAGTGTTTCAAAATGCCTCCCTTTATCCTTTCAGAGCAAGGAGTCCCAAGTTCTGATAGCTCTCCATAATGAAAACACAGTCACCCTTCATCAACTGAAGGACTGATACAAGACCCGCTTGCAGACAACCACTTCTGAAACACTAATAGGCATTATAGAAAAGGAAGAAGGGTGGGATCAAAGACACACAGAGGAAGCCTTGAAGGAGGCAAGCTGAACCTCAACTTTGGAAATAAGTTCTCTGTCGGAAAGTGAAATCAGAGCCCAGAAGACCAAGATGCCACACCTGCGGCACACACCTCCTGTGCTACCCAGGAGGGTCCATGCAGCCCAACACAGTTAGAACTGGAGACGATTCCACGGTATAAAATAATCACCCCTCTAGGTCTCCTGCTTTCAGTTCTAAAATTTTTCTTTTCATCCTTATGCTAGTAGTAATTTGCAATGAAACTGATTTGGCGTATTTTGAACTTTATCATTTTGGCTTAAATATTTGAAAATAAACATTTATAGAGTTTATCATGTTAATCACTGCAAAATGTGTTGTATTTTAAGAAGGGTATAAACATTTTATTAATCAAATTCTTTGTTTATAAACTTAGTGATGCTTCTCCCTTCACAGTAATGGTTCTCACTTATCAAAGTCACAAATCATGGGGCTGGGGAAATGGCTCAAGCGGTAGCGCGCTCGCCTGGCATGCGTGCGGCCCGGGTTCGATCCTCAGCACCACATACAGACAAAGATGTTGTGTCTGCCGAAAAGTGAAAAATAACTATTAAAATTCTCTCTCTTTAAAAAAAAAGTCACAAATCATGAAAGAACCTTGATGAATGCTGGGGTTACTCCCTGAAAAGGTATGCCCACAGACTCATGGGCCAACAAAGGCCCAACCACAGACACACAATTAGTACCCAATGTTTAAGTTACTTCTATGAGGTCTCTGCCAAGGGCTAGCTGAAGCCATAGGAATAGATAAGTTCTGGTGGGATCACCTAGATCAGAAATGCTTTCTTTTTTTTTATTATTTTTATTATTGTTTGTTCAAAACATTACATAGCTCTTGACATATCATATTTCATACATTTGATTCAAGTGGGTTATGAACTCCCATTTTTACCCCGTATACAGATTGCAGAATCACATTGGTTACACATCCACTGTTTTACATATTGCCATACTAGTGTCTGTTGTATTCTGTTGCCTTTCCTATCCTCTACTATCCCCCCTCCCCTCCCCTCCCTCCTATCTTCTCTCTCTACCCCATCTACTGTAATTCATTTCACCCCTTTGTTTTTTTTCCCTTTCCCCTCACTTCCTCTTATATGAAATTTTGTATAACAATGAGGGTCTCCTTCCATTTCCATGCAATTTCCCTTCTCTCTCCCTTTCCCTCCCACCTCTCATCCCTGTTTAATGTTAATCTTCTTCTCATGCTCTTCCTCCCTGCTCTGTTCTTAGTTGTTCTCCTTATATCAAAGAAGACATTTGGCATTTGTTTTTTAGGGATTGGCTAGCTTCACTTAGCATAATCTGCTCTAATGCCATCCATTTCCCTGCAAATTCCATGATTTTGTCATTTTTTAGTGCAGAGTAATACTCCATTGTGTATAAATGCCACATTTTTTTAATCCATTCATCTATTGAAGGGCATCTAGATTGGTTCCACAGTCTAGCTATTGTGAACTGTGCTGCTATGAACATTGATGTAGCAGTATCCCTATAGTACGCTCTTTTAAGGTCTTTAGGGAATAGTCCGAGAAGGGGAATAGCTGGGTCAAATGGTGGTTCCATTCCCAGCTTTCCAAGGAATCTCCATACTGCTTTCCAAATTGGCCGCACCAATTTGCAGTCCCACCAGCAATATTCAAGTGTACCCTAAATGCTTTCTATGGCCCTAAAGACTTAGGGAGCTAAGACATGCTTCAATAACTCAAATTTTTAGAAAAAAGAAACTAAAAGTATGACAGGATATAGATATGTTAAGAAATGACAATTTATCTAGAGGTTCTCCTTCGCCAGCACCTCATATAACCTACCCACCTGAATACTTAAAATAAGAATATTGACAGTAATCCTTGTGATTTGTATCAATGTTCGAGAACCCAGACACTCTACACAAAGTTAAGGAAACGTTCTGAAATTCCACCCAAAAATACAGCCATTCTCAGACCATGTCCTCGTCCTGGAGCTGTGACACACTCTCAGGAAGCAGCTGCACAGCACCTACCCTTGTGGAAGCAGCAGAGGAGAACAGAGCAGAAGGGGCTGAAGGCAGAGGCTCTGTGACTCTTCTCGACCATCTAAAGCCTATGAATGGGGGTCACCTTAAATTTAGGAACCCCGGTTGCCTCCCCAATAAACTAAGGCCAAGCCCACCCCAGCCATCAGAGCTCCCAGAGAGCCAAGGAGCATCCCAACAGCTAATGAGAGCCAGCCACTCTACCCTCAGACATGCAGCTCCTGACGCGCCTGATAACTGTAGGGTGGATACTGTCATCAGCCTCATTTCATAGATGGGGAGAAGGATTAAGTTGCCCAAGGTCACGAGCCAGTAAGGGGAGGCCGAACTTGAACCCAGGCACTGGAGCATGACTTAATTTCACCAAATGAGCCTCACCTGGTTGAGGAGATGGTGGGTGTGTCCCTGCTTCAGAACTGTAAAGTGCTAAAATAAGTACAAGGCACCTCTGAAACTTTCACAGTACCCTTTCCCTGCCCTTTTCCTATCTGCCTCAAAATAATCAAGATAATTTGCCTTCTGTTCGTATCCCCAAACTAGTTTAAAAAGAAAAAAAAAAAAACCTTAATATGCATTATCCTTCAGTAAGCCAAATCGTGAGCAGAATCATGAACCACAGTGAGACATTCCTACAGCTGCGTGCAGGAAATGGAACAGAAGAACCACCTCCTCCCCAACCCTCAACAGAGGGGACTTGGAATCCCAGCTCTGTCCCTGACCCCTCCTCCCAAACACAAATGGAACTGAAGTTACACACTGTCTCTGAGGACTAATAAGCTACTTACTGAACTAAAAGTGTTTGGTTAGTTTGTTACCCTGAGAACAAGCCCGGCTAGCATGGGTCCTCCCCTCAGGCCAGGCAATTTGGACTTCTGCTGCCATGGGAAATGGGGCAACGTGGGGAGGGGGCTGCAGCAGCGCTCAGAAGGAACACCTCACCCTAACTTGGGAGGAGTAAAAAAGACTCCTGAATGTGTGAGTAGAAGCAAATATGCAAAAATGAGGGAGTATCAGTCAAGCAATATTCGGAAGAGGGTAAGGCCTGTTTTGGCAGGATGTGGCACCAGGACCATGTGGCACCTCAAGGTAACAAGGTGCCAGAGTGGTGCTCTATGGGAGACAGCCCCAGAGAACCATGGTGTTTGCCTTCATCCTGAGCACGGGGAGTCAGAAACACATCTCAGCAGGAGGGCTATGTGATCAAACTTGCACCTGAAAGGTCACTCTGACACTGCAGGCAGAAAACTAGCAGTGGGAAGACAGGGAGGCCAGGGAGGAGGCTGCTGCCAACGTCCTGGCGAAGGGAGGCAGCTCAGTAATTTGGCAACAAATACCTGTTATTAACAGAGGCATGGAGTCAACCATGGGAGATGCAGTCATTGGGAAGCGCCCTCTAGACTACACCACGATAGTTGCAGGAAGTGTCCCCGTTCCTCCAGGACCCAAGGCAGCTCAGCCAGGCCCTTTCCACTCCGCAACTCCTAAGAATAATGCAACTCTGCGGAGACACCTCCACCATCCTTCCTAGAAAGCAATATGAGCACATCGCTGTGTGACTGCGGAGGACATTTCAGTGTCAGGAGGAAGTCTCAACAGGAAGGCAACATTCCCCAAGACATCTTGCTGGAAATTACTACACTCCAGCTTTGCAAGATGAGGTCCCCAGCACAACATTTTGGCCGAGGATTCCAACAAACTGCCTGCAAGATAATGTGGTCACGCTGTCTGAGCTACTGTGAAAATGCATTCAAATCTCAATGTTTGAGTGCATCCAAGCAATTAAAATTAACACAGTCTCTGTTTGAGACTAGGAAAAACAAAGGACAGGGAGTGGTGGCCTCCATAATCTACTGCTGTTTTGTTTTGTTGTTGCTGGGTTTTTAACATTTTAAAGACGCTTGTAGCTGGCATTTTTGCTATCCAAATCAAGCTTGAAGGTGATCCAGTTAGCAGGAAAGTCTCCACCAGCTCAGTGAAGTGTCTGGGGGACAGGGCACAGGACAGGGGACTGGATAAAGACCCTAGGAGCGCCTCCCATGTGCCCGCCCTGTGCCAGGTGCACTCACTGCCAGAAACAGAAAGGTCCTCAACCCCATCTTGTAGGTGAAGAGGGTGAAACCTGGGGGGGAACCGCAGCACACAGAGCCATGGCAGAGACTTCAGAAGGAAAATGCACTCTCTCCATCACCAAACGGAGCCCTTTGGTGGTCACTTAATCACTTCCTGCTCACTAGGTCCAGTATACCTAGAAGCTTGGATCATTGTGATTCCGATCACAAGCACCACATAGGAGGCACTATTTTTAATCAATGTGTTCAACTCAGGGAAATATACTGAATTATAAAATGTGGTTTTAAAAGGCAAGGTAGACAAATCTTGCTGACAGGACAACTGGATAAAGAGCAGGTGGGCAGCCAGGCAAAGGGAGAAAACACCAGCAACAAGGACCACAGCTGACCCCCGGGAGGCACAAGGTGGGTGCAGAAGGTAAACCTCACACAGGAGAGAGAAAGGCCTCGGGCTCCCAGATCTCAAGGATATTTAAGCAGATGCAGCTGGAAGCACAGCTGTCCTCATCTGTGGCTTAGCTTTCCACGGTCTCAGTGACCCACAGTCAACAGCAGGCTGAAAATACTAAATAGAAAACTTCAGAAATGAACCATTCGCAAGTTTTAAGTTGAGTGTCATTCTGAGCAGCGGGAGGATGTCAGCCACGTGACCAGACTGATGGGGGCACACAGTGCCTGTGCTCCAGGAGCCCTTATTTTACTTAATAATAGACTGAAGCACAAAAGTAGTGATGCTGACGATTCAGATATGCCCAAGAGGGGCTGTGAGTGCAAGCTATAAGTAAAAAGGCAAAAGCTCTCAGCTTAATAAAGAAAGAAAAAAAATCATATGCTCAAGTTGCTAAGGTCCACCATAAGAACAAATCTTCTATTCGTGAAATTATGAAGGAAAAAGAAATGTATGCCATTTTGCTGTCGGACCTCAAACTGCAAAAGTTACAACCTCAGTGCATGGAAAGTACTGTTAAGATGAAAACGGGATTAAGTTATCAGGTCCAATATTATCCGCAGTTTCAGGCCTCCAATGAAGTCCTGAAGTGCATCCCCTGCAGGTGAGGGAAGACGACGTAAAGGGCCCGCCACTCGCTGCACACAAGATGAGAAACATTTTCTTATGACAGAAATAGACCAACTGGGTCAGGTCTTAGATCAGCAGCAGCAAGGAAGTCAGCGCCCTCACGCTGACCAAGTGATCATCCACCCCCCCCCACACACACACACACAAATATAAGATGTATTCTTATGTTTTGTCTTGAAATCAACAACAAACAAGCACAGTCTTGGGCTGGAACAGAGTTAAGGGCAAACTAGTGACGCCAAGGACAAATAAACCAGAACACCATATATCGCTAGCAAGAAATCTGCATTTGTGTTCAGAGTGTGACAGAATTAAAATGCAGCAAGCTATAAAACAGGATGATATTTAAAATACTTGGACAGCCGAGGCACAACTGCCTTTATGTTCAGACGCTTTTCTAGTTAAGTTGCATGTGCCAGTTATGTCACCCAGTCCTCTGTGAGTTATGTTTCTTTCTGAGAACAAGGAACAGTAAGCTGAGGCATTTAAGGCCACTGGTGAAGGAATGGGTGAGACTAGCAGGAGACCCAGGAATTACTAACACCAGGTGCTTTGGGCACTGGACTCCTCTGATCAAGTCAGAGAACTGAATGGAAGCTAGGCCCACAAAGGTGGGAATTCATCTGCTCTGTCCACTGTGTCTACAACAGTGCACACAGTATGTGCTCAATAAATATATACTGAATGGATGGGTTGGGTATGTCCTAGCCAACAACACAGCACCCAAAACCAGTTTGGAAATGATTACAACTGAGCACCTGACAAAAACAGCAATCATTTTTTCACAAGGGAATGCGCGTGCGCGCGTACACACACACACACACACATTCAGGCTGCACACTCATCCCCCAAACTCTAACAATGAGAGAGGCACTGAGGACATGCTCAGTGGTGGCAACTGCTGACACTGGTCTATAATCAGAGAAGCCTACCCACTGAAAGTAACACGTGCACAATGCAGCTCTCCAATCTTAACACAGACAAATGGAGAAAAGAGTAGCTCACGAACCCAATGCAGGACTAAGCACCACTCCTGTTTAAAAGAAAGACAAAGGGGTTGGACACAGTGGCACATGCCTATTATCTTAGCAACTGAGGAGGATGAGGCAGGAGAAGTTCAAGACCCACCTTAGCAAGACCTATTACTTTCAAAAAATAATAAATAAGGGCTGTGGATATACCTGGAGCAGCCCTAGACCCAATCCCCATACCACAGAAAAGAAAGGAAGGCAGCTGGGCAGGCATGGGGGTGGGGGGGTGACACCTGTCCTGACACAGCCATTCTTTGTTGCCCCTCCCATGCCAGAGAAGGCAGTCAGGGACTCCTGGGCAGTTCCTTTCTCTCTGATGAGTTGGCCAGCAAAGATGCAAATTACCTGCTAAGATCCCAATGTGTGTTGTCCAGCGTTTAAAGCAGGCGAGGGCACCTGTCTCTCCTGAGGCCGAGGGGCCTGAATCTACTTTGCTCACAAGGCCGAGGCAATTCCCCCGCGCCATGCCCAAGCCTGGGCTGGGTCCCACTCATTTAGCTGTCATGCATCCCACCTGTCCCTGGAGATTCTGTTATGTCTTATGTATAGACCACTGCTCCTGCCTCCCTCACAGTGGGTCCCTCAAGGGGAAAGGGCAGTATCTAACAGGCCTCAACAGTAAAAGAAACCTCTATTGTTCTGGACACCCACCTGGCATTCTCTTTTCAAGCTGCCAAGATACTGCTGGTCCCACTAAGAGGGAGAGCAGTGTGGCCACACACTAGTCATTCCCTCTAGAAAATGAGGTGCGATAACCTGATAGCTGAGGTTCCTGTGAGCTCTAACTCAGTCCAAGGACGAGTGTGTCTGGAAATATGAGGGGTGGTGCTCAATCACTAAGTGCTACTACGCATTAGATTCCAGTCATCCAAAGCTGACTCCACAGTCCCAACCCTGGAGAAAAAGAGACCTCAGACAGCACACCGCCCAGCATGGCCAGCACATCCACCCAGAGACTGGGGGGCAAAAACAGCTTCAGTCAGCTCTGAAGAAGGGACTGGAGGAGGAAGCAGGAAAGAATGTGCCCATAAAGCTACAGGGCACACCAGGCAGAGGGTGGCAGGCAGCAGGGACAGGCAGCTGCTCAGGTTCCTCGGGCAACAGGGCACCACGAACAAGGCTGGAGGAGATTTCAGAAAGCCTCCAACTCACAGGACAAGACCACAAAGGCACAGGGGGGGGGGGGGGGGCAAGGACAAAAGTCACTGACTTGCCAGACCGTACTAACTGTCCCTGGGGCCAAGTGAGGGTCCTGGGGAATTCCATTCACTTTGTCAAGTCAACAAGGAAAAGCAAGCCAGAACAGCCCAGCAAAAGATTGACCAAGCAAGAAACTGCAGCAAGCTGGGCCTCCCAAAACAAATAAGTGACTGCAGCAAAGCTGGCCGCACAGAGGGAAGGCGGAATGCAGCTTCCAGAAGCCAAGGGACAGCGCAGTGAGCAGGAGGCAAAACAGATGCCCTGACTTGGCCTCCCCTGCACCAGCAGAAAGCCTGACCCCAGCCCAGGGCAGCCTAGAGAACAGGGACGGACTTGGCACCAGCCCATGCCTGTTTCCTCTCACTTCTCCTTACCTAACAAGCACACACATTCTGCGAAAGGTCAAGGTGAAGCAATCTGAACAGACTCCGAAGGGAAAAACACAATCTAAAAAGGAGAGAGGAAGAGAGGCCAGGGCTTCAATTTAACTGGGTTCAAATACTGTTATACTGCACACACAGAACTAACTGACACAAATAATTACTATTCACTAAATGCTACTAGCGTCCTTTCTGGGACTAAAACGTCCTTTCTGACTAGTACTTTCCTAATCAGACGCTCTGAACCACCCTGTGAGATCAGTACTGTGCCCACTGGATGGTTCAACAGACTGAGGCCCTCAGGTATTTGATAACTTTGCCCGAGTCTCAGTCCTAACAGAATAAGGCTTCACTTTGTGAGGGAAACAGGCCAATAAACGAGTGGGTAAAAGCAACAACAGAGGCACATCTTAGAAGGCTTTGCTGAGAAGGTAGTGACTAGGCTGAGCCCTGAATAACTAAGAGAAAAAGGAGGGAGGACATGTGCAAAGTCCCTGGGACAAACAGATCATGGCCCCTTGGAGAACTGCAATTAATTTTTGGAACACAATTGGCAAAAGAAGCACAGGGAGAGTGGGAAGGAGGGGGCTGCACACTGAAATATCTGCAGACAATGACACCGCATCTGGAAAGTGCCCTAAATTACTCCAGCCCCCACCCTACCCCCCCCCACCCAACAAGGAGAGCAGGTGGGGGAGGGAGATGAGGAAACAAGATGGGCAAAATGCACTTGGCTGTTGAAGCAGGGGATGTGAGGGTCACTATCAAGCCCTTACTTTCGTGTATATCTGAAATGGTCCATGACAGGAAGTTTTAGCTTTTCTGTTTCCTCAGGAAGAGGAGAGAAGGGCAGGAGGGAGAGAGGTGGCTAGTGAAGAGAGCCCTGGGCTTCCCTGAGACTGCCAATGATCAACAGGTGATGCATACACTCACCTGGGCAGCTAATCGGGTACCTGCACAATTACCCGAAGACGCAGGACTGCTGGCACCATGCCACAGATGAGGTGGGTAATCTGGCCACAGGTCTGACTGCTCCCAGACCCAGCTTCCTGAGCACTGTTGCTAGAATGCCTCCCAAGAGATGGAAGAGTCGCCAAAGAGCCACAAAATCAGACTTTGATTTTTAATGATCCCTCAAGAGCTGTGGGGAGGAAGGGCAGATGGAGAGCCTGGAGCATGGCCTCAAGCGAGGACCACCAGGGCTCCGCCTGGGCAGCAGCAGGCTGAACGAAGGAGGAGCTGAGAGGCTGTGACGAGGGAAGAGCAGAGCTCAGTCAGTGGGTCTGAAGGTTGCGCGGTGGCCATGGATGACAGTAGAGTCTGGGCATGTGGCTGGACAGGGCCACCCACCACACGGAGTAGATAGGGGTGAGGGGATTTTAGTTCTGGGGTGCTTCTGTCCATGAGGCCCGTGAGCGTCTAAAGGCGAGTGTCCAGCAGGCACTTTCAAACAAAGGCTGGATCTCAGAGGAGATCTAGGCTGGTGACAGTTAGGTGTCATCTTGCAAGGCTGCTAAGTGAAGCCACAGAAGCACTGATATCCCTGCAGCTCTAATCCTAGCCCAAACAACCAAGAAGAAAAGACAAGTGACAAGAGGCAGGACAAGAGACTCTTCCTGTACACAGTGGCATGCGTCCTTCCCACCAGCCTCGTGCAGCTAAGCATGAAGAAAAATGACTTCCTCTCTACCTAACATTCCGGGAAAAGACGAGATAGTGCCCTTTTGAGGCTCTGGTTAAAGTCTACAGAAGGTTCTGGACAAACCACACAAACCTCACCAGTCCAAAAAAAGCTAAACGGAAGAGAGCCAAAGAGGGTATCTAAAGAGCCCCCACAACAGAACAAGTCCTGCGGGGCTGTCAGCTGCTTCTGCAGCTGCGCAGGGGCAGACCACTGAAGCTTAGAGAGAGCTCCGTTCTCCCTTCCAGAAAAACAAGAAGGGGGTTCCAACCTGATTCCAGCAACAATAAAGTAATGATTCTCACAAGCCACCACTAATAAGTAAAACTTCAAAGCCTTGAAATGGAAACCATTTAAAGTACCAGGGTGTCACTTGATCTTCATCAACATTCACACCCGGTGCATTATAAGAGGCCAGGAATGCTGGAGAACTTTTGCCAGGTAATTTTCCACTGAAGTCTTTGAGGGCAGCTGCTCTGCTCTGCCACAATGAGATGCTCTGGAGAATGGATTTCAAAAATGTTCCTGGACAAAAAGGAATGGAAAGACTCCCTCCAGGTCCTGGGTGGCTTTCATTTCATCCCCCGAGGAATCCATCGCTAACAGCTGGACTTTCCCAAGTCAGAGCTGAAAGGGCCTTGAGAGGTCATTCAGTCCAACCTTTCAGTCCACCTACGAGGATGTAGAACCTGGAGGAGAAAGGCAACTGGCATGGAGTCACCCAGCCGGGCCAGGGACGGCCAAGACTAAACATCAGTCTCCAGAATACTCTGCCCAGTGTCCCAGTACACACACAACCTGACAGAAGTGCTGCCGTTAGGATCAAACTGCACATTCACCCGCAAGCACTGCTCCAGGCACCACGAATGTGCTAGGCTCCCTCACCCCAAACGACCCACAGGCAGAAGTGCCATGGCCCACCTGCAGCAGCTAGAGAAGCTAAGCACAGGCAGGTGGCACCCTTCACCCCATCACAAAGCTCAAGAGCTGACTCCACCACTGGTAAAAGGCACCCAAGTGACACCATGGACATGATCCAAACTGGGTTTTATGCTCAAACCATTTCCTAAAGAAACAAACAAACAAAAACCTAAAAACCCTACAGGGTCCACAGCACTTTTTCCCACCAGGTAAGAGGACTACTGGACCCATCAGAATTCCAATTCCTGGGAAGAAGGCCTTATCCTCCTCAGTTTGAAGGGATGATCTGCCTGAAGTGGATATGCCCTTCTCCCCTCCTCTGCAGTCTTCTCATCCCACCTTGCAGTTCTCCCAGGGCCCTCCCCCATCTTTACTGCCCTCGATACCCAACTCCCCACCAAAACTCCCAGTTGCTCACTCCCAGCCAGGCTTCCCTCACCTCCAGCCAGTCTTTCTGCGGAAAGGACCACATCCTTCTGCAGTCTGGCTGCAGAATGCACACCTAAGCTGTTACCTGTCTCAATCTTACAGGGTTTAGAAGTCCAGGAGACGTGTTTCATTTCATTGTTTCTTCTATTTGTTTGTCTTATTCTGTTATTTTCATAATGGCTCCTGGGGTGTCAGGGTTTGAGGGTGGGAGGAAAAAGGAAGGTATGGGGTTCAAGGCTAACCAGAGCAGCCCATACTGCAGTCAAACCACCACACTTTGGCAAGTCCTCTCTGAGTGGGTGCTATCAAGACGAAGTGTTACCAGCCATGCTCAGGCTTCCCCAGGGAGGCACTGTCACCTACAGGAATCTGATTTGAAGAACATCTAGAGGACAGACCAAAGTGAAAGGTGGGAGGCCTGGTGATGGATGGAGGCCACTGGGATGGCGGTCCCTAAGTGTTGGGATACTGCCACCATCCTCTAGGGAGTATCTACCCTGTGCTGGTTAAGTGCTGTGCTTTTGATACACTTCACGCAGTGTATCAAAAGATACACCTCAGAAGAGCTGCTGAAACACCCCCATCTTCAAGAAGAGAAACCGAGACCCAGAGTTGACCTCCCAGCTATCAGGCAGGAGAGATGGGACAGGAGCCAAGGTGGTCCAGCTCTGGAGCCCATGCTCATAAGCATGGAGCACATGCCATCATGAATAAACATGCACAGTACATGCTACCATCACACCTGGTGATACCAGAACACACACATACACACTGCTACCACCTGGTGACACAACCACCATTTATTTGGCACTCACTCTCTGAGAGTCAGCCTAATGCTGCTATTGCTTGTTGTTGCTTTTGCAAAGCTGGGGGTGGAATCCCAGGACCTCACACACATACAGCAGGTACTGCACCACTAAGCTACATCAGCAACTCACTCCATCAGTCTCTTGGGGTTGTTCCACTTGGTGGATTACTGAGAACTCCTCCTAAGGCACACTGTATGCATAATCTCACTCAATCTTCACTACAACCCTATTAGACAAATATTCCCCATTGTATGAATGAGGAAACTAATGCTTGAAAATAATTTTTCCCCTTGGTCAAGATACTGATAAAGCAGAGCACTTTTTGAGGGTGGGAGGAAAGATCAGATCAGATCTCAGGTAGTCTGGCTGTAGAATGCACACCTAAGCTATTACCTGTCTCAATCTTACAGGGTTTAGAAGTCCAAGAGACTTGTTTTATTTCATTGTTTCTTCTGTTTGTTTGTCTTAATTCTGTTATTTTCATAATGGCTCCCGGGTATCAGCCATTTGAGGGTGGGAGAGAAGAGGAAGGTATGGGGCTCAAGGCTAACTAGAGCAGCCCATACTACAGTCAAACCCACCACACTATAGCAAATCCACTCTGAGTGGGTGCTATCAAGAAGGATTTAGGAGAAAGAGCACCTGTAACAATGGTACCTGAAGCTGGGTGTGGTGGTGCATAACTGAAATCCCAGCAGCTCAGGAGGCTGGTGCAGGAGCATCATAAGTTCAAAGTCAGCCCCAGCAATTTAGTGAGGCCCTAAGCACATTGGAAAGACCCTGTCTCAAAATAAAAAGTCTGGGGATATACCTCAGTGATAGAGTATCCCAGGTTCAGTTCCTACTACTCCCCAAAAAAGAAAGAATGGTACCTGAACAAAGATAATCCAGAACACTGACTGGTCCTAAAGTCTTAATGACTAAACTTTGGAAGCATCTAAGTGACTTTCTTTTCTATTACATCCTGAATGGATCAGTGTTCCCTAAACATGGATCAGCCATGCAGAGAGAACAAGTTAGGGATGGGCCTGGTAGCCAGGAAAACAACAAGAACACAAGTGAGTTCTCAGTACTCACAAAGTGAAACAACCCCAAGAGCGATGGCGTCAACTCTGCCCTTTCTAGACAGTGTTTTCATTGTTATCAATGTGACAGCTGCCACAGAACACCTGGTATCAGGTGTAGTTGCTCAAATCAGCCTGACTTAGTCAACTCCAAGAGACTTCTACCAAGTCCCATCCCCTCCTAAACACTGGCTGTTGACTCGGCTCACTTTGCAGGGCACAACAGTGAAAAACGACATGGATGAAACTGCCAACCTCAGCCCTCAAAGAGTTTGTCATCACCACCAACCTAGCCCTATCCTTCCAAATTACCATCCTGGAAGCCAGCCCTGGTCATCATCACACCATCTCAGAGTTTTTTCTCATCTATCAACAGCATTAGACTTCCCAATAATGGCTGAAAATGGAACTGTCCTTACCGTACTTCATCAAAAATACAAGCACACAAGCCACCAAAGGGGCTATAAATTAAAAATTCAACACAAAAATCTTTTATTTAGTCTTTCATTCATTCAGTTAATTTTAATTTCATGCTTACTGTGTACAGTAGTCTTGCTAGATGCCAGCAACTCCAAACAAGGAACAAGAGGGGGGCCACGGTACCTCTCTTCTTCTCTAGCTTACCCTTAAAAGAGGACAAGGTCCCTACAGGAAAAGCTCAGTGCTGCACTGTAGAACACTTCCAACCCTGTCCACTCCAGGATGCAAAACCAGGAAGAGCACCTTCAAACATGGGTGTGGGGACAAACACCACAGTAACATATAGCTCCGCAGTAACTAGATGCTGATAACAGTTCAGGAGGATAGAATGAAGCAAGTATCTTCAGAGTTTCAAACGAATATATCTGAAAAAGAAAGGTTCTCTTTAATTTAAAAAAAAAAAAAAAAAAGCATAGTAAAAATAAAAGGGATAGCAACAGTATCTTGCACTGGGCCCATGCTAACCCCAGCAGAAAGTGATGCTCTGGGGGACTTTGTTGCTCCCAGCATCACCAGGGAAATGCAAAGACCTAGTCTGATTTTCCAGGCAAATACAGTTGGCTCCCTATCTGTGGTCTGCCCATTGAAGATTTGGGAAACTGCTAAGGGAAAATACTGCATCAATACTAAAAATGTTCAAATTTTTTTCCATCAACACCTAAACAATATAGCATAGCAACTATTTACATAGTCCATACATTGTATTAAGCTTTATAAGTCATCTAGAGAGGATTTAAAGCCTATGGAAGGAGCCAGATACAACATCGCGTCAACCCATGATCACAGCTACTGGGGAGGCTGAGGTGGGAGGTCCACTTGAACTCAAGTTCAAGGTCAGTCTGGGCAACACTGCATATGGAAGGATATGCATATGTTATATGCAAATATAACCATTTCATATAAGGGACTTGAGCAACAGAGGACTTTGGCATCCTGGAGACTGGGGTACTCCTGCAAGCAATCTTTCCACTGACACCAAGGGACAACTTTATATGATTAGCCTATTGCCACAAATAAATAAAGTCAAGCCTGAAATTAAAGCCTGGTGACAGGACACTGGGAACAAGAGAAAGGGACCTTCATGGTAAATCTGGCCTAACCCTAAGCAAGTTGGAACATAATAAGTAACAAAGGCTGCACCAACTATTTTATAGCAAGAGTAGTGTTGATGCCAATTATTTTTTGGCCTAGTCAAGAGAGCTTGTCATCCTTCCACAGAATAATTATCTATAGGTGCATAATAGTTAAAAGCTAAATTCTTTCTCCAGTTCAGCACAGGAAAAGTGCTGCTCAAAGCTATTTGACATCATTTACTAAATTAGATTAATTTTTAAATGTGTTATTCTAACAATTATACCAACTCCATGTAATTATTATTCCAACTGACTTTACAAAAATTACAAAAATCCCCTAAAGAAAATAATTAGTCATTAGGCATGCATGAGACTTTTCTATGGCCAACAGCACATAAAACAGAAAGTTCACCACATAACGGGCGGTGTCAAAGCCTTCCCCACACTTCCTTCAATTCTTAGCCAATAGCACAGAAAGCTGACATTGGCAAGTTACCCCAAACTTCACTTAATATATTAATGCACTTACTGGTTTCAAATCTTTGAGGGTAAAATGATGAATGGTGAAAGCTTGAGCAATTAAAAAGCTCTTTTCATTTGCAAGAGAAGATAAACACACATAATTAATTGTTTGCCTCTTTATGTCGCCAGCTGGAAATTGGAATGCTAGCTTATTTCTCCAGGCTATTTCTTGGGTTTATTTATACAGAATCCTTGTCCTGTTCTTCCTCTTCTTTCTGGTTCTTATGGATTCTTATAATCCACCTTAATTCTTTCCCAGTGTAAGGTAAGGCATAAACAACAGTCACATAGGAAATTACACAAATTACACAAATAACAAACAGGCTTTCCCTGCAGCCCTCCTATAAGTAACTGGCAATGAGCAGAGCTGCAAGGATTCTGAGCCAATACACACAGTCTCAGCAGGAAAGAAGCAATGGTTGATTAGTGATGTCTGTCCTGGAAAGAATAATAGCCTGAGGACCCAGGTAACATGCATTTGTTGTCATCTCCATTCTTTGTTAAAGCATTGAAAATTAGGAAAAAACACACAGATAGAATGAATAAAATGTAACATGAACTCTTTCTTGGATGCAACCAAAAGGGGAAAAATTGTTTTCTATAGTTGAAAACCTTAAACCAAATAAGACTAACCATCAAGTTTTAGAAGGCGGAGGGAACAGCAAACTAAGTTAGGAAATCCAAATTTTAGTCCAGCTGGGGAGCTGGGAAGAGGCAGTTCACCGGGCCTCCATTTTCTGGACCCTCCCCGAAAGGCTCAATCTTCTGACTATACTCCTCTGCTTGTGGCACTAGGAAACTGGTGAAAGAATACAGTTACTTTGTAGGAGCATCACCTCACCAGACTGGAGACGTGCCTAAAACTCCACATCTGCTCACATTGGTGTAGGATTCATCACCTGTATTTTTAACCTGTAGCATCTAAGGCAAGAGGTTCCATATACATAATATTTTTTCTTTTCCACCTTGGGGCAAGGGTGAAGATCACAGACTTCTATTTTAATAGCTGAGCAATTAAAATTAGTGAATAAAAATAATTAAACAACCTTCACTCAAATGTTCAGTGTCATCATGTCAACATAATACCAGCTGCTTCCCATGTAGGTCCCCATAACTCATACTTCTGATATCAGCCTTCATCTTCCCATCACTGAAAAGTCCTCGTCACTCTAAACATCTTTCAAGAATTTACCCCCATGACACATCAAAGTGACTTCCTTATCCCAACACCAAAAATCAAGACATTCTATAAGGAATCCAACCAGAAATAAATCCACACCATGAACCTACTGACCAGAATGCACCAACACCAGGAAAACTCATGCAGATGACCCAGAGCACACCTGGGAGAAGCAGAAAGCTCTCCCAGAACAGTCTGAGGGCAGGGCTATTGGCTAAGACAGTGCCATGTCCCAACAACTACACAGACATCTATAATTTTTTTGTCTGCCTGATCCCCTCTGCTATGGTTTGGTTATGTTCAAATGTGTCCCCCAAAGGGTCAAGTGATTCAAACTAAGTCATCAGTGTGGCAATGATGGTGTGGAACCTTTAAGACGTAGGAGCCTAGTGGGAGGTCCTCAGGCCAACTGAGGACACGCCCTCAGAAGAGACTATGGGAGACCAGCCTCTCTTTCTGTCTGATGAGGTGATCTATTTCTCTCATGTGTGTTCCCACTGTTATGATGCCATTCACCCTGAGATTCTCACCAGACTCAGGCAAAGGCCAGCACCTTGCCCTTGAGCTCCTAAACTGAAAGCTAAACACAATTCTTTTCTTTATAAAGTTGGCCTGCTTCTGGTATTTCACTATAAAAAAGAAAAATGAATTAATCGACTGTCTTTTTGGTAACTGCCCAACTCCAATCCCAAGGAGTATCACTTCCTGGCTTCCAGGAGATCCAAGCTGAGAAGCCCATCAGGGTTCAATGCATGCCTCTGAGGACACCTACCAAGCAGGGCAAGGATCCTTTCTCAAGACCTGATGTAGGCTCTGGGAGATCTTCAGGTTTAAGGGTTGCTCAAACCTAAAACACCAGGCCATCTTTTCCAGCACCTGAAGAATATCACACCAACAGTAGAGAAGGCCTTCAGGAAGCAAGAGTGTGCAGATTCCTGCCACACCACCTGCACACCCTGCTTCTCGTGAGCTCAGCCTAATACCACAAACTCCCTGAACATTTTGGTTCCCTTACCCAATAAAGCCTTCTCCAAACCTCAGGTTTTTTGCAGAGGTTTTGTTTTGTTTTGTTTTCTAGCTCCCTTTCAACAGGAAAACAAACACATGCAACAACACATAGCAGACAAACAAAAGGAACTCATCCGTCAACAAACTGTTTCCCAGCTTATGAGCCTAACTGCTCCTGTTATTTTTAGACTACAGTTCAGTTTTCCCTTTACAGTTATTTAAAACAATTAGCAAATAATCTAACAAACAGCAAGCTAGAGATGTTGTTCCATCCATGACCAGACAATGATACACAGGAACAAAAACAATGTGAGTGGCTAAACATTTAGTCCCCAGTCCTTACCCTTCTGGGTGTCATAAACTCCTCTTAAGAATCTGGTGAACACTACGATACCTTCCTCAGGCAAGAATGCACACACCCCAACATTCATTCATAGACTACCAAAAGCTTATGAAAGCTGCTCCCTACACTCAACCTGATTAAATATAATCAATCATCTAGGCATCACTATTAGTCCTCAGATTTAAAAGGACTACAAAATAACTTACAGGAAAATTCTAAAATTTCCAACTCTATAACACTATGTTAATCAAAATTTAAAAAAAAATAAAAACTTATCCTCACTCTCTGCATTTATGAAAGACAAGAACGATTGGCTTTTGCTCTGTTAACTCCATTTATGATGTCTCCTTACCTTGTTGGACCATTTATATGCTTGCAGGAGTTGACTATAGAGGGGAGTTTTGTCCTGCACGGGATCCAGACTTAACAGCCCACTGTTATGAAGAGGATGGTTCTCAGACGGCTTGCCTACCAAGTTGCTCAGACGTTCCAATTCACTGAAAAATAAATAAATAAAGCAAATAAACCTGAGTTCACTTAACTCCAGAGAAGCTGACCATACTGGCTAAAGGCTGCTCTCCAAAATATCCATCAGAGGGCCTGGCAGTGGCACATCTATTGTCCTGGAGACTGGGGAAGCTGAGGCAGGAGGATCACAAGTTCCAGGCCAGTCTCAGCAACTTGAAGAGGCCCTAAGCAATTCAGCGAGACCCTGTCTCTAAATAAAAGAAGAGCTCAGAAGTAGCTCAGTGGTTAAGCACCTCGGTACCAAAACAAAACAAAAAAGTAGGGACAACCAAGAAAACCCCATTATGGGATTTTATCTTAATTTTTAAAAGGGCACCCTGGTGCTATTGCAAAGCAGAAAAAAGGTTAAGGGCACAAAAATCAGCAAGACTGCTGAAATGAGGATTTAACAACTCGAATTAAGTCTCCGCGGTAGGAGGAGACTTTCTGGAATTTTGCAATGGGGTACAACATTGCCTCTCACTAAGGGTTTTAAGACCCACGTGCAAATTCCTCCATTTGGCAGAACAGCAAGTACCTGAATAAATGATGATTATTTATCATTCACATAGGGATAGATTTGTACATGATGCTTCACAGATGGTAACACTTAGCAAAACAAAGAAGAGGTAAAATAAATAAATGGGATGGGAAGACACCACAAAGGGGGCCACGTCAAACAAACACACTTCAGTCTAGCAGGAAAACTCTGGAGAAGCTTGAGAAAGTGAGCCAACAGCAAAAGCAAAAGCACATTGCAGGAGCATGTTCTTAGAGGCCTGTCCCCAACTGCCAACAAAAGACTTAGCACACAGCTTCTCACACTACATTCTTTCCAGAACCTTCAGCTTCCTTCTCCTTGACACTACTGTACAAAGATTTAAGAAAGCAAAAGGGTAATGTTAACATTTTTAAAGTTTCTAAAATGGTGAAGGATTATAATGCCTTGACAATTGCAAAGGAAAGCAAATCAGAAAAAATGGAAATGGAAGCAAAGAACCACCAACCAGGAAATTCCCTCAAGTAGGGAAAGTATTAACTGGCGCTGGGTACCACACCTAAGAACAAGAAGTGAATGTGGCAGCTGAGGAGGGGGATATGATTTATGGCAACTACTGAAGATGGGGTAAAGGTATCCTTCATTTGGCCACCTTCTATCCCAACTCTTTTCGCTCTGTTACTAAGGAGACCAAATTGAAAAAAAAAAAAAAAAATCTGGGCTGAGGATTATTTCAATAGTAAAATACCTGCCCAGCATGCTTGAAGTCCTTGGTTTGATCCCTAGCACCATCAAAACAAATAAATAATCCAGCCAGGAATCTTCCTGGGAAGCACTAACTCCCTTAAAAAAGGAAAGGCAAGTTTGGGACCTAGGGATCTAAGCATCAAGTACCTACCATGTGCTTGGCATTTTACAAACATCTACTCATTTAATTCTTATGAATTAAGACTCGAAGCAGAAGAAGATGACTTTAAGAAAGATGGGCATTTATGATCCCTAGCCCTAAAGGACCACAAATTAAGAGTTGCTGGGGGCAGGGGTTCGCTTAAGTGAACAGGCTGGCTAACAATTACAGATCAGGTCGCTACTGAAGAAGATCTGCTGAACAGGACCAATCAAGGAGCAATGACAGTGCTGGGCAGGTGGTTGAGGAGGAGCAGAGGAAGAAGGAACGACAGATCAGGGCCTGTTTTGTCATGTTGGGAGTGAGGTGAGGTACAACTGATGAGTTCAGGGGCGAGCAACTGGGTCAATCAGTTCCAATGCACTTACCTGGGTCTGAGCAGTGCTGGTCAGGTCCTGTGCGGACTCTCAGCACAGTCTGACCAGACACCACCGGGAGCAGAGGGCCTACAGGTGGGAAACCTGCTAAGCTCGGAGGAGAGGTGGAAGTTCTGGGAAGAGCACGCCGCCTCTTCAGGAACGGACCACCAGAGCCGAGATGAGGGAGGCGGAAAACAGCCAGGACTAGGGACCCCGGAGAATAGAGACCGGGAGGCGGGGCCCGGGGTCAGGGGTCCCCGAGGGGATGGCAGAGACCGGAGAGGACGGCGCAAACGGAAGGGGAACAGCCCTGACCCGGAGGACTCGTGAGGGGTGGGCGCTGCCTGGGAATGGGGCGGGTGCCCGAGCCGGCCCCTCGGCCGGTACCTACTTGAGGTCCCGGTTGACCGAGTGCAAGTTGTCCTGGAAGTGCGCGATAAAGGCCTTCTCCCGGCCCTCCAGCGTCTCCTTGTTCCGCATGCCATCTTTCAGGCAGTCGAACACCCTGCTCACGCTGGAACGCAGCGCCTGGATGGCACTGATGGCCTGGGCGAAGGCCTCCAGATTCACCCCGACGCTCAACACGTCCGCCATGCCTCCGCCCCCGCGAGCCCTCTCGGTCTGCTGCGCGCGCCGCGCCGCGCGCGCTGATGACGTCGCCGGACCGCCGGGAAGTGAAGTGCTCGAGGGCCCCGCCCACTCCGCTGGGGCGTGGCCGGGAGAGCTGCCAGGGCTCAGGGACGGCGGGCTGCAGGCTGCACTTGCTCATTGGTGGGCCGCAAGGAGAGCTCGAGCGTTTCCCCAAGCTTGTGCTTTTGGGAGTCACTAGAAAAGAATTGCTCGGAAGAATGAAGTCCCGGAGTCAAGGATTATAACCCACTGGATAAAATGAGTTCATATTCATAAATAAGGTGGTGGTGGGGTTCTCCCTATTGTGGTATGCTAAAATAATAAATGTCAAAGGAATTTTGAAATTAAAAAATCGCCACTTGGCAGTCGTTCAAATAATCAACTCAGGAATCAACAGATGCTAAAACTTGTGGATAAAAGTGTGACAAAAATTACAGGATATTTGCATAGTCTCAAAATAGATATTAATTAAGAAGGGAGAATTAATGGTTCAATAATTTGCTTCTGGACATAAACCCAAAAGAATTAAAAACCGAATCTCTAAGAGGTCATTGTACACCCATGTTCATGACAGCATTGCTCACAATAGCCAAAGAGTGGAAGCAACCCAATGTCCATCAACCAGCCGGTAAACAAGATGTGGCATCTCCATCCAATAGAACATTATCCAGCCTTACTAAGGAAGGAAATTTGGACACATGCTAATCAGATGAAAATCTCAGGTCCGTAGGTTGGTTGATAGTATTTTATCAGGGATTATTTCATGAATGAAACTTCAGAACATTAGGTTATGTTAAATAAGGCAGTCACAAAAACACAAATACTCTATAGCTTTTTTACAAGAAGAGCTTAGAGTTGTCTCAATCATGTGGATAAAAAGTAACTTGGTGGCCACCAGGGACTGGTTTTCAGTGAAGCCTACACCTTTGGGGAAAAAAAAAATAGGTTGTAGAAGGAAGATTGGGGTTTAAACAAAACCAACAATACACTTTTGGCTCTGTGGAAGGTGAAGCCATCTTCTTTCTTGGTCTTGTCCACTATGGACAGGTTTGTGAAAGTGTGTTGTCCTTTGTTACTAGAGCGCACCTGCCCAAGTCCTTGTGTTTGTCCCTTAGAGGAGCTGAGCTTGCACATCTTGGAGCAGAGAAGGTGAGAACAGGAGTTATGCTATGATGGTGACCTTCAGCCTGCCTTTGTGTCTCGGGGAGGAGAGTTTTCTGGGTTTCCTAGAGGCAGTAACATGAGTCATAAGGACAAGGGCTTCCATGTAATATTACAGCACAATATTGGCAGATGCAGACTTGGAAAAGTTCTGTGGGTGGATGTGGTGTGGTCACAGAGTCGTGTGAATGTAGTAATTCCACTGAACTGGACACCCAAGATAGTTAAAGTGGTAAATTTTGTGTATTTTACCACAATTTTTTTCAAAATCGGTAATGTTAAAAGGGGCAGAGGTGGAGCACTGTGGTACACGCCTGTGATGACAGCTACTTGGCTAAGGCAGGCAGATCCCAGGTCAAGGCCATCCTGGGCAACTTAGCAAGACCTTGTCTTAGGGAGCTGGGGTATAGATCAAGTGTAGAGTGGGCCTCATTTCAATCCACAGTAGTGGGGGGAAAAAAAGATGGGGGACAGTAACTTAACAGTGCCTTCTCAGCAGAGAAACCTTGCAGATACCAGCTCACCAAAGAGGTCAAGGTCGATATCACGAGTGGAGAGGTGCTTTATGTACCCCCAAAATGGCATACTGAGAAGAGCACAAAGTGACTTCTGCAATACTCCTGCCCAAAGTGCAAAACCTAAATTTAACGAGTACTTCAGTCAAGCTCGAATTAAAAGACATTCAACAAAATCACTTACCTGTTGTTTTTAAAAAAATATCTATGTCATGAAAGACAAAGAAGGCCAAGGAACTATTCCACACTGAGGGAAACTGAAGAGACATGACAACCAAATGCCACGGGTGACTGGGATTTTCTTCTGCTGGTCCAACTGGGACAACTGGTGAAATCTGAGTAAGGTCTGTAGGAGAATTAGTATCTTACCCGTGACCATTTCATGATTTGATCAGTTGTTTTGTGGTTATGGAAGCAGATATCCTTGTTTTGGGGAAATACACCCAGGAATGGCAAAAGAGCATCATTTTGTCTCCTTGAAAAAATATAAGAAGATGAGATGTTTACTGAAAGAAAGAAAGATGAGCAAATGTGGTAAAATGTTAGTTGTCGTGGGATTTGGGTGAAGGGTGTACAGGAATTCTTTGTACTATTTTTGCAACTGTAGGTTTGAAATAATGTCACAATACGTTGTTTTAAGTGACTTAATGTTTTAAGGAGCAGGGGAAGCATAAATACAGTCCAGATGGTAAGAAAAGCTTCCATGCTGCCAGGCTATGCTGACCAGGATTTTGAAACTGTGAAGTTCTCAGTCCTACATCCTCAAGAATTCCCCACTTCCCCACAACTCCACTGTACCATCTCAGTTCAAATCCACTTTTTCTGGAACCTTTATAGTCAATTCTGAGGCTGGGAACAGTGGTGCACACCTGTAATCCCAGTAACTGGGAAGGCTGAGGCAGGAGGGTCACGAGTTCAAGGCCAGCCTGGGCTACTTAGGAGGCCCTAGACAACTTAGTGAAAGCCTGTCTCAAAATAAAAACTAAGGAAGGGCTGGGGATGCATTTCAGTAGTTGAGGGCTCCTGTATTCAGTTACCACTAACAGAAACAAACGAAAAACAATTCTTGGGGCTGGGGTTTTTGGCTCAGCGGTAGAGCACTCGCCTAGCACGTGCAAGGCACTGGGTTCGATCCTCAGCACCACATAGCAATAAATAAAATAAAGGCATTATGTCCAACTACAACTAAAAAAAATATTTTAAAAAAATAATTCTGCACAAAATCTGGGCCCTGATATTGCTTTCCAGGAGACAACTCTTAAACACTCTTTAATTCATAGTCTCATGTGAGAGAAAACTATCTGGTGGACTTGGGTTTCTACGGTGGCTTTCGTTTCCTAACATCAGCCTCAGCTTCATGGTGTTGCTGTGAATAACTTTTCTTGAGGGGAAGGAGGGGGATTTCAGAAACCTTCCAGCTGTAGAACTCTATCTGTTACTGATTGTCCCTGAACCTGTTTCCTTTTCTGTAAAACAGGACTAGTAATGATTCTACCATCATCAAGTAGCATTAGCTGGAGCAGCGCTGTGCAGGTAAAGCTTTTGACATTGGCTTGGAATGTAACAAACACTCCGAAGTCACAGCTGTTAGGAAAAGGGGCTCCTGGCCTGTCCACTGGAGGGTTCTTTACACGACCAACCAAGGATTAGTACTGGGGCCGTTCGTTCAAATCATCTCTAGTGACACAACTCTGTTGCCAAGAGCATGTCAATCAACTGTGTCCTCTAATGCTCTATTTTTGGTGGAGGTATCTTTATATTTCCTTTGGGATGTAAAGGTTCTATAGGAAATATTTTTTAACTTTACCAAAGTAAAAAAGAAAGGAAAACATCAGTGTTTGTTGACTTGTTTGGTTTTATCTTGGTTTGTTTATTCTTTCTAGAGAAGGACTAGAGAAGGCATATTCTATTATCATGTTTACTTACCTTTTAAGGATCCCTGGAGGATTGGAAAATGTGATCCATGTTGTGTACCTTGTCCCCATGAGAAAAAAATAAGTGCCCATCTATTTTTGTTCTCACCCATATATACCCATGCACATGAGATTTTGCATACAACTTGAGGGGTCTCACAGCCCAGTAAAGCCCACACATGCATGTCTGGTATAGGATCAAGCTCTGCTGCAAGCACCCTGGGTCTCTAATGCCTGGGGAATGATAGATGCTCAGTGTTCATTTATGGAAGCAATGAATGGGTGCAATATGGTGTGTTTGCCTTCTTGGATCCTCTCTCCAAATTGTTCCGTCCCTGCACGCTCAGAGCTCATCTCTTCTCTCCATTATCCCCAGCCCCCCACCCCAGCTCCCAGCCAGCACACACGAGACTTACCTTTGTCTCCTTCTCTGATTCAGTGGTTTAGACTCTGATTGGTGCAATAAAGTACAAATAGACTTTGCTTCCACAGTCATTAGTTTTCAGGATTTCTCTGTGGCTCCCCTCTTCTGGGAAACTCAGAAATTGATCAGTAGTAATACACATTTCCCCTGAACCTAGTAAGGCGTCTTTTATCACATCAACAGAAAACTTTTCATTTTGGAAAGGAATGGACAAGGTTTCTCTAAGGTGCTGTAAATTCTTGAGAACGTTGGCACTTACATGCCTGCATCTGTGTGTGTTTGTGGGATATAAATTGTTTTAAAGGAGTTCATTTTGAGCAATATCAGATTTTAATTATTATGATCTTATGTTTGGGTAATTGGCAGCACCCTGCTGCTAATATCTTCCAAACTGAACAAGCCATTAGCTCGATGCTATCAACTCAGGAGTATTAGAATAAGCAATCAGAATTAAAGTTGTCAGTATTTAATTAAAATATGCTGCAACTCATATCATATTCAGAGAACATGTGGTTTAAACATTCAGACTGAGAAAATGCCCTCATCAATTAATAATTATTAAGGATTCACTAGATGCAGAATAATGTGTTGATGGTTGGGCACAATGTCACTGGTCAGAGTCAACAAAATCTGCCATGGATAAGCTACAAGGTAGCTAAGCCACCTATTGTAATCAGCACAGCATAACACTTAAGACAGTGCAGGTAAGACTGAGGATTGGATTTGGGTGGCACACAGTCCTGGGGACATAGCTCACAATCAGTCCCTCGATAAACATACCAGCATTTTGCCAACAGCTGGGAAGCCCGGGGTCCAGCTGAGCCTGATAAATATCACTGAAGCTGTCTGAGGTTTGTCACATGCTCCCCCATGATCACCTGGTTAAGGTTCAGAGCATCAATTTATGTTTAAATTGCCTAGAATAGGTCTATTATAATCAATCTAAAACAAGTCTGGTGGAGAGTCCTGTTTGGCTCTCTGAACCTTTTCCTCTTGTTTCCTGCTCATCATAATTCTGATGTGATGTTGATTCTGGTTATGATGACCATGAGAGCAATCATCAAACTCATCCAAAGCCAAAGAGGATTCTGGAGGGCTAGGGATAGAGCTCAGGTGGTAGAGTGCCTGCCTCACATGCCCAAGGCCCTGAGTTCAATCCCAAGCACCACAAAAAAAAAAAAAAAAAAAAAAAATAGAGGGTCCTAGAAATCAGCCTAGATAAGGGTCTCCATCTCAGCCCTTCCAAATCTGTGTTCTTGCATCTAGAGAAGGAGGAAGTGGATTCCCTCCATAGTCTAAGATTCCAAAGACTGTGCTAATTCAAGGAGGAGAATGGGGAGGGAATCATTAGGAATTAACATTAATCATAACCACTGTGCCAGGATTCCTGCACTCCCAAATTTGTTCAGTGGCATCCACCCAATAGAAGGATTAAATAAGAATCCAAATCAAACATGTTCACCCACAGCTTAGGAAGAGAGGCAGACACAAATGGAACAAGGAACCCAATGAGGTTCAAGTGCAAGGTAAGAGAAATGCAGAGAGAAATCTGGACCCCTGGAGAGGATGGTCTGAACATCCTCCTAATGAGGGGAGGCCTGAGACCTTTCTGCTGAGGTAGAGGGCTAACCAGATGAAGTGGGGTAGAGGGACGGGAGGACTGGTGGACTGAGTGGTCTCCCAAGTAAGAAGCAGCATGGTGTATAAAGTAGTGGAGGCTGCAGCAAAGACCCAGAAAGGCCGTGGGCAGAATTGTGTTGTCAGGTTTCCCTTGTGATGGCCAAATACCTGAGATAATCACCTTAAAGGAAGAAAGGTTTATTGTGGCTCATGGTTTGCTTTGTTTGGGGGGTGCTGGGGATTGTACTCAGGGGCACTTGACCACTGAGCCATACCTCCAGCGCTTTTTTATATTTTTATCTTAGAGTCAGTGTCTCACAGAGTTGCTGAGCACCTCGATGTTGCTGAGGCTGGCTTTGAACTTGCGACCTCCCTGCCGCAGCCTCCTTAGCCACTGGGATTATAGGCATGGCCACCGCACCCAGCTAGTCTCCTGGTTTTGAGGGCTTGAGTCCATGGTCAGTTGGTGCTGCTGTCTTTAGGGCTGAGGTGAGGCAGAACATCATGGTGGGGGGGCATGTGGTAGACCCAAGCTGCTCACCTCATGGTGGCCAGGAAGCAAAAAGAGAGAAAGCGTCAGGCTCCAGACAGCTCCTTCAAGGGCACACCCCCAGTGACCCACCTCCTAAAGCTTCCACGGCCTCTTACTAGGGAAGGGATCAAGCCTTCAAGACACCAGCTTTGGGAGACATTCCAGACCCAACTATAGCAGCTTTTGGTAAATAAATGTAACAACACTCACACGTTCACACGTGGCTTCTCTTGAGTAGGTGGAGGCCGGGCAGGTGCAACAGATGGCTTTAAGTGGCAGCACCATGTCTTCAGACCTGTTTCTGAAAGTCCCCTTTCTGGCTGTGAGGGGAGTGTGTGGAAGGGTCCTAGCTGAGAGGCAGAGAGACCAGGGGAGCTGGGGAGACCGTCACCTGCAGAGCAGCAGGCAGAGGACCACACACATAGCTGTATTCTTCCCATCACAGGAAACCAGGAGGTGTTTTAAATATTTTAGTAAATTATTGATTGCCTATTTGGATGCCCACTTAATCAACCACTGAGCGTGTTGTTAGGGCCTCCACTTTCTGCCATGTTCATACGTAATTAAGTACCAGACAGCTGAGGAGTGGACCCTTTTACCGACTCATTAGGCCAAATCAAAGTGGAAGAAACAGTTGGTACAGCCGAGACCACAGCCGTGTGGGGGAGGACCTGCCTGTGACTCTATCCCTCAGCTATGGGGAAGGTGCGTTTTAATCAAGAGGGGCTTGGACTGCCAGCTTCAGAGGCTGCTAACCCTGAAACCCTCACCCAGAACCTGGGAGCCCAAGGCAAAGGCCTGGTTTCCAGGCTCCCAGGGGAGGCCAAGGCACAAGAGGCAGCAGCCCAGCAGGACCTTAATCTCTGGAGCTGCCATTCAGCACCCCTATACCTCCCAACACCCCTCTGCTCCCCCATCCCTAACTCTTAGTAAAACAACCAAAGAAAGCACATGAGGTTCCCAGCAAAGAAGCAAGTCACTCACTTTGAAGCTGGAGTCCAATTTTTTTAACATGCTGCTTTATATTTCCTAATTTCAAAATATATGGTTACTTTGAATTCATAGGATGGCATGATTTGAGCTGTGGAGACATCGGAACCCTTGTATGCTGTTGGTGGGAAGATGAAATGATGAAGGGATAAATAAAATGAGCTTCAGTTGTACAGCGGGATGTTGCCCAGCCTTCAGAAAGAAGGAAATTCCACTCCTGCTACAACAGGGAGGGCCCTGAGGACATTATGATAAGTGGAATGAGCCAGTCACCAAGGGACAGAGACAGCGACTGCCCTTACCTGCAGTATCTAGAATGGGCCATAAAGACAGGAAGTGGAATGGAACCACCAGGGGGTGGCTTGCAGTGTAGGCCACGCCTCAAGGCCTTAAAGACGCATAGCACAGAGGTCGTGGGAGTAAGAAAAGTTTGGAGATTTAACCAAAACCCCCATAAAAATTCCGTCCAGTTCTGGCTTTACAGGATTCCAAGAGGTGTCTAGAATAGTCCAATTCATTGCAACAGAAAGTAAAGCCATGGTTGCCAGGGACCTGGCGGCGTGTGGAATGGGAGTTGCTTAATGGGACGGCAAGTCCACTTTGCGACATTGGGAGCGTTCTGGAGACGGATGGTGACAATGAATTCACTGTGCTTAATACTGCCCAACTCTACACTTCCAGGTCGTCCAGGGCTGGCTGAGGCTCAGCCATAGGCATTCCCCTCACATGCTCAGGGCCCTGGGTTCAATCTTCGTACCATTAAACAAACCAAAAAACAGGTGGTCCAGAGGGTCAACTTGATGTCATATTTATTTGACCACAATTTTTAAAAAGTAAGGAAGAACTGGAATTCATTTTAAGACTATATTTTATTGAATCAGTGCATGTAAAACATTATAATTTTCCATGCAATCAATATTAAAATTGCCAATGAAATGTTGACATTTTTCAATTAAGTCCTTGAAATTCTTTATGTACCTTACAGGGCATCTTAAATTGGGCTGCCACATCGGTTACTTTTTACTTACTGTGCCCAGTGTCCTCATGCACTTAGTGGCTACACTACTGGACAGGGCAGCCCTGTAGTCAAGGCCGAGAAGAAAGAAGTGTGAGTGAGCGGGAAACAGAGGTGGGGCCAGAGGCCTCCAAGTGCTCAGATTCACGGTGATGGACATGTTTGCCCCAGCAGGGCAGGGCCTCTCGCCTCCTTGAGATGGGATGTGGGGTGGGCAGGTGATAACGATAAAGCCACCGTTATTGATGCAGATATTACATTGGATAGTATGTGGCGAGCATCCAGGAAACGATCCAGCTCTCGGTAGCTGCTCTCATAGATGGTGGCAATCAATGGCTATTCATGTTGCCATGTGTCCATGGAGAATAGAGATAACAACAAAAAGGATAGCATACAAACTTTTTTAAAAGCTCGTGATAAAAGAGGGGTGTTTTTCTTTTTCAAAAAATATCTTTACTTTGTTTATTTATTTTTCTTTTTATGTGGTGCTGAAGATTGAACCCAGTGCCTCACGAGTGAAAGGCAAGCGCTCTACTGCTGAGCCACAACCCTAGCTCCAAGAGGGGTGTCTCTGTAAGAGAGTCGTCTTTTAGAGCTACCTAGACCTTTGTAAGGTTATACAACACGTGGGCTTTGCTTCAGAATAATAAAGGAGGGGCAGAGGCAGATGGGAGAAAGGTGAAATTGTTGGAATTGGGGTTCGTGATACTGGGGTTTTACTTTTACGTGTTCAGTATTTTCCATAATTAGAAGTTTGGGTGCTTTTTTAAAAGGTTATTATGGAGTGTTCGACCTGCCTTGAGTTTTTCAGCTCCTAGGCCCCTGGGGGAATGTATTGGTTTCTGGTGACTGCCTGGAAGAAATGTATGGTTCAGGTCGCCTCCTGGGCACCAGAAGTAGCTTGCACCTTGTCCTCTACCATGGTCTTCACCAAAAAAAGAAGAAGATAGTCCTGTATCACCAACAATCACCTCATGTCCCTTAAAACATCACTGAGAAAGTGACTTGTGTTTGATCTCTGCCCCAAACATCAGTCTTGTCACTGTGCTGGGAGGGGATAGTTGACGATCGGCCAGTGGTGGTTGACTATCCAACAGCCAGGGGTGTGTGTGTGTGTGTTTGTGTGTGTGTGATTCATAGTGGATTTGAATATACAAGCGCTAACTATGGGGATCTATTTATCACACTTTTAGTTACTCAAAATGATTATTTTTAACAAATAGCAGGCACGTTGAGATACAACATTCACCCTTTTTTAAAAAAAAAAAAGTTGTAGATGGACTCAATACCTTTATTTTATTTATTTATTTTTATGTGGTGCTAAGGATCAAACCTGGTGCCTCAGGCATGGCAGGCGAACACTCTACCACTAAGCCCCAGCCCTGGCCAACATTCACCTTTTAGAAGTGTGCATTTGGGTGCTTCAGCACAGAGTTGACTATCTGGGTCATAGGTTCCGCCTCCATGGATCCAACAAACCCAGATAGGAAATATTTCTGTAAAAAATATCTGAAGCCTTGTGGTCCTTTTTCCTTGTCATTGTTCCTGAACGATACGGCATGACAGCTCTTCACATAGCATTCACATTATGCTAGCATTACATTGTTCTAGGCGTCATAAGTAGGGTAGAGATGAGTTAAAGTGCACAGGGGACTTGCCTAGGCTGTATGCGAATGCTGTGCCATTCTATGGAGGGGACTGGAGCCCCTGCAGGTTTGGGTGTTCAAGGATCCTGGCACCAATGGCTTCGAGGGATAATGAGACTCACAAAGTTGTGCCACCTTCCCCATTATCTGATTCCAGAACATTTTCTACTCAGTCCCTGGAAACCACAACTCTGTGTCTCTGTGAATTCGCCTATTCTGCAAATTTCATATAAATGGAAATCTACGATATGTGTCTTTTGGATCTGGCTTCCTTGACTTGGCAGAGGTTTTCAAGTTTCTTCTACATGTAACATGGATCAGAACTTCACTCCTCTTTGTGGCTGAAAGGCATGGATAGACCACATGGTGTTCTTCCACTCTACAGCTGATGGACATTTGGGTCGGTTCCACTTTTTTGGCTATTCTGAATAATGCTACTATGAACATTTGTGTACAAGTTATGTGGACATACATTTTCAATTTTCTTTGATATCTATCTGGAAATGGAATTGCTGGGTCATATGGTTACTGCTTATATTTTTGATAAACTGCCAAACTCTTTTGCACAGTAGCTGTATCGTTTCACACTCCTACCAGCAGCACATAAGGGTTATTTCTCTACACCCTCCCCAACACTTTTTATTGTTTCCTTTTAAAAGTACTCCCATCCTGTGAGTGTGAACTGGAAACCTCATTGTGTGTTTTGTTCTTTCTTCAGGACTGGGGATTGAACCCAGGGCCTCACTCATGCAAGGGAAGCACTGAGCCACATCCCCAGCCCTTTCTATTTTTTTATTTTTATTTTTTTTTATTTTGAGACACAGTCTCACTAAGTTGCTTAAGGTCTTGCTAAGTTGCTGAGGCTGGCCTCAAACTTTCAATCCTCCTGCTTCAGCCTCCTGAGTTGCTCCCTGGGTTTATAGGTGTGGTTACTGCACCCGGCTCATTGTGGTTTTGATTTGCCTGATCAATGACTAATCAGGCTGAGTATATTTTCTTCTTCTTATCAGCCCTTTGTGTGCGTTCTTTGGAAAAACGTCTACTTAAATCCTTTGTCTGATTTTAAATTAGGTTATTTGTACTTTTATTGTGGAGTTGCGGATGGACTTCCTTCTAGGAGTTCTAAAGGGAACCTGATATCCCAATGAGCATGACCAAGCAGAAAGTGAAAGCTCTTTGAGATATGGATGATACTGCCCTTTACCCAGATGCGAACCAGCGCTCTACTGACGATACCTGATATGACAGATTTTCATCATGAATAAAACAGATTCCAAGTATCGCCAAACCCTTTCCATTACAGAGGACAGAGGGGGAGGGGATGCCACTCCTGTATAAACCTAGGGTGCTGTGAGCCCCTGCTGGCACCTGGCTGAGCCATGCTCCCTGGAACCTACCAGGAGACGCATGAACGCACGTCAACCCACACTCAAGTGCTAGGAGGTGGAGGGCCCGAGTGCCGAGCCCGGGTTCGAGGAGGCCTTGGAGAGGGAGAGTTGCCTGATGTGAGCGGGTCAGAGAGGACTCACAGAGCAGGTGGCATTGCGGTCAGTTCAGCCATTCTCATCCTCCACAGCACAATCTGAGGATCCGCAGATTGATCCTCAAACATGCATCCAATAAATATTGATTAATTGAATTCTCCATGCCAGGCACGATCCGGACCCCAGGGACGCAGCAGGACACTTAATTAGACAGTCAGTGCTTCACAGGACCCACATCCCACTGAGGGAAAGCAGCTGATACGGAAGAATAGATGTATCTATAATGTGTCCGGGAGTGAGACACGTTAGAGAGAGAGGAAAGCAGGGTGACGGGAGGAGTGACAAGGAGCTGGCCGTTTCCGTAAGTTGTTCTGATAAAGAGACCTTCCGGCAGCCACCCATGTGACGCTGGGGTCCACTGAGCTGTGGGGTTGTCTGCGGGAAGGGCATCCAAGCCGAAGGAACAGCAGGTGCAAAGTCTGGAGGAAGGGGCCCAAGAGGAGGAAGGAGAGCAGGGAGGCTGCAGCCCAGAGCGGGAGGGAGAAGGGAGGGAGCTGAGGACAGACTGACAAAGTGGTGGGCAGCCAGGTCCCACGGATGGAGCTTTCGGGCCACTGCATACCATGGCCCGATCACCCCTGGGCCACCGTGGCTTTGCGCTGCCGCAGCTCACGAAGCCATTATCCCAGTCCCTGCACGTTGTTTCTCACAGGCTTGTCTCTTTTCCATAGAGAGCAGAAATGGCTGGAGCAGAAGGTCTGAGGGCTCCTTGGAGGGCGGTGGGGTGGGCATGGCCCGCAGCCCGTTCCCCTTGAGAGCCTCTCCACTAATTGGAATCTGGTGCTCAGCCAAGTCCTCCCTCTGAGAGAGATGCGTGGCACAGAGGTGGTGGAAGCAAGAGAAGGGCTGAGATTCCAACAAAACCTACAAAACCTTGCCCGAGGTTCAAGACATCCGTCCTCCTGTCTCTCTGTCCTTCAGTGTGGGTAGGTCCCCCCACCCCAAACAAAGAAAGCACCTGCCCAAAGTCCTCTTGTTCTCTCCTCAGAGGGGCTGAGCATGCTTAGCTCGGAGCAAAGAAGATGAGAGCAGGAAAAACGTCATGCCAGTGACCTTCAACTCACCTTCATGTCAATGGGAGAAGAGTCCTTCTGGGTTTTCCAGGGACAACAAGAAGAACCAGAAACATGAACGCTGTAAGGAGGAAGATTTCAGCCTAACGCTGCAAAGGACTTCCTCCAGTCAGAAAGACAGTGAGTTCCCCGACACTCGGGTATTCAAGCAGAAATCAAATGGGCATTTATTCAGGCCTCTATGCATGAGATCCTTGCACTGTTTGGAAGATTGGAAGATTGGACCAGGGCCCTCCCAGAGCTAAGGTCCTATAATCATATTGCATTGATTGTATTGCCGTTCTTGTAGGTTAAAAGCAAGACTGTGACTGAGAACCCTGAAGAACAACTTGAAGGTCATGGACAGGACGCCCTGAGTCTTTTTCCTAGAGTTGTATGCTGTTAAGGGGGCTTTAATTAAGCTTTCCCCTCCGGGCACAGCCAGCTTGTTTTTGGTGAGTGCAATATGCCGTCCCAGAATATGTCAAACTTCATTTGCAAAATATCAGACTGCTGTTTCTTTTCCCAGAGCCAATCTGCAGAGTAATGCGTTCAATAACTTTTGCTCTTTTTGCTCTCAAAGATAGGTCTCTTTTTGGAGTCGATAGCGCAATAAATGCGGAATCTGGTGCAAATTCCAATGGAAAGAAAAGATATTGTTATTTAAAGGCCAAATAACGGCTTAAAATTAGAGTCGTGAAGGCATCGAAAAACACCAGACTTCCCAGATGGCTTGGAGATAATTCACTCTGCACTCAGTCCACTGACACGCTAAAAAAAAATACTTTTGACTCTGTTTCTCCCCAGATTGAAAGTTGGTGCCTGCTTTAAACATATGTGCTTCTCTCTTTAAATTTAGCTCTGAGTCATGTTGTATTACATTAGGAATTCAGCAGGCAGGCACATGGAAAATGTACATCAAAGCGTTTATTTTTAAATTATATAAAAATAAAAATATATATGTTTAAATATATTAGGCTGTATTTTTGCCCAGTTTCAAATGGTTTGTCTCCAGAACAGATTAGATAAAACAATAATAACGATGATGACACTATGATTCTGGAACGCAGCCCATTCTGGAGGATCCCAGAGCGACTTGGCAAATCCTATAGCTCCTAGCCCCCAGCATAGCTGAGCGCGGGATTTGTCACTGAAACCTCCACCTCCACCTCCACGGGAGACCAGGCAGCTCCCTTAACAGCTGCACAGTGGCCTAATTAAGATGCTCCTGCCTCCAGAGTGTCAGGTCTCTGGGCAGAAGTCAGCAAGGGGTTAGGGACCATCTAGGAGCAGAGGCCAGAGGCACACAGCCTGGAGGGACATCTTTAGCTTAGCGTCTGTCAGAGTCCTGCTATAGCAGAATACCCAAGTATGAGTAATTTATGAAGAACAGAGATCCGTGTCTCTCAGTTCTAGAGTCTGGGAAGTGCAAGATGAAGAGTTAGCATCTGGCGAGGCCTTCCTCCTGCCTCATCCCATGGTGGAAGGCAGAGGGGCAAGAGAGGGAGAGAACATAGGCAAGAGCCGGCCACGTTTAGCTTTACACACCTACTCCTTCAATAACGACAGTAACCCATGCATGAGGGCAGGCTCTAAAAACCTCCCATTAGGTCCCACCTCCTGACACTGCGGTACTAGGGATTAAGTTCCAGCACATAAACTCTGGGGGACATGTTCAGACCTAAAGCTCATGGGCTTTAGGCCCAGGCAGACAATTCTGGCTTCAAACCCTTGCTCTGTCCCATCTAATCCATACATTCTTTGAAAAAATGGCGGGGACTGGCTGTGCCTCATTTCCTTGACTGGGAAATGGACAGTGTTTCCCACTTCCCAGGGTTACCTCGAGGGTCACCAGGGATGGTTCATTAGAATCATTTGGTCATTCACCCAGCACATGTTTATCTGAAGGACAAAGTGGTACATAAAATCAACAGATCCACCATCCCAGCCCTCGAGAACCAGAGAGGCAGGTGAGTGATCACAGACATGATGATTTCATCCGATGCAGTGAAGGTGAGGAGGAAGGTTTCACCAAATGGGGCTGGACCTGAAGGCTCAGAAAAGCCTCAGCAGAAGGTCACGAACGCAATGGGCGCTTATAAGTTCCCGTGCACATGTTCTACGGCTGTTGTCACAAATTGCTGCAAAACAAGTGACTTAAAATAACCTACAGTTATCATGTACTGTACAGTTGCAGAGGTCAGAAGTCTGAAATGGTTCTTGCTGGGCTAAAAGCAAGATGCCAGGCTGCGTTCCCTTTGGAGGCTCAAGAGAGGTATTTCCTGGCCTTTCCCAGCTTCTGGAGGCCACCTGCATTCCTGACTCCTGGCCCCTGTCTCCCTCTGCAAAGCTCAGTTGCTCCAACTTTCACTTCCATGGTCCTGCCTCCTTCTTCTGACTTTGACCTTCCTGCCTTCCTCCTGTGAGGATGTTTAAGTTTCCATGGGCCTCCTGCCCAATCCAAGACAATCACCTACCCCAAGGTCTTAGCAAGGTGACCTCTCAAAACTGTAGGACACACATTTCCGTATTTAAAGAGCCTTCTGGGGCTCAGCACAGAACTATATCAAAAGTTTCCAAAGAGAAAATTTCGGGGGTCAGGTAGAGGGCTTCCTGCCATCACCATTTGCAATTGGAAGACATGGGTAGAATTTTCATGATCTCAAGGAAAAAACATTTTCAACCTAGAATTCTTTCATAATTGTATTAATCAAGTGTAAGTATGGACTGACTCCACTGCAGACACCTGGGTCTCAGCACGCTTTCTCCCAGGCACCCTTTCTCAAGAAGCTCCTGAGGATGAGCTTCATCAAAAAGAGGAAGTAAATCAGAAAATGGAAAGCTAGCCAAGTATAGACTCAGAGCCGAAGCAAGAGGATTGCAAGTTCAAAGCCAGCCTCAGCAACTTGGTGAGACCCTGTCTCAAAAAAGGTGGGGGGGTTGGGGATATGGCTTAGTGGTTAAGAAAGGAGAGAAGGAAGGAAGGAAGCGGGTGGGGGGACCGAGAATATAGAAAACAAGATATAACACAAGAGAGAGGCATATATAACATATATAGCACAGAAATCCAGAGCACAGGTGCGCCTTGGCCCACAGGTGCGCATGGGGTCTGGCACAGCAACCAGGCACGACAGGGCCCAGGCAGGAGGACTCAGAGCAAAACGTGGCACTGACAGGCTTCTGGGGTTTTCATTATTTTCACAAGAACGTTAGAGTTATGACAGAGTTTAGATGCAAATTATAGTTACACAGAAAACTAAAGAACACCCCCAATTACTGGCAGAAAAATATAATTGACCAAAAATTGCAATCATCATGCACTGGGTGATCAGAGGCAAACAATATTTATACTGAACATTAATTTAAATGGAATCTATGAAATTGGGAGGATAAGCAGAGCGGGGAGTGTAAGACTCTGTGTGTGTGTGTGTGTGTGTGTGTGTGTGTGTGTGTAAGAGAGTTAAATCTTCATTTTCTAGAGTAGGACACCAATTGGACGATCCTAAGACTGAAAAATCAAGATCAAGCTATGAGTTGCAGGTGGCCGCTTCTGAAGCAAGGAACCAGGTCAGGGAGCAAGACTGACACACAAGCTGGACACGACTGTCTGACTTTTTACACTCTGTACATGTATCAGTTTAACTTAAAATTTTTAAAGGGAAGGAGTTAAGGTTCCCTGAAGAAGGAGAAGGTGGTGGCTCTGGGAAGAGGCAGCCCCTCCCGCCCTCCAGGTCTTCTCTGACTTCAGCCTCATTAAGTCATGGTGGGGGATGATTTCAGCAAAGGACATCAGACCTGCGGGAGGTCCTGAAAGGCCACGTGGCCCTCTGCTCTCTCCGGCAATCACATTGGCTGCCACCCTGAGAGCAGGTGGGGTGGTGGACAGGGCCCTGCGAGCGGCAGGCACCTGTCACTGCTCAGAATCTTCCCAGCAGGCCTGGTGGCCCCAGTGAAGGGGTCAGTGTGGGAGACAAAGCTCCCTGGGACAGACCTGGGCCGGGAGGTGTACAGGGACAGGACACTTCTTTGCATATGGAACCCCATGTCCTCTACCCTCTGAACCCCAGCGGGGTCTGGACACAGTTGCCAGAGGCACTCTGTCCTCTAAAGTCTTGAACTGGCTGTCCAGCCACCCGCTGGGAAGAGACCTCGAAGCAGGTGCAGCCCCTGGCAGGGAGACGTAGGGAACTCAAAGGAATGTGGTTGCTGTCTCCATAAGGCACATGGCTGCTAAGGGTTAACTCCTGGTGCACCCCCAGTCACATGGGGCCACAGCGGGCCAGGATTCCAGGTTCCCAGAGCCAGGAAGGACTGGAGCTGGCCCCTGACAGAAGTTGGTTGTGAAAGGTGATGGACTGGGGACTGGAGAGTGGCAGGGGACCCCAGGTGGGTTCCTCTGCCCATCTTTTGAAGGTGATGATCACCCTTAAGTTATGCTAACTCAGGCACATAAAGCACATTTCAAAGGAGAAGCAATCTCAAAGCAGATGGAAAATCAGAGTGGAGGCCTTGAATGGCAGACTCCTCCCTCCTGAACCCCAAAAGTACTGATTCCCCAGATTCTCCAAACCCATCTTCTAGAATATAATGGGCTTTGTGGGTAACATGTTAAAAAGGGGTGTGTGCTTGTGTCACAGTATGTCTCCAGGATCAAATCATTTGGAAAATGCTAGTTAAACAAAGAAAATGGGCAGGAACACCCCTGGCTCGAAATTTTTTTTGTGGAGGGAATAAGTACTAAGGATTGAACTGAGGGGCACTCAACCACCTAGCCACATCACCAGCAATATTTTGTATTTTATCTAGAGAAAGGGTCTCTAATAAAGAGTCGTTAGTGCCTTGCTTTTGCTGACTTTGAACTCTCAATCCTCCTGCCTCAGCCTCCTGAGCCGCTGGGATTATAGGCGTGTGCCATCAAGCCCAGCTCAGACTTGAATTTTCCTTGTAAATATCCCAAAGGTTATACCTTCCAGAAGTTGAGCCTTTTTTCAGGAAGCCGCACTTGGGGTTAGAGTCCCATGCATCACACTTTGGAAAACACTGGCCAAGTGCCCTGAGTCCCAAGGGCTTGGGCATCCCTCACACCTGCCTGCAACTTATTTGGTCAGAGGACACGTCTATGCTCTTCCTGGCTCCCCCAATCCTTTGTCCAACCTGGAAATCCCAAAGTGTTTGAAGGACAGACTCCTTCTTTTCTTCATGTGTCAGTCATGTGATTTCTGGTATGTGTAGAAGGTGACTTGTTTTTAATTGATGGCCTGACATGGGGAAGAGTTGTGGAAAATAGAACCTCAGGTAACCCAATTCTTCTGATTCTTTTTTGAATTCTTGGGTTTCTCTTCAACTTTCAAAAAAATTATTACGAGAATTTTTAGGCCACACCCCACCCAGAGAATAAAAGTAGTTTCTCTGCCTCTGTTCCTAGAGCCGTTTTTCAAATCTCAAATGATGTATTTATTAACAACCCTAATGCAACCGTTTCATCAAAAGCCCCTTTGCCTTCTTAAAAGAATGTCAGGACCAGCTTGCAACCGGAGCTTCTCATGCAGTCCTGGAGCCTTTGCAGCCAGGCCAAGCTGCTGGTGACAATGGTGATCTCACCGGCATCCATGTTCTCCAAGCTCATTGGCTCTGCACACTGGAGCCTGGTGAGTCATTAACCCCATCTTCCTCATTTATTCATCCATCTGTCCAACATATATTTAATTAAGTAAGTATCAACTCTGAGTCAGGCTCTGAGCTAGATGCTTGGAGACAGTGGTGATCAAGACAGATGTCATCTCTGCCCTTGAGGAGCTGACAATCCAACTTCATAACTCATCATCAGGGACTCCCTCCTGCCAGGCTGCCATGCATGGGCATGCAGGATGGGCATGCAGGGCAATCCCTGCCCAAGGACCACAGGCCAAGGGGGCACATGGGAGCTGAAATCCACCCCTCAGTCCATCCATCCACCAAGTGTCTTAGCCTGTTAGTGCTGCTACAATAAGGTACTTGTAACTGAGTAATTTTTGGCAACAGAAATTTATTTTCTCACAATTCTGGGGGCTGGGACTTCTGAGGGAGGTGCCAGCAGGTCCAGTGTCTGGTGAGGGCTGTTCTTGGGGTTCCAAGATGGCGCCATCCTTTGCAGGGAGCAATGCTGAGCCTTACATTGCGGAAGGGGGAAGGGCAGGAAACCCAAGGCTGGGTGAAGCCTCTTATATAGACCTTAATGCCACTTGCAAGTGAGAAGCCCCTGGGGCCTAATCATCTCTTAAAGGGCCCACCTATTAATGGCACCTCACTGGCAATGCACGGAAGTTGGAGAAGACACACTCAATCCATAGCACCGAGTCAAATGATATGATTCGGGGCTACACTGACATGGGATTGGGGAAAAGCCCCCTTTCCTAACTTGCATAAAGGGGCTGCTGTGTGTTAAGAGCAGTTCTGACTTCCTGTAAGGTGCCAGGCTTTAGAGACCTCACTAGATTAGATTAACTGGGAGTGACCTCATATCAATGATTTCTGGGTTTTTTTTTACTGGGGTCTTTGAATCCCAAAATGGAGCTGAGTGGTTGTTGGACTCATATGAAGGCCAGCAGGCCCACACTCGCTCCTCTGAGAAGTGAGAAAGAGGAGCTGGGACGTTCATTCTCAGCTGCTCAGCTTTGCAAATAAAGATTGCCACCCTCCCTCCAACTGCTAATCCCTCTTAATTGGTACAGGGAGGTAACATGGGACCATCAGCAGCATGTGAAGGTGACCCGGCCGCTTTTTACCACTTTCCTTCAGTTTCCTCAGCCTGGGTGTGGGGAACACTCTGTCCTGCGGCATTTGAGGGACCCCTGGAAGACAGTGGAGAAGTGTAATGAATCTTTTGGGGTTCCAAGGTGTGTTCCGTGTCTGAGAGTAAGGCTGTTTGTTGAGCGTGAGCTCCCCGGCTCAGTGCTTCTCGAACGTTAATGTGTAAATGAATCACCTCCATAGCTATTAAATTGCAAACCATGACTGAGTAAGTGCCTTTCTAAGGAGAGCCCAAGTGATGTCCACGCAGCTGGTCACTCAGGTTGTAAGGCCGTAGGGCCAGTGCTTCGGGATGAGGACATCTGAGTTCAAGTCCTTCTGCATGTTCTCCCTGTGCGACGCTGCGTACGTGATTCACCTTTATTTTGCCTTGGCTTTTTTATTTGCAAAACAGAACAAACATCCACGACTGGACATTGTGTTAGACTCATGTGAGCGGATGAGTTCCGGCACATTTGGAAGGACTCCCTCCCTAGTGGCCCCTAATATCTGTCCTCCACCTTTTAAAAAGTAAATATGGTGGAAATCGAGAAAACCTGTGAGACAAAACCTCAGCTCTCACGTTTCCCTGATTCTTGCCACCAAGGCTCCCCCACAAGTCAAAGCTCAGGACGCTTTTGTGGCGCCCCAGTGCACCTGAGGGCTGCGGCTGTGGGGCCTGTGCCCAGTGAGAGGCTCCTGAATGAATGACTAATGTACTTCCGCCAATAACAGTAGCTGTCTCTGGCAGTGGGGCCCACTTTCCCCTAAGGCAGCAGAATTAGAACCTGTGGGAGGTGGGATGGAAAGGAGATGAGAAAAGCTCTCTAGGGCACCCCTTCTTCCCACTTGGGAATCGCGACGGTCCAAAGGAACCTCCAGAAAACTTAATTCTGTCTCCTCTAAGATCACGCATCATTCAGTCTCGCTGCCTCACGTGGCCTGGAATGAACGGAGCTGCCATGGCAGCCGAGAGCCGTTGTCAGCTGTGCCGGGAAGGAAGGTCCTGGCCCTGGGCCCAGCCCTAGAGGCCCCACAGTGAGCATCTCTGCCTTGGGACCTACTGTGGCCTCCTCCTGAACCTGGCAGACCTTTGGCTAGGGACTTACACACCGTGACCTTTGCGCCTCCTCCCGGTCCTGTATCCTGTGGCCGCCACACCCACTGAGGCCTCTCGGCGTCCGTCCACCCAGCGCTGGGCTTCCCACCTTCACCCCCCTCTCCGAGCCAAACTGGGCTGCTCCGCCTGCCTTGCCTTTTCCTCCTCTGTGGGTAGGACTGTGGTGACGGCCACGAGAAACCACACGTTCCCTGCGTGTTTAGCCTCGTGTGGCCCCTGTCATGTGGTTGTTTTTACTGTGTCTGCTATGAGAGCTGTTGTCAGGAGGAAAACTTAAAAACATTTCGGGGAAATAGAAAAAACGTAGCCTCCTGACAGTGTGTCACCATTAAGCTAGTGAATGAATCAGGCAGCCAAGTGTGGCGGCCGCCCGAGCTCTGTGCCTAGCTCTGTGTCAGCGCCGGAGCCCCTCGGTACCTCCCAGGGATGAGCAAAGCCCACACCCAAGGGAGAGCCGCAGAACACAGGGTGGGCCGCCAGGGCTGGGCCGTCTGTTGGCCAACGGGTAAACCACCAATGGCTGTTTTTAAGAGCTGAGGACTGGGAACTGGGCAGAGAGCAAAAGCTGCAAGGGAAATGAGTATGGTACCTCCCTTACCCAACACACAGCTCTCTAATAGGACTGGGTTGGATTCTTTTCTTATTATAAAGTCCTATTTACCTATTAAAGACAACTTAGTGCACAGGGAAAAATGAACACTGTTCACGATTCCACTTTCGACTTGCATGAACTATTAATATATATCCTGTTAGTTTCTATTTACACCTGCACTGGCTGGCCTATGAGTGCGTCCTGGTACTCTGCACCCAGAGCAGCTCCCTGAAGCTGCCTTGACATTCCGCGGATCACTCTCCTGACCTTTAAGGCTAGAGTTAGAACTTGCTCTTGGTTCTCTGGCTGCAGTCTTTTCGTATGTGTGGCCTGTCGTCCAATCAGTCATCCACGGAGCCGGGTTCTCATCTCACCCCCTCTTACCACCTCCCCTGACACCTCCTGGTCCGCGTCATGGTCCTCTCTCACCTGGAGTGCTGCTGCCCCTTCCTCTCCGTCTCTTTATCTCTACTCTTGCCTTCCTATGGTACTTCCTTCTTATGGAGGCCAAGGGGATCTCTTAAAACCATAAATCAGGTCCTGTCATCACTCTGCTGTGGCTGCTCATTGCATTTAGAGTAAAACCCAAACTTGGCAGTCTGCGCAACAGCCGCGCCCACCCCTCTCTCATACCTGTTGCCACTCCCCCCTTGCTCAAGCTGCTCCAGCCTTGCCATCGTTCCTGGAACACACCAAGATAATTCTTCACCACAGGGCTCTTGCACATGCTCCTCCTTCTCCTAGAGATGCTTCTCCACAAATCTTTGAGCAGCTCAAGTCTTTTCCCCATATTCTTCAGAAAGGGGTTTGACTACTCAATCTAAAACAGCTAACTTCCCAAGTCTGTTTTCTTTTCATTCTTTAAACATAATGATTATTATGAAATTATCGTTAACATACACCATGACTTTCAGAGAATCTTAAATGGCAGAATTCCAGACTCTGAGAATCCTAAAATACGAAAAACCAAAATTTCACTGGGATGGGGCCTCTCAGAAACCAGTCCAAGGCCTTCACTGTACAGTTGAAAAAACTCGGCCCAGGGGGTTAAATGACCTGCCCAAGGCCCAACAATCAAGGGGAAAGCCAGCACAGAACTCCGCCTCTGGGCACTGGGGCACAGCTCGGCCCTGCTTGCGTGGTCCCCCAGGCAGCTCCTCCAGGCAGGGCGGTTCTGCTGCCCAGGGCCACACGGTCAGGGGGTGACCACAGGACCTGCTTAGCCAAGCGAGCTCCACTGTCCTTCCACTGGTCTCAGTCATTTTCCTTTTTAAGAAAAAGAGGGTTTCTTTCCTCGTCAAAGTCTCAGAAACCTCTGGGCTGTACACGGTGTTCGCGAAGTGATCTTGAAAACAACCAACAGCTGAGCCCAAACTCAACGACCGAAAGCCCACTCCTGTCACAACAATGACACCAAGGAGGTCTCTAGAGACGATGGCTGTCGACACTGGGTGGTTAAAACTTTCGATGTTACCTGCGGGTCGTGGGTTAGGGCTTGGGCGAAAGCTATCCGTGACAGCTCAGCCCAGAGATTCGCATCTCAGCTCACTTCTCAAACGTAGCCTGTCAACTGCAGCTTCCGGGGACAGGGAAGAAGAGAAAACACTGTCCTAAAACGTTCTTCTGGCACCACATCAGGAACCACGTGTGTTTATAAGGGAGGCACATGCTCCCGAGGAACTGTGGCTGATGATGATATTCCTGCAGGCCGGGATCCTAATTATGATTAAGACCTTCAGTTACACAAACAAAATGTCTCCCTTGATCGCCATGGAACCTTTCAGTTTCACCCCCTGAAATGAATGTTCCCCACTCCTCTGAGGCATCGCCCCCAAATTTAAAAAGAAACAGCCAGCTCCAGATCCTAACCACAGCAATAAAGAAGAAAAAAAATGGGTGAAAGACTGGCTGAGGACAGACATTTGTCCAGGCCTGCAAGGTCGATTACTGAAAGTGATGGCATCCTCACAAGGTAGGGAGAGAAGCCGCCAGAGGACAGCCTCTTAGCCCCCAGCTGTGTCATTGCACCCAGACTTCCGAAGCAGCACTCTCCACCCACATACAGAAAGCCGTGTAAAGTACCCTCGCCTCTGTAATGGCGTGGAGCTGAAGTGTCCCCCAAAAGCTTGGTCCCCAGTGCAATGTTCATATGCGGGAATTTTGCAAAGTGATATTGGCTCATGAGGGCTCAGGCTCATCAGTGGATTAATCCATGGATGGATTCGTAATGGAATGAACTATTGGCAGATGAAGACTGGAGGAGGTGGGGCCCAGCTGGAAGAGAAAGATCATTGGGCTTGTGCCCTTTGGGTCTCTATCTTGTCCCTGACTCCCTCATCTCCCTCCCTCCCTCCCTCCCTCCCTCTCCTTCCAGTCTGCTGTGGGGCGAGCAGCTCCGCTTCGCCGAGCCCTCGTTGGCCCACAGCAGTGGAGCCATGGACTGAACCCTGTGAACTCTCAGCCCAAGAACATCCCCCTCAAGTGGATCTTCCCAGGTGCTCTGTCACAGCAATAAAAAGCTGACAAAGACAACCCTCAAGATGGGAACTCTCATTTCCACTGTGCCTGGATCAAGGTTCGGCTTGGTGGCAGTTCAGTGTTCCTGTGGCTGTTGAAAGAGCCAGGATAAGAGATATCCTCTATGGAAAGTGGCCAAGAGCAGAAGTAATCCCCAAGAGGGACAGACTGTGCTTTCAGAGGCCTCTTTCTTTCTAGTGGGTTTTTAAAAATTTTTTTTTAGTTGTAGATGGACACAATACCTTTATTTTATTTATTTATTTTTATGTGGTGTTGGGGATCAAACTCAGTGTCTAATGCATGTTAGGCAAGCGCTCTACCACTGCGCCACAGCCCTGGCCTGCTAGTGGGTTTTAATATACCCCCTTTCCTTTATTTTCTGTTTCTGGTTGTCTGGTTTTCACATACAGTCAACTCAAGGGCCACAGGAAACCTTGGTGCACAAGGCAATGACTATGCATTTTTTTGCATGCTTTATTTTTTCATAGTTACAATGACAGTATAGGTTATAATGCAAATGACACTATAAATGTGAAAATGAACACTGATAAGCATTGTGAGCTTATTTATGTGTGTGTTCCGTTTCCCTCACTATAGCAAGCAGACTGCTCAGTTTGCCTTAGGGTCTTCAGCACCACGGACAGCACACCCAAGCTCAGCGCAAGGACGAGCAGCAGCAGGTTTAGAATTACCCAGGGCTGAGCGCAGGTTTCCTACAGGAACCCTAGTGGAAAGCTTTTGTGCAAACTCCAGGAGCAGGAGCTGATTGCAACAACCTCACTGTGGCTGCAGTGGAAAGGCCGATTGGGACAGGAGAGGAGACGCGGGAGCAGACTGTGCAAGACTACCCCAAGGGGCATGAAAAACCGCCGAAGTACTTTAAGAGAAGCAATGACTCTTAGTAATAGACACTGTAAAATTCATCCACATTTAATGATATCAATATACTTTTTAATTGCTAACACTTTTACACGGGTCAAAATAAAAAGCAGTCAATGAAAAGCCTATCTTTTCCCTCTGTCTTACCTCAAGTGATCAATCCGTGTTATTAATCTCATATTCATATGTGCAGGGATGCGCGTATCTATAAAGCTTATGTGTTATTTATATATATTTGTATCTAATATACATTCATATATAAATATTTCCCATCCTTTTTGTTAAAAAATAATGAATGCAAGCTTTATACACTCTTCTGTACCTAGCTTTTTAAAATCTAATACAATATATATGGGGAATCTGTCAGCAATGACCATATATCTTGGTTTAGCATTTAAGATATTTCATCCACCCAAAAACTGTTTCCTGCTACTTCTTTGCCCCTCCTCCTCCTCATCTTCCTCATCTTCCTCATCTTCCTCCTCCTCTCCTCCTCTCCTCTTCCTCCTCTCCTCCTCCTCTCCTCCTCTTCCTCCTCATCTCCTCCTCCTCTTCTTCCTCCTCCTCTTCCTCCTCTTCCTCCTCTTCTTCTTCCTCCTCCTCTTTCTCCTTCTCTGTCTTTTCATGGTGGGAATCAAACCTAGAACCTCATGCATACCAGTGAGTGCTCCATTACTGAGTTCCATCCCTGACCTCAGGTCCAAATCTTTTCTAAACTGTGTCTCATATTCCCAGACACTCCTCACTCCACCTTAACACAGGTGAACAATACCTCAGGGTTTCTCCAGAGAAAGAGAACAAATAGGATGGATGGATGCATGCATACATGCATACTGAAAGGATTCATTGGGAAAATTGGTTCATATGACTATGGAGACTAAGAAGTCCCACAATTGACTGGCTGCAAGCTGGAGACCCAGTATCATGACTCAGGCCAAGTCCAAATGCCTGAGAACCAGGGAAGCTGATGGTGTCTGAGAGCCTGGTGGACCATTAGCATAAAGCCTCAAGTTCAAGGCTTGGCATTCTGGGGCCCAAGGACAAGAGTGCATCCCAGCTACACTGAGGATAGAGGAAGCTGTCTTTTTGCTCTGTGTGGGTCACATTGAGGGTGATTTCCGTCACTCAGTCCACAAACTCACATGCCAATCTCCTCTGGAAACATCCTCACAGATACACACAGAAACAACTTCACCAGGTCTCTGGGTGCTCTTTAATCTGGTCTGGTTGACACCTAAAGTTAGGCATCGCCCCGCCCCCACTTAGGTTTAGAGATGCCAGGTTCAACAAGGCTGGTAGGTTGCTTTACCATAGACCCTCTCTTGGCTGCAAGGGTCCTGGAAGGGTTCGGTGCTCATGTTGGCCTTCAGGGGTTGGGGTATGTGGTCCTCCCACATACACCGTTCTTGGGATCTTTCTAGAGCATCACAGGGAAATGTATAGCAGAAGGACATTGGAAAGTGCTGCTTGGCCAGTGTCCTTCTCCCTGGGCAGTACTTGATAAACAATGACCAGCTCCAGATCCCACCTTCCTGCCTTCTAGGTTTGATGCTGACCAATACTTTCCTCTTAATAGTTCCTCCCTGAACAAATCCATTAGGTGACCACTTTCCTGGTCAGTCCCAGGGCTGTCCTCAGGTCACCTTGATTAGACTTGATTATTTCCCAAGACGGAAGGTATTCGTTAGCCATGTCTGAGTTCACATGTTCTATGCTGATTCTTCCTACATCTGCATTGTAAGAGGGGCTTCTGCTTCAAAACCGGAGTGCTCGCCCCAGCTCCCTCATGACCAGCCATAGCGCAGAGGAGTTTGGACTCCACCCTGGGGCTCTCAGTGCTGCCCCACCTCCACCGCCCGTCCTCACACTTGGCAGTACAGGATGTTACTCTGGGCACTGGGCTCCTCTCTCCAGCATAATTGCTAAATCTTTCAAGACAGAAACTTTGCTTTTCCCCCCTCCTTTGTATGTTCTGTATCAACCCCCCACAGTGCCAGGCATACTGGAGCTGATTAATTATTTTTGAAATAACTTTATGGGAAGAGATGGGTATTTATAATCCCTCTCTCTCTCTCTACCTGTCAAGCAAGGACTTGTATTGCTGACTGGCCAGTCTGCAAACCAGAGCACTCACAGGTGGGGATGTGTTTTCTCTGCACCTGCTCTCTCTAACTTCTTGTGCCCTGGCATGCAGCAGGCACCCAGTGAACCCTGGGAGTTGGGGCACAGTCTGCCCATCTATTTGAATATTCACAGAACCACTACTTGTAAAGGCTATGGTCCTTGGGGATCAGGGACTCCAACTCTCCTCACTCTACTGAAACGGAAGCTATCCAAAGGGCATCGTGACTTGCTCACACAGAGCTGGGACTTGAGCCTGGGTCTGCTGGCCTTCCCTGAAGCTGTCCTGGCAACATTGCCTCCTTTGTTGAGTAGGGTTAGAGATGTTCACCTCCTGAGCCTCGCTTAGCTGGGAGCGTGTGTCTAGAGCCCTCAGCGTGGCCCCTGGTGCTGATTGTTTCTAAGCAAATGCCCATTCACTCTGACACCTCATAAGTTCAAAGCAAGGATGCTTCTCGGCACCTCTAGCATCTACCGGTGTCTTACACTTCATAGGGCCCTGCAAGCACGGTGACGATACCAGCTCTCTGACTGCGTATATAAGTTTCATCTTATGACCTCAAGTAAGACTGTGCCCTTTTTAAGGACAGTAGATGTAGACTCTGGCAGAAAACTAAGTTCCCATGTGACTTTGGTTAGATAGGACTCTAAACGTTCCCGTCCCCCTGCCTCAATTTCTCCCTTTGGCTGGCTGAGCTTGGCTGGGGGAAGGAGATGCAGTAAGCCCTGATTGATGCATTCATTAGGACTTGGACAGGGCCTCTGGTCCTCAGAGCCAAGCACTGTTATTTAAAGAACACTGATGGAAGAGTGGAGTTGGGTATTCAAATCGTCCTCGGAGGACCCACAAGGCGGCCAGTCAGTGTAGGGCATTTAGAGAGCTAATTCCTTGCTTCAGTATTTAAGGCCTCTGAAAAAGCTACATCTATCTTCTATGAGGAAAAAAAAATGTTCTTGCATCTTCCTGCTATCTAGAGATTATTTAGTGCTCGGGTATTGACACCACTTCTGTAGAAAGATTTAAAGATGAAAACGCAATGTATTCAAGCGCTGATCATTTTTCACCGTCACTTAGTGACAGGACAGCCTGGAGTCAATTGCAGCAGATTTATCTTTTGTGATATTGATTGTGTGCTGCGGCTGTTTGCAAATATACCTGGCTCCAAATCAAGGGGCACACGAGGGGCGGGGGATGGGAGGCCATCGGGGACCCTGCCCCTGGTTTTCAGCTCTACCAGAGACCAGGTGCATGTTCCCAGAAGGTCCTCGGCCAGTTGGCCCTGGGCAGGCTGTCCATTAAAGGCCTGGTGAGTGACCTGCCGTTTAGTCATCATGGGAAGCCCCTGAGGAATGGGGAACAAACCCCCCTGGTGTCCTTTGTGTCCAGAGGCTTCTTAAAACCATGCAGATGTGGGCTTCAGCCTTCTTGAAGTTGGACTCTCTTCCCCAAAGCTGGGGGTCAGCAGCTCCCCATTTAGGAGATGGCTGCCCTGGGGTGCCACGCCCTCTGCCCTCTTCTTACCAGGGTACAACCTGCAGGCCACAGTGGACATTTCCCATGCTGCCTTCTTACAACAGGGGCCGGGCAAAGCGGGGGGGACTGTCGGAGTGGAGACGGTGACAGTGGTCATTATCCTGCATTCTACAGAGAAGGCTGAACCTCAAAGAGTTAAAGGTCTCGCCCAAACCACCCACCTTTGGCTCCCTCGTGGCTTCCTTCTATCTTAACCCCTTGCTGGTCGCTTCATGGGTTATTTTCCTTCAAAGTCAATTCCAGACCCCAACAGTCTCCCTGTTAGGAGGGGTTCTCACCAGACCTGAAGCTCCTGTTTAGAGAAAATGACAGTAGATACAACCAAAGAAGAAAGAGCAGAAGACGAGCGCCCGGGAGTGGACAGGAAGGCCACACCAGGCCTCTGCCGGAGCCTACTGGGAGACCTTGCTGCTCAGCCTCTGCAGGCCCCGCCGGCCTCACCTGTAAAATGGAGCAACTGGAAACAATGCTGGGATGAGGGCACCCGGGGCTCCTCCTCGGGGCCTGTTCCCTTCTGGGAGGCCCTGAGGTGTCTTCTCTGCAGGGGAAGGTCCTGGGCTTCAGGGACAGAGATGTGGGTTTGAATCCTGCCATGACAAGTCCCTTACCCTCCCGGCCCTCAGTCTCCTTACCTGTACTATTGAGGTGGTTGCCTCTGCCTCGTTGGGTGGCTACGGACTTAATGACCCTGTGGGGTGCGGGGTCAGCCCAGCAGTATGGCTGTTCGAAGCTCAGCCAATACCAGAGCCACTCGGACGAGTTTTGGTGCCTGGCTGGGGTCCCTGGCGAGCTACCTGCTGGTTGAAATCGGGGCTCCCAACCCTTCCCCCGCAGACTGCCCTGCTGAAAGCCGACATGGGCTTCACGATCTCGTGTTCTACAGGAGACACCGCCTGCTTCAGCATGGCCGGGTTGTAAATGCTGAGAATCGCTGAGAAGGCCCATCTCTCACTGTCAGAGAGGCTTCCTTGATATTTAGTCTACATCTGCTGCTCCTAACTCATCAATCTCGCCTCCTCCGACCCGGCTCAGCCATCCTCCCCGCCTCCTGCCACTCCATCGGCTCTTCCCAACGACACCGGTTCTGATACCTCAGTCAGGAGACGGGGGTCTCATTCCCTGTCCTGGCCTAGCCATGAACACCTAGACTTTAGAGACAGGAGGGGCCTTAGAGAGTGTTGAGTGACCTGTCCTCTCATTTTACAAATGCCCAGAGAGGGCATGACCATAACAAGGGCTCTAGGTCAATAGGTAGGAGATGGTCTAGCCTTTTGGAAATAAGACCAAATAAATAATTAATTAGAATGAAACAAGTCTTGGGTTTTAGTAAATAAAATAATGCATGTCACTGTCTTGGTTAAGGCCATTTGACCAGAGTTATGAGCTTAGTCATAGCTTAATGCTGTTATGAGCAGGTCCCCGCGGGTCCGGAAGTGGGCTTCCCCAGGCTAATGATTTATCTCACTCAGTCCTCGCAGAACTTCTCTGAGGTGCTACCATCCCGTTTCCCAGCCAAGAAGACAGGGGCTCAGAGAAGTTTAGGACCCTCTCCACGGTCACAGAGCCAGCTAGAGGCAGAGCTGGATTTCAGACCCAGGTCTTTTTAACTCAAAGCCCATCTATTCCCTCTTGATGACATTTGCAATCTGAAGTCAGGAGGGTGGCCACCAAGCACCAAGGAGCTCAGCTTCCAAGATGGAGGAAGGGAGGGCAAAGTGCTGTTTCCAGGAACCAAGCCACTCGGCCGAGGTGCCCAGGAAATAAGGGGCCGGCAGTTGGTGGAGCTGCTTCTTCTGCACCAAGAGCATCCCCGGGACAGGGATGGGGCTGCTGCTTCCTTGTACCCGCAGCGCCTGGCACAGAGGAGGCGCTCAATAAGCGTTTGGTGAATAATAAATGAAGATTCCTACAGAGGAAGAGGGGCGGCGGTGTGCCACATGGAAAGCATGTCACAGCTCGTGTCCCTCTGCTAGTGCACACCTGGGAGGGTGTGGCTGCACTGACATCACCCAGACAGAAATTATAAATGCTGGCTGCAATTTTACACCAAGATGCTCAGAAAATGCCGTTGAAACCAAGAAGAACCTCGAATCAGCTCCCAAGATGTCCCCTGCCTCGCTGTTCTCAGTTCACCTGAATCACCTTGCCCACCCTCAGCCGTGAGCACCCAGCCCCCTCCTCGGGGAGGCGGATTTGGGAGTCGTGTTTCCTGCCCCCTCACGCGTGCCTGCCTGGTGAATAGGCTCCGTGTCTCTTGCAACACTCACTGTGATTGGCACCTGGTGCAGTGGACAAACTGGGGCCTGATTCTGGGTCACTGGTGCTGCCAGCTGTCTTGTGCATAGTCACGAGGTCACAGGAGTTACCAGAAACTGAATGCTCACTGTTTCAGTCAGCTTTTTCACTGCTGTGACTAAAAGACCTGAAAAGGACAATTTCAGGGGAGGAAAGTTTACTTAGGTTCTCAGGGTTCCCGAGGTCTTGCTCTGCTCCATTTCTCAGGGCTCAGGGGTGAGACAGTGGGAAGCAGCTCACTCTGATAATCAGAAACAGAGAGCGAGGCCTCCACTCTCCAGATACAAATTATATGCCCCCAAAGCACGCCCCCCAACTCCCTCCTCCAGCCACACCCCACCTGCCTTCAGCCACCACTCAGTTAATCCCATCAGAGGACCGGTCCACTGATTAGGTTAAGACCCTCATAACCCAATCATTTCTCCTCTAAATCTTGCTGCACTGTCTCACACATGCTTTGGGGGACACGCAGAGCATAACACTCGTCAAGGTCAGACACCCACCACTGAAGTGCATCCTTTCATTTACGCCTCACATCAACTCCCAAGAAGCAGATGCCCTTGATAGTCCCGTTCTGCAAAGGAGAAACTATGTCACAGAGAGGTTAAGTGACTTCCCAAAGGTCACATAACCAGGAGTGTTAATGCTTGAACTCCAGACTCCCGTCTGCAGGCTCCCGTCAAGTCCATTAACTCAGTTAACCAGCTAACTCTGAGTCTGGATGGGTTGTCCTCTCACTGAGTTGTGAAAGGAGACCTCCAAAATGTCATCTCCCCGGGAGCCCCCACTGGGAATATGTTGTAATCCCTGCCTGTCGCCTGCTAACCTCTTGATTGCTTTTTACTCTGTGTCCTGTATTTTTTTATTTTTTTGGACTCATGTGATCACCTAGAGGGTAGCTCTCTAGAAAAGTGTTCAGGCACAGCACCATCTTCCTGTTGGCTCCCGTGGTGGAGGCAGGTGGCCTCCGAGGCCAGTACAACACTCACTGGGGTGTGAAGTCCAAGAGGACAGGGACCTTCGGGTTGGACACCCACACTGTTGTGGGACCTCAAAAATGCATTTCTATGGGGCAGCAACGGCACTGATGTCCCCAGGCAAGGCAGAGTCTTTCACAGCACAGCACAGCCTGGTCTCCCTGGTGTCCTGGTCTTGACAAGCATTTCCAAAGTCTCCTGTTTCTCTTGCTCTGGTCCAGAAAACCACAAAGGGCCCATCTGTTGGGTTATCCTGACTGTCCTGAGCCCAGAGGCCTTCTGGGGACAATCCTTTCCTGGCCACAGTGCCCACCCCAAGGAAGAAGTTTCTAGCCTCCAAGAGGATCTCATAAAGGCAATTTGCACATTTTTCCCAGGCGGAAGTCAGGCCCTAGTGACCAGTATGGTCCCAGATAGAGTCCCTGGGATCTCCAAGGGGGTCCGGGGGGCTGGGATCTCGCCATTGGACTGCATGCTCCTCCTTCTTGATCACCTTGGCCAGTACCCCCGGCCCCCCCCGCTGAGACTGCTCTCTGCCTGAACCTCTCTTGGCATCAGTTTCACATTGTTCTTATCTCTGGGGAATGCCCTGTTTTAGACTTCCTTCCCGACTGAATTTGCCTTTCTCCCTCGGAGCCCAATCCTATTTTGTTACTTTCCATCCTTGTCTTTAGCCCCATTTGAGGCATCTGCATTACTTCCCTGCCCTTCTTGGTGACAGCAACCCATTAAGGATCGTATGCAGATTTCATTAGCATGCTATTGACACCATCTTCCAGATCATTATTAAAAATATTAAATGGGAGTCGGACGGACCCCGATGGCACACACCGTCCACAGGGACACACTCGGCCGTCTGTCTTGGGCTCTGCCCGTGTGCTCCCTCCCATTTGCAGAGTTCTTTCCCCCTGGTTGGAATTCATTTCATAAGGAAAGTTGCATAATATATAGTGGCAATGACTGGAATAGAATCTAATCTGATCCATAGTTCCCCTGCATTTGTGGGCTCAGCAGAAGAATGAATAAGCTTGGGTGACCTGCCTGCTTTCAATAGGAACTCACATTGCTGGGGAGTTCAAGGTCTTCCTCTTCTTCTGTGTTTCCTTGACTATTTGCATCTCTAGGTTTGCCAGTCAAGAAATGTATTCAATTTCTACTGAATTCAGACTTTCTCTGTCCTGGGAAGAGATGCCAAAATGGAAAAGGTGACTGTATAGGTCCCTAGTCCATTTTTCACTGCTATAACAAAGTACTTGAGGTTGGATACCTTATAAAGAAAGCAGCTTATTTAGCTCGCAGCTTGGGAAGCTGAAAGGCCAAGACCAGGCAGCTCCATTGATTTGACCTCTGATGAATACCTCCTAGCAGATGGCATCACGCTGGCAGCATGTGCAAGAGAGACCATGTGGCAAGATGGGAAGCCAGAGAGATTAAGGGGTCAGGCTTGCTCCTTTATAGCAACTCACACTTGCGGGAAGCATCCTGTGGGAACTCCCTTAGTCCCTTCCAAGGACAGCACAGTGGCCCCCAACGACCTCACCACCTCCCACTAGGCTTCACCTCTTAAAGGCCCACCACCTCAAGCCTGCCACACTGGGGACCAAGCTGGGCCCATGAACCCTGGGGGGACACACTTAAGCCATAGCCGTAGCAGTGGCCCTTGTCCTCAGGAACCCCACAATCCAACTGAGCAGAGAGGACGCTCCCACCCACATGCCCACGGCACACGGAGACAGGAGCAGCCGAGGATTCCGAGGAAGGCAACGTGCCGACAGGTGCAGGATGCACGTTGAAATATGGACGCGTGGCGTGTGTTTGAAAACTTTAACTTTTTATTATGGAAAGTTTCCAACTGACAAGTGAAACGCGTCTCCAGCAGCCATTGCCCAGCGTGGGCAGTCGGCGTTCCCAAGCTTACTTCATCCCCCCTTCCTTCCCCTTGTTCTGGTTGCACTCTAGAGCGAATGCCCGCCATCATGTGACTGCACCAGCAATTATGTTGGAAGGCACCGCGAAGGGACCAAGACTTTCTTTTTTTTTTTTTTTTAAATATATTTTTTAGTTGTAGTTGGACACAATACCTTTATTTTATTTATTCATTTTTATGTGGTGCTGAGGATCAACCCCAGCACCTCACACCTGCTAGGCAAGTGCTCTACCGCTGGGCCCCCACCCCGCCCCTGAAGACTTTCTTTTTAAACATAAACACCATGTTGAATGTGGATACATCCAACACAATTAAAGGTAATTCCTTGTGACATAGGATCTATTAATGGGTCCTGGTTCAACTTTTCCCCTGATCGTGTAAAAGGTGACTTTTTTCTAGTTTGGTGGGTTGGCATCAGGACCTCCCCAGGGACCAGACGTTGTATTTTCTGGACATACCTCTTCAATCTCTTAACCTGTTAATGCACACTTTTTTAAAAAGTCATTTGTTTGTGGACAACATTAAGTCACTTATCTTGCAGAATTCTCAATGTGGTCCATTTTAAAAGACATTCCTCATCTAAAATATGAACACAAGAAGATATAGTAGGAGATAAAGTTAGATCAGCGAGGAATGCCCAAACATTGAAACACGGGATCTCCAAGTTGGAGGGAAGCCTAGGAGGTATTTGCACAAACTCGGTCCCTGCCTCCCTCCCCCTCCCCACAGAGCCTCATCAGCAGTAGCTTGGTTGATGTCCTTCCCTGTCACTTTGCACTTAAATCACTTTGATATAAGTCATTCTCATGCAGATAAAAAATTATTATTAGTGATGATTACAAAATGTCTGTGCAGATCGACAGTGAATATCTGCTGTCCCAAATGCGCTATGCCTGGGAGACCCTGGAGTTAGAGAAAGAGAAAGAGAAGGAGAGATGGAGAAGGGGCAGAAAGTCAGAAACAGAATGGAAGGAGTGTCCAGAGACTCACGAAAACCCCAGCTGGAATCAGAGGTGGTAGGAGGTCAGAGCAGTGGGCAAAAGGTGGCTAACACGAGGCACCGCAACCCACAACTTTTTTCCTTTTCTTTCTTTTTTGAAACAGGGCTCACTGGGTTGCCCAAGCTGGCCTCAAACTCCTGGGCTCAAGCGATTCTGTTGCCTCAGCCTCCCTGGGAGCTGGGACTAAGGTGTGAGCCACCACACCAAGGTGTCACCTCTAAATTCTTCTGCATCTAAAACTTGGTGGGTCACTGGAGTAGAGAGAGAAGCCAGATCAAGTGACAGAATACCCAGTTGACACAGAACGACTCAGGATCAGACCCATCTGGGTGGAAATCCTGCCTCTGATTGGCCTTAACTTTCTGAGCCTGAATCTCCTCAGTGACCTGAGATGATAACTCCTATCTCCAGGGTCACTGTGTGCATGAAGCCCAAAGATAGGAAGAGGACAGGCCACCCAGGGCCTGGCACATGGCCCTGGGCTCTGTGGGGGAGGCTGGTGTCTTGTCTGAAGTTGGACTAAGCTCTATCTGCAAAGGCTGGACAACCTGTTGTTCTGCCCCACAGATGGTCACTGCACTGGGAAAATCTATCAAATCAATCAAATCTATCAAAATCTATTGGCTCTTGAAACTGGCTGACAGGGGGCGGGGGTGGCTAAAACGTTGGCCTAAGCAGAACAAAGGGAGCAGGCCAATCGGTTGGCCTTGTGGGGAGGTGGCCTTGGCCTGGGAGCTCTAGGTGTGAGTGAGCGAATCTGAGAGCGGCTCTTGTGGCCTTTCCAAGATATTTGTACCACATTCAGATCATTTTGCATTTCCGGTTTCATCTTTATAATTTTCCCAAAATTCTAAGAAGGTCGGTGACTCCTCCAGAGCCCTGGCACGCTGGTGCGCCCACTGTGCTGATGGTCACTTGTTTACCCAGAGGGATCCAGGTGAGGGCAGCTCCCGGCGCCTCCACAGCCAGCCTCCAACACCCCTTGGGAAGCGAGTGCCTCTACCACGCAGGGCCCGCAGGACAAGAGAGAAGGCCCTGCCTGCCCCGCCAGCCCTCAGGCCCTCCCCGGAGAGGAAAGTTGAAAGCCAGAAAAGGAAGGCGAGAGCACAGCAGCCGACTGGCATCCTCTCGGGCGTGGTGACCGGCCCAAACGGGATTCCTCGCCTTCGTGGGCCTTCCTGGGCGCCCAGCGGTCTCCCCTTGGGTCGCTCAGCCTGCTGCTGAGGTTGGATGGGCAGCTCTTTCTACCAGGAGCCGTGGTACAGCGCCTCCCCTGTTTTCAGCAAACATTTGGCTCCTCTGGTCTCCTCTACTGCCTTTGGGCTTCCCGCCCCACCACAAAGGTCCTCATCAGGAAACTCAGTGCTCGGTTCCCTGAGGGAGGGAAAGTCCTCTGCATCCAGAAAAGGACGCTGTGCCACCTGATGTCAGAAGGAAGGCCACCCATTTGGGTGCCCGAGGGCAAGGTTGCTATCTGCTGGAGGCTCCCTGTTTGGACAGCGCTCTCCAAGTCCTGGCCTGGAAAGAAAGCAAGAAAGGAAGTGATTTCTGAGTCCTTCAAAGCCAGCGATTCAGACAGAGCTCTTTACTGCTATCGATTTCCAGCAATCGATACCTTCTTTTCAATAAGCAAGGCTCATATTCCACCTTCTCTCCACAAGCCCCCAAAATAAACCTAGACGGCCATTAAGCTCCCCCCAGCTTATGGCTCCCGTCTTCTCAAAACTGACTTGCGTTTCTGCGAGTGGGGACTTCCTCCAGCCCTGCTAGTGACCCCCTATTACTGAAATATAAAACAGGAAACAGGCGACAGAGAACTGATGTCTTTGCAAGGAGTGAGAGCAGTGGCGGCCAGCTCAGCCCACTGTCTCCATGAAGACCTTCAGTGATACCGGCTCCTGCCCTGGAGGGGAGGCCCACAGAGGAGTCATCCCAGTTTCTCCGATCGCATCGTTATTTTATTAATAATTTAGCCGTGGGTGGGGTTGGCTCTGCTGGTGAGTGGATTCAGGGCCTCAAGTTATCAAAATACTGATGCTACCAATTAATCAGCCTTTGCTGATGGTGTGTCAGAAGGTTCTGAAAGTTGTGTGGTTCTGAAATCACAGGGAAACGCTGCCCGAGTGGGAATCTCTGCAGGAGGAAACCAGGCTGACTTTGTCCTCTGCCCCTGGCTATCCCAGGACCCTCAGGGGAGACTCTGGCTCCAACTCAGATCTCAGATGGGTTACACCCTCCAGGAACCGAGAGTGGAGGGCGGGTGGGTGGTACAGGTGCTTTGGCTTTTTGAAATCTAGCACCTGGACCCCAGATGGAATCCTCTCCTCGGTCATTCCTCTCTGTCACACGTGGGATGTCTGGCCCTGGGGTCACATGGCATGTGGAATGGGGTCGGAGTGGCCTAACATCACATCACACACCCAGAGGGACTCCATTTTCCACCTCCCTTTCAAGCCTCGTGTTGCTGGAAGGGACACTTGAGGTGTGGCCTTGCTGTCGGCCAACTTCCTCCTTCTCCCTGCCCCTGCCCTCAGGCTGCCAGGCTCCCACAGGAGCTGGGCGCTGGAAAGACAGCACCACTGGGTTGTCACCATGTTTATTTTTACCGTTACCTTGTGTTGTAGCAAGTTGTGCTGATTCTTCCATTTGCCATGGAGATGTACAGTTTCCTTTTAAAGAACACATATTTAAGCTAAACATTGGAAGGCTCCACAGTCAAGGCAAGACGGAGCCTCCACAAGCAGCAGCCCTGCTCTCCAGCGTCAACGGGTACGTGGATACATCAAGGACACGAAAGGACGCTGGGAAGGCAGGAAACCCCAGTCTGACTTGTGGAAGATGGGCCTTGAAAGCTTGCAGCCCCCGCCCGTCCCCAGTGGTGCCAGGAGAAGGAATGGGATGGGGCAGGGCAGGGACCACAGCAGTCTAGGCCTCCCTCCTGCCCTGGCTCCCCGCCTCCCAGCGCCAGGTGGGGCCACAGCCGACACAGCACAGAGAGCACCCTCCCCTCTTCCACAGAATCAAAACCTCCCCACCTTCAGGAAATGGCAATCATTTGTCCAGAGTGGCCTCGCGACTCAGGCCGGGCCAGGAGAAACCCTTCCCTGGCAGTCTCCATCTGAACCCGGGGGAGGTCTTCTTTTCCTCTCCGTAGGGAGTCCTAAGGCTGCGTTGGCCCGTGGCTGTTCCGGCTGGGTGAATGGGGCGCACCCCCCACAGAGCTGAGCCACAGAGGGAGGCGGCTGGGTGAATGGGGCGCACCCTCCACAGAGCTGAGCCACAGAGGGAGGCGGGAAGAGGAGCCTGGTCCCCTGCAAGGCCTGGCCCCGGGAGCCTCCCACCAACTTCTCCCTCTCGGCTCTTCTAGACCACACATGCTGTGGTGCCCACGCAGATTGGGGGAGGTGTCTGTGCCTTCATCTACAAGAGCCCTGATTCAACAGGCACATCAGGTACCTGAGGTCATCAGTCCACAGGGAAACGCACATCCAGACGGCAGGGAGAAAGCTCTTCACGCGCACTGGATGGCAGGAGTCAGAGGGCGGGTGAGGACACAGAGAAGCCGGGCCTCAGACTCACCCGTCTGTCAACAGTGGAGTGACAGCGAGGGCGGGGCCTGGCCACGACCAAGTGGATGAAGGCGGACCCACACTTCCACACGGGGATCTTGGAAAACGTCCGCTGTGTACCTGAAGGAAGCCAGTCACAGAGAGCACCCTGTGTGGGTCCCAGAAGAGGCAAATCTGAAGAGACAGAGGTGGATTAATGGCTGCCCAGGGCGGAGGGGTGGGAGAGGTCACTTGGGGGTGAGTGGGAGGGCGCTGGCGGCTAAGGGGAGCACGGCTTCTTTTTAGGATAATGAAAATGTTCTACAATTGATTGGGGTGATGGATCAACAACCCTGGGGATACACTAAAGGCCACTGGAGGTCCGTGTAAGTGGAGGAATCGTACAGTATGGGACTCATGTCCCAGTAAAGCTATTTTGTAAAGGAGCTCTAACACAGCGATTGTGGGTTTTGTTAATCGGGAGAGCGGCATCATTTGGGAGTTCTGGGAGCCACGCGCACCTGTTCGCGAGCTCCGCTCAGGGCCAGGCGTCGCTCAGCTCTCAAGGCTGGCTGCGCCATCTCCTTGGGCTCTGCCAGCTGCTGGCCCCGACGGCCTCAGTGGAGGCTCCTCTGAACCTCCATGGCCTCCTCTACAGAGAGCAGACTCGGTGGCTCTTACCCTTGTCACCACGTCTTTTATTTGGCCCAGATTTAAACATACAGGGCTGGGGCTGGGGCTCAGTGGTAGAGCCCCCACCTAGCATGTGGGAGGCACTGGGTTCGATGCTCAGCACCACATTTAGATGATTAAAGAAAGGTCCACTGACAACTAAACAATTATTTTAAAAAATGATTCAAACATACAGATCAGGAGGAAGGAAAGAAGGGTCAGCCCAGGAGAGACTGGTGGGAAAGTGCAGCTCCAGTACGAGGAATGACAAATGGCTGGCTCTGAGCATGTCGCAGAACTGCAGAGTCGTGGGTGAGGGAGGAGGGGCTCCCGAGGACAGGGGGCATTCACGTCAGGAACGACCCTGCCCGGCCATCACTCGGGGCCTGAGTTCCGCTCCTACCCTGACTGGCAATTGATGGGTCGTCTTCGCTGGTGCTCAGGTGAGGAAGCAGGGCTGCCTCCCTTGGCTCCCCTGTGATGCCAACACAGCCTGGCTGGGCCATTAGCTAGCTGTCGTTAGTTGTTGGCATTTATTAGTCCCTCAGAACGTGCCAGACTCTGCGTCTCCTGTGCACACTTACCCTCTCTGGATCCTTGGAGGCCCTGGAGTGATATCGCCCCATGTTATAGAAGAGGAAACTGAGGCAGGGGACTGATCGTTGGTGCGTTAATTGGCGTGTTATTTCTAAGTGGCCTGTTTGGTGAGCTCCTTGTCAGCACTTTGAGTAAGACGTAACTATGTTCAACAGAAGTGCTGCTTCCTACAGATGGCGGACGGCGGGTGGGAGACAACATCAGCTTTCCTACTGTCCCCAGGGCCAGGCAAGGTTCCAAGTGCGCATGTGTGCCATGGGGGCTCTTGTCAATAGGGCTGAGGGTGGGTTTGGGTTAGTTTTTTGTCTGTATGGCTTGAGGTACAAACTTATTTTAACTTTATCTTTGTAAGTGGACCATCTTTTACTAGAGACGCGCATGTGCACATATAGCCCCGTCACATCCTGGGGCCCATTCTGTTTGTCCAGTTTACCCAACATTGTACCAGGGACACGCTGCCATTTCACCCCACAGTGTCAGTCTTTTTGTAACAGGCTCCTTTTGCTCCACATGGTGTCCTGGGGATGGTCCATGTGGTATCAGGTGTCAGGATACCCTTCCTTTTTAAGGCTGAATAATATTCTACCATACATTTATACTGCATTTTGTTTATCCATTTATCTGTTGCTTTTACAGATACTTGAATCATTTTATCTGTTATGAATAAACTGCTATGAACAGGTATATACAGATATCCCTTTGAGACCCTGCCTTCAATTTGGGTGTACATATCCAAAAATGGAATTTCTGTGTCACATGGTGATTCTCAGTTTATTTTTTCTGGGGGGGGGGCAACTCCCATAGTGGCTGCACCATTTTATGTTCCCATCAGTAGTACACAAAGGTACCAGTTTCTCCACATCCTCATAAATATTTGCCATTTTTTTATTAGCCATCATAGTGGATATGAGAAGGTCTTCCTGCCCTTTCTTCTATAGAAGGGAGTAGATGTTAGCTTTGAACTACATCTTCATCATTGTTGGTGTTCTACTTACTGATGTATTCTGGAGAGTTCCCCATATCAATAACTATCTGCCACGTTATTTTTTGTAGCTGCATAGTATTCCCCCATGTAAGTGTAGCAACTAGACACTCACTGCTAGACACTAGGATATTTCTAATCTTCTGCTCTTAAAACAGTGCCATAAAAAAAGACATTTGCCCTGTCATTTCCTACCTGTTCAAGGACACCTATAGATTCTCAGATGGGGGATGGTTGGGTCAGAGGAGTAATTACCGGGCTGATGGTCCTGGGCAGCAGAGTGGGGGTGCAGTGCCCCTCTCAGGGTTGCTGCAGCAGATCTCCAGGGTCAGAGACTGCGGGTGGCATTTCCTGGCTGGGCCTCGTCACCAGCCGTCATTTTATTTGCTCACTTCTCTTGTTCTACCTCTGCCCACAGGAATGTCAGGTCTCAACGCAGGGGCCAGGCCCACCTTCCTCCTGGCTGGACCCCAGCTCTGGACATAATGCCTGGCTCATCGCAGCTGTTGGATGAGTGGCCAAAAGACTAGAAGCAATGCCGGGCCAGGCAGGGGAACTTGGACTTGACTGTGCCCTCCTCTCCAGTAGGAAGGGCCACCTGTGTGGCACCAAGATGTCCAATTCTGACAGCAGCAGGGGGCTGGGGGCCCTAGAGGGCAGGGACAGCTCAGCAGAGGGCCAGGTGTGTTATGCTTGGGCGTCGACTCCACATGGGGGGGTGGTCTCCAGCCATCTGGGAAACGCCTGTCGGAGGCCCCTCCGTGTGTCCTGAGGAGCCCCGTGTGCAGGGCAAGCCCAGCAAGTGCTCAGGGCTGCGCCAGGTCCTTCCCCTGCTTGGAGCCACAGGGGAACATGCTTCAAGGGAGCTAAGCTGCTCTTTCAGGGACAGTGAGAGGGGGCGACCCAGGAACCCTGCTGGGCTCCCCTGGCCTGCAGAGCGTAGCCTGCCTGTGGGGTTCCAAGCCCAGCAGTGGCGTGCCTGGGACAACTCTGCTGAGAACAGGTGTGTGGAGGAGCATCTCTGTTTTACCAGAAGTGACCACATGTCAGAGGGGTCTGGCTGGGGGAGGGGGGTGCAGACCGCCTGAAAGTGCCAAGGAGGACAGTTCATTAGAGCAGGTCCTGCCCTGCCTCGGTCAGCAGTGGCACCTGGCCCTGGTCAGTGCTGTTGTAGAAGTCACCGTACCCACAGCTGTGCTGAACAATGAAGGTCAGAGAGGAGAGTGGGGATAGAGGGGGTGGGCTGTGGGTGCGGGAAGATGCCCACCCACAACAGAGCGCCTGAGAGGCAGGTCTGGTGCTCTCCCAGGGCCCAGGTGCAAGTCCCTCCTCCCTTGTCCTGACCACTCCAGAAAGGAGCAAGCTGCCCAGGAAGACTCCTGGGGGCATCACAATAGTGCCAGCTGCAGCTCGTGCCTGGAAACCTTGGGCTAGGAAAGTGGGGTGGCAGGGTGCCGCTGCAGATCGTTCAAACATGCCTGGGGCAGCTGCTGAGGACAGTCATCTGGGCATACGGGCGGGGATTCCAAGGCAGTGTGCCCAGAATGGAGCGCAGCAAACACTGCTCACTCTCAGGTCACCCGGCACAGACTGTCCAAGGGGACAGTATCGCCCTATGTGCAGCAGGGACCTGCCCTCCTGTAACTGCCCCCACTTCCAGGCTTCAGGGCCTGCTCGGAGACTCAAGCAGTGGAAGGAGCCCTCCGGACTCTGTAGGGCTGAGTTGTGACTCCCAGATTTGTGTGTTGGTATCCTACTCTCCACGCCTCAAAATGTGACTGCCTTTGGAGATGGGGTCTCCAGCGTGGTGGTTAGGTTACAGCGAGGTCACAGGCTGGCCCTTTGCCAACATGCTAAGACCCATAAAAGAGACACACACAGAACGATGTCCATGTGAGGGGGAGAAGAGGACCATCTACAAGCCAAGACGAGGGGCTTCAGGAAGAACCGACTCTGCCAACATCGGATCTTGGACGCCAGCCTCCAGGACCTGGAGACTGCTCATTTCTATGGCTTAGGTCGTCAGCCGTGGTGGCACTTTTTAGGGCAGCCCAGCAGTCTCACGTGGTCCTCTCCTGTGGGGTGTGCCAGGCTGGCCGGAGGCCATGGTGAGGTCAGGCTGGGGGCACCCAGGGAGGATTCCCACCAGCTCCCAGAATTAGCACACCTTCCCCTGGGGCCTGTGGGACCCCGCCCGTCCTGCCCGGGGCACCGTGGAGTGCAGGAGAGAAACCGCTCCCTGTCTGCCCCCTACTCTGTCACTGCACCTCACCCCACCCTCTTCCCAGGGTGCACCTGGGCAACCTTGACCCCGACTTTGGGTATTTTTTATCTGCCTTTGGCAATCAAGACAAACACTTCTAGCATCCGTCATCGTCCAGCTGTAAGTGAGGTCAATTGCTCCACAGTGATGGGCTCAGGAGAGCTTGGATTTTAATCCTGCCAGAGCCACTCACTAGCTGGTGACCTCAGTTGAGTCCCTTAGCCTCTCTGAATCTTTATTTCCTCGTCAGGAAAGTGAGGGACACGGGGGACCTGGTGAGGGCCTGATGAGATGCCGGGTGTGAGACCAGCAGTCTATTTATTGAGCACTTGAGAGGTGCTGTGCACAGTCCCGGGCACTGGGACACAGCAGTGACTAACAGACAAAAACATAATAAACAAGTGAAATGTGTGGTCTGTCAGATGTTAAGTGTGGTCGAGGGGAATCGATCAGGAGAGGGCCCGGGAGGCGGGGGTGAGGGGTGGCGGGTCTGGGTTGCCTGGCTACCCAGAGCCATTCGGGGATTATGGTCCAGGGTTGAGGGGTGGGCCAGCAGCCCTGAGCTGCTGGGCAGCTGACGGAGGCGGGGATAAAGGGTGTAATGAGATTAGTCTGTGGCCTGGAGGTGGGCGGTGGTAGGAGTGCTGGGGGGCGTCTTCCCAGAAACACACAGACTCCCTCCCCCTACAGATGGCCAGGGAGGGAGGTCTTGGTGCACACACGGCCCTGTCCTCCTCCTTAACTGTCGTTGTTGTTATTGGTTATATGATAAGAGCGTCAATATCAGTAGCTGTAGTACCAGTAGCTATAGCAACCGTGGCTGTAGCCCTAGTGGTTGTAGGACTGGTAACTGTGTTATTGTGAGTGTAGTCACAGTTGTGGTAACAGTGGCTGTGGTCACAGTGGTTACTGCAGCGGGGGTTGTAGTACCAGTAGTAGTAATAGCGGGTGTAGTCAGTGGCTGATGGTGGCTGCTGCAATAGTAGCCTAGTGTCGGTGTCAACAATGGCTATAGCAATAGTGGCCGTAGTCGTGGCCATAGCAACGGTGGCTGCAGTAATAGCAGAAGCAATGGTGGCAGGATGTTTGCCCTCTATGGGCCAGAGAATCTCTTTTGGTTCCTTCTAGTTCCAAGATCTAAGACATGAGGGATTTTGCCCCAAATCAGTCTCTTATAGGCTAACCCTGCCCCAGGACCTGGCTGGCCCCATGAGGGGGAAATGGTTTCTCCCACTAGCAACACTCTGAGAACCACCTGCAGGGGCAAGGAGGCTGCTCTAGTGCCGGACTGAAAGCAGGCAGGACTGTCCTCCACCCGTCAAACCTAGGGACGGGCCTCCCTCCATGCTCCGCAGCCCTCTCCCAACATGACCCGGAGAGATCTTGCCTGGCAGGGGCCTGGGTTTCCAGGGACCCCTTCGGGTGAGGCTGGGAGTGCTCTCCACTCGCCAGCCCCTGAGGCTGAGCCCTGCGGGTGGTTTCATCCTGGAAAACTTTTCCCACTCAGCTTCCAACCACCCGCAGGGCAGCTGCAATCTGCCAGGGATGTGCAGTGCTGCTGTCCCTCTTGGTGAGCTACTGTCCTCTCATCTTGGAGGTCCCCATCTTCTCACAACCCCGGTAGCTGAGCTCCAGGGCACATGCCAGGGTGCTCACTGACCTGAATGACTGGCAGCTCTGGATGCCCAGGCAGGGGCCACACCCACTCCCCTGGCCCAGGCTCTGGGCCACCTTCTGTCGCAGGTTCCTGAGCAGAGCTAGTCAAGGGGGCAGCCAGAGCCATCCCCCTGAACAGCTGACTCTTCCTTTTTTCTGTTTGCTCAGGTGTCTGGCTAATTTCTGCGTGGACTTTTTGTGTCTGGAGCTCCCTAGGCCCTTCTAGAATTTTCTCTCCTGCACTTAGCAGATCTCCTTTCCGTTGACAAATGGACTCCCTCTCCTCCCTTTGGATTGGGATTCCGCTGATTTGTGTAACTCTGGTTATAAAGTATTCATAGGGCTCAGCGCTGGCAGCGCCCTTTCTCTAGCTTTCTGGCTCGGTTCCTTCCCAGGAAGATGAGTAACTGGGCAGGATGGTGACCAGCCATGACCCTGGAAACTGCCCAGTGGCTCCTCCCAGCTCCTCCTTCTAGGGCCAACTCCACAAGCACTTACTGAACACTCCTGCACGCTGCGCTGTGTGTTGTGGGAATGCAAGGCATGGACAGAGGCGGTCTCCAGTTGGAAGTGCGGGCTCCTGGTAGGCCAGGCAGGGAGGAAAGGGGCTTCTCCCTGGGCCAAGTGTCCTGAGTCACAAGAGAGGTGCGGACAGAGACCCCAGAGTCCCAGCTTCCAGTAGGGCAGAGAGGGCGTCCTGGAGGGTTATGGCATCTGAGCCTGGGTGGAATCAGGGAATGGGGAGATGGGGAGGGGGACAGAGGGAGAGGGACAGCAGGGGCAAATGTGTAGCCACAGGGCAGAGTCACGGTTGTGTGTCCAAATACAGCCTCGAGGGGCTGGGTGCAGCTCAGTGGCAGGCACTTGCCTAGCACCCACAAGGCCCCGAGTTCCATCCCCAGCACCATAGGAATAAAGAAATCAGGAAAGCCCTGCCTTAGGGCACGAGGTCCCCCATGGAAGGGTGGGGTGGGGGCGGGTGAGCTGAGACAGAGTGACAAGGTGGTGCTTCAGGTGGAGTGTTCTAGAAGGCAGGAGAGAAGGAACCCAGCTTCTCCTAAGCATCTATTCTGACCCACGTCAGTTTCCTGTTGCTGCTACAATAAGCCACCGTACACTTAGTGGCTTCAAACAGCACAAATTTGTTCTCTTACAGTTCTGAAGGTCAAAGATCCAAAATCAGTTTGCTGGAAATACAACCAAGGTGTCAGCGAGTCTTTGCCGAGACTCCAGGGGAGAATCAGGGGTCACTGAGACAGGCCTAAGCCTGGGGACCTCGGTGATGGAGAACTAATCGTGGAGGCCAAAGACTCAGGGAGATGAGGTGAAGGGCGGGCACAGTGGGGGGAGCTGGGGCTGTGCTGGGGCAGGCTGGGAGCCCAGCTGGAAGGCACCCAGGGGCACAGTTCTGAGGGCCAAGCAAAAGGAGGTGTGAGCAGAGGCCCAGAGACGGAGGTGAGGGGTGGGGAAAGAGAAGAGTCGGGGGCAGACCCAGGGTGGGAACGGGGCCAGGAGGCAGTGGAAGACTCCCAAGGTGTCATGAGAAGGTGGCCCATGTCAGAAGCTGAAGGGGTGGGCTTTCAAGAGGACTGATGAGAAGCCCCACAACGCTCCCAGGTTGGACAACATGAAAGCTCCTGTCCGTGGAGGTGGGGGTCCCTCCCGTCAGCGCTTCAGTCCAGGGAAGGGCAGGCTCACTGGGAAACCTGGCCAGCTTGTGTGAGGCACCTGAGCCCCAGAGCAACCCCTCAGGACCCCAAGCAAGAACCGCCCAGCTGAGCCCTGCCAGCCCTGCCACCATGACGGAACACAGTGACGTCTGGATGCTGTCGGAGCCACCAGGCTGTGACGCAGTCTGTCATACAGCGTTAGGTCATTTTGGGTAGAAACTGAGCAGCAAAATCAGAGGTCTATAGGTAGGTATTCTGGTTTCAAGTGGCCCATGCTACTGCCAGCTGGGGACAGGATCATGGAGGAGTTTATCCTGAGAGCCCCCATCCTCACTTGATGCCTCCCCTGCCAGGCTCCCCCGCTCCAGGGGCCTCCTGCTTTGTCAGCTCATCGGCCAAGTCTGCCCTGAGTCAGTGTATCCCAGGGTCCCTGGACCCTTAAACCAAGCTCCTTCTGTGGAGAGAGAGATGTCGCTCCACCGTGAAGGATGGAAGACTCCGGTAACTAGGGAGCGTCTGCACTGTACTGAAGTCCGCTACGATTGGCTGGACAGGACTGACTGCTAAGTTCTTGAGAATCGGTTGTGGTGGTTATCAGGATGAGATCTTTGGTGTCGACCTGCCTGGGTCAGGGAATATCCAGGTGGCTGGTGAATCTCACCTCTGGGCAAGTCTGTGGGGTGTTTCTGGGAGAGATGGGTGTTTCAGTCAATAGACTGACGGAGCAGATCCTCACCCCCTGGGTGGGCACCAGGGCCCAGGGCCCAGCCTGAACAGAAAGGCAGACGAAAGGCCAACTGGTGCTTTCTCTCTCTCTTCTGGAGCCGGACGCCCTTCTTCTCCTGCCCTTGGTCAAGAAAACTCAGGTTCTGACAGTTTTGGACTCTGGGACTCACCAGCAGTGTCCCTGGTTCTCAGACCTTCAGCCTTGCCCTGGGGGTGAGGCCATCAACTCCCCTGGCCCGGAGGCCTCTGAACCTGGACTGAGCCATGCCACCAGGCTCCCTGCCTCTCCAGCCTGCACATGGCCTACGTGGGATGTCCAGGCTCCATCGTCCTGTGAGCCAGGTGCTCTAGTTAGTTTCCTGGTGCGTGTGTGTGTGTGCGTGTGTGCGTGTGTGTGTGTGTGTGTGTGTGTGTGTGTGTGTGTTAGTTCTGTCTCTCTGGAGAACCCTGACTAATGTAGTGATTAAACACAGCCATTATTAAAAATTAAATTATATGAAACTATAATTAAACAAATTATATTAAAAACAAAAGCAATCAATACTCGAAACTCACCCCTTTCTTATTATTGTACTGTACTTTGCCGTTACCTATGCTCTTGAGGTCATTTGCATCCACTGGGTCTGCATGGGGAGACACTGCTTCTCCTCCTAGCCCCACGCTGGACGACATCATCGTGTGGGCAGGCCAAGGCCAGCCATGACTGCAACGTTCACACCATGGACATCGGCCAACAGTACAAAGTTGTTTTTTTGTTTTTTTTTTTTTCCTCTCCCAGAGAGTGGATTTGTGAAGGTTTTACTTGCACAGCTTTTAATTTTGGTGAAATGATGTTGAGACAGGGTTGAGGGGAGCCAGACTGACCCGGGGGTTGATTCTTACGGTGACATTCAGTAGCACACGGTGCCACGCGGCATAACATGAAACCACACGTGCTGTTCTCACCGAGGCCCACGGAGGCCGTTTCCCCCTCCTCTGTTTTGCCTGTTCCAACACCTGTTCCTCTGCACATGTGCCAACAGATTCTGGGGTGCCGGTCGAGCCTCTCTTCACCCGCAGTGGGATGCCATGGCCCTTGCTGAGCCACATCTGGGAGGCCGAGGGTTAGAGAAGACGTGAAGTCCACCATGGTCTTCTCAAGCAACCTTGAACTCTCTCCCCCTCCTGCCCCGCCATTCCCAGGCTGCCTCAAGATCAGCAACCCCCACACCTGCTCTTGCTTGGTGATACCAAGGGCTGAGATCACACTCACCTGGGGCCCTGCCACTGGGTAGTGTGACATCTGGGCTCTTAACTCCTCTGCGCCTCCGCCTGATCCTCTGTCAGATGGGAATAATGATGGATCCACCTCTCAGAGAGGTCAGGGTGTTCAATGAGATAACACACTCACATTCTTGGGCCAGGGTTTAGCCCACAATAACTAAGTGGTCACTCTTTGTAAGTGGTCTTGGGATTCAGGTGACAATGACCATAACAGACCAAATCTTAGAGTGACACAGTTAAAGAACCTTGGAGACCATCTTGTCCAAGGGGAACACAAACACCTGCGGGTCGACCTACATGATGACCAGGTCCCAGTTCTCGCACTCTTTCCCAGCAGCCCTGGTTGTGACAGTGTGTGGCAGAGGAGGGCTGACGTGCTGGCCAGAAAACCTCCCCCTTCTGCTACCTCCAGGTGTCAAGGGGCCACAGCACTGGGGGTGGCTGAATCAGGCGGCCGGCAAACTCTGGAGCCACAGGGAGCATGGGCGAGGGCTGCTGCTGGCCTGGCCTTCCTGCTGCACCCCATCTGACTGGAAGTTGGCCCTGGGGACAGTGACTGTGCAGCCTCTAGTAGCCGCTGGGCTCCAGAGTCATGGGAGCTGGAATTCAACCACAGGGCAGCACGACCTTGGCGGGTCTTGCAACCCCGAGTCTCCACTTCTTGCTTTCCTCAAGCCAGAGGACTGGCCAGCGTCTCGGTGTCTGGACGGCTCAGCCCTCTTTGCTCTCGCCCGCCTCCCAGGGCCCCCACGACTGGCTCGCTCCAGGTGATGCCCAGGCCCATGGGGCAGCTCCTGGTTAGTGCAGCTGTCGTCCCTGAACTGCGGGCTTAAAGATGGCTGGTGCTGTTGATGGAGACAAGGAAAAGTGAGGGGCTGCCCTAGGCCTCGAAGTGGAGTCACTAAGGGAACCGAGTGGTCACTATGACCTCAGGCAGCCCTCTCCCCCTGGGCCTCCCATCCCCACCTGCAAAATGGGAGAGAAGGGCCTTGAGGTGATTTCCAAATCCCTCCCAGTGAAGACGCCTGGGCTGGCCACCCAGCCCACGCTGCAGACTGTCCCCCCGCCCCAGGGCCCCTCCCTGCCAGAGAGGTGCTGATTCCCAGAGCAGGGCCCAGGCAGCTCCGCGGCCACCTCTCCCCGGTGAAGGAGCGCCTTTGTGCAAAGCTTTTAAACCTTCCTGGTTGCCGGGGTATTGATCCGCTGGGTCCTTAATGGAATTCTTGTGTGCTCCAGCCGCCTCACCCCCCAGCCCCCATGAGTCTGCCCCCCCCCCAACTCTGAGTGACACGCCAAGAGCCACGAGCCTTTCAGCTCTGCAGGGAGAGGCAGCCAGGAGGAAGCCAGCTGCTCTCCCTGGGGTCCGGAGCTGAGCCACCGCCACTGCAAAGGTGGCCGGCTGTGAGCTCCTGTCCCCAAGGCTCCGTTGGCCACTTGCTGGCTGCCTGTGTTGCGGTTGAGGCCTTGGGCCCCTTCTGAGCCCTCACAGCCTGGTGTCCCCCCCTCCCGGGTCCAGGCAAGCTGGCCCTCATGTGTGGGTGGCCCTAGCACCAGAGCCCTCCTCTCCTCCCCACAAAGTGTTGCCTCTGAGCGACCCACCACCAGGTTCCTGCGTTTCCTGGACCTGGGGGACGGTGGGTTTCCTGGTCTGTTACCATGGAATTCCAAATTTGTAGCCGTGTGTGGGCCGCCTGCCTTTGGTCCTGCGACTTCCTTTACAATCAGGTCCATAAAAGTGTCCCCTCGCCCTCGTCTTCTTAGTATTTATATTTCAGATCAATGAGAGCCCCGAAGCCTGTCGATCACCCTCCAATGAGTTGCTAAAAAGTGCGGCACTAAAAGGGCTGGTGCTGGAGGGCCCTGGGCAGTAAGGGCAGGTGACGGGAGCCCAGCCTATCCTCGCCCAGCGACCTCTTTCAGCTCCACGACCTCCATGTTTATGTTTGTGGCGGTAACGTTCGTGGGTGCCTTTCCCGTGCTGGTGGGGACTGTGTGGCTGAGCCTCGGTGTTCCTCGTCCTGACAAGGGTCACCCATTGTCACAAGCAGTCCATGGTGGCCCCCGGTCTGTGCTGGACCAGCCCTGGAGAGCAGGGACTGGAGTGTGATACCCTCTGTGACCACCCCAAGGGGCACCTTCAAAACAGAGACGCACGGCACCCAGAGGAAGCCAACCGCCTGCCGCTGGCTGGCCGGGGAGACACCACGCTGGGGGCAGCCAGGCAGCACTCCATGGCCATCCATACAGGGGTCCTCTGTCGGCCGCCAGCCCCACTTCATAGGCCCCAGCAGCCCCCTCCTTGGGCCATCAATAAGTCAGACAGGCCCCAGGGCAGCTTCTGAGGCAGGCTGGAAGGGAACACGACTGTCCACAGGCCTGGGCTTGTGCGTCCACACAGAGCGCATGGTGACAGGCCATAAACCCAGCCTTTGAAGGAGAAGGAAAGTGCTCCATGACACAGCCCTGGGGCAGAGCTGCCCAGGGAAGGGAGCCTAAACTGTGTTTTTAGTAGCTGACAATTTAGGGAGTGACAGAGCCTTGTGGTGACAAGCAGAGGCTTTGGAGCTGGATGGGTCTGAGGTCCAGACCCGGGTCCCTGACTTAGCGGGGTGATTTGAGCCAAGTGACTCCACATTTCTAAGCCTCGGTGTCCGCGTCGGTGAGTCAGGCTAACAGTGCCCGATGTCAACTGAGAGGACACAGGGGAAGGGTCTGGCTCAGCCCCCGGAGCAGGCCCAGCTGCCCTGAGCGGACCTCACAGAGCCGAACCGGGCTCTGTCCCAGCACTGTGGGCAGGTTGGCTCACTGGACCTCGAGCCAGCACGGCGGTTCTAGAGAACCTGGCTGTGTCGACACTGGGGTTCTGACTGCCAAGGCTGGAGGTGACGAACCTGCGGGCATCTAAAGACCCAGGCTGGGGACCCACAAGGATGCGGGCCACAGGCAGCCACGTCCTCTTGCTCCTTCTCTCCCTCCCCCACTCTCTTTTAGGTGAAATTCACGTTATATTAGCCACTTGAAAGTGCCCCTGCTTGAGCTCATCCCAAGTGTCACGCTGCCACCATCACAAACCCATATCCATTAGCACTCTCTCCCCACTTCCTCCTCACCCGCCCCTGGAAAACTCCACTCTGCTTCCTGTGGATTTACCTATTCTGGATATCTCACCGAAGTGGGCCCATACAGTACGGAACCCTCCGTGTCTGGCTTCTTTCACTCAGCATCCCAATTCAGGCTCCTCCGCTGAAGCATCGATGTTCCTTTTTATGTCTGAATAATATTCCTTTGTATGGACAGGCCACATTTTGCTTGTCTGTCTTCTGACGACAGGCACTTGGGATGCTTCCACTTTGGGGCTATTGTTGCCAATGGTGCTTCAAACATGAGTGTGCAGCAGGAAGACCTGATTTGCACTGCAGTCAGACTTGCATTTCTCAAACCCTCCACCTCTGGGCCTTTGCATGTGCCTCTCTGTGCCCTGTTCCCCTTATCACCTTGGTGGACTCCTTCCATACTTCAGGGCTCAGCTCCCTGCTACTTCTGTGCTGCTGGGCTCGGGTGGACAAGGCCAGAATTCCCTGGCTGCCTGTGCTCCCTGGCTACCCCAGGGAAGCCCTTCTGTACCTGCTGGTCATTGCTCGAGCTTTGGTCATCCATGACCATCCTGGGGCTGGTTCTGGACGGGCCCTGGGCAGCTACTGGGGCTGTGGCTGCTCCGGCCACCTTTGCGTCCTCAGAGCCTCGGGCAGTACTGGGTATACAGTAGGGATTTTTAAATGCTTTCATGGCCATCAGCTCTGCAATTGCTGGGTCTTCTCATGGGTCTTCTGGCCAGGGAGCGACCGGCAGATCGCAGGCTGGGCGGGGTCCCTGGACGCAGAACGGCCCCCTCCAGCTCTTACTCCAAAGGCAAAAGGCCCTTGGGAGACGTGTTGATGTTTAAAATACAGGCTGAACACGGGCACGAGGCTGCCATTACATGATTAATCAGGGCCCTGCTCCCGTCCTTTATGGAGCAACACTATTAATATTAATGAGCCTTAAAAACACTCCCCCGGGGGTGGGGGGGCATGTCGCTCCCCACGGCATCATTTTAGCCTTTTCCTCTAAGCTCTCCAAAGCGTGGATTCTCCCCCAAATTGTCCCCCTGGAGGGCAGCAGGCCAGGGTCCCGCCACTCCCCCGCTGCAGAGCTGACCCCATTGTTCCCTGCCCGCCCCAGCCAGCCCCCAGCCAGGACGGGCAGAATGTGCCTTTGGACGGGTTTATTTTGTGGCTAAACTCCTGGTGGTTTCTGGGGGGAGGAGGACAATGTGGAACCCCAGGGAAGAGGGCTCAGCTTTCCCTAATAAGATGGCAGCAGAGAGGTGACACAGATGGCGTGAAGGGGTCGCTTCAGCTGGGGACTGAAAGAAAATCACTGCCGGGAAAGGCAGAGTGAGCAGCCCGCAGGGGCAGGCTCCCGCGGCCCCCAGCTGGGCGCGCTCTGACCAGGCCGGAAAGCGCCAATTAAAGACCTTAACCCGGCCGGGGTGCATCTCCGGCAGAGAACCTGTCCAACATGTGGAAGGCCTGCGCTCCGTCCCCAGCTCGGCAAAAAATAAACATATTTTTTAAAAAATTACCTTCATGGACCCAGCACGGGTCATGGCAGAAGCAGCTGCTCTGTGCTTTGAGGAAGACGTAGGGGACAGCCTGCAAGAGACGGGGACAAAGTGGAGAGAATGTGGCCTTGCTCTTTGGTTTGCCTGTCCCTGGGGCGACAGACACCCCTCTCTTGCATCCTTTGCCTGTTTCTGGACCCTGCGGCTCCTTTGTCCCCATCTACCCCCCAAGAAGGGTCTCCTACCACATAAGGCCACGCCTGGCTGTCTGGACCCCCAGGGTCCAGGCAGAGAGTGTCTGCCTGCTCGCTGGGGCCCAGCGTGGAGCGAGGCCCTGCAGGTGCTCACCACTCACTCCTGAATGATAACTGAGTTGCTCATCCCTAATTAATTAGAACCAACCCTCAATTGCCTTTGATCTGGAGGAGACCAAGAAAACGTGGGGACGTCTGTATCTGTTGGGGGATTGGGTTTCTGGGGTCATTAGGTATTTTGCAGAACTCTTTTTTTTCCAGGTCTAATGTGCTAAGTCTGTTTTTTTCTTTAAATATAACAGATGTTGGGCTGGGGATGTGGCTCAAGCGGTAGCGCGCTCGCCTGGCATGTGTGCGGCCAGGGTTCGATCCTCGGCACCACGTACAAACAAAGATGTTGTGTCCGCTGATAACTAAAAAATAAATAATAAAATTCTCTCTCTTTCTCTCTCTCTTTAAAAATAAATAAATGAATAAATAAATAAATATAACAGATGCTTAGGAGACACTGGCCTTGCGCAGGGGCCTGCCCTGAAGGCTGAAAGCTCACAGATTCTGGTGGGAAGCGTGGGGAAGTCCCAGCCACAGCACCGAGAACATGATTTAACCAGGTCCGTCCCAAATAATAGACAATCATCCCTGCTCCCTTATGTACCTGGTGGTGGGCACACACCACACACTACACACACACACACACACACACAATGCCCAGAACTCCACGGCCATGTTCAGCAATTGGCTAATATTAAAAAGCTTCTTTTTTTGGTGGAGGAGCACCAGGGACTGAACTCAGAAGCACTCGACCACTGAGCCTATCTCCAGCCCTATTTTGTATTTTATTTAGAGACAGGGTCTCACTGAGTTGCTTAGCACCTCACTGTTGCTGAGGCTGGCTTGGAACACACCACCCTCCTGTCTCAGCCACCCAAGCTGCTGGGATTGCAGGCGTGCACCACCGGGCCCAGCTAAAAAGCTTCTGAAAGGTGAAAATGAATACCTCACTTACTAACAGGTATACTCCTAGCCTTATGCTGATGAGGAAACTGAGGCCCAGAGAGGCAAAGTTCCTGGGGTCACACAGCTAGAAACGAGCAAGCTGGGAGACATGGTGCTCATGTAAATGCAAATTGATTTGAAGCTGTTTGATTCTGAGGCCACTTTACTCCAGTGGATCCTATTATCTCCTCAGGCAAATGAACAGCCTCTCCTTCCAATTTGCTACCACATGATCTACTCCTATCCCTTGAGTGGAGCCAGCTGCCAGACAGGGGTCTACCTCAGAGCCCCCATCTTGCCAGATCGCCCCAGTCTCTAGATGATCAGGCCGGTCTCCCCACCTCCCGGCTCGTTCTTCCATCCCCTTTAATTAAGCAGCAACTCTCTCAGGAAGCAAATGAATTATCCAATTATGCCCTTCTAACCTGATTGCCTCCCTGGCACCAGTGACTGGCAAAGCCGTGTGGACAGGCTCAGTGGGAACCAGAGCCCCCCCTCCCTCCCCAGCCCAGGGCCAGGCACGGGGCTGATCAGACTGTGGCAGAATAATGGAAACCCCTGGTTATGGCCTTGGCTGCCAGGGGTGGGGAGGGTACCACAGCCTGGAGGGAGGGGACGCCCTGGAGTCCCCCCTGTACTGGGGACAGTATGGACACCTCCGGCGTTTGACTCCCACATCTGCTGGTCCATTTCTGGGCTGTGTCTCTCTGGAGTCTGTCCTGTGGCTCTCTGGTGGCCGTCTCCCATGGTTGGGCATCTCCCAGGAGCTGGGCACAAAAGCTGTGCTGTCACCCGGCCACAGTGCCCAGGCAGGGCCTTCACCCGACCAAGGGCGGGAGCAGGCAGATTCACCTGCACCTCTGCCTGGAGAAGGGCTCAAGCCCATTTGTGAAAATAATTGATAACTACGAAGATAAGATTCTACGTGTGGGCATAGATAGTTACGCATCCCTTTATGGGACGAGCCTTCTATGCAGCAAGCTCTAGTTTTGTTTGAAATTCAGTGTATTTATTTTCACTTTTTAATTAAAAAAAAATCAAAGTCTGTTCAGGAGCAGTCAAACTCACTCTGGGGCCTTTCACCTGGTTCAGCAGTGGCCGACTGTCTCCCTGTCGCTCTCCGTCTACACGTAATCCATGTAATCCTGTAGGTGTTGTGGTTGACCACCTCCCTGAGGTGACCTGCAGGGTGGGCCCCCCATCACTACTCGTGGCCTGCACCTGCAAGACTCTGTCTTTCAGGCCTCGGAGGACGGTCAGAGTCAGGGTGCTTTGTACCGACAGGATATCTGACCCCGTGTGTGGCCCGGAGCCCCTGGGTTAATCTCCCCAGTTCTGTTCTTTTCAGCAATTTCATTTTTTCCCTTGACGAGGAGCCTGTGCATGACCCCAGTGGTGCCTCTTTAGACTCCTTCATCTGGACCAGCTCCTCAGCCCACGGTAGGGTCCTGGGTCACTTGGTGGCAGGGCGTGGCCTGTGAAATCTGTCGTTGGGCGATTCCTGGTGGTGTGAACGCCCTGGCATGTACTCACCTGCCCAGAGGGCGCAGCCCCTCACTCCATCAGGAGACTCGGTGAACAAGAAGTGCGCGTGCCCCAGCAGGACATGGCGCGGGCTGTTTGACGGTGATTTTCTTTGGAAGTGGAAGCAGGTACAGCCTAAAATGATGACCAGAGGAACAGCCCAGGAGATGCACACGCCTGCCCGAGGTCCTGTACCACCAAAGTCCTGTACCACCGTCGTCAGGCGCTCTGTAGGTCCCTAATGCCCAGAGGCCACGTCCCCTGTGACTGGCAGCGCAGTGGGCATATCTGCACCAGCATGCCCAGCACAGGTGACAGTGCGGTGCCCAGCGGGACTGTGACGGCTGGGACCTGTGCCTCCCCTGAGCAGGACTGTGAGAGGTCACTGCCACCTCAGGTGAGCACCTCCCTGCACGTGGTCCACTGCGAATCACATCGTGGTTCCGTGTCGCCTGGGGTCACGTGCGCACGCACATCTTTCATCTGGGGGAGACTTTAGATCTATACAAACGTTGCAAAGGTGGAACACCCTCCACCCAGCGTCCCCTGCTGACGGCATCCCTTGCAGCCCCGGTACATCTGTCAAAGCTAAGACAGCAGCCTTGGGGCTCTGCTGTCAGCTACACTCCGGACTCTGGGTGTCGTCTGCTCTCACACTAATGCTCCTTTTTGGGTCCCAGGGTCTCACTTTGTGGCTGTTTCTTATCTTCCCAGAGACTGAGCAACGCTGGGCTCTTGGCAGGTGTCAGCTTTAACTTCCTCCACAACAATGTCCAGAAGGCGTTTGTCCCCATCCCAGGAAGAAGAAGAAACTGAGGTCTCTCTCTCTCTCTCTCTCTCTCTCTCTCTCCCCCCACCCCCCCGCCGGTTCACAAGACTTTTGGTCATATTTAGGAACTGGATAACATAAAAAGTTTCAACATTGGGTCAAACATTAGAAGAGTCCCTTACTTCATCCAACGGGTGAATTCCTACAAAATTGTCGTGTGGTTCTCTGGAGAAATGTTCTAGAAAGTACCACACATCCACCGCTGGCTGCGCTGAGCGCCTTGCGCTTCCTTCATTTGGCTGGTGCGCAGCCCTCGGTGGCTCGGTGGCTCGGTGGGCTTCGTGGGCCATCCTACCCATTCTATGGATGTGAAGCGCGATCCAGGGAAGAGGGCCGGCTCATTCGAGTAGCACGTGGTCATCAGCCGAGCGGGGCTTCCACTCAGCTCTCACCCACTCCTGCACTTGGTCCCAGGCTAACACCTGGCTGTCCTCCATCACCCTGGTCTGTCCTGGGAGGCTGAGCAGGGCCAGGGGGTCGCTGATGGGGCGGCCTGGCTCTGTGTCACGCACTGGGAATATGCTAATCCCGGGGCTCCGCTTAACAGCCGGTCCAGCTGGTAGAAGCTTTTATTTTAGAGAAGTGTGAGCGCTGTTGCCATGGACCGCAGCCTTCCACCCGAGCACTGTGCCGGAGAAGCGCTCGGCACTCTTCCCTTCAGCCAGATTCCCTCTCCCTCTGTCCTCACCTCAGTCCCTGGAGGACTGGCTCCTGAGTGACCGCTGAGTCAAACCCCCCGGGGCGGGGAAGAGGCAGTTATCATGACCCCTGTGTGAAGAGAACAGGAGTAGAGGGAGGTGGGTCCAACCTGCCAGACATCAGCTCCTTTTGCTACAGGACACGGGTCCCCAAACCGCCCCTCTGCTCCCCTTAGCTCTTGTTAGAACTTGATTGAAAGAGTGTTTGGGAAGAGAGCGCTGGGCTGGGGAGTGGTGGGCTGGCAGGCACACCAGGCTCTGGAGCCACACTGTGCGTGTTGGTCAGGGTCCTGGCTTCAGATCAGCAGACTGCGCTCCCCTTCCAACTAGCTAGGTGACCTTGGGCCAGAGACTGTGCTCAGGGTTCTGACTTCTAAACTAGGGTGCCCAAGTGGTCACAGCACAGGAGGGTGGGTGGCAAGGCCATGCAGTTAGATCAACCCATAAAAACTGTACATACAACATGATGTTTGGTGCATGTGTACACTGTGTGGTTGGTGTTCAGGTCATCGTGAGCATACCAGTCTCCTCAAATGTCGTTTCTTGGTGGTGAGAACAATGGAGAGCCTTTCTTGCAGCTGTTTTGGGAGCACAGTGCTTTCTCTGTGGTCACCCTCCTGTGCAACAGGACATGCCCTTCCTTCCTGCTGCCACTACCGCCTCCGGCCTTCCTTTCTCCACGTCACCTCCTCCCAGGCAGGTGAAGCCCCAAGGAGCTTCTCAAGGCAGGATGAGGGGAGCCCCCGTGTGCTGGGCTCCCCTCCAGGGCCAGGGCAGCACTGTCTAGCCAGTGGCAGGAGTTCCTGGAGCCATGGACCTGCCGAGGGAGTTCCAGGCCGAGAGGCAGAGGGGCAGGGGTCAGGAGGACTGTTCTGGATAGTAGTGAGACGGCGTGGCACCAGGGCCTCCGCTTCGAAGGTGTGGTGCACATGGGAACAGCTGACAGTTAAGACGATCCTGTGCCTTAGCAAGGACTAGAAGGAAGTTTGATTTGAAACATTCCAATAGTATCTCTGCTGATCCTATTAGCCCACCAATTACTCAGCTTTACCTGACTGCACGGGCATCATATAAATCCCACAGTACTGCCCCCCTCGTCCTTCTCATCCACTTCGTCAGCTGGCCAGCATTCACTAAGCCCCTGCCCTGGGCCAGGGCCAGGACCAGGGGGTCGGCATCCGAGCAGCCAGGCGGAGGCTTCCCGCATGGAGCTTACAGCCCAGGAGCATGGGGAGAAGGGACCCTGGACAGGAAATCACAGCACAGTGAGGGCAGGGTCCTCCACCAGGGGCTCAGGAACCAGGTGGCAGGGTTCAGTCTTGTGGTCCCCTGCACACGCCCATCTGACCATCTGCCTCCTGCCCCTTCTGAAGTGCATGAGGGCAGAACTCTGCCAATCTTGTTCTCTGTCATTCCTCTGGATAAGGCCCAGGGAACAGCCCCAACGTGACCTGTGGGAGGAGGGGCCATCCCTTTTAACCCCTACCCTGGGCTACCAAGCGCAATGCCCTCGGCCTTTAATGCTGCTGGCTTGCTAGTCTTTGCTCCTGTTTGCAGATGAGAGGATTCAGGAGGTGAGGTTACTCACACCAGGCCATCCAGCCAACAATGTCCCCGCTTAAGGTCCCATGCCCCCCACCCCTGGCTTCCAAAACCAGACTCTTTCCATGAACATCTGCTGTCTTCTCTCCAGACAGAGGCAGGCCGAGGCTGAGCAATGAGGGGCAGGTGGGAAGGAGGAGGGCGAGGGCAGGCGGGAGTCGAGGATATCTAACTCGCTCTTCTGTGCATCTTGCGATGCTAAAACTCAAGAGGCCCTGACTCAGCAGGATATTAATAACCCTGGCGGTCCTGGGCGGGGGGCGTCTCTGCCAGGGAGAACAGCAGGGCTCTACCCGCTCCCTGCTGCCACCATGGCAGCTCATGCACCACCTGTGCCCACCTGGGGGGTCTCCCCACACAGGGAGCTCCCTGGAAGCTCCTTGGAGCCAACCCACATCTGTATCTCCAACTTCCAACAGAGCTTGGCATACAGCGGTCACTCAATAAATAACTGTGCAGGAGATGAACGGCTGGCTGGGTGAATGGATGGCCTGAGCTTCCAGTTTCTCCTACTTTATCATCGAGGCGTTGCGTGTAGTGTGTGGTCTGTGCTTAATATTGCCCTCCATTAACAGCACTTCCACATACCTGTTTGTGTCTGGGAGGCCCTGCGCTCTCCACGGGTGGGCAGAGGCTCACTCCCACCTTCTGGCACAGACAGAACGGCCCGAGGTCGCCATCCCCCACCCCAGACAGGCCAGAAACATCACCACTCACGGCCAGTCACTCTCAGCACTCTGTCCTGTTCCTCTGGGGTCCCCCTCAAGGCAACCCCTGAGGTAGTCGGCGCCACTGCTTGGATCAGCCCTCTTCACCCTGCACTTCTCCATTCTGTAGCGGGGTTGAGAGAGCAGGTGCGCACAGCCGGCGGGCAATGCCCTCCTCCACCAGCTCCTTCCTCTAGTTATGAAATGCAGTGTGGGGCGTGGCCTGCCTGAAGAGAGGCTGGGGGACAGGATGGGATGGGATCGCATGGGCTCTGGAGGCCACCTGGACTCACCCACTCCACGGGTGGCTGCTGTACTGAGGTGCCTAGAGAGTCAGAAGTCACCTTCTTGCTCTGCAATAGGAACACCCCAAGGGGGCTGCTCCCGAATTCAGGAGCAGGGTGTTCCTGAAGCCACATGCACACATGCAGGGGGTCCTGTGGACAGTGGAGAAGTGGGCTGTGTGTGTGTGTGTGTGTGACCAGCAGTGATAGTCAGAACAGATAACAACCTGAAAGCCACAGGTGCAGACCAATACAAGCAGTGCCAGGTGAGCTCGACCCTGTGACCTGGAGGTCCTGAACAGTGTCAGCCCAGGGAGCGTGGGTTTGGAGGAGGTCTAGATACCCAGAAGTTTCTAAGGAGAGGTCCTGGGTGGCCTGAGGAACGGAACAGTGGGGGCAGCTCTGAGGCCTCAGGGTGCACAAAGCGTCTTGATGTGTCAGCCCACAGTGTGGCAGTCCTGGTGCTAAGGGGTTCCTTCGTCTCGCCCCACCGCTCAGGAGTCCCAGGCTCACCTCTGCTGCATCGACCCAGCATCGACCCAGCAGTTCCTTGTCCAGTCAGCTCCACAAGAGGAGTCCCCGCGACATTTTTTAAAGACATTTCTGGAGCCCACTTGGCAAATAGAAACTAAAAGCCATTCAGAGAGCCAGGCTGCCTGCCTGCGGCCCAGCGTTCCCCAGGGCCGCTGCCGGGCTCGGGTCTCACCTGTTAATGTCAGGCTTCTAACGAGCCTGCTGGCCGTGTCTCTGCTCTCCTTGGGGAGGTGTCATTCTGCTGGCCGTTCCTGAGACATTTGTACTGGGCGAGCTCAGACTCCTGCGCTGGGAAGGGGCCTGGCAGGCTGCGCACTGAGCGGCCGAAAATGCCGGCCAAGGCAGGGACTCCAGCTCGCCCCACTTCCTGGGCCTGCAAGACCCGAGGCTGAGAGGGTGACCGGGACAGAGCCAGGGGCCCCAAGCTTGCAGGGGACTGATTGGGGCAAGAAACTCAGAACCAGTGTGGTAGTGGGGCCAGGGCCAAGGTCTGGGTTTCCATCTGTGCGGCGGGGACCACTGCACCAAGGTCTGACCCTGTCTGCCATGTGGATAGGGATCAGAAGAGAGAGGGTTGTGCCTCTGGTGTCACCACGGGTGGGTGATTCAAGCTGACCTTGGGGAAGGAGTCCCCTGGACAGAGCTCAAGTCTGGACCCTATCTGATGGGAGAGTACCCTTCCTTTGGCTTCCAGAGCTGCCCCAGTTCACGTTTCCTAGTGCAAAGCCAGAGGTGGCCTTCCCCCTTTGAAGTGGGTGAGCACTTCCTGTCACCAAATCAAAGACCCGTCAACTCAGACTATGGACACCCTCCAAGATCAAAGGTCAGCCAGACCCTTGCAGCCTGGTCACACGGGGGTGCTAACACCCCTGTATGCACTCTGCAGACACGGTGTCATTATTACAGTGGGGGTGGGGGGTCATTATTGTTCCCATTGCACAGATGGACAACCAAGATGAGAGGGTGCCCCAGACTCAGGTGGTAGTGCAGGGATTGTACCCAGGGTGGATGGGCTCCCCAGGCAGCCGGAGGGAGAGGGCTGAGGCACTGGAGCAGGCATTTCCAATACTGGTGACTGCTCTGTGATCGGGCTGTCAGGGTCTGGAGCCCAAGCTTATGAACACCAGGCTTTCTGCACACCAGGCACCTGAGAACCATGCCCGGGCCATCTCAACTTCTCCAGCAACAACCCCACAGATGCTTGGCTCAGGACCCTGTGGGCCCCACAGTGATCTCCCAAAGCAGCATAAGGAGCTGAGGTCATCAGAGCTATGTAGAGGGTCCCAGGCCAGCCACTGCACAGGGGCAAAAGGGGCAGGAAGAGCAGGTAGCTGCCTCATGCTGTGAAGTTGGATTCTGGAATCAGTTAGGCCAAGAATGCAAGAAATCGGTCCAGAGTTTTGGGGTCCCCAGATTGAAAGGAAAAAGCTTCTGGGAATCCTCAGTGGCGTGGGGCATTTGAAGCCCTGTTCTTCCAACTCTCAGACAACATGAAGGGCAAAGCACTTGGTCAAGGGACCCCCGGCAGCCCTTTCCTGATGCACATCTGCATTTGCTCAGTGACAAGGGACAGAGGGTGGGAGGAAGAGGTCCAAGGTGACAGTCCAAGGTGAAGGCAAAGCTGGGGGGCCCTTCTGGACATGGCGGCTGTGTGAGTCAAGTATGGAAAATGGAGAGGTCACTGGCCGTGGCCAGCAGTCAGCAGAGCGGAGAACTAGTGGCATCAGGAACTGTCTCCATCCATTAGGCCAAGTGCCACTGAAGAGAGATGGAAGCTCTTCCCAAGATGGAGAGCCACGCTTCAAGAGCCACGGCCCCGCAGCCTCCAGACAGCACCATCCGGGGTCCCTCTGTGCAAAGCAGCTGGGCAAGAGCCAGGGAGCACAGGGAGTGGGGACAGGTCCCACTGCATCTCACGGTCAGGGTGGCCTGAAGGCATAGACGATGGGCTGTTTGGGGCTTCACCTGGTGCCCTGTTGGCAGGAGTCAGCACAAGGCAGGGCCAAGGTCACAGAGCTCTAATGATCTGAGAGACCCCAGGGACAGCCTTGTGTGGACAGTCGAGAGGGGAGATTGTGGGGTGCAACACGGCGAGACCAGGAAGGGAGTTGCGGGAAGGCTTTTGTTCCTGTCACCGTGGTGTCTTTTGGAATTCTCGCTGTCTTTCGTTAGAGGGACGGTCCCCCCAGCTGGCCCACGCTCCCCTCTCCGGCTCAGGACTCTTGCAGGTGGGTGCTCTGGGCTTGGGCTTACCTGGGCTCTTTCTGAATGATGTCGAGGACTGGGGGCGTGGAAGGGCCGAGGGGGGCTCGGGGCACGGGGCGGCCTGGGAGAGCAGGAGGAGGGCTGGAGGGCGGAGCGGGTATTTCCATAACTGGGTCAATTATTTTGTGATCAGCACACGTCTGAGAGGGAGGCCACATCTGCTGTGCATCCTGGAGGCCCAGATCACCTGCTCCACAAGGAAGAAACACGTTTTCCTCTAGGTGAGAAGTCTCGGGTGGGGGAGGTGGCCTCCCACTGAGGACGCGGTCCCCTCTGGTTGCCCCCACGCAGCAGCTCCTCCAACCTGCCGGTGCGCCCCTGGCCCATCCACCAGCACCATTAGAGGGTGGCCAGAGGAGGGGACGGTGGGTCCTCTGGGCCTCTCCTGCTCCTCAAGAAACAGTTTCCAGAGTGGGAGAGGAAAGGGAGGGAGTGTGGGGAGGGGTTCAGATCCCAGAGCAGATTCTGGAGGGCTCAGCTCCCGGGATCACTGGGACTGGTCTCCCCCGACCCCTGGGCTCCACGGGCAGATGTGACTGACTGGTCTGTGATTCTGACGCAGCACAGGGGAGCCATGGGCTCCCCACCTCACAGAGCAGGAGCCCCTGGCCAATGTGAGGGTCAGAGGCTGCACTGGCCAAGCACACACCGTCTACTGCAGGTCCCCAATGGAGTGACCCACACATTTCCTCAGTGAATCCTCCCGACAACACCAGGAGGCCAGTGCTCTTATCACCACCACTGACACATCAGCAGGGTACGAGCCCCAGTCTGCTCCTCTAGGCAGCTGGGGGCGGTGTGGGTGGTGTTCACTGGTGGCTTTCCTTGTCCCCAGCCTGGGAGGGAGGACTTGCTTCTGCAGTTAACTCTGGGGTGTCTGGTGTTTGGGGCCACACCTGCGCTCAGCCTGAAGGTGCATGTGCTTGCACGCGCGCACACACACACACACACACACACACACACTACTGCTTTTCTCAGACTGCACTGCCTCTCTGGCTTGACCTCTCTGGCACACAGTAGGTGCTTAGTGAACTTCTGTGAGGTACACAGGCAGCTTGCCTCTGGGTTCTTCTGAGCTCCCCTGGTTTCATGCTGCCTGGGACCCGAGAAGGAGGCCTCCAAGGCCCCCACAGATGGGGGCATCCTGGCCAGGCTGTTGGGGGAAAAGACCCAGCAGGTAAAAGCAGGGTGGCCAGTGGCATTGCCACCCTTCACCAGAGCCCAGGGGACCTTCTCGAGCCTCACCTGCCATGTGCCCTCAGACGGCACCACACACTCTGTCCTTGGTGTCTTCTGCTCTCAAGTGGAGCCTGCAATGCCAGTTCCCTCCCAGGGTCGGTGGAGGGAAGTCCCTGAATAAGCGTAGGACAGACCAAACAGTGAGTCCAGGGTCAAACTAGGGGCCCTACTCTGACGGAACAACCCCGGGCAGAGTCCACCCCAGCATTCTCCTCTGAGCGATGGGGCGAATAAGCGCATCTTTCACCAAGAGATAGCAACATGGGAAGGGGAGCCCCTCAGCAAGCCGCTGTGCACCACACCCAGGTGGACGACGTTGCACAATCACCTCCAGGATGCCCAATAGGTCTCAAGCATTTGCTCATTAAATTCTCACACCACCCTAGGTCTTTGGATGCCATTACAATCTCCACTTTCCACGTGGAACAACTGAGGCTTGGCAAGCTGAATCTTTGGCTCAAGGGCACAGCAATAGGCCAAGGTGAGCAGGAATGTGAGACCAAGGATGCACAACTCTGGGACCTGCAGTGCCCACTGTCACTGTCACCAGTGCTCATTCAGATCTGGAAGGAGTACTTGAGGTTGGCTCATCATCCCATTGTACAGCTGAGAAAACTGAGACCCAGAGAAGAGAAGAGACTAATCTTGTTACAGAGCTGCCACTGTTAGAACCAGAACAAAAACTCCTACCAATGCTGCTCATATTTATTGAGCACTTACTGTGTTCCACAGGCTAAGTGCTTGTGTGCATCTTTTCAGTTCATTCTTACAATAACGTCAGGAAGAGACAATTAGCAATCTCATTTTTCATTTGGGCAAACTGAGGCAGAGTAAAACAGCTAACTCAAGGTCACACAGCTAATCAGCGGTGGAGGCATATCCAGGGAGTCAAGCTCTAGTGTCCTCATCCAGTGCTCGTGGCCCTGCCTCCCCCACAGAGAGGCTGGCCTCACCCAGCATCCCAGGCCCACGCAGACTTGCCTCCCAAGGGCTCTGCAGACTCCCAGGGCATGGTCACCTCCAAGCAAGGCAGGGTGCAGCTCAGGGAGACAGGTGCAGAGCCGGGCTGGCAAACCCCAGGCGCCAGAAGACCATGAGCCCCTGCCTCTGCAAAGGGAAGTTTATCCAACAAAATGCAGCCAGCAAGAGCACGTCCCGCTTTGTGTCTCCCGTTGCAGGCAGCACACATCTTGGGAGATGTGTGGATGAAAGGCACCATATAAAATGCAATCAATTATGAATCACCATTACTGAATTAATCACATGTATGATTAATACAGTAATAATAATTAATGGGAGTACGGTCTAGAGATTAGAGCTGAGAACTGGCAGGGAGGAGCCGGAGTATTCCTCACCACTGCCTGGAGGCGTCACCGGGGAAGGGCCTGGGTTTGGATCTTGGTGTCTCTCCGCCCGCCCCTGCCTGGGCTGTAGAAGTGAGGGGCTTGATGTCTCAAAACCCCAAGATGGGCCTGGGCTAGGTCCTGGGCTCTTCCATCTACCTACAGCTGCATCTCAACTGCTCAAGGTCAAGGGGACAAAGTTTCTTGAAGAATCCAAATCTTGATCTGGCGTAAGATGGTGAAGGGTGTGAATGAGGCCGGGGTGAGGATGTGGTGGGGTGGCCTTGGAGCTCACACTTGACTTTAATCAGCCCTATAAGCTCATTTGCTGTCTGTCCCATTGTCCGTCTGCATTAGGATTTGTCTTTTCTCTGAAATCCCCAGAGGGCTGGACCTCATCTGTTCTTTCCCATTGCAAAGCTGGTGGATTATTTTTGCATGTGGCTTTATTCTTTCCCATGACTCGTCCAGCCCGGGGAATATTCCTTATTCCCAAGGAGGGGAGCAACACAGACAGCACACATGTGAGAACGCCTGCAGTCCTCCCAGCTCCCCTGTGCGCATTTGGGTGTGTATCTTTGCAAGCCTCTCTTTCCACAAGTATACATAGTACGTATATGTTACACATGGGCGTATATTATACATGTAATTATATACAGGCCCCTTTTTAAAAAATAGGTGGAATAAAATCAAATACTTGTTGTGCAGATGCTTTTTGATAGTAGCTGCCACATGCACAATTCAAATGAGAACTGCACAGTGCAGCCAAAATCCCACCAATGAAGTAAACCATCAGGCTGCTGGTGAGAGCGGGGCCAGCGATGAGTTTTTTGGAGGGAGATTCATTAACACTTTCCTGCCCCTGGTGCTTAGCATCTTTTTACTCCTGGGGAAAGGTCATTTGTCCAAAGACACCTTAATGCAGTTTGGAAATGAACGTCCCCCAGCCACCTGGTCCCTACATGGCTGGAATCCTATTTGTTCCCCAGCATGGAAACAAAGCATCTTATTGTTCCCTTGAAAGGAAAATCACCTCCTGGAGGCCGCACAGAGCTTGGTCAAGTCAGGTTTTCAGTACAGGAACCCCTGCCCGGGGCATATTCCTCCTAATGTGGATGGGGAAACTGAGGTCGGGAGCAGGGAAGGGATCTACTGCAGGGCACACAACCAGTTAGGGACCAAGCCAAGATAAGCCCATCATCTTGACTCCCAGTCCAGTGCTCTTCCACTATCCCATGATTTCCAGGGTCTGAAAATGGGGAGACCCAGAGACAGGTTCTGGAACAGGTCCCTGGAAAAGCCCTGGGAAGGAGGACTGCTGGAGAGGAGGTGGAAATTTTTTCAAGTGGCAAATATCTTTGCAAATGGGTCACCCAAACCATCCTGGCAACTGCAGGGAGGACGCACCTGGGTCCCTTGGCTGTTCTTGGATGAACTGTAGATAGGAAGCATCCTCCTTCCTGTCTTGTTGGCTGTTCCTGACAGCATCCAGGCCCTGGGTGATGGAGGAGCAGGGCGTTTCCTGGGGATTGATGACCCTGCCTGGGGCAACAGCAGGCAGAGGGCCACGGGTCATCACTCCGCCTGTGCGGGAGCCCCACACAGTGCCCTTCTCTGCTGCCTACAGGCTGAATATTTCAAAATCAAATCGCTGAGATCTGTTCTTGTCCTAGGAGGAGCTTCCTCCTGCTAGATGCTCTGAGACCAGGAAGGACATGGCCAGGGCTGGCTGCATCTGATTTCCTGGATGACTTTGTGGGGTGGATCCACCTCCCTTGGCAGAGACCTGAGGGTACGCGTGGCAGAGATACTGGATAGTCCTGTTTTGACCCCTGCTTGGAAAAGGAAGAGCTAGCCATTCACAGTTCACAGATGGGGACACTGAGGCCCTGAAGCAATCAGTGCCACACCCCAAGTTAAACAGTAAGTCAGGCAGTAGCCAGCACCTCCTGGGAACCCAAAAACCCTGCCTCCTGGCTCAGAATCTTCTTTAGCTATGTGACCTTGGACAAATGACTTAGGTCTCTAAGCTTGTCTCCAAGTTGGGACTTTCCTAATAGAGCTAAGTCACAAAGCTTTGGGGAGAAATCAATGAATAATGCACATAAATTCATTTGCAGGGAGCCTGGCACAAAACAGGTGTTAAGTGAGTGCTGTTGTTGTTGTTGTTATTATTATTATTATTATAGCAGATGACAGTTTTTAATTCTGCATACTCTGTCTGCTTTGTCACAAGAGTCTAAATGTTATTCAGCAGTACGACCCTCTCTCCAGGTTTAGGGGGAACCAAGAGCAGGAAGGGTTAAGGTGGAGGTAAGGGTGACAATGGGGTGGGGCACTGAAATGCTATCTTATGCCATATCTTGCTCCCATTTCTGACATTCTCTGTGACCTTGGACCATTCTCTCTCTCTCTCTCTCTCTCTCTCTCTCTCTCTCCCCTCTCAGGCCTTTTGTTCTTGTTGCATCCAAATGACAGTGTTGGCTGCTTGGGCACTGCAGTAAGAACCCACCCCAGGAGGCCAGGAGAACCCCAAATCCACAGGGGCCACTGGAGGAGGAGGAAGCCCCCCCCAATAGCCCCAGGGAGCAGCCTGGCAGGGAATCTCCAGGGGCTGGAGAATGCAGGGACCCCCCTGCCCAGTGTTGCCAACTCAGTGGCCTCAGCCCGGCCCTGCAAGAGTCCTCCCACGCCCTCCTCCCAGGCTTGGCCCGAGAGAGGCAGAGATCCCCTCAGGCGAGGCCCCTCCTGCCCCCCTACTCTGCACTCCCTGTGGAGCCGGCTTGGCTTCGTCAAAAGCAGGGCCCATCAGGGTGGAGGCGGCGATGTGTCAGCTGGTATTCAGGCTCTGGTTGTGCGCTCAGTTCGCTCCCCCTCCCCATCTCCCCAAATCCACCCACCCACCCCTTTACCCACTGCTTGGGGCCTTCTGGGTGGCAGCACTTCACAGAGAGAGAGAGAGAGACAGAGGAGCAGCCTTGAGCCCTTGGCTGTTGGGGGTGGGGGAAACTGACTCACTTGGCCCCCTTCTTGGTGCCGATGGGGCAGCTCCCACACCCAGGGTCGCCGGCCCCCGGTCAGGCCCCTGGGTTTGGGAAAGGAAACTGCAGCCCGCCGCGCCTGACCCGAGCCGGCTGAGGATGCGCTCTGCGCGCAGGGACCCGCTGGCCCCCGGGCCGGGAGGCGATGTGTAGGCAGCGACCCCCCAGCACAGGCTCGCTCCCGCGGCCGCCTGCTGGGGCCACCCTGGCCGCGGGCCCGCCGGGACGCCCCTGCTCGCCGCGCCCCTCCCTGGGCCGTGGCGCGTCCCCCGAGTCTCGCAGTATTTTCTTCCTGCACCTTTAAGAAGACCGTTGCTCCGTGGTGGGATGGTGTGTTAAAGCCACACAGAGGAAGTTACGCAGCCCGGATCAGACCGAGAGATAAAAGCCCCGATGGTGATCGTGAGTGATGGCAAGAGGATTTAGCCTCGGCATTAACTTAGAGCCGAGTGCAGGGGGGCAGTGAAGCGCCCCGCCATCTGGCCCGCGCCGCGCCGGGGGGATGCCCCGGCGCCCCCAGGAGCAGCCGCGAAGCCCACCCGGGCCGGGGGCTGCCCAGCGCGCGAGCGCGGGTCCTCCCGGAGCCGCCCAGGGGACCCAAAAAGTTTGCACTTGTTAGCGGCGACCTCCCGCTCGGCCCGGGCGGGCGATGCGGGCGGCGCGGGCGGCCCCCTCCCCCGGCCCGCGTCTCCGGGACGGCTGCGGGCGGCCCCCCCGGCGGCCGGAGGGCTCCCCAGCCCCGATCTGACGGCGGCGGCGCGGCGGCCACGGCGGCGGAGCGGCGCGGGGAAGGAGCACCGGCGCCCAGCCCTCCGGCCCTCGCCCCCACCCAGCGCCATCCAGAGGGGAGGCGCAGCGCCAGAGGGTGGCGGTCCTCGGCCTCCCGGGTCTCCGCTCCGGGAAGCCGCTCCGAGCCGGGGTAAGGCGGGCAGGGAGAGCCCGGGAGGCGAGCGGGGGCAGAGGCGCTGCGGCTCGCCAGGCTGGTTTCATTTTTAAAGGGCTTTGGTGACCGTGCAGGCTCTCCCGGGGCCCTGGAGCCACTTAAAGCAGCCTAGCGAAGCTGGGATGCAAAAGTTATTTGGTAGCGGCTGCTACGAGCGGAGGACTGGAGTGGCCCCGAGAGGGGTGTGTGAGTGTGCGTTTGTAGCAGCATCTTAAAGGAGTAGCTTGTCTTTCTGGCTGGCTCCCCCACCCCTTCTTTCCCCGCCATGCGTGCGTGTGTGGAGCGGGGATGTACGTGGCAAAAATGCTTGGATTTGTTTATGAAATGGAAATTAACTCTTCTCCAGCGCCGCTCCCCCACCCCAATTTAATCGCCACCATCCAGAGCTACCCCATCCCGTGCCCTCCCATCTCTGCAAACTGGAGGACGTGTGAGTTGCACGGAGAACTCTTGACCAGCCAAGGACGGAAACTTCTTTCCGTGCGGTAGAGGGTCGGGGCTGGGGGGCGGACGGAGGTAAGGACCGGCTTGAGCGCCGTGCGGAGTCGAACTCGAACCGGGGGAAGCAGAGGCAGCGAGAAGGCGGGAAGAGGACCGCGAGCTCCGAGTCCGCCCGCTCCGGAGTAAGTCGCAGTTCTGGGCGGGGTGGGTGGCGGTGGTGGCGGCGGCGGCGACAGGGTCGCTGCTGGCAGCAGCGCCTGGAAAAAGAATGCAACTAATTCGCGGGCGCTTTGCTCGGTGTCTTTTAATTAAGTAAGACGATGCTAAATGAGGGGGTACCCTCCATGCTGACCGGGCCTTTATTAAAGGCTGGATTATCAATTGCTCTCGTGGTTTGCACACAACTTCGGAAAAGCAAGACGCCGCGGCGGGTTTGCCGGGCTGGTCCATGTGCAAGGCACACGGTTTGCAACCGGCCGGAAGCACAGACTGGACCTCCACTCCTGGCCGTTTGCGGTCCTAGGTGGCCCCGCCCTCCGGCCCGCGGGGACCCACCCGCGCGACCCCAGCCGCCGTGCCTCCTGCTCGTGCCCCGCCCCCAACTTTCCAGGGCTCCCTGGCCGCTGAGAAGGGCTCCGGGGGCAAACCGGGGCCAGAGAAAGCTCCGGTTGCGGAGCCGGGACACCTGGGCTGCCGGAACCCGCCCATTGAGCCGATGGTGAGCGCTGGACACCTACAGGGCAGCTCCGAGGCGGGAACGGGAAGGTGACTCGGGTCGCTATCCTTCCTCGTCCCCCCTCCCAATATCCCCCAAAACAAATTTCACCCCCTCCACCGACCGGCAGGGAAGGAAGAGGAAACCTGTCGGAGGGGCTGGGGCTCCCAGAACCCCCGGGTGCCCCCCAGTCCCCCCAGGGGCCAGCGCCCGCGGAGGCAAGTTTCCCACAAGGCGAGGGCGCAGCCGGCAACTCCGAGAGAAGCCAGCTCGCGAGCCCAGCCAGCTCCGGGAGGCGCTAATTCAATAAGACAGAAATCTGAGTTCAGAAATCCTGATAAAATCTAATTTTCGGGTTTTAATACCCTGGCTATCAGCCCCTCCTTGATTCCCGAGGACTCTTAAAAGAAAATAAAGCGCATTGATTCTATTTGTTTCTGAGAGCTGCAGTTTCTTAATAATATCAGGTGAAGATTTATTTTCCAAGGAGAAAACGATCCACCAGGATACAACCTCTTACTCTGAAATTTCCCTTGCCGGCTTCTCCCTGCCATCGCCTCGTTATTCCCGGGGTTCTTGCGGCTCTCCCCCCTCCCCTTTTTGCTTTTTTGGCAAAAGCCGACTATAATATTCGAGCGCTGAGCTCACAATTTCCCCTGCGATGCCAGCAACGCTATCAACGCCCAGTTGACTGACTGGTGGTAAACACATTTTCCCCTGGCAGATTTTGTTGTTGTTGCCCCCCCCCCCTCCGTTTTCCAGGGAATGCGTGGCATTTAAGTCAACAAAACTGCAAAGCAATTAATAAATTTGCAAGTTGCCCCACACGCGGCCTCCAGGCTGAGCTTGGCTGCCTCCTCAGCCTGCCTCGCGCCCCGCGCCATCCCAGCCCGGCCAGGCTGGTCCTGCGGCTGAAGCCCGCAGCTGGGCCCTCCTTAAGAGCCGCAGCCCTGCGCCCTGGTCGTCCCTAGCCATCAGGAGCTCCCTACCTGTTAGGGAACAGTCGGGAGTCAGCTTCTAGAAGAATTAATTAGGGGCATGCTGTTTTCTGGGCAGCTCCGAGCTCTGGTAGAGGCGTCCAAACCTCTGCCGGCCGAGCTATTTTATTTTTACTACATTTTCTCAGGTTGTAAAAATAGACCTGGGCACGTTCTTCCTGGGAGTTTTCTAGCAAGGAGCGCATTCAAGGCCGGGCTGCCTCTATAACAGGTCTCTCAACAGCCAGGGGCGAGACGGGAATGTGGGCCTGGTTGGGTCCTCATTCATCTGCATTAGGAGACCTTCATCCTGAGAGAGGGGCAGAGGCCCACTTAACGCAGACGGATGAGTCCTGCTCTGGGCCTGGAGATCAGGTCGCCTAGCTAGGGGCTTCTCCCAGAGCAGACATGCTCAGCACCCAGGCGGGCAGCGTCTGGCCTTCAGTTTCTCATTTTTGGCAAGCCATTGTTTGTATCTGGGTAGTAAGTGGGGCTTCATGAAAATATAGTTAACTCCCCAGAGACCTCCCGTGAACAGTGGCTCAAAAGGATGTCAGATGAAGAGTCAGGCTGCCATTTGCATGATTTGGGAATTGAAATGCATCATCATGGGCGTAACAACCAAAATAATTAATAACACAGACATTTTATGCTGTGACTCATTGCAGTAACCTTTGCCCTGTTGGCCAGTTCTTTGGGCTAGGCTTCCATGCTGCTGACTGGACTCGGATTGTCCTGGTGATGTATTAAGTGCCTGGGATCACCACATCATCCGAGCCATGTGTTTCCCAGTAACATTTGTATTAATTATATCTATTTTGGTTTTTAAATAATTACCAGAGACTTAAAATAGTAAAGCAGTGATCCTAATAGTGATCCATTTATAGACATACCCTTCAAAGATGATTGCAAAATGTTGGCCTTGATCAGAAAATCTGATATGACAAAACATTATCATTTCGGTGGAAGTCTTTGATATCTTAGTTTCTTACTGTTAAAAAAAATTAAAGTCGCCATTTCAGATTGTACCTGTGATTGAAGAGGTAGTTGTCAATGCCTGGTGTTTCTTTGTTGGCCACACGTGGCCCACTCTGTTTGTACCTGTAGGTGTGTCCTCATCTGCACCTATAGTTACAGTCTCCCCGCCTCCTTTAACAACTCTGACACTTTGACTTGCAGGGCGTGGTATTTTAAAGCAACCATTAACTCCTGGCTCCTGGGCCTGTGGCCCTTGGGCAGACACTTCTGCTGCACCCATGAATGGTGAGAAAACACCTCACCTTTTTAATAACGTGCCCAATCTCCAAATGTGCAACTCCAATATTAATAAAAATAACCCAGTTTTCTCGGGAGATCTTGCTAATGCAGCCTCATTTTTTGCACATTCTGCCAGAGAGCTTTTGTTCTTATACATCCCTAATCTCCCCTCTTTTAATTTGTTGCAGGTGTTGTTGCTAATGAGCGCTCCTGCTCGCTCCTCTCTCCTCCCTTCTTACAATGAAAGACAAGCCAGACCCTGGGATTCTGGGTGGATGGAGAGCTGGAGTCTCAGGAACTTCCTAATAAGTTGCTGATAAGTTGCTGGTGGCTACCAGCCAAGGTCAGCTGGCCCCCATTAGTGCCTGTCCCCACCAAAGCAGAGCCAAACAGCCTGCCTGGTTAACACCTCAGTCGCTTTTTATTTCCAGTCCAGCTGCCCAGTTGTTAATACTTTTGTCCATATGAAAAGAAATCTCTTTTATTGGACTGAGATGCCAAGTCCAGTCCCAAAGAGGGAACACGTTTGCAGCTAACATGTATACCTCCTGATTTTATTTTATCTTTACAATGCAGGCTGGAGGTTTGTTACGCAGTTGTGTTGAGCACATCCCACCTTAAGGGCCTTTTAAAGACCTGGATTGATTGGAAGGACAAAAATTAAAAGCAATCTGATCCAGCCCCATGCCGGATCCCTGCGGATTGTCTCCTTATCCCATTTCCATCCACTGTCACAATTTGAGAGTCGGCTTGATTTGATCAGATCCACCTCCCAGAGGTGGAATGCCAAGGTTACAAGGACGCAAAGTTACGGGCAACTTTTTGATCTGCCCATCAGCAGTTTGAGAAACGCTGGCTCTGAATTTTCTGTATCAGCCTTTCGGAAAAAACAAGCTCCTCACTGTTTGCAAACCTGCAGTGCTTGAGGCTCTGGGACATCCCAGCTGCCATCGCCTGGTAGATGTGGCATTTCCATGCTGAGGCTGCGAGTCCCAGCTGACCCCACCGCTGCCTCTCCAGGGCCTCTCGGGGCCGTGCCCCTGCGGACTGAGCAGCCATGCTGCACCTGCTGGCTCTCTTCCTGCACTGCCTCCCGCTGGCCTCTGGGGACTACGACATCTGCAAATCCTGGGTGACCACGGATGAGGGCCCCACCTGGGAGTTCTACGCCTGCCAGCCCAAGGCGATGCGTCTGAAGGACTACGTCAGGGTGAAGGTGGAGCCCTCGGGCATCACGTGTGGAGACCCCCCTGAGAGGTTCTGCTCCCATGTAAGTGCACCCCCAGCCGATCTCTGGCTCAGTCCACAGGGGAGGGGGCCTGGGTCAGACCCTTGGAGTGGTGAACCCAGCAGGAGGGCCAAGTCACAAGGCTGACTCCTGTGTCCTGGATTGGGACCAGGTCTTTGTCTCACCTTGGAAATGGGCCAAAGCATAGCAGCCTTGGTTCATGTGACACTCTCTGGGGTCAGGGCAGTTTTGGCCAGCTGACCACAGGATGGTTTTCTCTCAGGAAGAGAGTAGTATTCCCAGTTCTGCAGCCTCAAAGGTAAGCCCCGCCTCCCTGTAGGAAGTCTGCCCCTGGGCAAGTGAGTGAGCGTGGACTGGACCTGCCTGGGTTCTTCCCTTCCACTGTGCAGTCTCCTCGTCCACCCAGCCCGATCCATCGGACAGCTATGAGGCCAGCGTGTGCCAGCACAGAGCTGGCGCTTTGCAGAAGAGGGTTGCAAGAAGGGATTCAAAGAGGAAGGCAGGGTCAGACTGGGAGGGACGGGGCAGCAGTGACCTTTCTAGTTCCATCCCTGTGTGTGATGACCACAGTCACAGATAGGTCAGGGGAAGGAAGGCATTCTGGCCTTGTCCCTTGAGTCTCCAGTCAGAGGATACAGAATGTGCCGGCACTCGGGGAATGTTAACAACGCAGTAATAGCAGAAATGAGGCTGAGAGCTGACGCATCAGTCTGTGGAGTCCACCCAGACCCCCAGCCTCTGCCAGCCTGATTCTCTGTCATATAAAGTAGCAGGTTTAGGGGGTGGCCTCCAGACCAGCAACATCTCTGGACTCTGTTCTGCCATCTGTAAAATGGGCACGCCAGTGGAGCACACTCATAGGGTAGGTGGAAGGAGTTGGTGGCTTGAGGAACATCTGTTCACAATAGGGTTGGGCACAGAGCAAGTCCCCTGAGGTGTTAGCTGTTGGCACGCCAGCGGTCAGCTGGGAAGGCTGGGGCAGCAGAGGTGAAGGCCCGCGGCCAGGGTCTCACGCCAGGAGGTGGTGGAGCTGTGATTCCCGCTGAGTGTCTGGCTCCCAAGTGGCTGAGCTAGACGGCCTCCCCCACCCCCAGCAGGAGCTCTCCGGGCCCCTCCAGCAGGAGGCTGGGTAGGGCACCAGGCTGCAGCCACAGAGGGGCTCAGAGTCATCTTCCAGGTGGCTGGTGTCTCTGAATGTCCTTGGGGGAGCCACCAGGCCTCTGGGGTTATGGCAGGGCTACCCGGTGTCCCCACCTGGGCTTCCTGAAGTTCTCAGTCCCGTGGGACTTCTTCAGTCCCAGCACAGAGCAGCCTGGGAAGGTCGGTTCCCACGTGGGCTTGTCAGTGGAGATAAGGCTGTCACCGTGGGTGGTGGCTGGGCCAGGGCCAGCTGGGGAGGGAGAGAGAAGCAGCACAGGGCTGGGAGCCAGGGCTGGATCGCATAGTCCGTGGGCATCACTGCTATGGGGACCGCAGGGCCACATTGGCTCAGGGACAGGCCAGGGGGCTGGGCCCTGAAAGTCAGGGTTAAGGCCAAGCCGGGAGCCTGGTTCTGAGTCCATATCTTGGTCCACCTGCTCCCTGGACAGAGTCAACCTCTGCTCCTTGTGTAGAGCCTCAGCTTTATTTTTCCTTCTTAAGTATTTATTATTGTCTTATTATGGCAGGGGAGTGGGACAGTTAAATAGTGATTCACAGGAGGGACTTCCAGTCCAGGGATCAAGGGGTGAAGATGACCATCAAATGCTAGTCCGAGGCCCTCTCCTGGTCAAAGCCAGCTCTGAGGGACCCCTGGCCCTGGACTGCCCTGCCTCCCGCCGCAGACAGCACCCTGCGCAGCTTCCCAGGGGCAGCAGCGCCCCTACAGGTCCTGATGCTGGCCGAACCTGAGCCCTGGGGTCTTGAAGGAGCGCTCCTCCCCCTCCACTCCTTTCCTGGAAGGCAGGTGAAGAGGGCAGGGAGGAAGGTCAGCATCCAGAGACCCCGCGTGGCCAAGTCCTCAGCGTCGCGCCACCTGTTTGGTGGATGTGAATATTTCATGACGGCTCTGCCTTTGATTACAAATGTGGACACAATATGAGTCTGGGAGGCTGCCGGCAGGTGGAGGCCGGCTTCTGCAGGGAGGTGAGGTCACCTCCAGTCTGGATTCAAACATAGCACCACTGTGTACTATGGCCCCTCCTGGACAGGTCCACAGCATTTCCCATTTAATCATTTCTAGGATGCCCCAGGGTGAGGCCTGCTCTGATCGCTCCTTAGGGATTAGGAAGGGTTGCCTAAGTCCTGTCAAGGTCACCCGTGTAGAGGGCAGGTCAGGAACTTGTCTGTAACTGGTCATGTGCACACCTGCAGGTGGCACAGTCTGCCCTCTCTGAGCTTCTGACCTCCCTGAGCCTTGTTTCTTCCTCTTTCGATGGAGACAGTACTGAGGAGGGTCACAGTGCTGGTGGGAGGACACAGCCTGGCCATGCCTGCGCTGGGCACTTGCTGGCACCCAGTAGGTGCCCGACGGTCAGTGACTGCTACTAGGTCATCACTATGGTTGTTGCTCCTGTGGCTCTGGCCCACCTTTCCTCCCTCTTCCCTCCCTCCCTCCGTTCCTTCCTTCCCTCCCTGGAGTTCTCTGCCTCTCTCCAGCCTGAGGACACCACACCCTGCATTCCCAGTCTCCAGACAGCAGGCAGAGAGGATTCTTGCCCAGGGAGTCTCTAAACACCTCCAGTCAGAGCAGGTGGCTGACCAGCCACCAGGGGGCGCGAGATCGGCAGCCAGCCCACCCGATGCCCCTCTGCCTTGCAAAGGTTCAGTGGGTCCCTGCTCCCCTGCGCCCCTCCTTTGGCAGATGTGGGCCTGCCTGTCCCAGCTTGCAGCCATCCTAGGCGGGAGCCCAGGACTTAAGAGGGGCCGAGGGGCAGCGCTGTCTTCAGATCCTGCGTGCAGACCTCTCTCCCAGGCCTCCTGCCTGTCCTCTGACAAGGCCACCTGAGAACCAAATTGTAAATTCCAGCCTGGCGAGGAAGGGGAGGGAGATGAAAGACAAGATAAATGAATAAATAAAAGCCTATTGGCTCTAAATGCACAAGGAGAATTAATAGGGATGAGCTCTCAACCGAGGATTCTTGGGCAAGGACAAAATTTCAATGAGGGCTGCCGGGGAGCAGAGGCAAACCCTCCCGCAGTTCCCAGGGCTGGGAGGAGGACAGGGCTCAGCCAGCACAGGCTGCTCACCCTCCCAAGGCAACTGCTGCTCCCAGGCCCCCTCTGGGATGGAGAGGGCGTGGAGAGGCCTGAGGGCAGCCCCATGGTGCTCTGCAAGAGGCCACCTGCCAGTTACCCGTGCTCCCATGAGAGCAAGGGGGCACCCTTTATGCCATGGGGATGAAAGTTGACCCCTTGAGACTCAGGTGAGAGACTGGGTCAGCCTACCCTGCCCAGGCAGGGCAGCCCTGGCCCCATTCCACACCCCTGCTACCCAGAGTTAGTCCTCCAACCTCTGAGCAGCACCAGCCTCACCAGGCTAGAAGTGCAGAATCTAGGGCCCTGCCGCAGACCTGCTGGGTTAGAATCTGCATTTTCTTTTTTTTTTTAACAAGAGAGCCAGAGGATTCTGCTGGATAGACGCAGAGTCTGGTTCATGGAGGTGAAGCCTGTTATTGATGAAGGAGATCTGCGGGTCCTGTGGGATCTTTGCAGGTTTAGGAGAAAGGAGGACAGGCAGGCAGGAGGGGCACAGAGGGTCCTGAGAAAGGCACGGGCTACAAACTGGAATCCCCAGGTGCACGTGGGACCTTGCCATCGCTGGGACCCGGGCTGCACTCTGAGACTTGGGAAAGGTTCCAGAGAGGGAGAGACAGCACTATATTCTGGCGAGAGCTACAAGCCTGGAATTCAAGCTGTAAGCTCATGTCCTAGCACTGCCACCTGCAGGTTCCATTACCTGGAGAGAGTCATTCAAATTCTCCAAGCCTCAGTTTCCCCATCTGTAAAGAGGGATACAATCATGACTGCCCCATGGCCTTCCTGGGAGAAGGAGACACCTCTCAAAGTCTGCAGGGGCTTAACTGAGAGTGTGAATTCTGTCCTAGTGTGAGGTCTGAGTCTTATCTCCTCTCCAGTCTTGATCATCCTGCTCTGTCCACGTGGAAATGGATGAACACTGAACTTTCCATGTAACGAGACTCCAGAGAGAGATTGGAATCCATTCTGTGTGACCTTCAGGGTGAGATTTAGCCTCTCTGAGCCTGGTTGCTTCAAGTCTTGACTATTAATAGAACATGCACAGGGGGCCTGTCGGGAGCTCCGGGCCTGGCACATAGCAGATGCTCAGTTTATGCTGGCTATTAGCCCCAGTGCTCTACCTGCAGATGTTTGCTTCCCCTTGGAAACTCCTCGAAGGCAGGTCACCTCTGCAGTCCTTGCCCACTGCACATCGATAGAACAAATGGGTGGATGGGAGGAATGGTGAGATGCAGGGAGGCTTCTTGGAGGAGGAAGCTGTCTTGAAGGAAGAACTGGGGTTTTCCAGTTGGAAGCCCCTGCTTCTCACCGCTGCAGCCCCTGTTCCGGCAAGTTTGCAGTCAATGAAGCCTGGGGTTTGCAAAGCTCTGTCTTTGTCAGCCTCCACGAGCGCCTTTGGGCACTGAGCTGCTCACCCTTCAGCTTCAGCTCTCCATCTCCTGAAATGCCCGAGGCAGGGCCCAGCCTAGGACAAGAATAGTTCCACGAGGTGACATCTTGTTGCACAGGGATGTCTCCAGCCCAGGAGCAGACATGAGGAGATGGGGCACTGTCACCGAGCACCAGCCCGCCGGCCCACGGGGTCAGATCTTTGTTTTCTGGCCCTTTTCATGGGAGCAGGTTTGGGTCAGATGCCCCAGGGAGGGCGGGGGCTGCTCAGTTGGGGTACAGTGTGGACCCAAAAGGTCTGGAAGAGACATCTTTCCAGAGGGTCAGAGACATGGGCCACTCTGCCGGCCCCTCTTCCGTTCCATTCCTGACGCTAGTCTGGGTAGATTTTCCTTTGGGCGTTTCTGAGTGGTTATGGCGAGCTGCTCCAGCCCCGTGTGCCCTGGGGCAGGCTGTGGGGGCTCACCCGCAGCCCTCCCTGTCGCGGACCGACAGGCCCCGCCACGTCCTCCCCTTCTGCACTGGGGCACTTTGGCTCAGTCCTGAGACTCCAGCCTTGGCTTTCACATCTGAAAATGGGAACGATGTTTTCACAACCTGGAAGGAGTCTGAGGACTGAGAAGGACAGGTGTGTGGAGCCCTCAGCTGGGCGCCTGCGCAGAATGAATGCCCAGGAAAAAAAAAAAAAAAAAAGATTGTTTGACCGTTTTAGTTTTTCTCCTTCTCGAATGTAGCTTGAGGGGCAAAAGGAGGAGAAGGTGACAGGCAGAAGATGACCCCGAAGGCCAGGCAGGCCGCCCAGGCATGGGCCTCCAGCTCAGACTGGGGTCCTGCAAGTTCCCAAGAAGTGGGGGCCAGGCTGAAGGATCCAGAGGACAGGACATGTGTGGATGACAGAGGGTGGACAGGCTGTCCACCTGGCACCCCATCCAGGTCCCTGCAGGTCTGTGAGCAGGAATGTCACCGTGCCACTTGACACAAGAATATCCCAGGCTTCCCAGGGTCCTCTTGCAGGGACAGGGGGGGCGGGAGCACCCTTCTTCCATCTGTGCTGTCCACTCTCAGCAGTTAGGAGGGATTAGGCCCAGGGCTCTAAGAGGAGGAGGGTGGAGGATGGGCGGAGGTGAGAGCCACCCACAGCACGGCGGCGCCTGGCCCTGGGGTGGACCCGAGCTGACCAGGCCACACAATGTGGCCCCTTGCCTCCCCTCCCACATGTGTCCACCCCAGGAACACCATAGACTGCAGACCTGATTCTAGCACCAGTCAGGATGGAGGCTGGCCCACCTGTGGCCTGGCCAGGGCCCCCAGGCCGTGTGGATACGGGGTTCCCTGGGTGATGCAGGAATGGCAGAGGAGCGAGAGCGGTTCTGCAGCTTTGTGGGATCTGGTTTGCTTTTCAGCAGCAGCAGATTTGCTTGAATATATGAAATGTGTTTCTAATTCCCTGAGCGCACACCGACTGCTGGCAGGGGCAGCCAGGGTGCCCGCGGCGGGGTGCTGGCACCCGGGAGTTCCAGGCCCCGCCCAGGGAGACCAAGCCAAGCCCTGAGCCTCAGTATTCCCAACTGTGCCACAGGGGTGTGTGGCTGGATTAGCCGCTCTATCACATGGCCCTCTAGCACATTCCACCGTGGCTAGTCCAGGACGTTTCCATCCCCCACGGTGAAACCCGTAGGATTCGACATCACTCTGATCCCCCCTCCCACCCCTGCAACACTGGTCTCCTTTCCATTTCTGTGGATGACTTACTCTGGACATTTCATATAAATGGAATCATCCAATGTGGCCAGCCTGGTGGGTGTGAAGTAGTATCTCATTATGGTCTTGATTTGCATTTCTCTGTGGAGTATCTTCTCAAGTGCTTATTGGCCATTTGTGTATTCTTTGGGGAAAATGTCTATTTATTTAAGTCTTTTGCCCACTATTTCATTGGATTCTTTTTGTTGTTGAGTTGTACACTCTCTTTATATATTCTGAATATTAGACCTTTATCCATAGCAAATATATATCTGAAAATATTTCCCCCATTCTGTGGATGATCTTTGCCATCTCTTGATGTGTCCTTTGGTGCACAAAATCTTTAATTTTAGTAAAGTCCAGTTTGTGGATTTTTTTTCCCTTTTGCTGCTTGTGCTTTGGTGTCTTATCTGAGAAACCATAGCCAAAAGTAGGGTCTTGCGTTTACCCTTATGTTCTCTTCTAAAGCATCTATAGCTGCACCTCTTATGTTTAGGTCTCTGGTCCGCTGGGTCTAGTTCCTGTGTTTGGTGTGAGACAGGGGCCCCGTGTTTTCCTTGCATGTGGCTGTCCGGCGTTATTGGCACCTTTTGCTGAACAGCCTGGTCTTTCCCATTAGATGTTCTTGGCATCCTCGCCAGGGTCAGTTGGCCATAGGTGTGTGAATTCACTTCTGGACTCTCAGATCTGTTCATCAAAGCAGTGAGCATCCTGTGGGCAGTCCTTCATCAAACCCTCCCAGATATCCTGCCTGGGAGAAACTACTGCTATCCTCCTGTGCCCACTTCACAGATGCGGAAACTGAGACTCCAGTACTGAGGTGTGGCATTGAGGTTCCAACTCGGATCCCAGGCAGGGAGTGACTGTGCTGTCGCGAGGCCTGAGGGCCGGGGGCAGGGAGCCAAACGCTCCCACAATGCCCCCTCCACTTTTCCTCTCCTGCCTTTCCCTGGTTTACCTTTTAGGCTGTGATGCTGACCGATCCTCAAAGGAGGGCCACTGGGTGGGATGCTGTGACTTCCCTCTGGTCTCCAGTATCTCTCCAGCTTCTATGCCCCCGTGTCCTCACAGTGCCATTCTCTGTACCTGCCCCTTGGCCATGCAGAAAGTGCTGGACATGGTAGGTGCTGACCTCAAACAGAGTGCAGCTTAGGGGCGGCCCTAGAGATTGCCTAAGACCAGGGGACCCCAATATCTGTGAGCTCATGGAAATGGAGCCGGCTGCCCAGGGGGAAGTGGGAGCCTGGACCTGGCCACAGGTGGCCTTCTATAGGCTCCTGGGAGCACAGAGCAAAGGCACCGAGGGGTCGAGTCAGGGCCTCCCATTCCTCCCAGGAAACAGCCCAGAGTGACTTCCTTCAGCCCCCCGAGAGCGAGCAGAGAGGCCCAGTGGCCCCAGCATAGCCCTGGGCTCCCCAGGAGTGAGTGGAGCCCGGGGACAGGAGGCATCTCACACCAGGCCCCCATCCATCCACTCGTGCCCTAGATTTGACTTCTCATGGTGGCATCGGTGGGAGGACATGGGATATGTGCCTGGAGGTCACCTGTGGCCAGTGGGGTCTGCACCTGCTCCTGCAAGGTGGGTGAGGTTGACACATTCTCTTTCGGGCCATCTTGTCACCTGTCAGTGGAGACATGCTCGGAGCTGGCTCTTGCAAGTCCAAGGGGACCAAAAGTCCCTTTCCCAGCCCATCTGTAAGCCATGGTCCCCCTTGGCGGCAGCACCATGAAGATGACAAGGAGAAAATGCTCTGTGACAGGTGGCAGGGTCCAGGGTGAGGTGGGACAGGGTGGTGGTGGGTATATCAGCAATGGCTGCAAAGATGCATTCTCCATGAACTGCAACCGGGTCTGGGTGGCGTGTGGTCAGCGGGAACTCCGAGAGTCGGAGCCCGGGGAAGGCACCTTCTATAGCCACATGCTGGAGCCTTTCCAGTGTGCCCCGTGTTGTGGCCTTTTGTCTTCTCACCAAGACCAACAGCTAATACAGTGCTGCAGATGAGGAAAGGGAGTCCAGATTGCATAGCCAAAGCCAGGATATGTCCCCAGGGCCCTGACCACTGTCCCACCCTACCTTGTTCTATGACTGAGAGTCTGAATGGCGGCCTTGATGGTAGGCACCACAAAGGGGCCTCCTCGGTTGGAAGGAGCTGAACTCCCCATGATTACGGTCCCTCCAGATCCAAACCTAGGGGTTTCTAGAGCTGCCCCTCCCCTGTGAAAGTTCTGCAGCCGCTCTGCCAGGACCCGCCTCCTCCCCAGCACTTTGAGTCCTTAGGGCCTCCTCAGCCTCCCGTTCTGCTGCTTTCTACTGCCCAAGTCATTTGTCCACTTGACTCCAAGGGCTGGCCAGGGAAATCAGAGCAGTGAGTCTCATCCAGCCTCGTCCCCTCTGCGGGAACAGACGTCTGCTGTTGGGCAAAAGGTGACGGGGAGGCCAGTACGACGGCCGTGGGTGTCCCGGGAGCTCCCTCGGGCAACGCGGAGCCCCTTGGCTGCCAGGCTGCAGAGAGTGAATGGGTCCACTGCGGAATTGCAGGCTCTGGAGCCTCCCTTCCCTTAGGACTCAAGAGCAGCCAAAGGCAGGTGGCAGCAGGAGAAGGCAGCTGTCCAGAGGGCACCTTGTCTCTGCCCTGTCCGCTGCCCCGCCGGCACCAACCGGAACCTTTGCCAACAGCTGTGCACCTGGCACCACCCTACAGCCTCCAGGGGAACGGGGCTCCCCTCTGCTGGCTGCCAGGAGCTGAGTGGCCTCACCCAAGGCTCTCCCCCTTTGGGGTGAAGATTCCCTGCCTGTGAGTCGACCTCAGAGCCCCTCTTTTCTGGATTTCTGGATTCTGCTGCTCAAGGAGGGAGACAGAGAAAAGCAGAAAACAATACCTGCTGACACCCAGGAAGACTGGGGGGCCAAAGGCAGGAGGCCAGCTTGTCTCAGTAGCAGACCCCCAGTTCAGGAGGCTCGCGACTTTAGGGGTCACAGGCCCTTCTGAGAATACGCGCCACTCTTCCTGGAATAGCACCCGCACTCATTCATGCAAAGGCTCACCCCTGCACATGCACACAAGGTTGCAAACACTTGTGGGGACTTCCCAGACAGCCCAGTCCACCTGGAGAGCCTGTGGTCAACCATCCAGCCAGAGGATCCTGGCCTCTGGAGCTCTTAAGCTCAGAGTAGTTCAGGTTTGTCTTCTTGTTACTGACTGGTCCCCATTGTCTGAAAATTTTCTTGATTCTACACCCTCCTACTCTTGGGAGCAGCAGCAGCTAACATTTATTGCATGCCAAGTGTATACCAAGCACTTAACCTAAAGTGGCTCATTGAATTCTCACAGAAGGCTTTAAATGAACGCCAGTTTGGAATGAGTGGTCTCAGATTGAGAGAGGTTAAGCCACTGGCCCCAGGTCACACAGCTTCTAAGTACAGGATGTTGGCATCTCCAGCCTGGGCTGCTTAGACCAGCCCCTACCCCTGGCCAGGTTGCATCGCTGATGTGAATCCCTGTGACACCTCAGCATGTGCCCGATAGATGGAGGTGGCTATGGCCCTGCTCTAGGTGAGCACCCTGTCCCTGTCAGCCAGGAGGAAGCGGGTCAGGGAGGAGCGATGCTGGCACTTCCCCGCCCCCTGCCCTTTGAGCCGTGGTGGAGTCTGCTAATCCACTTATTTGATAATTCACTGATTTCATGTCTGTTTGGCAGGCGCACGCTCCCACGCGCCAGCTCCGGGGAGGCTCCACGGCTTGCCGGGAGGAACCCGAGCTGTTTTTCTGGGGAAGGAGTGGGGGAAACTACACCAACAGTGGACGGTAATGGACCTAAAAATAGAGGATGGGGGAGTAGCCAGAAGGGTGCCTGGCGTCTGCCTGGCACCGGGAAGCCCCTGCCCTCTCACGCTGGCTTCCTGGGGGTTGGTGGCCTGGGACGGGGGCAAGGGACAAAGAGGGTAGGACATAGGGCTGAGGGGCAGATTGCCCCTCTTGCTGTCACTGGCCACTCTGAGGTGGACCCTTGCCCCCCTTGGGGTCCTCGAGGGTGACCGTAGTCAGTCCATGCACAGGACCTGCCGCAGAGGGTCCCTGGTGGTCTGCGGGGGCTCCCCAGGGAGTCTGCCCTGGCGCCACTGCAGGGGTAAAGGTGTCTCCACAGCAGGATGGGGAGGGGGTCTCAGAGTGCCCGGTCCCACACCTCCTCACCCTTGGGTGGTCTTCCTGAAGGGCCCAACCTCAGGTGGGCAGCTGGGACCAGTGGCACTGGAGGAGGCAGGGCCTCCTCACCCCTGGAGCTGGGCTCAGTGGGCGGCAGATGGCCTCCCCGGGGGTCCATCATGCCCCCTGCCCAGCTGCACCCCAGCCCAGCTGCAGCAGGCCCTAGGGGGGCCTCCAGACTTATTAAAACTCCCCAGGTGTCCTTGTGCAGCCAAGTTTGAGAACCACTGATGGAGGCCCCTACCTCCCAGCCTCAAGCATCTTGTTTTAAATTCAAAGTCCAGAGAGGGAGAGCGTCCCTCTGCCTGCCCGGCTCTTGAAGCCTTCCTGGTGTCTGAACCCCAGGCTCTCAGTCAGACGAGGGGCAGCCTGGAGTCGCTGGCCCTTGTACCCAGGTTCTTAACTGCTCCTCCTGCGAGGAGGCTGCCGCTGGAGCTAGGGCCTTTCTGGAGGTGCCAACTGTCATTCAGGGCGGCCCAGCCAGCCCTGGATTCCCTGCCTTATCTCCTTTGCTCCCCGCCATGCTCCGGCCCCGCCCTGCAGCCTGTGTTCTGACCCTCCACCGCAGGGCCCTCCATGCCTGGCCTGCTGCACCTTGCTGAACCCCACTGCCCGGGAAGCCTTCCTGACCACCCAGCCAAATCCCCCACTGGACTGGGTGGACCAAGCCAGGGGCAGTTCCTCTGGGCTCCCACCAGGGGTTAGAGTGCCCAGGTTACCAGAAACGTGAGGTTAGGTAAGTGCCTGGCCTCTGGGGGCTTCCACTCTCTTACTATAAGAGGAGGCTAACAGCAGGACAGCCAGGACAGCCAGGACAGCCGGCTGCCCTCTTCCCATCAACTGCCTCCCAGACCCCGCTGCACATCTGGGCCCCCGGGCTCTGGCTGGTTAACTGGTTGATTAGCCTGTGTTCAATCTGGAGCAGAATCTCTGGCTTTGGGGTCCAGGAATAGTGTCTCCCTCTCCCCTTCAGGTACTTTGGCAGACAGCCAGGTCTAAAAGCTGCTTCTCCAGGGCTACTTTGTTCAGAAATAGTTGATGAATAGTTGATGAATAAGTGAATGAATATAAATCAATGAAACCTTACTGCCCCGCCCTACTGCCCCACCCCCGCCGGGGCTTCATCCAGAGCCTGCACCTGCCCAGGTGTGCCCGTGGGACATGCCCAGCAACTTTTTGCCCTTTTCCCCTGCCATGCATGACTGCTCTGCTCCTCAGAGAGCAGCAGGAAGAAACCTGGAGGGCCCTGACTGGCATCTGTTGCCTGGGCAGTCCCCATCCATGTCCATGTCGGCGCTGGGTCCACTCCTGAGACCTGCTGTACCCTTGTACACAGGACCCGGAGAAGGCACCCACTAAGGAGGCGTCACTTGCAGACCCTAACTGAGCCCTCTGCGTGCACCAGGCTCCGCCTGCCCTCCCAGAGCACAGTGTGGAGGGAACAAGGACATGAAAGGAAGCCATCGGGGGTGGGGGACTGGTGGAGGCTGCGGAGTCACCTGCAGAGGCCAAGGGTGTTTCCCAGGGAGGGGTGTTGAGCAGACACCGTCAAGAGGAGGAGGGGAGGAGCCTCCAGGAGGGGGAGTCCTGTCCCATCCTCAGAGCTCAGGGTGGGTGGGGGCGGGTCTAAAAGGAAGCAGCTGGACGGGAGGGAGGCAGGCGGCCAGAGGCAAGTGGGTGGGAGGGGGCAGGCCAGGACCCAGGAAGGGGACACCGGCTCAGCAGAGGCACTGGAGACTCCTTGTTGGCGCTTTGCATGAAGCACCTGGGGACAGTTGAGAAGGGTGGGGACCCAGGCTGAGGGGTCTGGTGGTGGCCCAAGAGGGGTGGGGCCAGGGCACAGTGGATGACCGGCCAGCAGGGCTGCCTGGGGTGCAGCTTCAGCCTGACCCCCTCCAAGTCTCGTCAGCCCTGTCTTCCAGCTCAGGCCGACCCAGGCTGTGCCCAGCTGGCAGAGCCCTCTGGCCCACTCTGCAGCAGGAAAGTCCCAGCAGCTCTGTGGAGGAGGCGGGCCAGGGACCCCGAATAGGCCAGGGGTCTCAGGAGGGGCCGCTGCTGTCCCCTTGCCCTGCCGCCGGCCGGCATCCTCCAGCTTTTTCCTCCTGATAAAATATTCATGTCAGCAGAGCGGGGCCCTCTTTGGGACTCTGCCGTGTCTAGCTCACGCCTCGCACAAGCTTTTAAAGAGCAGGACGCTTTCCTACCCTCTAAGCATTTTCTAAGTCCCGAATCAATAATGCACTTTAGCGGTGGCTCTGGATGCGGCTTTTCTCCATGGCCCTGCCCTTCCCCCGCCTTGCCCGCTCCTCTCTCCTTCCCCTTTCCGTCGTCTCCCCCTTCCTTCCCTCTTTCTGCCCCTCCTTGCCTTTCAGTTACTTTTCTAAAAGGTACTGAATAGGAGCGTTGGGCTGCTTAGGTGGTGACTGGAGCGGGCTGGGGTGGGCAGGGAGAGCAACCATGCGGTGCCAGGCTGGGCAGTCCAGCAGGCAGCTTCTGGTGAGCAGGCTGAGCCTGTGTGTGCAGGGAGGGACAGAGGCGGAGGAGGGGCTGCTGGCACTCCCAGGGCCCTGGTGAGACACAAGCCGCAGTGGAGGAGCTCCCGGCTGCAGACGGCCAGGGCTCAGGCTCAGGTTCACCCCACCTCCCTCTCTTTCTTCTAATGAATTAGAAAATGTTTAGAGCATAATCAGAAAACAGGACCAAAACAGAAAAGAAAAGAAAGGGGGCCTAGAGCAAAGAAAAATGTGGAGCACATGCCAAAATAGATCACCAGACTCTCTAGGAATGGAGCAGTCTGGTTTGGGCTGTCTGCCTTTTGTGGTAATGAGCTCTCTGTAGCTGGGGGTATGCAAATGAGGGGGCCCATTCCCTCTGAGACAGGGGCTCAAGTGTGTCTGGTTGGTTATGTGGTACCAGTGAAGGTCAGGAGAGCATGCGTTGCCTCTGGGGGCCACAGGGCTCCGTGCCAGGCACTCTTCAGTGGGAAGAGCCTCCCATCCCAGACATTCCTGGGAATCTGGCTGTGGGAAGAATCCACATATGCCCAGGGCAGAGCAGAACGCATTTTTTTTTTTTAAGAATACAATTTTAAGTTCCTGGAGAGATTAACCCTCATCTAGCCAGAGCCTTGCCAAGACCCCAGCCCCACCCCTCTGGCTATTCAGCAGATGGAGGAAACCATTCTTAGCTTTGTGTCTGGGTGGGCAGTGGATGCCCACACAGGGTCCCCATTGCATCCTTGCCCTCGGACCTTGCACAGTCTCCTGGAAGCTCATTGGCCAGAGCAGCTGGATGCCCCCAGGTGCTCCAAAAGGCTCGTGGGTGGGGTGGGGTCTTTTGGGGCAGTCCAAGTTGGGATGGGCAAGATGGAGGAGCCAGGCATCTCTGTCCCACTGCCAAAAACGGCTTCCCAAAGCACACTGGGGTCTTGGGGTGTCCACGTCATCTCAGTCAGCTGCTTCCTGCCTCCTCCAGGACCACGCAGTCCTCCCTGGGGACCACCAGGAGAGCTGCAGTTAAGGGCCCTCCCTGCTGTGTTTGGAAATGTCTGTTAAATATGGTGGTGTGCTGGGGAGTGTGGCACAGAGGAGGGGAGCCAGTGCCTGCTCTCCTCACATTCATGCCTAGTCATGGAAGGTTCTGGAAGGAGGAGGATCTTCGGTTAGGGTTGACATGAAAGGCCTCGGTGCTCCCTGTCCTCGCATACAATTCTGGGCTGTGGAGAACTGAGCTATATCAGGCCCCGGCAGGTTCAGCAGGTGGCCCATGTCTCGGTCCAAGCTGGACCTTTGCCCATGGGATGCCTGTGAGGCTGGGTCTGGGGACCGCTGCAGGAGGCAGGCAGTCACAGAGGCTTCTGGAGGCTCGTGGCTGGGATGAAGGTGGCCCAGAAGTCACCTCCCATAGGCCCCCTGGCCTTCCCCTGCCTGAGTGATGAATCTGGGCTGGGAGGAAGATTGTTCCAACAAAATAAGAAAACCTCCCTGGCAGCCGCGGCTCCGGGCCACTTCCCGCTGATTCGCGAGAGCAGGGAGGGTGACCTTGCTGTTCTCCAAGAGAAACCGAAAGGGGAAGGGGAAGAAATTAGAGAGAGCAAGAGGGACTGGGATCAATGAAACCACAGAAGGAGAAGGAGAGGGAGCCGGAGAGGGGCCGGGAGGAGAGACGTTAGAGACGCGGGCGGCTCAGTCAGAAGCTGCTCCCAGCAGAATCTCCGTTCCCGCTTTGTTAATAATTTATCCCGCTGCAACTTTTCTTACCAATAAATAGGAAATAATTTGTTAGGGAGAATTCCCTGGGCACCCCAGCTTTCTCCCTGGAGTCTGGGGGAGGAGAGCTTGTCTCTGTGCCCTTCTGCCCAGCAGCGTGGGGGACTCAGGAGCGAGCAAGATTTAAGACTTAGGATGTCTGTGTCAAACCTGGTCACCCACTCCCACTTATCTCATGAATGGGGAAACTGAGGCACAGAGTGGGCAAGGCTGGGCCCAAGGTCACGTATGGTGTTAGGGGAAGTCCCCTGCATCCATGGCCCTGGGGGGCAGGGTGCTTGCTGGTTTACATGTTGTCCAAGACAGCAGAGATTCTCCCCAGAGTTCCAGGAGCTACAGCCAAGGCGGGGGTGGAGCTAGCACTGCTGCCTTTCCACTCCCTCCCTGACCTTGGCTCCTCCCTGGGCCCCCAAATTTTGTAAGAGCAGAGCTCAGCCTCCTCCCTCAGCACCCCACACTCTGAGCCTCTGCTTGGCAATCTCTCGCCTCCCACCTGGGACACAGCAGCTGCCTGCAGCCCCCCAGTGAGGTTGACAACTCGGCAGACAGGTTCAAAAAAATCTGTCAGCTGCTAAACTGTTCCAGGCCTGCCCACATGCCTGGGTGGCAGAGATGGGCTGTCTGCCTCCCGGGTGGAACCTGTGTCTCGGGAGAGTGGCACGGGCTGGGGGCGGTGTCGTCCTTTCCCTTTTGGGTGAAGGGCACAGTTTCCCAACTTGTCTCAGAGCTGGGGCTTCTTGTCCTGCTGCAGAGCTCCGTGATCTTGGGATGTCTCTCAGCCTTTTCTTGTTTGTAGAATGTAAATAAAAGGATTCCAGCCTTCAGGATGGCTGAGCAGCGGGGGTGGGGTGACTCCCAAGGGGTGCTCTGTGCAGGGCGGGCTCCGAGGGCGTATGGCAGAAGTGGCCAGTCTTCCTGTTGGTTGGAGCCACAGGGCCAGACCACGGTCATGGCGCCCTCCCTGCATCCAGACCAGCTGTTGAGTGCCATCAGGGGGCTTGCCACATGGCACTTGGTGTAATTCTTCTAGCAACTCTGAGGGGTCCAGGTCATGGCCTTCATTGGACTTCCATTCATCCCACAAGACCTCCCAAGTGCCCAAGGGATGCCAGGAGCTGGGGCCACAGTGGGAACGGAAGTGGAGGAGGCTGCTGCCCTCCGGAGCTAGCCCTCCAGCCCAGGAGCTCACTGGGCAGGGGAGGTGAGCTATCTTCTTCACGACTCTGGTGGCTGTCCCTCCACGGGCTCCTTGGTTAGTGGCCTGGAGGTTCCAGCAGCTGGACCTCCCAAGGGCACCGTTCCCTCCGTCCCTGCTGCACTTCATCTTCCCATTCAATTACGTGTGCGCCTGCAGCTCGTCTGCGGTGTTTACAACCTGGCCTCTGACTCCAGCTGTACCCTTTGCACAGAAAATAGCATAAAAGCAAAAGCATTTAGGAGACGGAGGTTTCAAACGCCTGACATAAAATGGTCTCTCCACAGAATATCTCGTGCCAGACATCTCCTGCTTAGTGTCTGTGTAGGAGACTCGTCCCCACCTGGCTCCCTGGTGCTCTTGGTCCAGGCTGGCTGCTCTGTCTCTCCTTTCAGGGAACTTGTCCCTAGAGACGGAGAGCTGCAGATGGCCGGGGTTGGGTTTCCCCCAAGATTCCCCAAGGTTGGGTCCCCTGGCATCCAGGGGAGGTGATGTAGGGCCCATGTGTACCCAGTTTTCCATCTATAAGGTGGACATAGCAATAGCACAGCCCTCCTAGGGGGACATGCAGTGGGGATCGGTGGGAAGCACCAGGCCAGCTACGTGGCGTCTCTGCTGGGCTCCTCTATCTGCAGCTGCCAAGGTGGTGCACGGTGTAGCCTCAAGACTCCTCCTTAGGGGTTGCCAGGAGACTCCTGGGGCTAAAATGTGTGTGAAACCGCTGCTTAAGAACAACTGCTACCATTTGGAGGCATTTTCTCCATCTTTCAACTTACGATCTCACATGATATCAGATGAGGAAACAGGTTCACAAAAATAAAGTGACTTTCTCAAGGTTACACAGCCTCCAAGGATAGAGCCCAGTGAGTCAGAACTCAGGGCTTTCAGACCCCAGAGCCAGTTTCCTTAGGGCTGCAGCTTCCAACAGGGGACCTGGGGCTCTGTGGGTCCCTGGAAGTCACATGCGAAATGTAGTGAGTCACTGCATTTTTCTGGAGGGGGCTTCTGGCAAACTGGGCTCATCAGCAGCTCCATCCCTGGATCCTCCCCAGGGAAGGACAGGAAGAGGGCCAGAGCATGAGCTGGTGCTGTCTGGGGTGAGGGTGGTGAGCTTTGCGTGGACGTGGCCTTTCCGGGACACACAGTCCATGCTCCTAAATGGTGAAATGGAATTCTGAGTCCTCAGGGTAGAGGGAGGCGGAAGAAAAGGAAGAAATAGGAGAGGGAGAGGGAGGGCTGTGGTGGCCACCGCCTGGGTTTACTTCTCCTGCTGGCTGTTGACAAGCCCCCTGCAGCAGGTGCGGGCTGGTAAACACTCAGGCTGATTCATTAGTTTCTGACCATCTGCTTCCTGGGGGCCACTGGGCCCCGCAGGTTGGGACAGAGGCACATTGGTGGCAGCCAGGTGGAGCCCCGTCTCCTGGCAGAGCTGGCTGTTAAGTCTTCCCTTGGCAGACAGGTTGCCGGGAGCAGAAGGGGCTCTGAGGGGTCCCATGTCCCCCTCCCCAGGGACCATCAAAAGAGTGGGCTGGGCAGGGGACAGGAAGGCCAGGGGGATGGAAGAGGGACCAGGGAGGCTAGGTGTGGCTGACTCACCACCGTTGGGGTTGACAGGAACACTGGCACTCAACATGGGACCATTAGCATCACGACAGTTACCATCGAGTCATTAATTAGCTACTAAGCTAATTAATATAACAATAATAGGAGCCATGATCTAGTGGGCAGTCTTCAGGTCCAGGCCCTTCACGGAGGCTTCACTGTCCCAGGGGAGGGAACTGGCTCACGGACTGAGTCAGGTAATCAGGGCCACCCGGAGGGCCCTGAAAATGGGGAGAAGGGACAGTGGCCAAGAAGCAGAAGCCCTGAGGTAAGAGGGGACATGGGAGCCAGGGGACAGCTTCAGTGCTGGGTTGAGAGGACCTTGCAGGCCAGCGTATGCCCCCTGGTCCAGTGGGCAGAGAAACCTGGCTGTGGAAGAGGCCCAGCGATAGCCTCTGCCCGCCCCTCTTGTTCACCCAGGAGGGGCTGCTGTGAAAAGTGCCACAGGCCCAGTGGCTTTGGCGACAGAAAGGTGTCCCTGCTGGGGGCTGAAGTCCCGGGTCAAGGTGCTGGGAGCCTGGTTCCTCCTGAGGCTTTTCTCCGAGGCTCCCAGGTGGCCTTGTCTCTGCGGGCCCTAGTATTTCTGGGTGCACACACTTGCTCTTGTTAAACAGACCCATCCGGGCAGAGAGGCCCACCCCTCATTTAATTCAATTGCCTCTTTAAAAACTCTGTCCCCAGACGGTCCCGTTCTGAGGTACCGGGGACTAGGGTACCAACACGTGGATTTGAGGAGACACAAGTCAGCTCCTAAGAGGGCAGGGGGCAGGGGCAGCAGAATAGGGAGGCACAGGGCACAGGGCCTGGTGCAAACGGTGCCCAGCCCCAGAGCCGGGGCAGCTCTCAGGGCGTCTGCCCAGGGCTCCTCCTCCTACCAGCACAACACTCCGTCTGCCCCTGGACTTGTGCCCTCCCTGGCTGCTGTCCCTTACAGGCAGGCCTGTCTCACCCAAGCGCTCTGCCTTCTCATCACCAGGCCTGGCCTCGGCCACCCCCAGGGCCTCTCAGTCCTCCTCAATCAGGACCGCAGCGCAGGATGGGCTGTGACTGGCCTCATCACAGGTGGCAGCCGGAGCAGGTTCCCTCTACCTGTCACGGTGACAGTAAGCTCACAGCAGTGTTGGTCCCTGAAGCTGTGCAGGGCAGGAGGGGGAGGAAGAGGGGCACCAGGCAGGGCAGGAGCAGGACCGAGGCACCCATCCTGCCTGCCCTGGGCCTCAGTTTCCCCATCTGATCAGTGAGTGTGGACTCAAGGGTGAGTTCTTTGTACCCCAAGTGTGCAGATCCCATGAATCAACAGGGACAGGCCACGTGGGGTGGGCAATAACACCATGGGGTACCAAGGACATATCTATTTTAGTCAAAGAGAGTTTTGTGGATCCTGCCTCAGTGAACCCCTGGGCCGGCCCTGCTCACCCAGGGGCCCTGGGCCGTCTGGGAAGCCGTCCTCCACTCCCAAGGATCAAAGCCATGGCCAGAGGCAGGCTGCAGTGCCACCAGCAGGGGCAGCAGGGGTGCCAAGTCAGCCCTTCAGAAGGTGATGCATCCGCTCCCCCCCCCAGGGGGCCAAATGGCTCATTTGCGAGTGAGAGGTTTTCAACTCAGATCCAAGCCATTTTGCCTCTGAGCAAACCAGAAACCTGAAATATTTATCAAAGGGCTGTAAGTGGTCTGAGGCGCTGTGCGGTTGTTAGTGACGGTGAGTTGTTTTTTTTTTTTTTCCTTTTTTTTTTTAATTAATAGATCTCATTTTTTAGAGCAGTTTTAAGGTTGCAGAAAATTAAGCGGAGAGCACAGAGTGCCTAACACCCCGCGTCTTTCCACCCTGATGGTCTCCCTGATATTATATTATTGGTGTGGGGCTGGGCTCTTCCTGATGCCCAACCAGAGGCTCTGTGATGGCAGACAGACATCTGGGCGCACCGGCAGGGGCTGGCTGTGGGGCTTCCCAGGCCCTCGGCAGCCCACCCACCCTGGCCTCTCTCTGCCCCGCAGGAGAACCCCTACCTGTGCAGCAACGAGTGTGACGCCTCCAACCCCGACCTGGCGCACCCGCCGCGGCTCATGTTCGACCGGGAGGAGGAGGGGCTGGCCACCTACTGGCAGAGCATCACGTGGAGCCGCTACCCCAGCCCGCTGGAGGCCAACATCACCCTGTCGTGGAACAAGAGCGTGGAGCTGACCGACGACGTGGTGATGACTTTCGAGTACGGCCGGCCCACGGTCATGGTCCTGGAGAAGTCCCTGGACAATGGGCGCACGTGGCAGCCCTACCAGTTCTACGCCGAGGACTGCATGGAGGCCTTCGGCATGTCCGCCCGCCGCGCCCGGGACATGTCGTCCTCCAGCGCCCACCGCGTGCTGTGCACCGAGGAGTACTCGCGCTGGGCGGGCTCCAAGAAGGAGAAGCACGTGCGCTTCGAGGTGCGGGACCGCTTCGCCATCTTCGCCGGCCCCGACCTGCGCAACATGGACAACCTGTACACGCGGCTGGAGAGCGCCAAGGGCCTCAAAGAGTTCTTCACCCTCACCGACCTGCGCATGCGCCTGCTGCGCCCGGCGCTGGGCGGCACCTACGTGCAGCGCGAGAACCTCTACAAGTACTTCTACGCCATCTCCAACATCGAGGTCGTGGGCAGGTAAGGCCCGCTGGGGCGCTGCTGTCACCCGGTGCCTGGGACATGACCTGGTTCCCAAGGGGTACCTGGTGCCTGGGATGGTATCCGATACCCAGGTGGGTACCTGGTACCTGGATGTCACCTGGTACTTGGAATATTACCTGGGAGGTTATCTGATACCCAGGATGGTACCTGGCTCCTGGAACATTACCTGGTACCCAGGATGTTATCTGGTTGCTGGGTCATCACCTGAGTCCCAGGATATTACCTGGCCCAGGACATTATCTGTAACCATGGCCACTAACTGATTACCGGGCTGTTACCTGCTTTCTGGATGTTACCTGGTTCCAGGGACACCATCTTGATCCTGGCATGTTACCTGGTTTTGAGGATGTTACCTGCTGGGATACTACCAGGTGTTAGCCAAGGGGCGACCTCTGACTCCTGAGGCTGTGCACACAGAAGCCTAGGCTTCAATCGGGGAGGTGCTCCTGTGGAGGAGAGTGTCTCCTGGGGCCTAGGGACAGTGGAACTGGCAGCATGGGTGAGGCTGAGCTAAAGCCTGGTGCTGAAGTGCAGGGGATGTCCATGGAGTCAGTGGGCACTTGTGTTCAAGGGTCCTCAAGACCCCCCCCCAGGCTCACTAGAAAGAACTCTGCAAAGCCATTATGCTTGAGGTTATAGTTTGTTACAGCAAAAGGAGACAGACCGAAAGCAGCAACGGAAGAGAGTCCAGGGTGGGACCAGGAGACACCAGGTACAAGCTTAGGGCTCTCCTCTCCTAGCAGAGGCATGCCAGCAGCGTGGAATCCCCCCAGTGAGGTGTGACCATGGTGTGGTCCATCAGCAGCCAGGGAAGCTGGCCTGAGCCTTGGCATCCAGGGTTTAACTCAGGGGTTGATCACATCTGCATGGCCAGATGCCTGTGTGGTTGACCTTAGTCTCTGGACTCTCCAGAGTCAAACTACATGGCCCAAGACCCCATCAGAAGTCATATCACTAGCATAGACTCTGCTGTGCCTCAAGAGAACATAGCCAGGACGCTCCAAAGGCTTGGAAGTTACACATCACCTCCAGGGCGGGGCCAGGGTCAGACCTTTCTTGGGAACACAGGGTGTGGGCAAGTTAAAACTACTAGCTCTCGATGCACAGTTCTGGAAAAGGATGTGTTTTGAGGACACTTTGTGGGGAGGCAAGACTCTCATGGAAGGCAAGCACCACCTGTGATTCTCAGAGCTGTTGTTTAGACTGTGGGTGTAGGTGACCAACTGGTTCTGCACGTCCCAGGCCGTTGGTTTATTTGGCAGATGCTCTGCTGGTCTGCAGGGGCAAGGACCTCATCCCTGAGCCATCTGTAGAGGGGGCTGCTGATTCTGCCTCCTGTGGATCGTGATGAGGGTGAATGAGTTTAAGCTGGTGAAGTGCTCAGAACAGGGCCTGACACACAGTGCATGCTTAAAAAAAAAAAAAAAAAAAAAGTATTGAATAAAAAATATCCTGGCCAAAATAATGGCATGAAAGGACTGGGGCAGGCCGAGGGAGGCCCGGGGGTGTTGAAGCATAACTGGGGCCAGGAGCACAGTGTCAGTGGGCGTGGGCGGGGGCTACACCCAGAACCCAGCTGGGACAGCAGGCCCTGGGCCTCCCTCCACAGCAGCTCTAAGTACTAACCAAGTGTGTAATTCCTCACAAGGGGGAGAGCAATTTGCTGCATGGTGTGCATAGCATAATCCTATTTTCATACAGTATGTAATAGGCCTGTGTGTATAATTTCCACATCTTAAACAGGCCTTGCAAAGAAGCAGGTCTGGGCTCAGGCAGAGCTTTCCGGTGTGGGGGAAGCTGGCCGCCCATTGGCTGGCTGGCAACAGGCGCGATCTGTGAGTGGGTGGGCAGGGCCAGTGCGGCCTCCTGTTTTCGCTTGTTTGCATTTTGTTTTACTCTGTTTTGCGGTGCTGGGGGTTGAACCCTGGGGATCTCTGCCACTGAGCTACACCCCCAGCCCTTATTTATTTTTAAATTTGAGATAGAGTGGCTTTGAACTTGTGATCCTCCTGCCTGGGCCTCCAGAGTCGCTGTGACCATGGGCGTGCCACTGAGCCAGGCTCGTTTTATTTCACTCTGACAATGTGTGTGGATTCCGTGGACAAAGGCAAAGGGAGACGTTTGTGGAGTCTCCAGGTTCAAGGCTGGCAGACCAGGGGAAGCAGGTGCACCCACAGGGGTCTGTTTGGACCCCCTTGTTCCTTGCCTTCCCTAAGTTCTACAGGAACTTGAAAGTGGATCTGGAAGCCACCTGTTGATGAGCACTTTGGGGAAGCCGGGGGCCCCGGTTTTGGTCTCTGGTCTTCCTTGTGACCTACGATCTCTGCCCTTGGAATGCATTGCAATTCCAAGGTCGGTCAAGGCTCACCCTCCCCAGCCGGCTGAGCAGAGTCATCGCCTGTTTTCTGGGCAGCCTGGAGCTGCCACAGGGGACCCTCATCTTCTCAGCCTGTCCAAGGTCCTGCCCTACACTTCCTTTGAGGTTCATGCAGCCTCCTGATGTCTGGGCCAGCTGCTGGGCCAGGCTGGGATGATGACAGTCGGGGCCTTGTGGGGCACCTTAAACCTCTGCAGAGTAACCACCTTTCTGGGGTTCAGGGCCCACCCCTCTCCAGGCCTCGGTGTCCCATCTGTGACAAGAGGACAGGGGTTGCCCAGAGCCCTCATCTCCCTGGTGAGGCTGCAGGTGACCCCTGCCCACAGCTCCTCTGGGCTCCCAGCCTCGCAGCACCCAACTCGATCCACAGGTGGAGTAAGTACTCTTCAGGCGGCTGGTTGGCAGGAGCGGCAGCATGATCATGGATTAATCAGGTCTGGCTGGGTGGTTTGGCAGAGGCTGTGACTTCCTCATCTTTCCTCCTGGGAAAGCCCCCTGTGCTGGGAATCAGAGGACCCCAGGACAAAGGGAGCAGGGCGGGGCCTGACAGATGATGCCCACCGTGTACCTGGGTGTTCTCAGTTTCTGGGATCACAGATTGAGACTTTCCTGGGATTCCCTTAGAATTCCATGGTCCCTGTGCCCCCCACTGTGGCCTGCTGGCAATCTGGAAATATTATCGAACATTTGCTGTGGGATCATTTGCTCTTCGGTGCTGTATGAAGGGCTTCGTGTATAGTTTCTTGTTTGATCAATATTCATTTAATTCCCTGATGGTTCCTGGAGGCCTACGATTCCACAAGCTGAGGAAAAGCATTGAACAAGCCGGACCTGACCCCTACCCTGTGGAGCTCTCCCTGCAGGGACAGGGCTCCCCTCAGCCTGATGTTTTCGGAAGAGGAAACGCTCAGCTAAACTAAGCGTCAAACACCAGGACCCAAACCCAAGCGCGTCCAAGCTCAGTGGGTTTCCACGGTTGAGCCTTCTCTGGCCACGTGCTGGCCCCGTGGGCTCCTCCACTTGGGCCCCAGCTCCGAGTCGTCCCCTCCCACACTCAAGAAGTTTGTACTGGGGACCGTCTCCCTGGCCTCTCCTCCGGAGTCCACAGTCCTTTGATCCAGATGTGGCTCCTTGATCTGTCACAGAAGCCATCCAGCTCGGAGGGGGACTGGATGGCCGGGAGGCAGGACAGGAATGACAGAGGCACCGAGCTGCGGGTGGGGAGGGGGCTGAGAGGCTGGAGACCCAGGGCCCTGGAGCATGAGGAGCTAGTGCAAGTCAGGGGGCCAGAGGAGAGGGGGACCGACTTCCCCACGGAGGAGGCCAGCGCTACCACAGAGAAACTCAGCCTCCTGCCCTCCAGCCCTGCCCGCCTCCCTCCTCCCTGCAGGCCCTGGGAGCGCGTGGTGGTGGTGGTGGGGTGGGGGGAGGCTGGCTTTAAACTCTGCAGCTAGTCTGGAGGGACATCTGGACCTGAGAAGTGAGGTCAGCCCCTCACGGTGGGAGGAACAAGGACAGAGCCCTCCCCAGCACAGAGGACCACCAGGGTCTTCCAGCAGAGCCTCCTGTGACAGGACCCCCAGCTCCTCCCAAAGGGCTTCCGTCTGGTAGGTTTGGGGGAGCTCCAGGCAGCCGTGCCGATTGAACTCTTCAAGGGGGCCCGACAGCTGGGAATGGCCAAGGAGAGTGGCTGGGCGGCCCCCATCTCTCTGGGTCTGCAAAATGGGGAGAGGGCAGTGACCTCCACGGTGTTTGAAGAGTCAGTGACGTGCTGTGTTTATAGAGCTGCATGATCCCGTGTCCCTTTCCTGGCTTACATGGCAGGAGAGCGGGAGGGAGAGGCTCAGTGACAGGGGTGCCGGAGCATGCAACAGCCACGACCCAGACGCTGGCGCTCAGGAAAGGTGTGTGGAGGCTTCTTGGGTTAGTGGGTGTCGCAGACCCAAATGTCCACAGGGGTAGGAGATGTCAGAGAAACGGCCCACAGAGCAGTAGGGAAGGGTGTGGTCTGTGGGGAAATGGAGCCGGCAGGCCCCTCACAGGAGGGGATGGCAGAGCCAAGTTTGCCAGATCTTCTGATGTCACAAGAGAAAACACACGACTTTTTTTTTTTTTTTGGTCCCAGGGATTGAGCCCAGGGGCGCTCAACCACTGAGCCCCACAGCCCTTTTTGTATTTTATTTAGAGACAGGGCTTCACTGAGTTGCTTAGGGCCTCACTAAGTTGCCAAGGCTGGCTTCGAACTTGAAATCCTCCTGCTTCAGCCAGGAGTAGGTCACTGAGCCTGGCAAGTACACAGCTTTTTAAGAAAAATTTTGAAACTGTTCAAGTAAAACAAAATGCTGCTCAACCCCAGGCCTCACGCGCTGCTGGCAGCCTCTGCTTGGGAAGCCCTGGGTCTTCTTGGAGCCGTGGCAGCAGCCACGCTCAGCAGCCACGCTCATCAGGCCCACAGCAGGGCTGGCCTGCGGCAGCCGGGGCTCCTCATCTGCGAGTGGCGGGGAAGCAGGGGCTGGTCTTTTCTCTCCCCCAGCCTTGCCTCTGAGGCAAACTCCTCTGCCCAGAACCAGCCTCACGGGGCCTTTGCCATCCAGGGACAAGAGGGAGTGGGTCCCCTGCTCTGGAGGCTCCAGGCCGGGCAGGGTGGTGTTTGTGGGAAGTGGTGGAGCAAGGTCTGCGCGTCTCTCCAGGTCCGTGCCCCGCCGGCTCAGCGTGGGTTCAGGGAGCAGGAGCAGCAGGCAGCCCACCTCAGCTTCTCCGCGGCCTTGTGGCCTCGCCCTGGAGAGGGAGGACACCACCCAGAGGCGGAGGCCGAGTGGGCCTGCGCTTGCTGATTGCACCCGAGGACTGGAAGCCCGGCCGGGCCTTGGCCGCTCGTCGTGGGGCCCGGGGCTGCCCGGTTCCTCTCTGTTGCTTCTTGACTTGTTCCATAGTGTCCCGTCCCTATTGATGGCTGGTAACTGGAGATGGACGGGCACAGGACCAGAACAGAAAGAGCAGAGGAACGGGATCCTCGGGTGGGCAGGGTGAGGAGGGGAGGCAGAGAGGAGGCGCCCTCCCTCGCCCCACCTGGTTCTGGACCAGACCCTCCCTCTAGTCTCCTGTCAGCTGCTCTACAGGAAATACGGGGCGGGGGGCGGGGGGCGGTCATGGGACGTTATGGTGCTGATTCCCTGTGACTGTGACCCCCCTGGGGGCCAGGGAGGACGGCGCTGCCCCTCGACAACAGTCCTATCCCTCACTGAGCAAGGCACAGCCCAGGTGGCCCCCTGAGTCCTTTCTGGGTCTTTCCTCACCGAGTCCTTCCCTGAAGGGTCCTATCCCCCTTAGACCAATCGGGAAACTGAGGACTAAGAAATAGACGAAGGCACCTTTCAGATGGCTCTCATCAGAAAAAGAGAAAGTAATGCATGTTGACGAGGGTCTGGACACACTTGTCCCTCACAGGTGGGAGTGGAAACTGGTGTGGCCACTGTGGAGAACGGTAGGTCGGCTCCTGAGAAAGTCAGATAGAGAATCATCATATAATCAGAAATCCTCCTTCTAAGGATAGACCTTAGAAGAATCACAGCAGGACTCTAACGGATAGTCCTACATCCACGCTCATAGCAGTTGCCAAACTAAAAAGTAAACCGAGTGTCCATTGGCAGATGGATGAAGAAACGAGTGTGGTCTATACACACAGTGGAATATTACTCAGCCTTAGAAAAGAGGGAAGTTCTGGCACACACACTGATATGGTTGAATCTTGAAGACATGCTCGATGAAAGAAGCCAGTCACAAGAAGATGAGTGGGGTAGGACTCCACTTATCCGAGGTTCCCTGAGCCGTCAGATTCACAGAGATAGAAAGGAGAGAAGGGGCAGTCAGGCATGGTGGCATGTGCTTGTGATCCCAGCCACTGGGGCTTGTGGGGACTGAGTCAGGGGCTCACAAAACCAGGACCAGCCTGAGCAACTTAGAGGCCAGTTTGGAGAACTTAGACAAACACTGTCTCAAAATTTAAACAAGGGTTCTGGATGTAGCTCATGGGTATGCACCTGGGGTGGTCCAAGGTGTGCCAAAGAGAAGAGAAGGACAGTGGTTGCCAGGGGAGGGGTGGGGACGGTGGGGACCAGGGGTTCACTGGGGATGGAGTTTCAGTTTGGAGTGAAGCAGGTGGCTGGGGGTGCCCTCCACGTCAGACCCTGCAGGAGCGAGTCAGGCTACCCACCTGCCTGGGCCTCCGGCCCTCCCTGTCGTGTGAAGACAGTAACCTTGAGGTTTAGACAGGATCCTGCCTGAAGAGCGTGGAGAGCATGGGCCCCCGGGGAGTGGGGAGCAGGCGGCAAGCACAGCCGACAGTCACGTAGCGAGAGCACCAGGTCCCAGGGAGCCTGGTCTTCTGCAGGCCTGTGGACCCCAGAAATTAAGTGCTGTGTGTGCAGTCAACGGGGAGAGGCCCCGTTTCCATTTCATTCCCAAAGGGCGTGTGATCCCTAAACATCGAGGACGTCCCTAAAAGACAGCTTAGAGCTCTGTGCCCAGTGACCTGTGCCCAGCTCTCTGGGGGCAGAGATTCACTGACTGCAGTTCACTCACCTCGATCTGCCCTTCCCACCTCCTGAACTGTCGCCTCTGCCAAGAGTGACCCCCGTGATGTGTCCACCTGCTGGGTAGCGAGGGGGCACGGGGGCAGGCTGGGCGGGCAGTGTGGATCCCCTGGGCCGTGGGCTCACAAGGCTCCTCTGGTGCAGAGGGACAGAGGGGGCCTGAGAGTGGACCAGGACCAACCTGAGACTTGGCCCCAGTGGTCAGGGTAGGCCCTCGAGGTGGGGGGGCATTCCCAGCAGAGTGCCAGCAGGAGTGCAGGTGCCAAGGCTTCACCTGTGAGGACTTCTGTGCCCGGCCACAGCTCGGAGGGCTGCAGGGGGCGCAGGCAGGGCCAGGCTGGGCCGGCCCCTCCCAGGGGGCCTGGCTTGTCCTGGGTCTGGTGGGTGCCACTGCAGGGCTGCAGGCCTCTGGTGCGCGGAGAGCCGAGGTTGGAGCCGCGACCCGTCCTTCCAAGCCCGCTGGGTCCTGGCAGCCGAGGGAGGAGACGGGGGCCACCTGGATGGTCCTGGGCAGTAGAGTCACCAGAGGGCTATGGGGGCAGGGAACAGCGGCCTCCAGGGGTCCCCCAGGTATTGGGCTTGAGGTGCTGGTGGGTGGAATCAAATGGAGAGAACTCAGGAAAACGTTTCTGGAGGGAATTGTTTTAAATTCTGTTTTTCATTTTATTTTTGTATCATCATGCAGCAAAGTTGGCCTTTTGAGGGTGAAATTCTATGGCTTTTAGCACATGTGTAGATTTACATGGGTCCCACCATGGCCTGGATCCAGACAGTCCCTCGTCCCCCACGCTGCCCTAGGCACCTACTCTCTGTGGCGCCACTCTCGAGGTTGAACGCGCCCTGCGGGTGGAATCGCGGGACACGGAACTGGCCTCTTTCCCTCAGCTCAGTGACTCTGAGGTTGGTCCCCTTGCTGCCCAGATGGCTCCTCCTGCTTGTCGCAGGGCAGGATCCCCTGGATGGCGTGCTGTGGCTGGTTCACTCATTCTCGAGCCAGAGGGCGTCTGGGTGGCTCTGCGCAGTGGGCACCTGCTTACCCGGGTGAGGACCTGCCGGGCTGAACCGGGAGAAGTTGGAAGCGCACCTGTAGATCCCAAGGCACCTTTGAGTGGCTTCACTCCTTCAAGTGCGACATGCAGGCGAGACTGTGCGTCCAGGAGGGGAAGGCCAAGGTGGGTTCATGGCCTAGCAACGGGGAGGTGGAAGGTGACTCTGAGGGCGGGGTGTGAAGGCCATCGGGGCAGGTTCAGAGTGGATGCAAAGAGATTTTCAGCTCTGGGTAAGGGGCAGTTGCAAGGGCGTGTAGATGAGCTTGGCTCACAGGACGTCAGGGAACCGCCCCGGCTGCTGGGAGAATGGGGTGAGGAGGCACCACGGCAGGCTGGTGTTCTGGAACAATCCGGAACTTCTGGTGCAAGAGAGTGGAGAGACACAGGAAAGAAAGCTCTGGAGAGAGCAACCCAGGTGGGAGGGACTGGCTGTGACGCCGGTGGAGGAAAGGTGCCTGAGTCCTCCACTGGTCAGAATCCCCACTTCTGTCCCCTTCTGGAGACTCACAGGAACCAAGGGCGGCCCTTCCTGTGGCCACTGAGGTCTCCGTGGTCCCTCAGAGCAGCAGGAGCTGCAGTTAGAGTGCCTTTTATGTGCCCTTCTGTGGCCCAGGGCAGGTCTCTTGGGTGCCTCCAGACTCAGTTTCCCCACCAACAAAATGGGATCCTTGTGTAATGAGCGTTGTTGGAACTGGCAGGTTAGCTCAAGGCCTGGCCCACACACATTGTCACCTGTGAGGGGCCAGAATGCAGGCACCTGAACACAGGCCCCCCTTCCTGCAGCCCCACTTGGGCCCCATGGGATCCCTCCTGTCAAGCCCGTTCTGTCCCCCAGCCTTCTGTTGGTTAGCGGAAGTCATTTTAGAATTAGATATAGCTGGAACTGACTTGGGAGTGCTGCTGCACATCGGGGGTGGAGTCCTGTCCCACTTGGCCAGCCCAGCCTGGGGACTCATGGGGCCTTATCAGCCATAATTGGGGCTAATGAGGCCAGGACTGGATAGGCGGAGGTGGAGATTGGAAACCCTACAGGGAGGAGGAGACCAAATCCAGACCAATTACCACACCCTGTTCCTGTCCCCCATCTGTACCCCCGGCCCCCACCTGGCTGGGTTGCAGACACACACTTCCCAACAGGGAGCCTGGAGCAGGTCATTTTGAATCCTTGCTGGTAGCTGGACCCCTGTATCAGGCTTGTGGAGGTGGGTACTGGGGGTTGAGCCCAGAGGTGCTCTTCTACCAAGCAATTTATCAAAGCCCTAAGTTGCTAAAGCTGGCCTTAAACTCGGCACCCTCCTGCCTCAGCCTCCCCAGTTGTTGGGATTACAGGTCTGCACCTGGCTTCAGGCACGTTTTAGATCCACGGCGTTCCCTTGTACACACCCACCCCAGGCCACGCCCACCAAGCCACCTGCGATCCTAATGCAGAGCCTCTGTGGGGTTAGGGAGCTCTGCCTCTGCCTCTGCTGGCCCCACACCCCCGTCCTTTGCTTTGATAAGACTCATTTGTCAGCTAAGTGAGTTCACTTGGCCATGAACTGGTGAGTGAGCGGGTTCTCCTGCTTCTGGGGCAGGCCCCGCGGTGTGGACAAGCCACTGCCCCGTGTTCGTGAGCACCCAGGTTCACATGCACTCCGGCCCCGGCACACACGCGGACACACTGCCGTGCACCAGCCACGAGCACACAGCATTCCGCTCCCAGCTGCTCACACCAGGCAGAGCCAGCGGTCAGCCAAGGGGCCTTGGCCTGGCTGCCCACCTGGGGGTTCTCCAGGCCTCCCACTGTGCACCTGGGCTCCTGGAGGCCACCTGCCACTCTTAGGAAATGCCCCTTTCTGGACTCCTGGCCACCCTTTGCCCCTCCCTCTCAGCCTGAGCACCCATCAGCTCCCAGCCTCAAGAAAAGAGGCATTTGGGGATCCGGATCCTGTGTGGGGGTGACCGGCCTGCTCCTCACGCCCTGAAGTCTGGCCCCTCCCCTCACAGTCTTCCTGGACACGAATATGGTCATGTGTCTCTGCACACGACCTTCCAGGCCTCTGGACCTGGTCCCACTGACCTTCATCTCAAGTCCACTCTGTAGTTCAGCCTGATAAGCCACCCGCCTCCCTCCCACCCTCACCAGCCGCCCTGGGTCTCGGCTCCCCGGGGCTTGCCACTGGGCTCTTGCACCCCGTGCACCCAGCCCTCCTCACCCTCAGGGCTGGGCCCGTGAGCACCTCTCGGGAGCTCCTGGAGGCTGCAGCCCCATCGCATCCCCTTGGGTCCTCCTTGACCTTGAAGGGGCACAGCAGTCCCATGGCTTTGCAGCTGACACCCCATGCAGCTCCGACACCCCACGCTGGCTCCAATACTCCAGATGGGCTCCGACACCCCACATGGGCTCTGAGCTCGCGGGCCCAGGCCGGTGGCACCTGCCCCAGAAGCAGGCAGGCTGCGCGTGTGGAGAACCTGCTCACTCACCAGTTCATGGCCAAGTGAACTCACTTAGCTGACAACTGAGTCTTATCAAAGAAAAGGTCGGGGGTGTGGGGCCAGCAGAGGCAGAGGCAGAGAGCTCCCCAACCCCCATGGCCGCCCACCCTTCCATCATCTCTCCTGTCCTTCCCGGTGGGGGAGTCGGCTCCTTGGCCCAGGGCTTGGGCCTGGCCCTTCCCTCGGGGGTAAAGGGACTTCCCACGGGAAAGAGCAATCATGCCTTAGGGAGCCGGCCTGGTCACCTAAGTGTCACCTAAGACCACCAGCCCCCCTCCCCACCCCTCCCCCTCCCCCATGCGGCTGCTGGCTTTGTAATGGGTAACAGGATTTATCAATGGCCTGAGAGAGGTGGCGGATGTTAAGCACTTAATATAGAAGAAGCCCAAATTTGATTTAGCCAGTGAACTCAATTGCCGGCCTCACTGCATCCTGGGAGGAACACCAGCCGGCGTCTGTCCACGTCACCCAGGCAAAGCTGGTCAGGAGGCGAGCCCACCCCCCCACTTCTCAGGGTCTCTGGTCTTGATTTGCAGCCTTGGAGCCTCATCCCTTCGAGGCCCGTGTCTCCCCAAGCCACCTGTGGGCTAGAAGCCCGGCTTCTCCCAGCTGCCCCTCAGCGCCATCCCAGATACGTCTCGACCCCCGTCCCTCCTTACCTATGCACCCAGCTGACCTCCGTGGCTTCTCTCCTGACCCTGGCTTGCTTTAGATGCTGCGAGTGTCTCCTCGCTGCCAGAGATGGCCTCTTCTACCCACCAAAAAATATCTAAGGACCCCCCCAGGCCATGGAGTCTTGTGACAGCCTGACTCAGGGTGGGTGGGAGTGACCGTGTCCACGAGGAGGCCCTGAATGGTGGCCGTGGCCAGCGCCAGCCTGGAGGCTTGAGGCCCACCCACTGGCTATGCCTGGCTGGGAGGGAAGCCCCTGGGCCACCTCTGCTGGATGCAGGAAGTGGCCTGGGTCACCCCTGCCCCTCATCCTGAGACATCGCCAGGCCAGCGCAGGGAGGGCGTTTGCGTTCTCAGAACTCAAGACCCAGAAAAGGTTTTTCCCCAAACAAAAGACCAGTCTCTACCTGGCAAGAGAAAGGCACTGCGGCTGTGTGAACGGTGGCCGCGCCCCTACCTGCCCCCTGCAGGCCTCAGAAGCACTGGTGGATCAAACCCTGGGTGCCCTGTGGCGAGGCCTTGTGAGGAGGGACACTCCCCTCACCCCTGCCGCCGCCCCGTGCACCCGTGTCAGGGGGTCCCTGTGAGGGCTCCACGTCTCCACGGGTGTGGGCCTTGGGGAGCCAGCCCGGGGCCCCCCACCCCCATGCAGCCCAGCACTGTCCTGGCTCCCCACACTCCGGCTCCTGCCCTCTCCAGGAGTGGTGACGTCACTCTTTCCGGCAGCCAGGGGTTGACCTACATTCCGCCGCCCTCCTGTCTGGGAGATGCTCCAAACACCCCGCTCCTTGCTGCCAGGAGAGGGAAGGACCCAGCTCACGATTTTTGTGGCTCACGGGTGCCAGGACCCGGTCCAGATGGTGCCCCCGCTGGCAGCTCCTGGGCACTGCCTGCCCCTCCCTGCAGGACAGGGCACGCTCCAGCCTGGCACGGGCTGGTGTCCCTGCCGTCCTGCGTGTGGCTGGCTGTCAGATCCCCAGCTGTGCCTGCCACGTTTCCGAGAACTTGGGTGGTCTTCCCCTGGAGGTGAGGCCTGGCGCTGTCCCCGAACAGTTGTGATCTCCTGGGGCTCAGTGGGGACCCGCCAATTCCAGAAAAAGAGACAACTGAGCTGAGAAGGTCACCGCAGCTCTCTGTCCCTGGGTAGACAGAGGGCCAGCAGGCCCAGCTTCCAGCAGGAGAGTGGGTGCACCTCACACCAGGAAGTGAGAAGGGTCAGGGTTAGGGCAGAAGGTGAACCTCAGCCACATGCTGAGCAGAGGTGGTAGGGGAGCTGTCAAATGAAATGCAGGATGCCCCGTTAAGTTTAAATAACTAGTATAAGTATGTCCCAGATATTTCATGGGATATACTTATGCTAACAAAAATCATTCATTGTTTATCTAAAAGTCGAGTGTAACCCGGCATCTGTATTTTTATTACTCTTTTTGTTTTTTTCCATTTGAGTTGAGGTCTCCCTCTGTCCCCAAGGCTGGCCTTGAACTCTGAACTTCTAGTTTCTTTGTGCTTTAACCTTCTGAGTAGCCGGGACCACAGGTTACCACATTGTACTTTTATTTGCTAAATCTGGCAACCATGGGGCAAGGGACTCTGGAGAAGTTACTTCAAGAGACCACTGGGGGAGACCCCAGGGCCCTGGAGAACACCGATCATGTCTGCTTCAGGGGTCTGATGGCTGCGGGAGTGGAATGTTAGCAGGACAGCCTGACCCTTGGGGTGGCCAGGGAAGGGCAGTCTCTGCTTCGGACACCCCTGTGCCCCCACCCTTCCCTCTCTGGCTTGTTGGCCATTAGCAACAGCAACAGTGTTGATGGCTGGTGTTGGTGGAGGGCTCGCTTTAAGCTGGACCCTGTGCTGAACTGCTGTCACCTGGACACAGGGGAACAGCCACATTCCAGTCCCACAGGCCACCCTGAGACCTGCCCACGTTTGTGCCGACGTGGGGGGACGGGTTAAGCAGGGGTCTGGTCACCGCAGAGCACAAAACGCCTTCCCACCTTTCAGACACCAAGGACCTGCTGTGTGCCCCGCAGAGTGAGGCCCCCAGACAGTTAAGCACCCAGGCTGGTGTGTGAGGCACCCCACAGCCTTTCCTTGAGTAGCTGAAGGGGTCTGAGGGCCAGAGAGGTGAGTTCAAGGTCACCAACAAATCAGCAGCAGGGCCGGGCTAGACCTGGCTGCTGGCCAAGCGTCCCTGTGTGTGTGTGTGTGTGTGTGTGAGTGTGTGTGTGTGTGTGACACTGTGCTTGTTGCCGGGCACCTTTTCCACTGCTGCCCAAAGCTGACACTAGGGGCTCTGCTGGTCCTGGGGGCAGGGAACCTCCCTGGAGGCAGGCCAGCCTCGAGCTGACCCTCGGCTCCCGATTAAGTCCTGCTTTTTTCTGGTGGACAAGTGAAGGGCTGCCTAGCGGGTCAGGTGACCCAGCTGGTGGCTTTCCGGGGAGGCTGACAGCGCTCCAAGGTCAGCTTCAGTAAGTGATTCCTTGGGAAAACTGACCCCACAGAGGAGGGGAGAAATCTGGACCGGAGGCCTCGTGGGACGCCGCCCCGCCCTGGACGCAGGCGGAGGCTGGCGTGGGGGGCATGAGCCAGGATTCCTTTTCTCAGGAGCTCCTCTGCTTAGAGAAGGCCAGACTCTGAAGTGCACCCAAGCCTGCTCCCACCCAGAGGCCTTGACTGTGGCGGTCCTGCCTTCTCCCCTGCAGAGCGGGAGCAGCGGGCCTGCGGGTTTCACAGCGCCCGACCACGTACGAGTGCTCGGTGAATTATTTATATGTGCTGCTTGTTTATTTTATTTACTTCATCTCCCACTGGCCTTCTGGAACAGGGAAGAGAATCACAGAAGGACACTGGTCTGAGGGAGGGAGGAGGCACAGGCCTGGGTCTGGAGGGATGGTGGCCTGGTTGCACTTCTGCCCCCCACCCCCCCTCACATTGAGACTTTAGGCCACTGCCTGCTCCCTGTATCAGACCCTTCCTACAGAGGTTTCACCTGCTGTGTGGCCTTGAGCAACTTGCTTAACTTCTCTGTTTCCTTGTCTGTGAAACAGAGATAGGAGTAACGTCCTCTTCTTAAGGCTCTTGTGAACAGCTAGATGCGTTCATTCACGGAAAGCTTTTGGGATCCCTGGCTCTAGACGCTGTTAAGTATAAGAAATGGGAAAGGGCATTCATCGAGGGTTTCTCCACCTCAAGCCAGCTCTTTGTAGCCCGTGTGTCATCTGGTCCTTGGCTCCCGACAGCCATCCAAGGGATGGGAAGTGGGAATAAAGCAAGGTCAGCAACTTGACTAAGGCCACACAGCATGTGGCAGAGCTTCCCAGGCCAGTGGGCAGGGGAACAGGGCCACCCTCTCACGTTTATGGGAAGGGCACAAGGAAGGAACACTGCCCCATGCGGCCCCTGCAGTGTGGGGGCTCATCCTGCCCCAGCCCTGGGTGTGCAGGCGCCGACTAGGGGTGTCCCTTCCCTCCTGCCCCCCACCCCACCCCATCACAAGCGGCCATGCCGGTCATCTTCAGGACAGCCCAGGCCAAGCAGGATCGGGCTCCACTCAGAGGGGAGAACCTGCCCACCGATGCCTCAGGGCTCTGGGGAGGGCTGGGGACGCCCGGCTCTGCCTCTCACCAGCTGCGGGACTTCAGGGTGGCTCCTCCTCCCAGGCCTCGGCAGGATGGAGGTGGTGGTCGTGAAGGGCTGTGCTAATTCCCCTGGGCCCTCAGCCCAGCGGACTGCACCATGAGCCCCCAGTTCCCTTGTCTCCACCTGGCAGCATCCGAGGCCCAGAGTGACCACCTCGGAGCGGCCCCTGGCCCAGGCACCCCCTCCGCTGTCCCGCACCCCTCCCCCGCCTGCCCTGCAACCCGCCCATCTGAAGCCGGCAACTCAGTGGCCTCTGGAGCATCCCCAGGGCCACACGCAGTGTCAGGGCATTTTCGTGGCCCTAAAAGGAAACCCAGCCCCCTTAGGGGACTCCCTTAGTCCCGCCTCCCCGTGGGCCCAGCCCTGACCTGCTGTCCGTCTGGGACGCTGGGCATTTTGTATGAATGGACTCACAGCGGCTGCCCTTTGCTGTCTGGTTTGTTTCACTTTATAGGAGGTTTTCGAGGTGCAGCCGAGGAGCACCGTCCGTGCTGAAAAGCTCCCGAGGCCCTTGCTCGGAGCCTGGTCTCTGTCTGCGACCCGGCTGTCCCGCCCCTGTCTGCCTGGTGCTGCCCGAGAGCGGTCCTGTGGAGGGCTCTCCCGACTTGTGTTTCGCCCCCCTGGGCGCGCACCTGGGCTGGGATGGCCGGCCCCTGCCCAGCAGAGGGCAGGCTTGGAGGGCTGCTTCCCACCCCCCACACCCTCGCGGCGCCTCTCTCCCCTGGCCACCCTGCGGGGGTGAAGTGCCAGCACCTCCTGGCTTCCATGCGCATTCCCCTGGTGGCCAGGGAAGCTGAGCGACTTTACCTGCCCGCTGGCAGCTCACATATCTTGGAAGAAGTGACCACCTAGATCCTTCCTCCATTTTAGACCTTGGGTTGTCAGTCTTTTTTATTTTTGAGCTGTCGGAGTTCATCCCATATCACACCTAGGTCCCTCATCAGATATGAAAGTTGCAAACCTTTTCTCCCCATCAGTGGGTGGTCTTCTCACCTTCTAGAAGCCCAAAAATATTTAGCTTTGATGAAGTCCAGGGTATCTGTTTTCCCACGTTGGCCTTTGTTTTATGATTTCTGAGAAACTGTTGCTTAATCCAAAGTCTTGACCATTCACTCCCAATTTTCCCCCTGAGGGTTTCTGGGGTTTGCTCTTACGTTTAGGTCTTTGGTCCATTTTGAGTTGATTTTTCATACAGTGGGACATGAGGGTCTGACCACATGCCGGTGTACACCTCATTGTATTTCTCACTTTAAATGTTTTGGCCTCACCTGGGCAATGACATTCCTGAGGTCACAGTTCTGTTTGATCAGTTTGTTGAAAAAAATACTCTGTTCAAAACTAGACGGTGGCCTATGGAGCCGTTCAGCATTTCACGCACCCTCTACCCCAGATCACCTCGATGTCCCCTTGAGAGATGACAGTAACTGTGAGGACTTCCACAGCCAGGGAGAATACCCACAGGGAGGGGTTGCAGAGGCTGCCCTGAGAAGTGGCACTTGGCCTGGGGCCTGACACTGCCCCTAAGTGTGGGCTCCAGGAGGAGGGCGGGAGCCTGGAAGCGCTGTGGAGGCAGAGGGAACAGCGGGTGCAAAACTCAGAGGACAGCAGGATCGGAGCACATGCTACAGAGAGGCAAGGGACAGAGAGGGACACCAGAGAGCTAGAGAAGTCAGGCCCCATTCCCAAGCACCACACATGCATGTGCGCATGCACGCGCACACACACACACACACACACACACACACACACGTGCACAGTGTCACCCAGAGCCACCTAGAGAAGTCAGGAAGACCAAGAAGTGCTTGTCGTTGGCTGGGACTCTATGCCAGCCCTTGGCCAGCCGTCCCATGCCACGCTGGGAGGGCAGTGAAGAGGGGGCATGGCGCTCATCCCAGGGCTCAGCCAGGGTGTGGGACAGGCCAGGACATTGTCTCATGTTCCCACAGAGACAGGACTGGGGAGCAGGGCTGGCAGGATGGCGCCTGAGCAGAGCCGGGGTCAGGGAGGGACAGCTGGGCTGGGTCAGGAGAGACCAACTGCGTGGTCCTGAGCAGGCTGCTCCCCACCCCGTGCGCCCAGGCCCGTCCAGCCCTGACAGCTCAGGCTCCCTGTTATCATGGTTGCAATATGCTGCTCAGATTCAGCCGGGCTCTTATGCATTTTTAATAAGTCAAGGTCAATGTGATCACCCAGAGTTGATGGCAATCTTTTCTTTATGTAGCTGATATCTAAAAATATCCCTTCCCCAGGCCAATGGTGTGGAGAACAACTGGGGTGTTCCTCTCTAGCTGGCTCAGTGGGGTGTTAAATAGGAATTCAGAAGGAAAAAAAAACCTGAAACCTTCTGAGGTCAAGTACATTTTGCAGACAAACTTTTATCAGACAAAGTCAGGTTTCTTTCCTGCAGGACTTGTCAGAGCTTTAATACAGTAACGTGCATGTGACTCTTGTGCAGTGGGCAGAGAGTGGGGCCTGGGGGATTTGGAGGACATCATAACCTTGACCAAAAAGGTCTATGCACAGAAACTGGTCCCTGCTGTGGACCATCTCTGGGGTCCAGTGTTCCCAGGAAGAAGAGCCCTCTAGGCCAGCAAGTGCCTGCCCAAACCCCTCTGGGCCTCTCCAGAGCTGAGCACATAGTAGGTCCACAGCACTGTGTGCTGGTGGAGGGACTGGGACTCCAGAGAGTGAACAGGCTTCTTCTCGGTCCCTTTTTGGCTAGTGCTGCTGTTGAGTTCTCTGGGGCAGGATTCCCTCGGAGCTAGCCAAGTGGACTAAAGGAACCAGGCGGAGCTGCCTGCGTCTGGGGTGTTGGGATGTCTTGGATTTGGGAATGTTCGCACATGGTGCGCCTCATGCGCTCAGCCTGAGGTCATCTGTGCCGACTCTAGGGCTCCCGCATTGTGGCTCAACCCCCAGCCTGAGCTCAGGCGAGGGACTTTCCACCGTGGCCTCATTTCCACGCTCCAAGTTATGGGTTTGGGAGCGTGTGGGGTTTCAGACTGGGGATTGGGGAGCTCAGCCCACACAGGCTTCACCATCAGCAAATGCTGATGGACAGGGCCTCTGCTGTGCGTTGGGATTCTGTTCCAGAGAATTCCAGGGGGACACAAACAGTGCACAGTGTGTATGAAAAGTGGTGGCTTGTGGAACAGCCCCCAAGGCTGGAAGGACTCGCTGCTCCTACCAGGACAGGAGTGCGCTTGGGAGCAAGCCGCCTCCCTTCCTGCTTATAAATAAACGCAGACTGTATTTTGGAGCAGTTTTAGATTCTTGGCAAAGTTGAGCCTCAGGTGCAGAGATGTCCCATGTCCCCAGCCTCCCCTGCTGTCAACACCCACTAAGGACATGCACCCAAGCTGACAGGTCATTGCCGCCCAGCGCAGGAGGGTCGTGCCTGGTGCCAGAGGGCCTGAGGGCTTGGACCATGTGATGACAAGTCTCGCCACTGTAGGGTCACTGGAGCAGGGCCACTGCCGGAAGGCCCTCTGTGCTCCGCGAGGTGACGTTGCCCTGTGCTGAGGAGAGCTGTGCCTGCTGCTGTAGAGATGCTGAGAGTGTAAGAACTGACAGAGAAGAGAACCAAATCACCTCCAGCCCCAGCTACAACACCGACCACGGTTCCCACTGTCTGGCCACCGCTATTCTATCCCATGCTGGTGACTTGGCCTCTGGAGGCAGATTCCTCCGGGTTCTACCCCAGTGACATTTGAGGGCAGCCCCATCACTCTGGGCAAGGGACTTCACCTCTCCAAGCTTTGGTGTCCTCACCGGTAACATGAAGGTGACAAGAGGTTCCAGTGAGACCCACTTGGCACACAGTGAGCATTTGGGCACCGTTCATGTTAGGAACGTTGCCCGTGGCTTGAAGTAGAATTTGACAACATGATGGTGCTTAACCTGAGAGTCTCCTGCCATCTGGCCACACAGAGAATTCCCGAGGAACGGCCGGTTCCTTCCCACCAACCCACTGCAAGTTGGACGCATCCTTCGGGGGAGGAGCACCTGACAGTGGCCTCTAGCGCCAGGCTCTTCTGGAATAAGTGCTGCCCCGTGGAACTCATGGAAGGGGTGCTGAAAGCAGAAACCCACGCTGCGCGGGCTCCTATCCTGCAGCGAGGCCCAGAGACCCCGCGTGGAGCCAGCCGAGGCCGGGGACCTTCTGCCCTCAACTTCCTGGCCGGCTTAGTGACGTGGGGGAACCCAGGCAGTGCCCCGCCCTGGGAAGGCGGTATGAGAGCCGGTGGGGGAAGCAGCAGGGGAGGGCGCCAGCCAGGAAACTGTGTTCTTTTCTCTCTGCAGAACTGGGGTGGAGCCCAGACCCCACCGCGCTAGTCAGGCTCCACCCCTGAGCCACCTCCCGGCCCTCAGAACACAATCTTGGCATGAGGGGACAGGGCCCAACGTGCCCATCCCTGGTCCCTGCCTCCTCCCACAGCTCTCCCTCTGCTCCCAAGCCAGCCAGTCACCGGGAGCAACGGTGGAGATGGAGCACCCACCCAGCAGGACTCCGCCCACCCCTGGCTGTCCCACCCCGTGCCCTGGAGGGGCTGCTTCCTCCCTCTGACCTCCTCTCAGCCCCAGGGGGCTTCCATCATGCTCTTGTTCTTTCTAGAAGGTTCTCCCTTTCTGGCCTGGCGGCACCTAATCCCCTTGCAGGTTCTAGTTTAAAACTGCTGTGATGTTTCAGAAGAAACCAGATCACAATAGACCTCACCAAGCAGGTGCCAGCGGCTGACCTTTCAGAGGGCGGCTGAGCAGAGGCCACCTCTGCCTTGGGAAACCGGTGGCTTTTCTTCACAGTGGGCAGACTTCCCGGGGTGTGTGCTGGGCCTGGTAAGGGTCCTCCACTTGTCAAGGAGCAGGCCCCAATGGGGGCTGAGACGCAGGAAGACGTCCCGCAGTCCAGGGGCAGAAACCCTCCGCACCTTTCCCTGCCTTGGGTGCCCCCGCCAAGGGCCTCCCTGAATGAGCTGATGTGCACAGCCTCTGTCTCTGTCCCCAGGAGTGGCGGCTACCTCTTCCTCTTCGTAGCTCTCCTTCGGGAAGACATGGATCCATGCTCCCAGAGCTGGTCACTCATATTTGATGTTTCCCTCGTATTCTGATATGGGAGGATTTCTGAGATGGATTGTCAATATTTGGGGAAAGCAAATCGCAGACTGATGGGTTTAGGAGAATCCTATTTTTATCAAAATTTGCAAGGAGAAATATTGGGAGTAGAATGAACTACTTTCTTATTTCCTTCAAAGCAGGATTGCTATGCTGCCGGATGCTGTCTTCTAGACACCGTCCTGCACCCTCAGACAGCATCAGGACCCCCTGCTCCCCCTTTATGTAGCACTTGGGCACTGACACGGTTGAAAAGGACAGTGGACTGCGATAATTAGGAGGCTCCTTTAGAGCAGTTTCAGGTTTGCAGAGACTTGTGGCCGGCGGTTGCCGTGAGTCCGTCTCCCCTGCAGTTTCCCCGTTAGCGATCTGTTACGGTTATGAAGGTCAATGGTCAGTAACTTAGTAACAAGTCTGTAGATGCCCTAGGCTCCCTCCAGTTTCCACAGGGCCAGGGTTCTGAACCTACTGTCCAGTGTCACCAGGGTGGCCGACTTGTCCTTCTTCCTGGCCTCCACGCCCTTTACTGATATTTAACATCGTCTTTCAGCTGGACCTGAGGCTCCGCCAGAGCGGCCCTCTGCCCTGTGGACTAGCAGACGCCTGCTCTCGGATCAGAGCCTGTTTCTTGTTTTTCCTTGGTGCCAGGGATTGAACCCAGGAGTGTTTAACCACTGAGCCACATCCCAGCTCTTTTTATTTTTTGAGATAGGTTTTCACTAAGCTGCTCAGGGCCTCATTAAGTTGCTGAGGCTGGCTTTGAACCTGTGATCCTCTCGCCTCGGCCTCCAGAGCCACTGGGATTATAGGCATGGCCACTGTGCCAAGCTAGAGCCTGCCTCTTAACAGGAACCCTGTGAATATTTCTCCTTGCATATTTTAATAAAAATGGGATTCTACTAAACACATCAGTCTTCAATTTGCTTTTTCCCCAAATTGACAGTATATCTTGGAAATCTTCCCGTATCAGAATATAAAGCTCTTTCTCTCTAACTTTGTACTGTGGAGACTCTCCAACACACATATGAAAGAAGAGGGGATCCACCATGACGCGCCTGTCACTTCAGCTGTCCACTAGCGGCCCTTCTTGCTTCGTTAGTATCTCAGTCCATGTTTCCCCTTTTTGTATTTGGAAGCAAATCCCAGTCGTCAGCTAATTTCACCTGCCATTATCTGTGGTACCTCTGTAACAGACAAGGACTCTGTCTGTGGCACATGACCATATATCGTCATCGTCACACCGATGAACGTTAACAGCAGAAAATATAGTCAGCGTCCAAAGTTCCGCGTATCCCGTGTGTGGTGGAGGGTACAGAGCGTGGGAACCAAGTCCAGGAGGCGCACACTGCCCAGGGTGATGGCCGCTGAGGGCCTCTAGATCGGGGTCCCCTCTCTGCCACCCATCCGCCCTTCCTGCAGCCTGGATCGTGCGGCTGTGTCCCTGGTTTGTGTGGAAGTGGCTCCATCCTCTGAACTGTCTGGTCCCACTCAAGTCCAGTCAGTCTCGTCAGTGGCTCTGGGCAGGGGCGTTTCTCCTCCAGGATGTCACTTCTCAACGCCCGGAGCCCTTATTCATTGGGGCTGCTGATCCTAACATGAAATGCTTCTATAAAAAGAAACTTCCCTCCACGTTCGGTGGCCCTGAGGTACAGTCTGTGTAGGACAGGCAGGATCAATGCTTGGTTCTTCCCTTTATTTACCAGTTTTCAGAATAATGAGTTGCCTATAAATATTTGAATGGATGAATGAATAATACATGTGTGCATGAACTGGCGGGTTCGGGAGCTGGGGTTCTCTGCTGCCCTCCAGGAAGTAGGTGTGGGCCACCGCTGGGTAGCACAGGAGCCGCCTTGGTGGGGTCCCTGTCTGAGTAAGGAGGGCCGGGAGCAGCGCTTGCTACCTGTCAGCCTTCAGTCAGGAGCACAGGTGAGCTGAGTTCCTAAAAATACAGCGTCTGGGACCAGGGATCAGCCCGTCCCATCAGCAGCATCCGACCCTGGAAACCACACGCTGGGAGAAGGGACCGACTGCAGGTCCAGGCTCCAGCTGGGAGAGGTCTCAAAGTGCCGCAGACCCTCCACAGGACGGGGAGTTGGGGGTTTCTGTCCCAGAGGAGGAGTTGGGGTGCAGGCTGGGCTGGTGGCCCTGCAGGGTGCCTTCTAGGCCAACCCGGCCCCACCCAGCCTGCTCCTGGGGGGCGCTGCATCCGCCTGCCCTCCGCTTGCTGACCTCTCTGCCCTCTCTGGGTCTCCCCAGGTGCAAGTGCAACCTGCACGCCAACCTGTGCTCAGTGCGCGAGGGCAGCCTGCAGTGCGAGTGTGAGCACAACACCACGGGCCCCGACTGCGGCAGGTGCAAGAAGAACTTCCGCACGCGGGCCTGGCGCGCCGGCTCCTACCTGCCGCTGCCCCACGGCTCTCCCAATGCCTGTACGTACGCCCCGGCCCCCGCCAGCCTGGCTGCAGCCCACAGATGTGCACCTGGCACACATGTGGACACACATGTGCCCTTGGGCTTACAAGCACACACATACCAACAGATGTGTGCAGGCCTGGGTGTGTGCACACGCGCACTCGTGTGCGCACATACACACACACACACACACACACACACACATTTTGTTGGGAGCCTGTGACAAGACCCTCTGGCACGCGGGCCCACTGACTGGGGAAACCCGGGATGAGCTGGCCAGCCCCCTTCCTGCTGCCCTTCCCCCCTTGACTGAGAAGCAGGCAGGAGGCCCCTGGAAGCAGGGGGTGGAGACCCCCCTCCAGGCAAGCAGGACCCACACAGAATGTCACGGGATGCTTGTCGCATGTCTCATGGTGTCACATGCTGCAGGGGCCCCTCCCTGGGCGTTTTCAGCCCAGCCCCTGGACGTGGGGCTCTTGTTCTCCCGTTTTCTGAGGCCCCTGAGGCCCTCGGTGAGCCCCAGGGCCTGCCCAGTCCTACCCTCCCCCGCTGCCCAGTGCCAGGAAGGCCTTGCAGGGGTTTGCCCACAAGGGTCAGCATTGCAGACCCCTTCAGGGGTCCCCCCTCACCACATGCCCCCAGTGTCGGCCACAGGTGCCTCCATGAAATCAGGGACCCCAGGGAGTTGCTGGGCTGCGAGTGGAGAAGGGCCTGGCTGGCTCGGGGAGCACCCCTCTGACCCTGGAGCGCCTCTGGTTCTTCCCATGTCCACACCTGTCAGGGCTTTGTCCTTTGTCCCCATCGGAGGCTACAGTGGGCACGCTGCATGCCCCCCGGCCTCCCCCCAACACTGAGGAACACTGAGGAACTGCCACTTCCACCACCCAGCCACCTCGGGGCCTCCCGGCACCACAGCCGGAGTCACAGCCAGGGTGGGGTCCAGACCTCCTGCACCACGCCAAGGGCGGGCAGTAGCCTCCTGCCCCAGGACCGCCCCGCCCTGCTGGGCACCCGCCCTGACTGGGAAAGATTTATGTGGCTTTAGGCTGATCAAAGCTGAAGCTCGGCAAGGCCGTGACAGGCATGTCACACAAGGGGTCTGGGCCGGCGTGACAGGACTTTGAAGGGGCGACGCTCCAGCACCTCACAGCACTTGAGGGTCTTCAAAGGCACCGAGACTGACTGCTCTGGTGCGGCCCACCCCCTGCCTGGTCCCCCTCCCAGGTCCCCTCCCCATCTCTTTTGTCCTGAACCTTTTCTTTCACTGTGTCACCCTCTCCCCTGGCAGTCCTGCCTCTCTTTGTCCCAAGGCCTCTCCCGCCCGCCTCCCTCCCCTGCCCGCCTCCCTCCCCTGCCCGCACTCCCAGCTCCTCTCCCCCATTCCAGGAAGGATTCTGCAGGGCCTCCTGTCTGCCAGCGTCCACCGCCAAGTCTCTGGCCTGCTGTTAGGAGCCCCACCTTCACCCCAGGCGGGAGTCCCCGCCTGTCTGACCAGCATGGACAGACAGACCTCAGCCCTGGCCTTGGCCTGCTTCCTCTCCACAGCGGGTGGATGGGACAGCTCCCATTTTGGGGAGACGGCCCTGGAGCCAGCCCCGCCACTGCCTCCCCAGGTGTCACCAGGAAGGAGGGGGTGCTGTGTCACTGGGTCCCCTGCCTCTGGGGCAACAGGGAGAGGACAGAGGAGGAGATGCTGGTCCTAGCCCCAGGTCAACCCATCCTCCCCTCTCCATGACCCCATCCCAGCAAGTAGCATAGTCCCCAGGGGAGCTGCTGGGGCAGGGGTCACCTGATTGGAGCCCCCGCCCACACCTGCCCAGGCTCCCTCCCTTCCCAGGGCCTGTGCCCCCCAACCTGCCTCAGCCCTGCTGAGGAACCCCACGGCCCTCCACCCCCCACTTCCCCTCAGGCCGTCCTTCCTGGGGGCCACCGCTTCAGAGCCCTGGGAACCCTCCGAACGCACCCCTACTCATCGGACCTGCTGGGAGAACCCCACTATCCCCTACCCCTGAGCCCCAACTCCCCACATCCCTTTCCTGACGTCTCTTGTGACTGTGTCCTGCAGCCTGGAGCCTCCTCTGCCCTGTCCACTGCTCCCCCACCCTCTCGGCCACCTTGCCCATCTGAGTTCCCTGCATTAGCTCTGCCTGGCCCTCCACCCCCGCCCACATGGGTGGTAAAGGGAGTTGGGTGTGGGTGCTCACCCTCCGCCTCCCCGGACTGTGGGGGCCCCAGCCATGTGCCCTAGGGCCACCACACGCCTTTCTCAGGAACACCTGCCCACTGTTTGTGGCTGTGCCTCTGTCCCCAGCTCTGGGGGAGCCCTCGGTCAGACACCCCAGGCCTCCTTCCCTCCTGAGGCACAGGAAGCCTGGTTCAGGGTGCGCCTGGCCTCGCCCCATGGCCTCCTCCCCACGCCCCCTCCTCCCCTGCAGGGCAGGACATCGGGCCCCCATGTGGGGCTGCGGTTCCAGGGGTGCTCACGCTGCCCGGCGGAGGCCCCTCAACACAGGGCAGCCAGGCAATCCCAGCGGGCTGTTGGGCCACCTCCATGTCCCTGCCTGTACTCTGGGGCCCCAAATCTGAAATCAAATACAAAGGGAGTGCCTGGCACTCACAGGCACGTGGGCGCTCGCAGCTCCCAGACTTGGTTTCTCCATCTGCAAAGTGGGCCCCTCCTCTCTGGTGGCAGTGGGAATAAATGGGCTCATCCTCCGCCAAGGTCCCCAGGCCCAGAGGCCGCTCCTCCTGCCGCAGGTGCATTGGGGCAGAGCTTGGGACCTCGGAGGGAGGGACACCTCAAGGGCTCACCCTGCCCTGCCACTCACTCCTCTGCAGGGAGGAGACAGCTGTCCCCTTCTGCCCCCACAGCCAGCTCTGTGACCCTTTGTCTCCCCGCAGGTGCCGCTGCGGGCTCCGCCTTTGGCAGTAAGTAGACTACATAAGCCTCCTTGTATGTCCCCAGAGAGCAGCAGAGAAGGGAGGGGCTGGACGTCCCTCTGGCCTCGCGCTCCCTCTGCTCGTCACCCTCATTTGCTTCCTCGCCTCTCTGCCTCTCTCCGTGTCGCCTGCAGCCCGGCAACTTCGTCTCTCCCAGGAGCTTCATTAGTGCTGCTTTGGAAGCCTCAGGGCCTTTGCACAGGTCCCCTAGACTCCTGGGCCCACTCCCTGCTCCCCTCACCACTCATTCCTTGGCTTCTTCTCTCTCCCCAAATCTGGAAGGAGGCTCTCCTGCCAGGCAAGGAAAGGGGGGCCTTCTTCTCCTGCCAGTGACAGATCCTGGCCCCCATCATCCAGCTCAGCTCAACTCCCAGGGCAGGTCAGACTGGTGGGTCACCTGCCGGAAAGGAGTCCTGGGAGTCATGAGGAGGCTGAGGGTGCTGGCGTGGGTTCCTACGGGCTGTTAGTACCATCTGGACAGGTCGCCAGGCCCCAGGGCTCCAGGCACCCGGCTACCAGGACTCGGTACTAGCTCACTTACGCCCTCCTGGCAGCCCCCCGGGGCGCAGGGCTTGCCATCTGCTCTGCCAGCCAGCAGGAAGGGGCTTGCCACTGTCAAACAGGCGGCTGGTGGCAAACCCCAAATCTCAGAAGTGCTTCTAAGACATCTGACACCCTCTACCACAGCTCTGTGGGCCACACCCCATCCAGCTGCCCTCCCCAACCTGGCTGCCCCCCACGGGGACGCCAGTGGGCAGAGAGGGCCCCAGAAGGAGGCTGGCCCCGCAGGGGACGCGGGTCTGCACAGCCGGCATCGGCACAATGTCTCCTTGGTGGTGCCCGGCTCCCCCGACCCTCACCTCCTCTTGCTTTCCCATCTCTCACCAGGCGCCGGCAGGTCCCGGAAAGACCCTGTCCCCCAGCCCCCCGTGGCCACCGTGGCCATAAGCGGGGAGCCCATCGCTTCCACCCCCTCCACATCTACTGCCCAGGCCCCCAGAGTCCCCAGTACCCCACTGCCCACAGGTGGGTGCCTGAGATCCCAGTGTCCCCTACCCGCTGCTCCTGCTCCTGGCCCCGGGCAGGACTCGCCTCTTAGAGTAGGAAGCACTAGTGCCCTGGCGTGCGAGAGTGTGGCCCAAGGGGACCTCCAGGCCGCTGAGCCAGCCTGTCACCAAGCCCCCGCCAGGGACCCAGGCATCACTTCACGCTCCCAGAGTCCTCTTCCCCTGGCCTCTAAGGCACTCCTGGAAGGGTCCTGATTCCAGGGGGGCCAAGGGGCCAGGGGGGCCAGTGGTAGAAGGGACACCCTGACGTTCAAACTAAGACGGACAATAGTATTTCAGAGGAGCCTCCCGGGCAGAGGCTGGGGTGAAGAAGTCGGGGCTTCCTACATCAGTGACCCAGCCTCCTGACTGCCGTTGTGCTACAGTGAAGGGCAGATAGGAGCAAAATGGCCAGGAAGGGGAGGGGTCTGCCCCGCTCCCACGGGGGCCAGAGACACCCTCCTCACCACATGGGCACTCTGAGCAACCTTGAATCCTCTTCCAAAGCTGCTTCTGATTTGGCGTGAGGGGTGCAGGGCAGACCCTGAGGTTGAGCATGAAAGGAGACAGGGGTCAGAGTGGTGACCCCAGAGGTTGGCATGATGAGGGTCCCTAGGACCCTGGTTGTGAGCAGGAGACACCCTCCCTCCAGACTCAAGAACAGACATCTGGGTGGGCATGCTGTGGGCCCTGCCTCCTGCGCCCTGTGCCAGGCAGCGAGTGTTAAGGGAAGCGGTGGCTCAGGGTGACAGCCAGTGGTCTGAGCCCTCACCTCCCCTAGAGCCTTAACCTGGAGCCCCCAGGGTGCCTGAAGGCCCGTGGGTAGAGTGATGTTCCAGCTGGTGAGAGCGGGCATCGCCCAGCCCAGAGCTGCGCTCTGCCGTGCTGTGCCCCTTGCTCTGCAGGGAGGTGACGGAGGCTGTCATTTTCCTAGTCCCGCTGGGAGTGGGATTGAGGCTTAGGAAGCAGCAGCGGGGTTTATGGTGGTGAACTAGACCTCAGTAAAGCTGTTCTAAAAAAAGAAAGGGAAGGGAAGGAAGAGCAGCTGCCCAAGGCCTCAGGATTATGAAGATGCTGGACGGGAGCTCAGGGCTCACCGACTTCAGCTGCCACCTGCCCCCTCTGCCACCCACGCCTGGGCCGGGCGCCGTGAGGTGGCACCACCTCTATGGCCTGGCTTCCTGGCTCCCTAGCTCTGGATGGACCTCGGGAACGTCTTGGGAGCATTCTTCTCACACTCCTGAGCATGTCCTGGACAGCCCAGCGGGAGGCTTCCCCTCCCCAGACCCTGGCCCCCAGATAGCCCCAGGCCTCTCCAGGCCCTTCCAACAGGCTCTTTAGCCTCTGGTCAGACTCCCTGGCCCCAATGTTTCTCCCACAGCTGACAGTCGCTAGTCCCTCCCCACTGGGCCCTGGAGGGGGTTAGGGTTAGGGTGCCTGAGGGCTGCCGTCACTGCGGCTCTAATCAAGCCCTTGCCAATTTGAGTCCCCTGGCATGGTTTCCTCTCTGAAGGCCACACTAATGTCAACTTGACGTCCAAGGCCCTTGCTGCAGCTGGGAAGGGTCCTGCCCACGTTAGCTGCAGATTCTGTCTCCTCCTCTGTCCTCATTGTGGGTGCTCCCTTCAGGAAGCAGGAGCTCAGCTCCCCGGCCCTCTGGGTTTGTCCTTCGGATTCCCTCAGAGCAGCTCGTCCCCAGCCCAGCCCACGCTGCCCGCAGTGCCTAGTTGGTCTTGGAGATGAGCACTGGTGTGTGGCAGGCGACCCATGTCGGGTCCCCAGAGAAAATGAGGGAGGTGGAAGGGCTGTGACCCAGGAGGTGGGTCAGATGGCAGAGGACACTCCGGTGCCTGGCTGGGGGTTGGAAAAGAGGTGTCAGGGAGCCTCTGGACACATCGGGTACCCTGCCGGGACACGCATCCTCCTTTGCAGCCATTAGCCAGAAACTCGGCAGAGTCTGGGCCAGGCACAGGACCTGGTCCAACACTGCCCTTTGGTCAGAATGGGAACCACACAGGGAGGGTCGAAGAGTCCCCAGGTTCAAGTTTTCCACAGAAGGAAGGACTGCCCAGGGCTTGCAGATTCTCAGGCATGGGGGCCCCCTGGTGTCTAGCAGTGTGTGCGTGTGCGTGTGTGCATGTATGTGTGCACATGACTGTGCATGCATGTGTGCATGGGCGTGCACCTCCCAGGGCTGCAGTAGTGTAGATGCTGCCTCTGTAGTGGATTTGGACCCAGGTCTTCTGGCAGTGTAGACGGAGCCTTTCCTCCATAATGCTGCTTCTTATGAGGGGCCTGAGGGAGTGTGGTGGTGTCGCCTCCTCGCGTAACTCGACTTCTTCTCTTCTTCCCCGCAAGAGTGGACCAGGCCATCTACAGCTGCCCCTCTTGGGGAGAGCTCCCCCCAGCCCCAGGTTTCCTCCAGTGCAGAAGGTATGGGGGGCACGCCTGCGACAGGCCTTAGGACCCCAGAAGCCCCTCCTTAGCTCCTTGGGCCCCTCTGTCCCTCGTAGAGGTAGTAGGTGCCCATGTTGGGGACTGGGGTGGGGCGGAGATCCCAGGCACTGAGGGAGGGGTGTAGAGACAAGCTTCTGGGAGCTCAGGCCAGAGCAGCGAGGGGAGGCCTGAGCTCTGCAGCCAGCCTCAGCTGCGTGGAGGGCATGACACCACAGTCCCCCAGGGTGTCAGAGCCAGGTGGCCACACTGCCCTCATTACAGGAATCCTCTCACTGGCCACCCGGTTCACAGGACCCTCATCACAGGCATTGACGGAGCCCAGAGAGGGGACAGGTAGACCTGCAGGGTGCTTGTGAGTGGGTGAGGGAGAAGGGAGCGCGCACCTGGGAGGGCGGCTGGGCGGTGGCTCAGCCAGGCAGCGGCAGGAAGCTGGTCAGCTTACTGGTCAGACTAGGCCAGGGAGGGATAGCAGAAGGCCGTGAGGACAAGCCAAGAGTGTCTCTCTGCACTGGAGTGGGGGGACACAGGCCTCTTGGGGAGTCAGGGGGGGACATGTGCAGGAAACAGGCCCATCTAGCTCCACAAGGGGAGCTGGCCCCTCACCTGTTCCCAGCCCTGTGCCATCTCTGAGCGGCGAGCAGGGCTTTGAGTGCCCTCTGCTGGCAAGGGGCTCCCCAGCTGGGCCCACAGTTATGAAGATCAGCTCCTAGCAACCTGGAGGCCTCCCCGTGGTGACAGAGACAGGTAGAGCCAGCTTAAGCCATCATTTCCCTTCCTTGGACCCAGTAAGTCTCCACGACTCCCAGAGGGGACAGTGGCATGCCCACCCCCAACGGGGGCTGGGGCCTCCCTGGGATCCCAGACGATGGAGACAGGTACGTCCGCATTCTTGGCTTGCAACGCTTGGAAGTGGGGATCCAGGGACAGTAACAGACACCTTAGTGGTGCAGGGAGGCTCTTCAGAAAGGACAGGTGATGCCCAGGTCGCCAGTGCATCACCTGTTCAGATGGTGGGTCAGATGCCACAGAGTTTGGGGGCTGAGGCGGAAGGCAGCGTGCCCGGAGTCTTAGAGAGATTCTCATCCTGTCAGAAACCCTCCAACAGGGCGTGTCTCGCTCGGCACTCTGGGGGATGTCAGAGACAGAGAGGTCACTTGCGGGGATTGATCCAAATGGGTAGTAGATGGTCTCAGAGACGGAATCCGGCTGGCCCTGGGAGCTCACCTGCAGCAAGGTGCTTCAACTCCCAGTCTCTGAGAGGGGCCTGACTCCCCCCCGAGGGCATGTGTTCTGATACCAGGGTGGCCTCCCCCTACCTCCAAGTGAGCAGGTGACAGGCTGGCCCAGAGCTGGCCCAGGGCATCTCAGGAGACTTTGTCCATCTTCTCATTGGGCTTGGGCTGCCCACCCCGGGGCAGCTGGACAGTGGCAGGTGAAAGCTTGTTTCTCATCTCTCCAAGCTGCGGGCACTTCCGCTGCTGTCCCCACCCCTGCTAAGAGCTCCAAACTATTCCAGCTCAAGCCCAAATCTCCTCAAGTGATGCCCATTGAAGAATTCCAAGGTAAGAGAAGGCCTGGGGCTGGACCAGCCCTCCCCCCACATCTCTTCCCTACCTCCACTGGAAAAAAAGGGTGCAGGACAGGACCGCTGGCGTCCTGCTCAGAAAACCCTCCTGGAGTAGCTGGGTCAAGGTTAAACTGCGCCTCTCTTCCCTCTGGCCCTCCGGCCCCACGGGAGCTGGAGACAAGTATGAGTCAGAAGCCAACCTGGGCACAGTGGGCAGGCCCACGGCAGCAGAGTTGCTGCCAGAAATAGCCTGTCCTGACTCCCTTGGGAGGTGTGGCCCAGGGGCTCGCTTGGTTGAAGAAGAATCTGGGCCACTCTGGTCACCGACGCTGCTCTTCAGGACACTTGGAAGATGCCCTTTCTCCTTCTGAAGTGATGAGGTGAAGGGTGGTCCAGGAGGCCCATGGGTGGGGAGGCCCCCATCTCTCATAGGCTGCTTCTCCAGCGTCTCCCACACCCTGTGGAGTCCACCTGGGAGCCTTGCCCCAGGTGGCCACGATTTTGGCAAAGCCACTGGGCAGGAGTCAGCCTAAGAACCACATGAAGGGGCTGGCGGCGGCCCCGTGATGGCACTGGGGTGGCTCTTCTCTAGGATCAGCGAGCATCAGAAGCCCTCTGGGACCAGGAGGGATCAGGGAGATGCCCAGGGCCCTGCAAAACCTGCACTCTGATGCCAGTCAAACCCACGAAAAGCTCAGAATAATCACAAAGGGTCCTGTAGGGACAGGGACAGGTGGTTTTCTCCCAACCCTCTTCCAAAGCAGCACGGGAAAGAAGCTCCTGGCCCATTCCCTCTCGTCCAGCATCTGTGCATGCATTCAGCCATCCGCGGAACCCTGGCCACATGATGGCCAGCCAGGAACTCGGGCACTGCCTTCCCTGAGCTCACAGCCTGGCAGCACCACCCTGTCCTCCATGCATGAATCAGTTTCTAGTCACCCTGGTGCACGGGCACCCTTCGAGAGCACTTTGCCCTGGCAGCTGGCCAGGTGTTAGCAGGTGCTGCCCATGCCCTTCGTGGTCCCTGACCACAGGCCTGCATGGGTCCTGCTGGCTTTGAGCTAGAAGGCCTGGCTCTTTCCAAATGCCACACAAGTGTCTGAGGCCTGGGGCACCTTCTGGGTCCTCTTCCAAAGATGCCTTCCTCCCTCCCCTCATGTCCTGGGGTGGGTCCTTCCTCCCCCCTGCCTCAGTTTCCTCAGATGCTCACTGACCGTGGGTGTCTCTCCCGCTTGGCCGGCCCAGACTGTGAATGCTACGGCCATTCCAACCGCTGCAGCTACATCGACTTCCTGAACGTGGTGACCTGTGTCAGCTGCAAGCACAACACCAGGGGCCAGCACTGCCAGCACTGCCGCCTGGGCTACTACCGCAACGGCTCGGCTGAGCTGGACGACGAGAACGTCTGCATCGGTAAGGTGCAGGCCGCAGGCAGCCAGGGCAGGGCTGGGCAGAGGCCCTGGGTGGAACCACCTGGGTGGTGCAGAAATCCCAACCCAGGGCCCCCTCCAGTAGGTGCCTCTAGGGACAGATGCCTACAGAGCTGCTCTGCTAGTGACTACCGTAGCTTCTTCCCTCAGGTCCTGGAGATGTAGGGCCTCTAGTTAGAGGCAAAGGCTGGGTTCTAGAGCTGGCCTTGCTGTGTGCTTTTGGGCCAGTCCTTTGCCCTCTCTGACTCCACACTGTAAGATCGGGAGGTGATCAGGTTAAAGGCTTTCAACCTCTTCTATTGCTGAAGCATCTCCTTCAAATGCTTCATAAGCAGAGGCCCAGCTCACACCAGCTGCCCTGTGGGCCCTGCTTGGCTTTCTCAACACTCTACTCCAAGATGGGTCTGGGGTAGAGGAAAAGAAAATGCATGGAGGCCTTGGGCCCACACGGGACAGACCATCCCAGAGAGCCAAACCCATAACACCCAACCAACACACCCTGTAAGCCCAAGGGAGGGGAGCCCGGGCTGCCCCCCACCCGTGTGCAGCAGAGACCAGGTCTCAGCTTCAGAGGCTGTCCCCACTGCCAGCCAGCCAGGGGGCCCCACTGCGCACCCCCACAGGCTGCCCTGGCTGTGCAGAGGAGGGCTGCTGTGAGGCTGGAGCTGTGGCCTGAACCAAGGCAGCAGCCTTCAGGTCATTCCATCCACTCTGAGTGATGGAAACAGAATCCTGCTGCCGGCGCTACGTCCGGCCAGTCAGATTAGAGGTGCCCGCTTCTCTCCCTGTCTCTAGCTCCACTCCCGGTAAGAGCCCTGGGCTTCCACGACTGGGAGATGGAGGGATTCGACCCCTCCACCATCCTGCTGGGCAGAAGGAGGGCAGCCCTGTGGAGGGGTCACCCCTCATACCCACACTCCACAGCCTCCTAGACAGATGCTTGGTGGCCTGCCACCTGTCAGACTCATTGCTCTTCAGGGCTGAAAAGAATGAGTACCCCTCCAGTTGTCCAGAGAGGGGAAGGGACTAGCCCGAGCCACACAGCGCCAGGGCCAGGCGAGGAAGATGGAGTCTTCCCTGGAGATCTAGACTTTCCAGGCAGTCGCCACCTGCTGCCCAGACGCGGGCTCCAGCAAACAGGGAGACCCGGCTGGGAGAGGTGCGAAGCCCGGTGGGATGCGGTCCCCGCGGATGGCACCCGCGGGTCGCCCTGACGGCGCGCCCATGCACATGTCCGCCCAGAATGTAACTGCAACCAGATCGGCTCTGTGCACGACCGGTGCAACGAGACGGGCTTCTGCGAGTGCCGCGAGGGCGCGGTGGGGCCCAAGTGCGACGACTGCCTCCCCACGCACTACTGGCGCCAGGGCTGCTACCGTGAGTGCGGAGTGCGCGCCCGCCCGGGTGGGCGGGGCGGGGTGGGAGGGACCCCCCTGTGGGCGGGGCCTAATGTGTTAGTGGGCAGGGTCCTTCCCCGGTGGAAACCTCTAGGGAGACCGAGCTGGGGTGGAGAGCCCAGGGGTGAGTCGGCGTTAGCAGAGGGTGGAAGAGCGTGGCAAGGCTCTGGAGGCGAGGCAGCAGGTGCGCCTGAAGAACTGCGCCGAGGCCCGAGCCGGAGCGGAGCAGGGGGAGCGGTAGCCAGAGGCAGACGGGGCCAGGTCTTGCCGGGCGTCGTTACCAACCAAGCAGGGACGTTTTGCACCAAGTACGCCCTGAGCCTCCCATGCCCTGGTCCAGGCCGTGCCCCAAGGGTTCCCCTATGCCCGTCACAGAAGCTCCAACATGGGGGGTGGACCAGCCACCAGCCGCGTCAACTGCCCCCTCCGCCCCGCAGCCAACGTGTGCGACGACGACCAGCTGCTCTGCCAGAACGGCGGCACCTGCCTGCAGAACCAGCGCTGCGCCTGCCCGCGCGGCTACACTGGTGTGCGCTGCGAGCAGCCGCGCTGCGACCTCGCCGACGACAACGACAGCGGCCTGGACTGCGACCGCGCGCCCGGGGCCGCCCCGCGTCCCGCCACCCTGCTCGGCTGCCTGCTGCTGCTAGGGCTGGCCGCCCGCCTGGGCTGCTGAGCTCTGCGCGGGGACCCGCGGCCGGGGAGGGTGGACCGCGCGCTCTGCGCCATGCGCCCCGCGCTTCGCGTCCGGGGATCCTAGGCGTCCAAGGCCGGGCGGCGACAAGGGTGCGGCCGAGCTGCTCCCAGGTGCTACTCAGCAGAGTCCTCCCGCCCTCCCGCTCCCGCCTCGCGGCACCGCGCCGCCCGGCACTGCCCTCCCTTCGCAGCTGGGGCGCTGTGGGGTCCTGCCCCTGCAGCCTGCGATTTGGGTTTTAGTTTTTCTTTTATATTACCTGCCGCCTCTTTATTTTATTTTTCTTAATTTCTCTTTCTTTTCACTTTTCTTTTCCTTTGCTGTCCGTGAGACAGGGGGCCGGGAGAAACGCTGCTCGCCCCAACACCCCCAGATCCCGCCCCGACCTCACATACACGCAGGACTGTTGCAGACACCCCTGCGCCGGCTCTGGCTCACACCAGCCAGCGGCCCCGGAACTCCAGCTGCCTACCACTCTAGTCGCTGACTTGATTCTCTTTTATATTCTTTATTTTCTTTTGCAACCCACCAGACCCCGAGCCCCACAGCGGCCTGGTGACCAAGGAACTCACCATCTGGGGTTGGGGGTGGAAAGAAGGGTTGGGAGGGGTGGAAACTTGGTTTTGTAGAGAACTATTTTTGTTTGTATTAACTGTCCCCTGTAAGGAGGGACTGGGTGGAAGCTGGTCACCGCGGGTGGCTGATGGTGTATAACCCAACAGAGTAAAGAGTGCTCACTGCTGCCTCCCAGGCCTTTCTTTCTGTGTTGATGGATACCCAGTAAGTTTGGGGCTTATGGAGGAACCCACAAAATAGCCTTTAAGAAATATCTCCCTATCAGGGCCACCACTTCCCAGATGGTCCCATGAGGTTGAGCAGGCAGCCCTCTCGGCAGGCTCCCCAGGCAGGGCGATTTCCCCTGGCCAGGCTGCTAAAGACTACATGTTAGGAGAGGTTGTCCCCCATCCACACACACCCCACCCCACCTCCCAACCCGGCCAAACACAGAGCATCTTGGTATTTTGCTACAGAAGCCAGAGGAAGTGGCTCACAGTGAATTCTCGAAGGCCGAATCTAATGCTCTGATCTGTAATCTGTCTCTACAGCTGTCCAGCATGGGCGTGGCATCTCAGCCCTGTTGGACCCCGGCCTCAGGTCCAATATCAGGTCACATCCCCCCACCCCGACACAAACCACACTGCTACCTTGGCCATGGCCTGCCTGGCCAGAGCCATTTTGCTGGTCAGAGAAACCAGAGATGCGCCCTGCAGAGATAAACCTCAGGCCATCCACTTCTTCCCCTTACCTTCAAAGGACCAGGGAGGGTGGCAGAGGGGAGAGGGAAGTGAGTCTTGAGAGGAAGCCGCCTAGAATTCAGGGTTTAACTCAGGTACTTTGCTATCTGAGGTCCCAAAGGTCTCTGCAGCCACTCAGCACTCCAGCTTTGGGGGTCACCATCCCCACTGCCTGCCCTCGCTTCTCAAGGCTTCTCCTACTACCTGTTTACTTCTGAGTAGCACCATGGCCCCATCTAGGTTCCTAATTGCTCTCACTATTCCTGCTGGTCACCCCCTATTCTGGCTTCTGCTAGCTGCGTCTGCTCTTTCCAGGCTGGGAAACAGACCTGGATCCTTTGCTCAGGTTCCTGGAGAGAAGCTAAGACTGAGCTGAAAGAACTTGGCCTTGGGAATAATAAGAGATTACACCTGGAAAAGGCAGAGCATCTAGGATGGGTATTAAATATGACTTGAGGCCCAATGCTGTCCTCTGCTGGCGGCTCTCCACTGCATTCACATCACCAGGCTGCCTGTCAGCTCCCAGCCCCAAGGAAGTGCCTTCTGTCAGTTCCCCTGCAGGTCTCCAGGCTCCAACTCATCTCCAGAGAACCCCACTTAGAGGGACCAAAGTGCCCAGGTAAAAATAAAACACATATCTGGGGCTACTTGTGGGCCAGAGTGGTCATGCAACACAATTCTGGCCAACAAAGTATAAACAGGAGTGATGGGTGGTGCTTCCAGAAAGTTCCTAAAAGTCCTCCCCTCTTCCCCACTCCCACAAAGCCTCAGTTGGACCCATGTTGGGCCCTGGCTGTCTCTTCTCTCCCTCCCTGGCTCTGTTCAGGCTGGGGTGGGGTGGGCAGAGGCAGGAGCCCTCTGGCAACCTTGATATGAGCACATCTCCCTCTGGATGGTGGAGCCCAGAACTTGCCTCTGAAGATCTAGCAGAGCCGAAGACATCAACTGTGCTGCTGCCCCATTCTTCAGGTTGTGTGAGAAAAAAAATAAACCTTGATGTGATGCAAACTTCGGAGATGAGGTTTTCTGTCCTGTGCAGATTCACCAATTCCTAAATCTCAGGCCCTCCCTGCTTGACATCCAGGCCCCTGACTCTCCAGGCCAGAGACTAAAACCCACCCCTGCTGCAAGGCCCTGCCCCTCAAGTCCAAACACAGGCGACAGCTTCCAGGCCAGGGACAGTGCCACCGCTGTCCAGAACAGGGCCTGCTGCTGCTTTCAAGGAGAAGGGGGCAGCTGGCCCAAATCATCTTCCTTCTAGTTGCCAGGAAATTAGATATGGAAGAAGGGGACACCAGTTAGAGCCACACAGCAGGGGCAATCCCACCAGAGCGGAGTGCCGAGGAGGCCGTGGTGCAGGGCCTGTAGAGGGCGCCATTCTCAGAAAGTCGTGAGGGAAGGGAGCTAGGAGAGGGCGGGGGAAGGGTAGGTCAGCGTCCCTGGAACCAGGCTTTGTTCCAGTAAAGGGGCAGTGTGTGCTGCTAAATTAGAGTGGCAGCCCTAGACCCAGGGGACCCAGCTGGCCCTGACCTCTGGGCCTGACACACAAGGACAGTGGGTGGGGTCTGGGGGTCTGGAGAATGAATGCCACTGCAGCAGGGCCGTGGTCTTAAGGGAGGGGGTACAGAGCTGTTAGGCTAATGGGGGGGGGGGCAACAGCTCCTTCCGCAAAACTCAAGGGGTCCAGCAGGAGAGGGCCCCCATGGGCACCTACCCACCCTCCCTGACCTCCCACCACTGGGATCTGCTGTGTCAGCATCCTTGGGACCAGTCTTTGCTCCGGCGAAGGGGAGGTGGCCTTGTAAACCAGAGCCGCAGCCCCAGTCCCGGGGGACGCGGCTCAAGCTTGGGCCCTGACCTTGGCCGGAAGGTGGAAGGAAAGCTACCAGTGGCCATTTGGAAAACTCTGACATCCTCCAGACTGCGGGGAGAAGGCAGAACAAGGTCATTGGAACCAGAGTCGGAGCCCCGCCCCTTTCCTAAGGTGCTCCCTCCTCCCCCAGCTCCCGTTTTGACGCCTGGTTCTGAGCGGTACCTGAGCAGAACCGAAGCTCCCACTTCACAGCTGGGGTAGTGCGTGCCTCTTGTCCTAACCCTGCCCTCACCGAGGCACCATCGTCGTTCAGGACTGGACCATGCCGAAGGCGGGTGGGTGGGGCCTGCCCTGCACACAGGGGATGTTTAACAGCACCTCTGACTTCAGCGCGGCTACTAGATGCCAGTAGCACCCCTTCCTCCCTTCTGGCAGCCAGAGGTGTCGCCAGAGCTGGGTGCAAAATCGCCCCAAGCTGAGACTCACGACTTTAGGAGGAAAGGCTGTTGTGCCCATTTTACAGAGAGGTAAGTAGAGGCTAAGAGAGGGGCAGTAACTGGCCTGAAGTTGCTAAGGAGCAAGGGCAGGGCTGCACTCAGGGCTGCCTGAGCTGTTTAACCCTCAGGCAGGCATCCACCCTTGCCCTGCCCTGCCCTGCCCTCGATGCCCTCCTTCCTCTTCCTCACCTGCAGCCAGGGCAGGCTAAGCCAGGAACCCTAGGGATCCTGGCTTCCTCAGGAAGCTCTGCTGGGAGGGGCGACTCCCGTACCAACCCCTAAACTCCATGCCTGACTTCCTCACAGCCAGGAGGTAGTGTGGGTGCCTGGGAAGCAGGCCACTGGTATCTCAGGGCAGGCCTGGGTGGCTGGGGCTCAAGGGGATTCCCCTGCCCTGGCTGCCCTCCCTGCCCTTCCCAGCCCACCTTGGGTGGGAAGAGTTAAGGGAAGATGCTTCTGGGGGAAAAGCTTCACTTATTTATTTATTTTTTCCTTTTTAAAACACAAATCACAACTTGTAGGGAAGCCAGAAAATAGGAAAATGAGCTAGCAATAATTTTTAAATTAAAATTATCCACAACCTCCATCCAGAGCTAATAACCGTTAATGTTTTCTGATAGATATTTCTAGTATTTTTCCATAAAATAAACCCACACACAGATATTACCCCTGCCTCAGTGTTTGTTAAATTCACGTGCTCAGGCTCAACATTTCCTTTTTTGGTTTTTGGTTTATTTTATGAGACAGGTCTCACTCTGTTGTCCAGACTGACCTTGAACTCATGGGCTTGAGTAGTGGACCTCCCCACCCAACCTCCCAGGCAGCTGGGACTACAGGCGTGTACCACCACATCCAGCTCTTTTTATTTTTTAATTTTTTGAAGGGATACAGTGTGATGTTTTGATACATGTATGTAATGTACAATGATCAAATCAGGGTGATTGGGGCTGGGGCGGGGTTCCATGGCACAGCACGAACCTAGCATGTGGGAGGCACTGGGTTCAATCCTCAGAATCACATAAAAATAAGTAAATAAAATTTTAAAAACCAGGGTGATTAGCATACCTATTACCTCAAACATTTATTATCTCCTTGTGCAAGGAACAAAGTTATCCCTTGGAGCTATTTTGAAATACAGGATAGATTTCTAACCACAGTGAGTCCCTACCACACTAGAGGACATGGCGCTCTCTCCTCCCATCCTCCCTGTGGAAGGCTGCTGGCGCAGCTCTGTGGTACACCAGTGCGGATTCAAACCTGTCTGGCTGGGGATCTTCACGACCAGCACCAAAACCCAACTCCAGGGATTTAAGCAGCAAAAGAGATTATTTAAAGGTTCCTGGGACCCATGGACACATGCCAGGAGAGCCAGACATGACTCAGGAGCCACAAAGCTGGGAACCACAGCCAGCATCCTCCCATGGTAGAGCCAAGAGATGGAGCCCAGGGTTGCCCTGGGCGCCTCTGTCTGGGCCCCACCAGGCTTCCACTGCACTCCATTCCCACTCCCTTGAGGGAGGTGGAAGGTGGAATGTCTTTCCCCAGCTAGAGGAAGGAGACAAAGAAAGAAGCCCTGGCCACCACTGAGTAGGTGTTGCCCGTGCGCCCTTCTGCCCCGACAGGACCTGTGTCTGGGTTCCTGGTGGCAGGGCAGGCTGGAGGCTGGAAGCCTGCAGACAGCCAGGTGGGTGACCTGCAGCCACAGTGCTCCAGGTGGCTTCTAGCTAGAGGATGCTCTGTGGCCGATGGAGTAGGTGGCCCTGGGGACCCAGCCAGGAAGAGGCGGGAGAGGCTGGAGGCCTGGGCACTGGTGTCTTACACAGCTGTCCGGTGCCCACGTGGTGGCTCCAAGGGAGGGACGATTCCAAAGACAGAGATGGCCACAAAGGGCACCGGGTCTGGAGCCTGGCCAGCGTTCCAAGCTGTCTGGCACCACCTTGCACTGGCTGGGTGACCCTGAGCAAGTCTCTCAGTGTCTCTGCCTGCGAATTCTCAACAGTAAAATGTGTGCCCCTGTCCCAGGGCTGTTTTGAGCAGTAAGTGAGTCACACGTGGAGTGCTCAGGGCGGCGCCTGGCACGTGGGTGGTCTCCACTCATGCCAATGCCAGTAGAGCTCCTCCTTCCTCCCTCTCCTACACCCGCCAAGGACGGCAGCCACACTCCCTCGCTCCTCCCTCTCCCTTTCCTCATTCACGTGAACTTGAGGACCAAACCGCCAGGCCCAGGCAGCACAGCCCCTGCCCTGAGCCCAGCCCCGGGGCTGGCAAGGCCACGCTCCCCACCCCACCTACCTTCCTCCAGGCTGAGGTACCAGGAAGGGACCAGAAGTCTTGGCAAGCCCCGCCCACCCCAAGGCCCCGCCCACCCCTCGCTCCTCCAAGGCCCCGCCCACCCCCTCGCTCCTCCAAGGCCCCGCCCAGCCTCCCGCCCCCAAGGCTTCCTCCAAAACCTCGCCCAGGCCCTCCTGGCTCCTCCAATGCTCCCCCCCCGCCCGCCCAGGCTCACCCCACCTCCCCAACCCCTCTCCAAGGCCCGCCCAGCCCCCCTTCTCCTCCAAAACCGTGCCTCCCCCTCCAGCTCCTGCCCTTGAGGTGAGAGTGGGGTGACTGGCAGGACTGGAGGTGGGGACCAGAAAACACAGGTCCCGGGAGAGGAGGTCCTTGCCCTGCCAGCAGGTGCAAGGGCTGTGCCGAGGCTCCCGCCCAGGAAAGCCATGGCAGCTCCTCCCAGGCCACCAGCTCTTCTCATCTCAGTGTCACTTTGTGACCACTGTCCCCCTCCACCCTGACCCAGCAACCCCCAAAGAGGCCTGGAGGGGCTGGCCTGAGGACAGAGGCAGGGCCCTTCCTGAGAGGAACCCCCGCGGAGCCTGCGGGTGACAGTGGGGCTGGCCCATAAGTGGGTGTGGAGGCTCCTGGAGTCCTGGGCAGCCCCCGCTGGTTGCAAGGTGTGGGGGCAGGGGGGCCATGGACTTGGGCAGCACCTGGGCCTGGAGGCAGCCATGAGCTGGGGGGACTGGGTTCTCTGGTCCTACATTTCTGGAGCTGGGGAGGGCACAGATGAGACCGGGTCTAACATCTGAGGTCCTCCAACCAATCTGCCACAGGCAATCCCTGCGACCTGCACTCAAGTGACCCTCCCTGGACTGCTCCAGACACAGCCAGCATGTGATGGGCTGAGTCCCCCCAGGTCCTGGGCAGTCTAGAAGGGGTGCAGGCTCTGGTGGGCAGGCCATTGGGCCCAAGTAGGAGCTATAACATCTGTAGTAATAGGGTAGGGCCGGTGGGAGGCCAGGGTTCGGTGGGGCAGGGAAGAAAGGAGGGAGGGGGCCTCTACTGCTTGGTGCCAAAAGCCTTCCCCCACCCCTCCCAGGCCCCCTGATCCCCCACCTGACACCCAGGAGCTGGACTGGGAGCTGCCCTAATTGTAGCCCTCCTCTCTTGAGTTTTACAAACTTCTAAGAACTTCTAGCAGAGGAGTTGGAATTAGAGGCCTGGAGAGGGGAGGTCTGGGCCCTGATTGTGGCCTCTAAACCCCCTTTTCCATGAAGAAAAGGCAGGACTCTGGGAAGCAAAGCCTGATTCAATGGCTGGGCACCAGGAGAGCCTTCTGATATCCTGAAGTCAGGAGGCCTCCCAGAACAGGAAGGACACTCCCAGAGCCCAGGGCTAGCTGGTGGGGCTCCCATTGGCCTGTTGGAAATCACTGAAGTATAAAAAAGAATACCATTGTAATGCCAGATTCCTGGGCCCCCGGCAGACCTCCAGGAGCCGAATCCAATGCAATTCCACAAGAGTCTTTATTGCAAGCTCCAGCCTGGACTCACAACCGTTCCCGACACAGCGGTCCCAGGGAGTGAGTCCTGGTCCTTTGTTCAGTGAGATTTTATAGGTTTTGGGGGGATACTCTGTGCGTCACAACATCACACAGCAAATCATTCCACATCGCGGGAAAGTCAAACAACAACTCTTAGCATTGATTAGCACATTCACTGGCGGGAACAAGTTGGGTAGGGGTGATTGGCTAGTACAGAGGGGGTTCCTTTGAACTGATTGGTTTAAGCCATGAGGGGTGTTTGTGCTGAACCACCTGGTTTCCCAACATGTTATCAACCACCATAAACTACTGGGGGGTCACCTGGCATCCCAGGTATTTTCCCTGTCTCAGGCTGATTGGAGGTTGCTAGGGGGTTGCTGTGGGTCTTCACCTAGCCTGCCTGAGTCAGGGACACCTGAGCACCACAGATCTCTCTTGTTATGTGCAGACAAACAACTCAGCAGGGTGGCTATCTGTGTGTTTTTCCAAGGACAAGGGTCACGCCCCCCTTCCTTAGGACAGGCCTTGAGGTAGAAGATGCTATTATTTATTTTCAAAAATGGAGTCTCATCAGTTTCTCACCATCAGCAAGGACTGTTATACCACATGAGTTTTCTTCTTAAAGGAAATCGTGTGTTAGGCAGCCTTCCATCCTTGTGATGAAATACCTGAGAAAATCAGTTTAAAAGGAGAAAAAGGTTTATTCTGGCTCATGGTTTTGGAGGTTTCAGTCTGGAGTCCCTTGACTCTTGTTTCTGTGCCTGTGGTGAGGCAGGACATCATGGAGGAACACGTGGGGAGACACCTTATGGAGGCCAGGAGCAGAAAGAGAGGAAGGGTTGGGGACAAGATTCCCCCTTTGAGGACACGCTTCCAGTGACCCACTTCCTCTGAGGAGGCCTCACCCCTACGGTGTCCTTCCCACCGTCAGGGACCAAGCCTTCAACGCAGGTCCCTGGGGCACATTGTAGATCCACCTGTTACACCAGGGATCTCCAGTGCTGTTTAAGAAGTGCTCACAGGGCGTGGGAAGGGTGTGGGGAGGGAGAGGTGCAGGGGTGGGAGGGGAGCCCTCATGTACAGCACAGCAGGGAGCCGTGACATCCACTGACCCAACCACTCAGAGAGCCAGAGGACAGGGCTCTGAATGCCTCCAGCACAAACGATAAATGTCTGCAGAGACAGATGAGCCAGCCACCCTGATGTGATCCCTGCCCATTATGTCCTCATACTGAAAATGCCACACTGGGTCCCACAAGCGACAACTATCACCAAGTGTCAATCAAAATTAATAAACAAGGACTGGGGCTGGGGCTCAGAGGTAGAGCGCTTGCCTAGCATGCACGAAGCACTGGGTTCCATCCTCAGCACCACATAAAAATAAAATCAATATATTGTGTCCAATAGGAAGGGTAGCAGAATACAATAGACACTAGTATGGTCCTATGTATAAACGTGGCTGTATACCAATGTGATCCTGCCATCTGTACACGTAGAAAAATAAGATTACGTACCCCATTTGAATCAAATGTATGATATGTCAAGTTCATTGTAATGTTTTGAGCAACTAATAAAAAAATAAAATAAAATCAAGTTAAACCTGAAAAAAAAGATATCGTGTCCACCTAAAAAACTAAAAAATAAATATTTTTTTAAAAGTAATAAACAATAATTTACAAACTGAGCTGGAGGAGAGGTGGGCCGTGGGGAGCCGTTCTTTCTAGAAGAATACCTGCCAAAGAGTTTTAGAATGACACATTCAGGAGAGGGCACTTTAGTCGGCCACTCTTTGGCAGTCTCCGGTGTGACCACTCATGCAGACAGGTGCTATGGCCACTGGGTCAAGCTGCGGGCACTGTCATGGCGGCAAAGCTCACCCTGCAGTGGCTGGTTAAGGGCCAAGAGGGGAAGCTGCTGAACACCCCCCAACAAGTGACCCAACCCAGCGTCACCAGCAGTGGGAGCAGCAGGTGTGCTTCCTCTCCTGATGTGATGCAGCAGGACATTGCTTATTTATTTTACTTTAAAAGCAAAGAGTTTCAGCAGCTCAGGATTGTGGGAGCTGGAAATCCAAGCCTGGGCAGCCGCACTGGTTTGGCCTCCAGTGAGGAACCTTGGGCTGGGTCACCACATGGTGGGTGGCATTGAGGTGGGTACATGGGTGAGGCAGGAAGCCAGAGCCTGCCGAGAATATCTAACCTGACTCTGGGCAGGATGTTTTAGTCAGTGTTTGGCTGCTGTGATGAAAGGACCCGGCCAGCACAATTGTAGGAGGGCTCACTGTTTCAGAGGTCTTAGTCCATAGAAGGCCGGCTCCATTCCTCAGGCTGAACCTCAAGGCAGGAGAGGGTTGGCGGAGGGAAGCAGCTCACTTCAAGGTGATCAATAAGCAGAGAGAGACCCCATTCTCCAGATACAAATATGTACCCCCAAGCCAGGCCCCATTCCCACCTCCTCCAGCCACACCCACCACTTCAGTTACCACTCAGTTAATTCCTGTCCGATTAAATCACTGATTGGGTTGAAACTCTTACAACCTAATCATTTCTCCTTGAACTTTCTTGCATTGTGTCACATGTGAGCTTTTGGGGGACACCTCACATCCACGCCATAATACAAGAGGACACACAACTCAAATTTTGAGGCATCTGATAAAATCAGTGGCCTTTACTCTTCAAAAATGTGTATGTCATAAAAAAAGGCCACAAACAACAAAATGAAAAGGGAAGCCAGGTACAGTGACGCACACCTGTCATCGCAGCGTTCAGGAAGTTGAGGAGGAGGATCCCAAGTTCAAGGCCAGCCTCAGCAACTTAGGGAGACCCTGTCTCAAAATAGAAAAGAAAAAGAGTTGAGGATGGGCTCAGCGGTAGAGCACCCCTGGTTTCACCTTGGTACCAGCAGAAAGGAAGGAAGGAAGCCGAGTGAGAGCTCCCATACAGAGGGACAGACATCTGCATCAAAATTGTTTTTAATGGTGCACGCCTGTAAACCCGTGGCTCAGGAGGCTGAGACAGGAGAATTGCAAGTTCAAAGCCAGTCTCAGCAACTTTGAGGCACTAAGCAACTCAGTGAGACCCTGTCTCTAAATAAAATACAAATAGGACTGGGGATGTGGCTCAGTGGTCGAGTGCCCCTGGGTTCAATCCCCGTAGCAATAAAAGACATTTTAGGACAAATGCAGAAATTTGAATATGCTTGGCAGATAACATTATTTACGGCCAGATTTTGTGGTGATGCCATTGTGGTTGCGTAAAAGATGTCTTTATTCCTTGAAACTGCATGCTGAAATATTGAGGATGTTGTGACATCATCCACACTTTCAAACTGCTCAGTGAAACTCAGGGCAGGAAGAAGAGGGTGGGTGAATGGAGAAAGAGCACGCTGAGGTCAGACAGCAGGATTGGCACTGGGTGTGGCTCAGTGGTGGGCACATTCCTGACATGCAGGGGCACTCTCCCACAGAGTCACACCATCAGTCCTTTAATTTTTTGTTTTGAGACAGGGTCTTGCTAAGTTGCTGAGGCTGGCCTCAAACTTGTAATTCTCCTGTCTCAGCCTCCTGAGCATTGGGATTACAGGTGTGCACCACTGTGCCCAGCTTCAAATTTTCTTTACATTAAAATTTTTTTCTACTAAAAAGTTGTATAAAAATAAAAAATAAATAAAATATAGGCTAGTTAACCAACTACAGCTAGAACAATGAATTATATTTATTAGAAGAAGGGAGTAAAATTATGTCCCTTCCTCAAACCATACACAAAAATAAATTCATATGGTTAAGAACATAAATGGGAAAAGTGGGTTTTTGAAGCTTTTAGGAAACTGATCAATTCAACAACATTAAAATAGAACCCTCTGAACAACCAAAGACATAGTAAAAAAGCAGAAGCACAGACTGAGGCAAAATATTGGGAATGGATTTGACAGAAAAAGGATCAACACTGAAGATATATTAAGAATTGTAAAAACTCAATGAAAAAGACAAACAGTCCAAGAAAAAAAGTGAGCCAAGGACGGGAGCAGGCAAATCCCAGAAGAGGCCGTGAATGGCCCACGAAAACCTGAACCTAAAAGGCCAGGCCTGGACAGTCCGGGAGGACCAGCTCCCTCCCCACGAGTCTGGCTGCTTTGACATGGGAGGGTGCAGCCGTGACTGTAGCTGAGACGTTGCAGCTCAGGCGCAAGAATGACTTCAAGAGCAATCACCCAAGTAGCCAGGTAGTGAGCCAGGTGCCCGCCCTGGGGCACACGCTGGGACACCCCCACAGGGCACTCTCAGACAGGCTCACTGTCTCTGGGATCACCCTGGAGCTGCAGGGTAGTTAGCGGCATCCTGGCCCCTGCGCTTCACATGCCACAGCATCCCCCTGTTGTGACAATGGCAAATACCCCAGACACTTTCAGTCCCCACGCCCAGTTCCAGGCCAGTGTCTCTTCTGGAGAGGAAAGAGAGGGAGGCCCCACTGTACCTACAATGTTTATTTCTAAAGGATCTGAAGTAAAGCAATGGGGATGGTGGGTGCCATAGGGTGTTCCCTGGCTATCATCACACTATTCCCAGGGCTTGGACCAGGTCTTCAAGACATCACCTGTGTCTAGAGGTGTCTATGAAGGACATGCTATGCCCTTGGCCTGGCAGAGCCAAGGTGCCGGAACTGGGTTCTGCCTAAGGGAGGTGAGGGGCTGGCAGGCAGTGGGCAGCGGGGCAGTGACCAGGGCCAGCTTCCTGGGGAGGCCTCCTGAGAGGAAGCTTTTGGAAGTGTAAAGAACATTCCAGAGGGCCAGGGCCCTTGGAGAGTAGGGGAGGTCTGGGAATGGCCTCCAGGTGGGGGCCAGGAGAGGCCTCCAGGGGCCTGTGTGGGGTGCTCTGGTGATAAACAAGGGCTACAGGGTGAGCCCTGCTGGGGCCTGGGATAGGGTAGGTTTGAGGTCAGGCGGGTTGGCGGTAATGGAGGGTGGGGATTCTGTAGCCCTGCAGGAGCTGTTGGCTCTGGATGCCAGACGGTGTGTGGAGAGGGTCTCTGCCTCCAGCCCTTTGAGGATGAACTTTGCGGGGTCACTTCTCACTTGGGGAGAGGTTTAGGTCTGCACACCCTAGCCAGGAGGGCAGCTCTCCCCAGGTGCCTGCTCTCTCCTGGGGATTTGGCCAAGAGGCTGGACAGGTGCAGTTCCCATCACAGCCACCAGGGTCGGTGTGCGTGTTCCATTGCACAAGCCCCAGCTTCTCGAGGCAAGAGGGGCCTAACATTCAGCTCACCACTGCTGGCCAAAGGCCGCGGGCTGTCCAGCCTTCCGAAGTGGTCAAGGGGAGGACCTGGCAGCAGGCGCCTGGCCAGCCAGAGACCCACAGATGAATGTGTCCAAAGCTCTAGTCCTCCCCATTGCTCTCCTGGACGAAGGGCATCTATCCAACGAGCCCAAAGGGGAGTTCGTAAGGGTCAATATCCATTGAAGTATTAATGAACTAGAAGGAGCACTCAGTGCAGCTCCTGAGCGCCGGGCCTGTGCGGCAGCGGGAGTCGGCGTCCTCCGGGGCTTCCTCGGCTGTCTGCACCACGCAGGCTGCTGGGACGCAGGTGCACCCTGTGCGCAGGCCTGCAAGCCCGCGGAGCTCCCAGGCCCCGAGCGGTCGGCGGATTCGGCGTGCACGCGCTCATCTCTTCCTATAAGCAGTGTGACTGTTGCCAGCAACCAGGTTCCTTTGTCTTTCTCCTCCTGAAAAGTGGCAGGAGTTCTTGTGCTCTAAGGGGTCCTTGGTCAAAAGCGTTTGAGAGCCACCCATGTAGAGCGGTGGCTTGCACACGGCTCCCCCAAGACCTCACTCCCTGTTCCTCGGTACTTCATCGTCGCCCCCAACTGCCAGGGTGTCTCCCAAAGGAAACGCCCCTGCACTGCTCTGCTCCTCCTCTGTTCCTCTGGCTGCACCTCTGCCCCGCAATGGGCAAGCTGGACCAGCAGCTGTCTAGGTCCCGGGAGATCCTGACCTGGGGGCGCAGATCCCCAAGCAGATGGAAGACCCGGCCAAAGGCGCCTCCCTGGCAGAGCCGGCCACACCTGGTCTCAAAGGGCGCCCTTGGCCCCAGTGTCTGGACACCCGCGGTGCGCGGGGCACAGGACCATGGGTGGGAGTCCCGGCCAGTGCCCAGGAGGCTGGGCAAGGACCGTCGCCGCCTCGAAGCTCGTTCCTGTGCAGCTGCCCCTCAGGCCATCAACAAGCCCTTTCCTGAGCCCCCACTGTGTCCCAGCCGTGGGGGCCCAAGGTACAGGAAAGGAGAAAGGAAGGCAGGGGTGTACTCAGAGTCGGGCAGATCTGGGGCACCTGGTGAGGAAGAGGTGTTACACTGAACCCAAGATAGGTGTGTGCCCGCTAGCGCCCCCCAAGGGACGCTACTCCAGGACATATCCTAGCTGGGACCTTGAGTGGTCCTCAATGCCCACCGGGGGGGAAATCCAATTATCACATGGCAGAATGGAGATTTGCCAACTCTGTCAGGTTTGGGGGTCTTTTTAAAAAGACACATTGACTAAATAACTGGTGTGTTTTCATTGAAATTACTATTATAAATGTAATTGGCCTTCATTGTGAAATAATGGAATGTGAAAAAATTTGCATACAAATTATCACTTAGAATAGGTGGAACACAGGATTTTTAGGGGGTGGAACCAACTCTGATGTTGTAATGGTGGAAACATGCCATTAGCCATTTGTCCCAAACCACAGGAGGCCCAACATGACTTACTCCACCGGAGATGCAGTTAACCCACTTCATGGACTTTGGATGACTAAGACACAGTTCATCCACAGGAATAAATGGATCACCTGGGAGTTGGGGAGTGATTGCCAAGGTGATTGGTGATTATCAGAGAGGTGTAAAAACAGCTGTTATAATCATGCAAAGGTAGAACCTCTTGAGACAAGAGAGAAGTTCTCAGCAAACAGAAGGCATAAAAAAGAACAAAGTAGAAATTTTCAAAAATTCAATATTTAAAGTAGAATTTCACTGGGTAGGTTCAATTGTAGAAAGATTCAATGAACTTGAAGATCAAGAGAAAATTGCCCAATTTGTAAACAAACAAACAAAAATGAGATAATATCAGAAGGTCCTAGGAGAATCAGGAGATCGGTGAACAACAAATTTGAAGAAATAACAGACATGAAGACAATGATATTTAAAGTGAATTTCTAGGGGTGGGGCTATGACTCAGTAGTAGAGCGCTCACCTAGCATACATGGGGCACTGGGTTCGATCCTCAGCACCACATAAATGTAAAATAAAGATATTGTGTCTGTAGTAAGCCATTGTTGTAAATTGTGGCCGCCATTAGAAGATGGCGCCGGCTTCCACTGTGGCCTGTGATAAATCAAATTCCTTTGTGGAGAGTTGGCACGCTATCTCTTGCCACCCTATAAGAAAGACCCACGCGGCAGCTTAAGATTGGTACGTGGGAGGCTTTATTAGGCTGTGCTTGGGCCCTCAGAGGGAGGAAGAAGAAAGAAAGTGAGTCACTATAAGATACTTAAATCAAGGCCTGAATAAACTGCTGAAAGAAGATTCCTGAGTTGCGTCTTCCTTGCGGGCAAGGGGTCGCGACAAGTGGTGCCGAGACCCGGGAACCAGAACTTTCAGCAGTCAGGGGTGGTGCACCAATTAGTCCCAGGTAAGGTGGGACCCGCAGGTAAAGCGGAAGATCAGTCCTAGATAAGTAGGACCCACATCAAAGCAGAGATTAGTCCCAGGTTAATTGGGACCCCGGTTAAAGCGGGGATTAGTCCTAGGTAATTTAGGACCCGCTGTCAAGGCGGCAGCTCCTCTGTAAAGCCAGAGAGAGCGTTAAATCTTATTGCAGCTGCATTGTGTACTTTTGCTCTTACTTTCACTCTTGTTTGTTGTGTGTCTTTTGTTGTGTCATGGGTGCCGTATCTTCAAGTCCGCTTCTCCTGGCCCTAGATAACCTGTTACATTCCAAGGGCCTAGAAGTGAAACGTAGTACTTTACAGAGATTTTTACAGAAGACAGATATTGCTGCATCGTGGTTTCCGTTCTGGGGCAGCTTTACTCTGCCTAGCTGGGATAAGTTAGGCACAGACTTTGACTTTGCTTCTGAGCAGGGCATATTAGAGGGTGGGGTGATACCCCTTTGGAAGATGATTCGTAGTTGCCTCACAGATAGCAGATGTCAGGAAGCACTTACTAAAGGACAAGAAGTTTTACAGCAGTTACATGAAGAAAGATCAGAAATGGCAGGCAGTGAGGTATTTCAGGAGGGTGGGAGTGTGCGGAGCGAGAAACAGGGGAGGAAACAATTATCTCCGGCAGGCAGTGACGTATTTCAGGAGGATGGCAGTGTGCGGAGCGAGAAACAGGGGAGGAGGCGATTGTCTCTGGCACGGAGTGAAATATTTCAGGAGGAGGGGAATGTGCAGAGCGAGAAACGGGGGAGGAAACGCTTGTATCCAGATCTCAGTACATTGCGCACACTCCCATGTAAAAGTGGGTCAGAAGAGGAGGAGGAAGAACAGGAGGAGCTCGGGAGACTGTCTCGGCAGCTAGGGAATTTAACTATGGGAGAAGGAAACAAAAATAAACAGGAGCTCAAGAAAAATGATCCTCCAGACCCGCCGCCGTACGGTGAGGGTGTTTCGAGGAGAGCTTTCCATGCCCAAACATGGAGGGCTGTTAATGCTGAGATGGGTCTTGCTTATCCAGTTTTCCAGGATGACAATAGGGGAAGATTCCATGAGCCCTTAGATTTCAAAATTGTGAAGACCCTGGCAGAGTCTGTGCGTACTTATGGGGTGGATGCCGCCTTCACATTAACTCAGGTGGAGAGTCTGTCTAGATACTGTATGACTCCCTCTGATTGGGCTAGCCTTGTTCGGGCTTGTGTTTCTCCAGGCAAATATTTGGACTGGAGAGCCTTTGTGCTAGAGGGTGCTGTAGAGCAGGCTGCCCAAAACTATGCAGCAGGACACCCCCATTGGGACAAGGAAATGCTTTTGGGACAAGGCAGATATGCTAATCAACAAACAGGATACCCCCCTGAGGTATATGAACAGATCAATAACATTTGTATCCGTGCATGGAAATCACTCCCAAATAGAGGAGAAGTGTCTGGCAATTTAACAAAAATCATGCAAGGCTCCACAGAACCTTTCTCGGATTTTGTTGCTAGGATGGTGGATGCCGCAGGAAAAATCTTTGGTGACCCTGATAGGGCAATGCCCTTGATTAAACAACTTGTTTTTGAGCAATGCACCAAAGAATGTAAAGCAGCAATCGCTCCTTATAAAAACAAGGGCATAGAATCTTGGATGAAAGTGTGTAGAGAGCTTGGAGGACCTTTAACTAATGCAGGTCTTGCAGCTGCTGTCCTTCGGATTGCAAAAGGGGGCGGTCCTGGTGCCGGAACATGCTTCCATTGTGGTCAATCCGGCCATTTCAAACGTGACTGTCCCAAAAAAGGCAATTTTACTGGACCTCCTCGCGGTGGCCCTTCTAATGGCCCTCGTCAACCGGGGCTGTGTCCAAAATGCAAAAAGGGGAAGCATTGGGCAAGGGAGTGTAGATCAGTGAGGGACATCCATGGACAGCCTATTTCAGCTGGGCCAAAAAACGGCCAAAGGGGCCCCCGACCCCAGGGCCCACGAATATATGGGGCAATGGAGAATGTCACACCCGAACCCGAGACATGGCCTTCTCTGCGCCATCCCACGAGATGCGGAGAGCCACTACAGGTGCCGCGGGATTGGACCTCTGTTCCACCTCCAGACTCGTATTAACACCTAAGATGGGAGTCCAATTGGTGGAAACTGAGTTCAAAGGGCCTTTACCCCCTGGCACTGTAGGTTTGTTAATTGGACGTGCATCCTCTATCCTACAAGGTCTTCATGTTTTCCCCGGAGTTGTAAACCCTGATACTGTAGGGGCAATAAAGGTTATGGTGGAAGCTCCAAGGGGCATTGTGTCTATCTCCCCAGGGGATCGGATTGCTCAATTGCTAATTTTGCCTAGTTTGCATAATCACTTCCCTGCTGACTCAAGGTCACGGACAGGAAATCAGATTGGTACCACCGGAGGAAATTGTGCCTATTTGTCACTGGATATGAGCAATCGCCCCACTTTGGAATTAAGCATAGAAGGTAAATCTATTGTGGGATTGCTGGACACAGGAGCAGATCGTAGTATCATAGCCCTTAAGGACTGGTCTAGGGGATGGCCAGTGCAGGCTTCTGATCAATCCTTAAGAGGACTTGGATATGCCCAAGCCCCTCAAATCAGCTGTAGACATCTATCTTGGAAGGACTCGGAAGGACACGATGTTACCTTTCAGCCTTATGTACTTGATTTACCTATTTCTTTATGGGGCCGTGATCTGATGAAAGACATGGGGTTCACTCTTAGTAATGACTATTCCCCAGTGTCTCAACATATCATGCAAAATATGGGGTATAAGCCAGGTCTAGGACTAGGAAGGCACCTACAGGGACGTAAGCATCCTGTGCAAGGTCATCAAAAGCTTAACAGGTTTGGTCTGGGTTTTTCCTAGGGGCCACTGGGGCTCAAATACCCATAACATGGCTCACCGAGGAGCCTGTTTGGGTGCCTCAGTGGCCTCTTCCCTCGGCTAAACTGGCAGCAGCCCATGATCTAGTCAAAGAACAACTTGATTTGGGTCATATCCAACCTTCTACTTCTCCATGGAATACTCCCATATTTGTCATTAAGAAAAAATCAGGGAAGTGGCGCCTACTGCATGATCTACGAGCAGTTAATGCTCAGATGCAGCTTATGGGGCCCATTCAAAGAGGGCTGCCTCTGCTCTCCTCTGTTCCTCAAGGCTGGCATATAATTGTTATTGACATTAAAGACTGTTTCTTTTCCATTCCTTTGCATCCTAAAGATTCCCAACGTTTTGCTTTCACCCTTCCCTCGTGTAATCATGAGGAACCAGATCAAAGGTTTGAGTGGGTGGTGTTGCCACAGGGAATGGCGAACAGTCCCACGATGTGCCAGATGTATGTGGGAAAGGCACTCGCACCTCTCAGACATAAGTATTCTTCCACCAAGATCATTCACTATATGGATGATGTGTTATTGGCCGCAAAATTAGAACAGACAGTTTATGAGGCTTATAAAGAACTCGTGATGCTGTTGGCTCAACATGGACTGCACATCGCACCTGAAAAGGTTCAAACGGGGGATTCTATCAGGTTTTTGGGAGCGACAATTGGGTATGACAAATTAAAACCACAAAAAATTACCATCAGGACTCAAGATCTCCGAACTTTAAATGATTTTCAAAAATTGCTGGGAGATATTAATTGGATAAGAGGATATTTACATATTCCTAATATTGTGCTCCAGCCTTTGTATGCTACTCTTAAGGGTGATCCAGATCTTGCTTCCCCTCGTAGCCTCACTACTGAGGCTAGAGCGGCCCTTATAAAAGTAGAACAAGCTATACAGCATGCCACTCTATGCAGGCTCCAGAGTGATAAACCTTTCCAGTTATGTGTGCTTGCCACTATGCGGCAGCCTACTGGAGTACTGTGGCAAGATGGGCCTTTACTATGGATCCACCCACATGTATCCCCAGGAAAATCCTTAGAATATTATCCTGATGCTGTTGCAGCATTGGCACTTAAAGGGATTCAACAAAGCATTCAATTTTTTGGCCAATCACCTTCTTCTCTTATCATACCCTACACTAAAGCTCAACTTAATGTTTTATGTGCTACTCTAGACAATTGGGCTATTCTGTGTTGCTCGTTTCAAGGGAGTATTGATAATCACTACCCTTCTCATCCATTACTCCATTTTGTTAAAGAACATCCCATCATTTTCCCTAAGGTAACTTCATCCAGTCCAATTCCGGGGGCTGTTAACATTTTTACTGATGGTTCCAAGTCTGGAATGGGAGCCTACGTAATTAATGACTCTCCCCCTATCCAGCATCAATTTGCTCCTGGAAATCCACAATGGGTAGAACTACAAATTGTTATTGAAGTTTTTAAACAGTGTTCTTTTCCTTTTAATCTTATTTCGGACTCCAGTTATGTGGTACAAGCACTAAAAGTCCTGGAGGCCGTGGGAACTATTAGTGATGCCCACAATGTGTCTGTTTACTTTACTCAGCTTCAACAGCTTATCTCTAACCGCACTGCTTCTTTTTATCCTATGCACATCAGGGCTCACACCTCTCTTCCTGGTCCGTTATCCCAAGGTAATGCCTGTGCGGACTTAGCCACTAGAAGTCAATTGATATGCTTGGCTTCCTCCTTAGAGAGGGCTAAGTTGTTTCACCAAAACTTCCATGTTAATGCATTAACGCTGCGCAGGCGTTTTTCCATCTCAAGAGCGGATGCTCGGCAGATAGTATTGCAATGTCCCCATTGTGTCACATTTCTTCATCCCCCTAATTATGGAGTAAACCCACGGGGATTAAAGCCATTGATTGTTTGGCAAATGGATGTGACACATATACCTGACTTTGGTAACCTTAAGTATGTGCATGTTTCCGTTGATACGTGCTCTGGAATTATCCATGCTTCTGCTTTATCGGGAGAAAAGGCACGTAATGTCATTACTCACTGTTTAGAGGCATGGGCAGCATGGGGTGCACCTGCATCCCTTAAGACTGATAATGGACCTGCTTATACTGGCAGACAATTTACAGCTTTTTGTTCTACTATGGGAGTGCAACTTACTCATGGTTTGCCTTATAATCCTCAAGGACAAGGCATTGTTGAGCGTGCTCATCGCACCTTAAAGGAAACTTTACAAAAACAAAAAGGGGGAATAGGAGCTGAACACACTCCTAAAGAACGCCTGTCCTTAGCTCTCTTTACCATTAATTTTTTGAATTTGGATATTCATGGTCGCTCTGCGGCCGATAGACATGTGTCCCCTCAGCCCTCTGTGATTGGCTATGTTAAGTGGAAGGATGTTCTCACGGGCCAATGGAACGGCCCTGACCCCGTGCTGACATGGGCACGAGGATCTGTATGTGTTTTTCCCCAGGATCGTACGGAACCGTTGTGGGTCCCTGAACGCTTGACAAGAAGAGTCTCGACATCAGCTGACCAGCAACAAGAGATACCACAACAATCCTGTGATGAGGATCTTCATTCTGCTAAGTGTTCTGGCTCTGGTGCTGGTGCCGATGGCACAGGCGACACCAATGCAGTGGTGGGCAGTGGCACGGGCATGGCCAATGCCGATGCCGGTTCATGGTAATTCTAATGTCCTCCCCACTCTTTTTTCTACCTCATGTGAGATGTCTGCTCCCTGTGCCTCTCCTAGAGGGGACATGGAGAGAATTTTTAATCAATCTCAAGTTAATCTTACAGGAGTTTTTTGTTTCAGCCTTAAAAACGCTAATTGCATTAGCCTTAAGACCAAAAATTTGACTAACTGGGAGGAACCATTGCGGTCCAATCAGGTCTCAGGAAGCATTATCAGTGCTGTATTGAGCAAGGTAGCTTCGGAGAAGCAATCAGGCTCAGAGACCCCCGCAAACAGCAGCTCTACTCTTAACATAACTACCTTGGCTATTATCTCCGAGGTACTAATCCCAGTGCCTCCTTCTTCTAGTAGTATTTATAAGGCCACTCATTTTAAGGCCTCTCCTTACTGTTCCCCTAATCTTGGTTTCCCCCCAACATTTACGCCTTGTCAGGATCATTCTTGGGAGAAACATCAAGTTGCTAAAGGTTTCTCCCTTTCCCCCTCTCTTAAGAGGTATGTTTATAACTTTAACAATAGTGCCAGCTCCTCTACAGGAGTAGGTTGGTCCTGGTTTCAGTGGCTGATTTCTAATAAAAAGGGGGCTTCAGCCGATATTTCTGCATTGGCTCAGTTGCTAGGAGCCAAAAGTTGGCTGGCTAATATTTCTGGTACTGTTAGGGAAAGTGAACAAGGCAATAGACTTACATCTGTTTCATTCAACTCTCTGTTGTATAATGCTGCATTGCCTTCTGCAATGGTCTGTGTCCAATCCCCTTTCTTATTCCTTTTGGCTGAGGCCACCTCATCGGAGATGCTGGATTGTTCTCATACTACCTGTCTCTTATCTGAGTGTTGGAATGGTTCCTGGACTATAGCAGTGGTTATGAAAATTCCAACTTTCGTCCCAATCCCGGTCACTGCGGATCCTGATAAATTCCCTATTGTTGAGCTACTTAGAGTCCGCAGAGATTTTGGAATCACAGCGGCTATAGTGACAGCCGTGGCGATATCTGCTGCTGCAGCGGTTACGGCCGGAATGGCTATGGCCAATCAAGTACAAACTGCTGCCACTATTAATCAAGTTGTCCAACAAACTTCCACCATACTTGAATCCCAAAATACAATTAATCAACATATTTTGTCAGGGATTTTAGCTGCCAACCAAAGAATAGATTTACTCCAAGCTCAGGTAGAAGAATTGGCTGATTTAGTACTTTTGGGTTGTGTTGACCAACGTGCACATTTATGCATAACCTCTGTCAGATTTAATGATTCCAGGAATGCTTCCCGCATCATTGGCGAATATTTGGCTGGAAATTGGTCCATGGAAGCGAAAGACATGATCCAGTCTCAACTAACCCAGATAGCTGTCTTGAATAACACCCGTGTTGATCCCGTGACTTTGGGTCAATTCACCGATTGGATATCTTCTGCTTTTTCCTTTTTTAAAGAGTGGGTGGGGGTAGGCATTTTTGGTGCAATGTGTTGCTTTGGTATGTTTCTCTGTTTGTGGTTTCTCTGTCGCCTCAAGGCCCGCAATGCTCACGATAAGGCTATGATCATCCAAGCTCTTGCAGCTTTAGAAAGTGGCAATTCACCTCAAGTCTGGCTTGCGCAGCTTAAACAGTAAATCTTTGACATGGCCATTGCACCCCAAGTTGTTATAACATTGCACTGGGATCGGCATGTCTTTCCTCGTTATTCTCTTAGTGTTGGAAAGCCCTTGCACTCTGCCGGTCTTGCTGCCATTGCACGCAGGTGGGTTTCCACACTAATACTTCTCTATCGCCTTAAAGTCCGTGCCTTTCCTTCAGGGTGCTGTCAACTCGTTTGTCGTTGTGTACAGCCACAGAACAGCCTCAGCTGTCCCCCTTCGTCCACCTTCATCACGATGCAGGATGCGAGGCAAAGCACTGCACTTGAGTGATCCTTCAACGGACCTCAAGGAAAGCATGTCCTATTGCATGCGGGTTTGACGTCCACACCCCCGCCCTACGAAAAAAGGCGTCGGCTGATATGGGGTCAGGTCTGGGGAAGGGCCCTCCTTAGGACTGAACCATACATTGCAGCCACTTCTGCACAGTAGGATAGGACCTCTACTTTCGCCTGCATTGTTTTATAAATTAGAAGGGGGAACTGTAGTAAGCCATTGTTGTAAATTGTGGCCGCCATTAGAAGATGGCGCCGGCTTCCACTGTGGCCTGTGATAAATCAAATTCCTTTGTGGAGAGTTGGCACGCTATCTCTTGCCACCCTATAAGAAAGACCCACGCGGCAGCTTAAGATTGGTACGTGGGAGGCTTTATTAGGCTGTGCTTGGGCCCTCAGAGGGAGGAAGAAGAAAGAAAGTGAGTCACTATAAGATACTTAAATCAAGGCCTGAATAAACTGCTGAAAGAAGATTCCTGAGTTGCGTCTTCCTTGCGGGCAAGGGGTCGCGACATGTGTCCACCTAAAAACTAGAAAATAAAAAATTTTTTAAAAAGAGAATTTCTAACCAGCTCTCACTGTTGTGGTGTAAGCTAACCAATAAAATCAGTAAGAGTTTAAGTTATAGGTTATAGTTTTGAACAATTGTATTCGGTTGATCATATAGACTTAAGGCTTCTAGATATCAGTAGTAAAAGGATGAGTCAATGAGACAACTGCAAGCATCAAATAAGTTATCAGAACTGGGACAGCAGGATGGAGTCACTGTGGCTATACGAACAGAGTATGGCTGTGGGGACTCCGTCTTAGCTGTTCTAGACTCCATTCTAGTTTCTCTGTTACTGTTCCTGTCAAGAGGGATCTGCAGATCCATTTCTGAGAAACAGAAACAAAAGCTGTCTTCTTTAAAAAATTGTTTTCCTGCACTCTGTACCCCACAGAGTGTATCCAACTCAGGGTACGGCGGTGTTGTAGTGCGCCATGTCCTGGGTTTGAGTACATTTATGGGTCTACATGACTTTGAAATAGATGATCGCCCCGCTCAGCTGAAACTCGGACCTGAGATGCAGTTAACTAAGTTGTAAGCTAACTGCTTTTTTAAAAAATATTTTTTAGTTATAGTTGGACACAATACCTTTATTTATTTTTTTTTATGTGGTGCTGAGTGAAAGACCCCAGCCCAGAAACCCCAGGCCCCATTGTGAAACCATCAGGGCGTGTTGCTAACCCACGTAAAGAGAGGTCTCTCTGTTAATCAGTTAAGGGTAGTCTATTGTGAGGGGACAGGATGGTTGAGGAAGAACAGAAAAGCAGATCCCAAGGCATGTCTGAACAAACAGGAACTGATAATGATAAGCAGGAACAGAAAAACCAGAGTGTTAATATGTAACTGTCATGAGGTTTATCCAGGAACATAAAGTGAAAAACAACTTTGCCCTTTAGGTAATCTATATGTTGGGTTCAAAATAACCAATAAGAAACCTGTCACTTCCCGCGCGCGCGAAACCTGCCCCATTATCCTATAAAAGACCTGTACCCCAAAGCCCGGTGTGCCAGTTCACCAAAGCTCCGGCTGAGGTTTTGCTGAGCACCCACAGGCGTCTGTGTCTGAATAAACCTCTTGCGTTTGCAGTCAGTGCCTCGTGCGTCTTTCTTGGACAGGGAATCGGTGGGTCTTTCACTGAGGATCAAACCCAGGGCCTCGCATGTGCTCTGCAAGTGCTTTACTGCTGAGCCACATCCCCAGCCCCTAACTGCCTTTTTTTTAGCCTCTGTAACTTGCTTGCTTGCCTGATGCTGAGAAAAGCCCCTGAGCTGTGGTTTTCATCATTAAATTCTCAAGACACAGGCCAGGAAGTTGCTGTTCTCCCACAGAGAGTCTCTGTGGGTGGGGGACAGTCCCTGGCCAGGTAAATAAAGCTCTCTTTTGTTTGAATTCTGACTTAGGGTGTTTCCTGAGGCGACTCCCCATGACACCACCACTGTAAAAGGCCTACTCCCAGTATCAATGACATTTTTTATAGAGGTCCTGCCTCTTTAATGGAAATCTGGAATCCCCTCTTACTACTGTCATAGGGAGGGAGGACACAGACATTCAGGCCACAGCATAAGGGAATAACTGATGCAATGACTGGATTTTTCATCAGGAACCATGGAGCTCAGAAGAGAGTGGACATCATCTTTCAAGTGCTGAAAGAAAATCATATTGTTGACCCAGAATTCTACATGCAGCAAAACAACCCTTGGAGAGGTGACGTGAGCATTCTTATGGCAAAATGGAAGAATCCATTGCCAGCACAACTCCTCAGTTCTCTGGCTAAAGCAAAATGATGTCAGAGGCAACTTGGAACACCACGAACAAGGGAATGTGCACAGATGTGTTCCTAGCTGGTGAAGGCATTTTTCTCCTTTTACATTCTTTAAAACTTGGATGTCCGTGGAATACAAAGCTCACACTACTGTCCACTGGGGCTTTTGAATGTATGCGGTTGTACTGTACTTCATCGACAACCACATAATACAAGAGGGAGGGCAGCAGGACACCATGATGGCCGAATGTGCAGTCTCCAGGTAGGCATCAGGGAGAGGAAGATGGGTGTCAAGTGAGGAGCAGGGAGAGCTGGGTGACCAGAAGCCAGATCTGCCTGCCTCCGACTTTGGAGACAAGTGGTCCCACCAGACACCCACCTGGCAGGGACTGGAGCACAGGAAGCTGATGCACAGGATGACCAGCTTCAGGCCAGCCAACAGGCCAGCAGGCAAGGTGACCCTGTTGCAACCTCCTGAGCCTAAGGGCCACAGGGCTGCCACTTCATTTCTGCCTTCCAAATCTCATGAACAGAAGTGTTTCCTGGGGCCTGCCCTGAGGGTTTTGGGAATTCAGCTTGGAGGCTGACAAATTACAAACCCACCACACCCTTCTTGCTCTTCCTCCCAGAACCCCAGAGGTCAGAGGCTATAATTTTAGATCTTATTGGTGAAAGGAATCACAAGAGAACTCAAAGCCCAATTTTCAGGAAAAGTAAGCAAAATGCATGGAGGTGAACTGCTCAATGTCAAGGGCAGAGCTAAGGCCATCCCCAGCCTCCTTTCCAGGTGACATCAACTCCCTCCCAGGCTGATTTTTGCAGCTGTATGGCCTCTTTGCTCCTCAGCTGTACTGCCCTGGGCAAGCCTTCACCCACCCAATGCTGTGTGCACTGGGGATGAGGCAGTAAGCACATCTGGGCTTGGCACATCTGGCTGTTCCAGACCCATTAAATCAGAAAATTCTGGGGTGGAGTTGAAGTATCAGAACCTTCTAGAAATGTGACAACTTGGTCTGTGGCAGTGCTGCCTAGAAACAAGGCAGCCATCTGCTTCTGCCACCAGGGAGCAGCTCCCTCTGTGGCCTCAAACAGGGGACATGGCTACTGTGTGTGCCAACTGACTTGGCCCAGGCCTGTATGCAGTGGGTAAGGGTGAAACAACGCAGGTCTCCGAGGAGTTGTGGAGGGCTGCCCATGTTTTGTGGTGCTGCCTAGTAGTATAAATTCCTTTTAAGCTGAAGCTAAATTTTAGTTTCCTCCCTGAATTATTAATTCCTCAAGCAGATGAATGGCAAAACCCAGAGGCGGGTGCTTTGGTAGATGTCTGGTGATGCTAAGAATCACTGCGATGGTTACTGCAATAAGGAATCCACAAATGAAGTGACCATCATGCAGCACCTTCTCTTCAAGCCATTTGCAAGAATGATGACTCCCCCTATGGTGCGAGCACACCACTTGCCCATCCACCATAATTAGTGTATGCATACTGAAAGAGCTCTGGGTGCAGCACAGGACATGAGGTCAAGTGCCTTTAACAGCCATGAGGGTGGGCAAGTGCCTGCATTTCCTGAAGTCTCCATATTTATTAAACGTGTTCCAAGTCTGCGACCACTGGCAATTATGCTGACCTGGACTCCACGCATCCCCCACTAGTGCCTTGGGGAGCTTGACTTGCTCACTGCTCATTTCCTCCTCCGCCCTGCCCCCAAGCCAAGCAGTGAGCTTGCAGTGGGCTACAGGGTCCCCTGCACACCAGGTGGCCTGTGCACCTCCCTACTGCCGAGAATTCCAACAGAAGCTGCTGAGCAAGGCGAGCTGGACTAGGGATGGATAGTGGACTTTTTTATATCCAAATTACATAAATCCCCTCTAAGAAATTTAAGCATGGAACAATGAAATGGCAGATTAAATGGATTACCTGTTAGAACCTTGTATCTTAATTCCATAACATATAGCCTATGTCAATTTTCTTGTTTCCACTTTTAATTCTGCCATTCTCTTAAAATTTAGGTTTTAACAAAGAGAACAGGTCCATTGTTTGTCAAATCCCAGCTATAAATATACAGCATAGAAAGTCAAAGCTACAGGAAAAAAACTGTCAATCTGCACAACTAAGTTCAGAAAATAGTTTAGTACATTTCTTATAAAACTAATTTACAGGAGGTTATTCACATGTATTTATCAAATTTGCTCCTGATAATTCACAAAACATATAACTAAACAAACTGTGCACAATAAATCTAAGGGAAATATATACAAAGAAGGTTAAATAGAATATATTCATTTTGAAATAACCAATACTCAAAGAAGACAGAGCACTTTCTTTGAATGTTGCTCAAGGACGCAGCAGCCATGTCTCCATCTTGCAGCAAGACGAGCCACATCCGCAGCAGTGCCATGACAGACTCGTCAAGAAGGGCCACGGCACACACACCCAATGCTTCCTGCAAATACTTTACCAACTGAAACAAATAAAACTTAATGTCAAGTTCAGTATATTCTGGGGCACAGGTTTGTTTGCAGGGATCAGGGAGCAGCTCGGTGGCAGAGCACTCACCTAGCACCCGAGGTCTTGGTTAGATCCCGGCATCCCTACCCCCACACAAAAATTAAAAAAGAAGGATGGAAAAAAAAAGAAAAAGAAAAAGAAAAAAGGCTGCAGTTCTTGACAATTTTCAGGTGACTGGCCTCTGAGCAGTGACCCAACAGATGACCATAACCTGAGAACAGGGATCAAACTGGATGGAAAGAATGCTGTTCAGCGTGGGGCTGTGAAGGATGCTCTTGGGGGGGGAACACTTGGAATTCACGAGTCAATACGAGCAGACTGGGATATGTCCCCATACCAGCTACTTTTGTCATCTCCCTTAGAAGTCCACAGTTTTTAGACTACCGAAGCGGTCACTCCTACAAGTCTCTGTTAAATTTCAGCACTTTCCCAAGATAGCAGAAAGTAAGCTGAAAGGTCACATGAGGTCTCTTGACCAAGGCACGGGGAGGAAGCCCACAGAGCCATGGCCCAGGTACAGCAGGGCTCACCCAGCCCGACCTGCTCTTCCCTGCACCCAGGGCCCAGGGCAAACTGTACCCAAAACTGGAGGCAGCGGCTGACCCAGGGCCTAAATGCTCTAAGAAGGTGAGCTCCCTGGTTTCAGGAATGTCCCGCTGACATTCGTCAGGCATCCAGGCACCCGCAGAAAGACACAGGTGATGGAACAGAAAACTCCAACTCTTTTCAAGGCTCTTTAAAACCTGCATCAGCAGAATTTCTAACACAAAACCCTTTTTGCTGAAAAAGCGGATGACAAAGAAAATTTAAAATAGTGCACATTTATCTTCAGGTATTTGTGTTCCTGCCCCAAAATCAAGTTAATGGGCTGCACAGAATTCACTGTAAGTGACTGGTTATTATAACCGTCAGGTAAACAACTTTGGAAATTTGGACAAAATCAGGCATGACAGTTGGCACTCCCTCCCTATCCTGAGCCAGTTCTCTTGCCACCCTGCTTTCCTCCCACAGGGACCACCAGTTCACAGAATCAGGGCCGCCGACCGCACACGGCCCTTTTCACCCTTGGATGTCCCAAAGCCAACAGGAATCGGTCAGCTCTCTGCCTGGTTCTAAACTCTTCTTTGTTACCCTTCTTTTTAAAGGAGTCTCTTTCCTGCCTAAAATACTCTGCAGGGCCTACCCCAATGGTTACCATGCTGCCTGGAGACTGGGATTCGCTGGGAAGTGTTGACTTTCCCTGGCAACCCACCAAAAGCTCTAACAACCCACCCGAGTTGATTCTTCCGTGGCAAACCCAGTCCTCCTTATCTGGGATTCAGTAACCACATCCATAACCGTTTGCAGGTGCATCTGAATGGTGCTTCAAGAACTTCTTCCATCTCTTATTCTAGTATTTCAGGAAGTATAAGAATTTCATCCAGAGAACAACATGTACTCTACAACAGGTAAATGAACTAATCAGATATTTAATACCCTGTGCCAAGGTGCCTGGTCTAAAAATGCAAACACCACATAAGCAGAACTTTACCTAGCATAACTGATCCTCAAACATCCCCAGGAAACTCCAGTTGTTTTTATTTAAGAAGAGCTAGAGGCATCTGATCCACTAGCACTAACTCAGATTATTCCAAATCATCTCAGCTGTTAAGAAAACTTGTCTTGCCATAGCAATGGCTGAAAGGACCTGCCTCCTCTTGCTCCCTCCCCACCCTCCCACCCCAATCCCCACATGAAGTTTGTTTTGTTGAAAATGATTAACATTTAAGCAGGGGAAAGAAAAGCGGCCTACTAGATTAAATTTTAAAAGGATTTTGTTATTTGCTATACAAATATACATTTCAACTTTTACAACATCCACTCCAGTCTGACCTCCTCTTCTATAGAACAAGAGATCAACATTTTGAGTCTCTGACTTCAAGGACATTATCACAGACACACAAACGCCCTCTGAAAGCTTTAGCAACTGACAGGAATTACTGAGGATGACCAGAGGCTCAGCTGTTAGGATGCACGCCCATGTTTTCCCACAGCACAAACTCCTTTCAGGAAGAGACGGTCTTGTCCAGATGTTCCTACTAGCTGGTCACCTTGAGTTTACAATACTGCCTGTGGCTGGCAGTGCAGGCACCTGGCTTTGCTATAAAAGCTTCCTCTTCTTGGAATAGCTCTCCTCTTTCTCCAGTCTCCTCTTCGTATGATATGAGACAGAGCCATGCTTTTCCTGTTCCCCCTCACTGAAAGCCCTGGTCTCTCTCCTGTGACAGAGCCCTGCTTCCAGGTCACATTTGCGTTTACTCGTGGAAGCATCCGAGCTCGCAGCTAGAGGCTCACCCGGCATGGGAGGTGTGTGGTTGCTCTGCAGGGGCAGTTTAGCAGCAGACAGTGGCAATGCACTGCCAAGGTCCTGGTGAGTTACGGGAAAGCCTGGCTCTCCCAGGGGAGATGTTGCTCCAGGATGCTGGGGGCTCAAGGGTTGTGGATCTCTTAGGAATTTTCCCTTGGCATCAGCACCCAATCTCCTCAGCAGTCGTGGGTCCCGAAGTCGGTCCTGAAGAGGAGGCCTTTCAGGGTCCTTTGAGGTCACAGTAACAGCAACTTCCCTGCACTCAGAGGGTGTGTGGTATACAGAAGATGCAAAAGATGTCTTGGCAAATTCACTGTCTAGCTTGTTGCTGGGCAAGCCACCTTGGGGTCTGGACACCTCTGGGGCTATGGTAGGTGGGTGCGTCAGACTTCTCTGTAGCACAGGCTTAAGTTTCAGAATCTTCATTGCATCATGTCTATAGTTTTTGTCACAGGTCTTAATGATGGCACCACGCTTCTGAGCATCCTGAATCAGATGATTCCAATGCTGGTTTTCCTTGAAACAAAGGAAAGGGCGAAACGATTATACCCCAAAGAAACGCTCCTATGGATGGGGACCACGGAGTTCCAACATTCATTTCTGAACAAACGATACATACACTTTTATGCGTAGATTCTCAACAATGCATTGCTCATCAGACAAGGCTGAAGGAAAAAAGTAAATTCAAATACATAATGACAGACAAAAACTTTGACCATTCTCACAACTGTTACTCACGCTGCAAGGTGATATACCATCATGCAGCTCTGCACTACTCTCTGGAAACTTCATGTAGCTAAATTTCCATGAAAGAAAAAATAAAACTTAAGCTCCTCAGCTTCTGTGCCCCGTTTCAAGTGTGCAATGGTCACACACTTCTAATAGCTACTGCACTAGATGATGTAGGCATAGAACACTCCCGTCCTTGGGGTCCTTTGTATAATGCTGACCTAGGGTACTGCCTGCCCTTGGCAGAGCTGATATTCGGCAGCAGGAAGGCTTGGTCTCAGAAGGCAAGCTTGAATGCAGGTGGCTATTCTAGAAAGAGGCACGGAGCTTTACTGGCTTCCCAAAGGCCTCCCAAGCCCCAAAGACAGAAAACATATTAACTGACTGAGATAGTATCACCCAATTTCCTGACTCTTTTCTGGAGCTTAACCATGAGAAACACAGCTAAATGAGAAACAGAACAACATGTTTCTTCTCTTTTCCCTTTATAATTTTCTCCAGTAGTAATTCCTGATTTACAACCACTAGGACTTGAGTGAGTCAGTTTACTAAGAACAAACAAGGGAAGAGATTAAAGGAAAAGAAAATGGACAGCAACCCTCATGTGGGCTCCTACTGAAAGGTGGTCAGGGCAGTGGGGCTGCAGTTCTGCTTGCTATATACAGGGGCTTGGTAAAGTCACTTGACCTCTCTGAGCAACTTTCCTCAGTATAAAAAATAGGAAGAATATTTCATTTAATATTCACATTTCACCACTTCTGACTGTGGGCTGCCTCTTGGCCAAGCAGCAGTTTCCATGTGCTGATGCCAGGCAAATTCACGACTCAGCAACTCTAACTCCTTTTTAGTCAATGTATCATTTACAGATCTTCTCTGAAAACCTTCCATGGACATCATCTGATTGACACAAGAAAGCTACCACCACCTGGGGAATGGAATCAGGGGTTCTAAGACAGCCCTGGAGACAGTGGCGGTGCTCTCTGAGGAAATGTTGACCCACCAATCTTTTAGGTGGGTGAGGAGGACACTGACCCTAGGAACTGGGCAATGACTGGATCCTGAAAGTGAAATCCTTTCAAGAATATCTTGACCTATTCATTTTACCTGTATGTTTGCTTTTATGTATGCTTTTGTATGCTTTATGTATGATCTTGCTTTTATATATTCACAAAGTGAAATGATAAACACTTGTCTCAAGTTCAAGATAGCAAAAAATGAGGATTCTAAGTGCGAGTCAGCACTGCGTCACAGCCCAACAGCAGTGCACAAGGGCAGTGTGCATGTGCTTGGTGGCTTCCTGGGTCCAGGGGTCAGTCACGTGAGCAGGGTGTGTGACACAGCGAGGGCCATGCGGGCAGCCAGGTCTGGTGGCTCAACTCTTCCTCCTGCTGAGAGGCCTCTCCAGAGCCTCAGTCCGTGGCTGAGACACATGTGGAACAGATGGCCTTGCTGTTTTTGCCAAGACTATCATACCTAACTTGGCACCTAATACAATCCTAAGAGCACAAAAATAGTTTTAAGGAGGGACTATTGATCTTGGCTTCTCAGAGGAAACCAAGTGCTTTCATGACTGATTCCATTTTCATGAGAAAAACAGAGCTAAAGAATTGGGGGGGTGGGGGAAGGCACCAGTGGTAGGGGCAGGCAGGTGGGACCCAAGAACAACAAAATAAGTTAGGTGGAAACCTTGTCGTGGCCTCCCCGCTCTCAGCAGTGCTGGGCTGGGTGGTGCTCTACCATGGGCCACTCCCTATCCTCCCTCAGTGGGCTGCTCTTTGTAGCACTGCCTCCCCAGAGTGAAAACACCCAGGCCATCACGGGGAGGCCAGCAGCCAGCAAATTCATGAAAGTACGAACCTGGGATTTCCAAAGACTACACCCCTATACTGGGGATTGAATCCAAGGGGCTCTACCACTGAACTCCATCTCCAGCGCTCTGCATTTTTTATTTTGAGAAAGGGTCTTGCTAAGTTACCCAGGATGGCCTCAGCCTCCAGGTTGCTGGAGTTATAGGTATGTACCATCACTCCTAGCTTGTAATCGTTTTATTTTTAATTGCTTTATTTCTTCTTCTTCCTTATTTATTTATTTTTTGTGGCATTAGCGATAGAACCCAGGGCCTTGTGCATGCTAAGGCAAGTATTCAATCATTGAGCTTTATCCCCAGCCCACTGCCTCATTTAAACATGTTAACATTTACCAATCTTCAGCAATACTAAAAGATTTTTTTCATATCAACTTAAAAATAGGGACATAAAAATTAGAAGTACATAGCTTCTAAAACTTCCTTCAAGGGATATACAAACAATGGAGATCTAGTAAGAAAAGGGGTACATGAGATAGAAGATACATTTGAATGCCCTCTAGTGGTACTAACTAAAATGAAAGGCAAAATTCTGAATTTCCTTCTCTTCTAAGATGACTTTCAACAACAACAAAATCCCAAAAGTCATAAGGCCTAGAGAGACCAAGAGCAAGTACGCGCTGCATCTTGCTGTGACTCCACCAATGACAGCCCCCCACTTTACTACAGAGGCTTGGCTCACACTCCCTGCAAAGAAGCAGAGGAACTCTGAAGGCAACAACTTCAGCGGATGCAGGCGCAGGGCTCCAGGTGGCTCAGGACAGATCGGAGCACACCTTGGGCCACATTTGCTCAGTGTTGACTAAACATCAAGCACTGAGCTAACACGCATAGGTGTGATCCCACAGATGCGGGATCATTTTAAAAAGGTACCCTGAGAACCTAGTGGAAATACCTGGGTTGAGAAAGGGTAAGTGGCTTATGTGTACACAAAAACTTCCAGGGAAAATTTACTGGAGGACATTATAACCTTTATTTGCATTTTGATGGAGAAATAAAAAACAAAAACCTACTGATAGTAACAATGGGCAAACTTGAGCTCCCTGTAGCCCCCCCAAATGTACCTACCATCAGAGTCCTCAAATGCCCGAGGATGAAGAGGCTGTACTTGGCTCGTGTAATGGTGACATTCAATCTCTGCAAACTGGCCAGGAATCTAAGCAACAAAAAGAAGTTTCTTCTTCTTAGAGGAAGGCCTCACACATTTGTTTAAAGGAGGCAGGTGGCATTTAAGACAACTCCTGTGCTCCTTTCAAGTCTTTTGAAGACAGTGAGTTCTTAGCCTTTTTGTCCCAACCCAGCACAGAAGCAATTCCCACTAAAAACAGTAAACAAACGTCAATCTCCTACTCTGACTTGGATATAAAATTTAACAGTATGACTTTTAAGTCTTAAAAATATCTTTAAAAAATCATTTCAATTATTCATTCTTAAATTTAAATACACTTAAATTGTTGAACTATTGTGGAACTAGGGCGGAAACACAAACATCAGTCAGACAAATTAATAGAAATAAAATGGGAAAGAATCGACCACTTACAAAACAACCCTGTGGTAAATGGCCTCTGTGTGTACATGCAGCCCATCCCAATTATGGACAAAGATCACTTACATTACTAATTATAAGAATAAACAAATTTACAACCTGTAAATTCCATTGAATTGAACCCAGGAGTGCTATACCACTGAGTCACATCCCCAGCCCTTTTTATTTTGAGGCAGGGTCTCACTAAATTGCTTAGGGCCTCACTAAATGGATGAGGCTGGCTTTGAACTTGTGATCCTCCTGCCTCAGCGTCCTGTGCCACTGGGATTACAGGTGTGTGCCACCATGCCCAGCTCCCTCTGTATCTTATGAGAAGGAACAGAGAGTGTTACAGGCCTGGAGCTCAAGGGAGTCCTGAGCTATCAGGTTAGGCTACTAAACTAAGTCAAAGCAGGAAAACAGAAGGGGGAAAAACAGTTTATGACACATACCATGTGGGACACACATATCTTGGAAAGAAATACACTTAATCCAGCTGTTATTTCTTATTAAATGAAAGAACAGAGTCACACTATGGAATGGGCTAACATACAAGACATCAAGGAAAGCCAACCTAACAATGGATCTATTTTACAAAAAGAAACCTTCATGATATTATAAAAGTTTTCATAAAAAAAGTTAAGAGATGGGACTGGGGATGTGGCTAAAGTGGTAGCACGCTTGCCTGGCATGCGTGTGGCCTGGGTTTGATCCTCAGCACCACATACAAACAAAGATGTTGTGTCTGCCAAAAACTAAAAAAATAAGTATTAAAAATTCTCTCTTAAAAAAAAAAAAAAAGTTAAAGAGAGCAAAATAATGGTGTTTTCCAACAGTGATAGATGATAGATCTAATCCTAAAGGCAGCCAGGCACAGTTGCATACTTCTGCAACCCCAGAAACTCAGGAGGCTGAGGCAGGAGGACTCCAAGACTCAGCAACTTAGTGAGACTCTGCCTCAAAATGAAAAATAAAAAGGACTGGGACATAGCTTAATGGTAGAGTGTCCCTCGGCTCAATTCCCAGTACAAGAAAAAGGGGACCGTAACAGCTACTCACCCAATTGAGCCCTGCATGGCATTTGCCCTGACACATGTAACAATGACACAGTCCTTCTGACGACCCTGGAAGGCATCCACAGTGTCCACTTCTGCTGGTCTATTTGCAAAAGAAAGACATGTTTACAGACAAACTATTAAATATTAAAACAGAGTCACATTTTAAAACCTTTTCTTTTTTCGTGAGATTCTTAGCAGTTAGTCTTAACTGCATTATGTCTCACCCCTGTGCCCTGGCAACCATGAATCTCCTTTCTGTCTCTAAATTTTCTTATACCAAAAACATACAAATGGAAGCATAAAACATGTGATCCTCTGGCACAGGCTTCTCTCCCTTAGCCTCACCATCCAAGACTCATGCATTGCTAGCCCATGGCACCATTCCTTCCTCTTTTGACTAGTATTTCACGGTAGACATACCACAACTTAGCCGTTCACACCGGATGGGCACTTGGGCTAGTTCTGGTTTATGACTACTACAAATCATGCTGCTATGAATACTCATGCAAAAGCTTATGGGTGAACACCTGTTCTAGTCTTTTGGGTATACACCTAGGAGTGGAACTGCTAGGTCCTGGGGTAACTCTACATTCAACTACTTGAGGAATCATTATACTCTTTTCTAAATTCACTATTTTATCTTTTCACCAGCAACGCATCAGGGTTCCATTTTTCCTACATCTTCCCCACTTTTTTTTTGGTCTAGGTTCTTTTTTTTAGGTGATCTTAGTTGATGTGAAGTGGTATCTTGGGGTTTTGATTTGCATTTCCACAGTGGCAAATGACACAGCATGTTTTCATGTGATTATTGGCTGGGTTTATATCTTCTTTTGAGAAATGCTTATTCAAATCTTTTGCCTATTCTTGAAATTACTGAGTTGTTACAATTCTTTATGTATTCTAAATATCTTTATGTATTCTAAATATGAGGATTTTTTTTTGTGTGTGTGTGTGTGGTGCTGGGGAATTGAAACCAGGGCCTTGTGCATGTGAGGCAAGCTCTTTGCCACTGAGTATAGCCCCAGCCCCTAGGGTCTTAACAGATAAATGATTTCCAAGTATTTTCTATTTGAGGATTGTTTACTCACTTTGGGTGTGAGGCTAGGGATGGAACCCAGGGCCTCATGCATGCTGGATAAACACTCTATCGCTGAGCTATACCTTTCCACTCTTTGACACTCAGAAATATTTGAATATTATTATTATTATTTTTGTGCTGGGATTGAACCCAGGGATGCTTTACCATTGAACCACATCCCCAACTCTTTTTTAAATTTATTTTTTGGAGTACTGGAGATTGAACTCAGGGGCACTCAACCCTAACCCACATCCCCAGCCCTATTTTGTATCTTGAGACAGGGTCACTGAGTTGCTTAGTTCCTTGCCATTGCTGAGGCTGGCTTTGAACTTGTGATTCTCCTGTTTTAGCCTCTCAAGGTACTGGGATTACAGGCATGCACCACCATGCCCTGTCTCTTTTTACTTTTTGAGATGAGTTGTTTAGGGACTAAGTTGCTGAGGTTGGCCTTAAACCTGCAATCTTTCTGCCTCAGCTTCCTAAGTCACTGAGATTACAGGTGCATACTACTACTGCATATAGCCAAAAAGCTTAATTGTTATGAAGTCCAATTTATTTTTTTTCCTTTGGTGTCACAGAAATTACTGCTTAATCTAAGGTCAAATAGATTCATACTTATATTTCCTTAAAAAATATATTTTCCCCCTTCGTACTAGACAATGAACCCAAGGCCTTCTTTCAAGTACTTTATCACTTAGCTACACCCCAGCCTTTTTTATTTGTTGAGACCAAGTTGTTTAGGGCTTGCATCAGTCTCCTGAGTAGCTGGGATTATAGGTGTGCACAATTAGGGCTGGCTTCCTTAAAAGTTTTATAGTTTAATCAGCTTAATCATCTCCCTAGAAAAGATACTTGGAATCTTTTTCTAAAAATTTTACACTTTATTTATTTTTGGATTTGTTATAATATATTCATATGTGCACACAAACAGTATATTTTGATCAACTTAATTCCCTAGCACCTTCCCTTTCCTTCCCTCCCTCTCCCATCCCCTTCTTCTATTCTACTGGCCTCCCTATATTATTTACTAATTTTTTAAATATTCAAAAAATTTTTTTAGTTATAGGTAGACATATACCTTTATTTTATTTATTTATATGTGGTGCTGAGGATCGAACCCAGGGCCCCACACATACTAGGTGAGTGCTCTACTGCTGAGCCACAACCCCAGCCCACCCCTATATTTTTAAAAAAATTTTTTTCTAATTAATCATATCAATAGAATGCATTTTGACACCTGTACACAAATGAAGAACAACTTCTCATTCCTCACACCAGTAGTGTAATCATATATGTATATAGGGTAATAATGTCTCATTCATGTCCTTCCCATCCCACAGCCCCACCCTTCCATGGTCTTAGGAAGAAAGGCTGTCTACTTTACTGTAAGAACAATGTTAGCTATAGTTTTCCTAGATGTCTTCTATTAGATTAACAATTTCCTACTTTGTTCAATGTTTTTATCATAAAATGGTATTGAATTCTGTCAAATGCCTTTTCTTTGTCTACCGGGATAGTCATGTGGGTCTCTTACTCTATTAATATATATATCACACATATATATGTATATCACATTAGTTTCCATATGTGGAACTAACCGTGCACTCCTGGATAAATCCCACTTAGTCATGATGTACTATCCTTTTAATATGCTGTTGACTTCAGTCTGCCACTCTTTTTAGCATTTATGCATCTATATTCAAGAAGGATATCAATCTACAGTTTTCTTGTGCTGTCTTTTTTCCCTGGCTTTTGTATGCCCTCATAAAAATGAGTGCTTGCCTTGCATGCAAAAGGCCATGGGTTTAATCCCCAGCTATACATCTATACATACACACACACACACACACCAAAAAAAAAAAAAAAAAGTTAAAAAGTGTTCCACTTTTTGGATCCAAGGACTGGTGTTCTTTATTTTTATTTATTTATTTTTAATTTGGTAGAATTCACCAATGAAGGCTGGTCTTGAGTCTCTCACTATCAGGAGGTATTTGATTACTATCTCCACCTTTTTACTTGTTTATATACATCTGTTCAGATTTTCTCTTTTTATAGAGTAAATTTTGGTCATCTCTGGGTTTCTGGGTTAAAAAACTCTTGAGGATATATATTTATTTTAGTTGTTGATGAACCTTTATTTTATTCACTTATTTATATGTGGTGCTGGAAATCAAACCCAGTGTCTCACCTATGTGAGGCAAGCACTCTACCAATGGGCCAAATCCTTGAGTTAATGGATTTCTAGTATCTGATCCTTAATTTTCACTCTACATAAAAAACTACTTATATTCAAAATGAAATATGACTTTACTAGTCTCTCTAGAATTAAAATTCAGGACAGCAAATCATGGAACTAAAGTGAAAAAATTGTGGAGATTTTTTAGCCAGTTCCACTGTCAAGCACAATGTTGACATTCCAACTGGCAGGAGGTGCCCGTCTCCAGGGCCCAGGACCCACCCAACAAGTCTAGGGAAGCTGGGTCCCAGGCTCCTTCTGCCCTGTTACCACTTCACTACTGCCTAGAAACAGATGTAAATATATCTCACCCTTTCCGATCAAACTCTTTGTCCAAATCCTTCTGAATCATTGTCTTCTGAGCCTTGTAATGGGTTATTATGCCAATGTTTCGAAAAGTGACGTCTCTTCTTTTGTCTTTAATAAGTTTAATTATTTCCATCACCAATTTTATTTCTTGAACATTTACATATGAGCTAAATAAGATTTAAAAAAAGGACACATGAAAACTAATAGCATTCTAATTGCTAACAAGTCCCATGTAGTTTGCTTCCCGATACAATGAAGGGCAAGCAAGACAGGCTCTCTCTTTTATTCAGCCAGGACTGACTCCAGGAGGATGTTATAATGACCATTAATATTGGACATACAAATAAGCATAAAACTGCACAGTGAAACATGAAGATTTAGAAAGGGGAGAGTCTGGAGTCAAATGAAGTTTAGTCACCAGTATTTCCACCTGTTAAAACACGGATAGCAGTAGTGCGAGCAACAGTATCTATAATAATGAGAATATACACAACGAGTAACACCATTTAAGGATCTGCTACCCGCAACACACTGAGAAAGAGCCTGGGATGTGTATCTTCCTTAATTCCCCATCACTGGCCATGTACCATGGGGCCAGGAAAATGTCACCTGAAGAGGGTAGATATGGACACTGTGGCCCCAGAGTTGAACATGGGACCCTTGCTGGCCTTTCTGCACTCCCAGCCCACCCCCCAAATTATGTGTTCTCTCACTGGTACACCAGACCCAACACACACCAATACCAAGGGACAAACTTCACCTGCACCGTATGCTTGAGGCTGTCCCGTCTTGTTCTACAAGTCTCAGATAAGAACCCACTATTCTCACTCCCAGTCTTACTATCTAGACAACCCTGTCACCCGGCGATGTCTTCCAACCCCTGAAATCGTCATTTTCTTGGGTTGCTTCCTGGGTCAAGCCTCTCTGGTCAATATTATTCCTATAAGCTGTCAGGGCATTATCTGTAATCTGATAGCTGACTCCTTCTCTGTCTTAACTTCTGTACTGAATGTTTCCCCTTCCCCCTCTTTACCTTAATACCTGCTTCTCATCTGAGGATGGTACCTGCTCTGCAGTCCTTTCTGGCAGAGTGGAAGCTGCATTTCCTACCTCATGTTGGGGAGGCAGTGTTTGTACGTGGGTTAACAAATGCTGCCTCCGGACTATTCCTCCCCTGCTCTCTCATAAGAATCCCTGGCTCCTCTGATATCTCCGCTACTTAGCAATACGACCACTCCTTTCTGCTGTTAGTTACAAATAGCCTGAACATGGTCCCTTATTCCTCACCCCAGATCATTAAAGTATCCCACCCAACTTTTGTCTCTACTTCCTTACTCCCACTCTCACTTTAATTCAAATGAATCTATCTTTCCTTCATGGCATTCAACACTTCTGAAATGACCACTCATCTAGGAGACTGCCCGATTAACATCTGTCTCCCCCTCAGACCACAGCAGCCTCGCAAATGGGCTTGTCTGCTTCACTCACTGCCCCAACTCCACATGTGGCTCCTCAAGTAGGAACATCACCCCTTGACACAGAGAAAGGACAAGCTCTTGACAGTGCTCTGGCACGAGGCGGAGATGTGCATGGGAAACATTTTTAATACAAATCTAAATCAGAATAATGTAGAATTCTGAAACCTTCACGGGGGAATAAAGAAAGAGAACATACTCATTATCCCGTCTTTCTGAACCGTCTCCAACGTCAAACACAAGGTAAGGTTGGAATGGCCAGTCTGATGAACATCGGTTGGTTTCAGTCAGCCTACAGAAAAGCAGTACCATTCAGAATGTAAGTTACAAGTACAAATTTTATTATTATTACCACCAATGTGTGTGTGTGTGTGTGTTTTCAGGAGGGCGCAGGGACTGCAGAAAGTAAGGGAATAAGAGAGACTTTCTGGTAAAACATACAAAATATATTTTACTTCTATTCTAGTGCTAGGAAAAGTGATCATTATTATTTTTTTTGGTGGTGCTGGAGCCTTGTGCATGCAAGGCAAGCACTCTACCATCTGAACTATATCCCAGCCTTAGGCAAAGTGATTTATGTAATCAAAATGTAGAACAATTATGACTGGGAAGTTACTCATAACACTGTAACAAAAAAGCAACCCACATAACACTATGTAGAGTAAGGTTCAGTTTTTTTCCCTCAAAATTTTAAAAGAAAGTAAAAGACATGCACAGAAAGACTGGAGGGCTGGGGGTACAGCTCAGTGGTAGGCGTATAGCCTGAGGCCCTGGGTTCCCGCTCCAGCACCACCACCTCTACCCCCCAACATGAGACTGGAAAGAGAGGCTGAAACACTTTCAGTGATTACTTCTGGGTAGCATAAATATGGGTGAGTTCTCGCCCTTCTCACTTTGTTCAACTGCACTTGATCTAGTCAACATGCTGGCACCAATTATTAGAGGAAATTAATAATAAAAGTTAAGGACAGTTAAATGGCTATTTAAACAATTGAACCTTCAAAAATAAATACACAAAACAAAAAAAAACTTACAAGCAATGGGAAACCCACCTATTTGTTTTCAAACTTCTGTTATAAACATAATTAGAAGGAAAGAGACATATGTCTGGATGCATCCTGTACTGAATAGTGAGCTGTAAAATCGGCAGTCTGCCAATCGTGTTCTGCTCTACTTTCTCTTCCAGCAGTTTGTAGAAGCGAGCCATCATTGACTGGTCATAGCCATACTCCTGTGCTTTCTAAGAGGGGGAGAAATACAGCAATAATTAAAAAAAAATCGTTTGTACTTTTTTCACAATTATAAAAGCAACTACTGAGCTCTAATATGAATATGGCAGTTCAGGTGGTATAAGATTACCAACAATCACAGATTCAGAGAAAGGAGATGTGTCTGTTCTGATTCTCAAAAAGTCTTAAATATAAATTGAGGTGTGTGGGGATGTAGCTCAGCTGGTAGAGTGCTTGCCTCGCACGCACAAGGCCCTGGATTCAATCCCCAGCACCACCAATAAATAAATAAATAAATAAGCTGAGGTACTTTCTCCTTCTTTAGAACACCTACACACTGTTTATGAAAGGGACATGATCTTGGAAATGAATACAACCAGTGCTATTGTGATGTTAACAAAAGCCATCCAAAAAAAATCAATGATGAAGGAAGCCAAGAAATTTAATGCAAATTTTGACAATTATTTCTGGGGTATACCCTTCATTTATAGAATCACTGAATGCCATTACAAGACCCGTATCTTCATTCACTCATGTAGTATGTACTGAACATCTACAATCTAGAGTACTGAGACTGCTAAGGTAAATCAGATCAAGTCTCACAGAACCTACATTCTAGTGGGGGAGCAGACTGCAAACATACTGAAATGATTTCACAAATCAAACACTGAGTTACAACCAGCATTGTGAAAAACCATGATATAAATGACAAATGAAGAAAACTGTCTTAATGTTATCACAGTTAGGCCTTGGGATATAATTTTCAATGACAGCATCATTCAGAATTCTAAAAATCTTCCTGAATGAGGCTGAAGATACTTGCTTTGATGAAGTCTGTGTAAAACTTGAATAAGGCTGTTTTACAACCTATGATACTGAAAAACAAAGCCATACTTCTTAATATATACTTTTTATTTATATATGTTATTTTGAATAAATTTGGGTAATTAAAATTATTATTACCAGAAATTTGACAGTTTCATCTATATCCCCCAAAGATTTTATTTATTTGCATTAACCCCAAATCTAATTTGGAATCTTTGGGAAATGAGAGAAAGAACTTATACAGGATAGCACATCGAACTCGAGGGAAAAAAACTTAAGTCCATTCTACAAAATGACATAGATTTATTTATATATTCTGACATAAAAGAATGTCCCTGGATCTATTTACTGATTGAAAGAAAGCCACTGTGCATAGAACTATCCCACCACACTTAAAACAAAATCCTACATATAAACACACTCAGGCATACAAACCTTATAACCATCTTATACTGTTATTTCAGTGACTTGTTTTACTGTCTGTTATTCACTGGGACAGAAGCTCCAGGAGGGCAGGAATTCTGTCTGTTTTCTTCACTATTAAAACTCCACATCTGAAACAGTGCTGAATTATGCTGGCACTCAACACACACATACTGAAAAGAGTGAGTAAGTGTGCAGAGACTGTCCTCAAAAATCTGGTGAAACACTACTCACAGTAATTAGCCCTGGAAAGAGATGGCTAGAAAGGCATTGTAAGGAAATGAACTTTGTAATAAACTTCCCTCAATAAGCCTGTTCTATTTGTTTGATAATTAAAAAGCACAAATAGATTTTTACCATTCTTGCAGTTTTTATCAACATCAAGGTAGGCAGTCAAGTCAAAACCAACTAACAATTCCTTCTCACTGCATGCTGAGGGCCCTCCGAAAGTAACATCAAGTAATCTCTGGGAGCCCTACATGATATGGGAGAGCTGTGGTAGTGCTCACTCTTCACTCTTCTCCATGAGCAAAGCCGCAGCCGCTCTTCCCATAGACACAGGCTTTTACTCGGAGACAGGTGTGTCTCTGGGCTACTAGCCTGCTCATGTACCTGTGCTCAGATGTCACACAAGGGGTTGTGCTATGCTTTTAAATAATTTGAAGGAAAAAAGCATTACCAAAACCACATGCCAATTATGTCCCAAAATTGAAAAGAAATACTCTGAAAATGACCCATTCCGAAGGATTACAAGGCCACTACTCTTTTATTACTACTCTCATATTTGTATAAATTAAGTATCAGTAAAGAACACACTAAATTTCAAAACTATGGTCTAGGCCTATTCAGATGACCCCAGCCGTCTACTAAACGCCAGCTGTGATGTCCATCCCTGGGAGGCATGTTAGTAGGAGTAAAAAAAAAAGCCTGGATGAACTGCAATGCAGGTACACACTCCCTGTAGGCTGGATCTACAACAAGGAAGATTTCTTTTTCTGTTACCTTCACTTTCAAATGATGTGAGGACATAGCTGTTTTCTTGTTCAATGGAAGAGAGAATTCTAAAATTGAATATGTATCCCCAAATAATCTGTTTATGGTGCTTTCCTCAAATTTGTGCACAATTAAATATATCAGGAAGGCTCGGATTCTTGCACCATAAAGTTTTTTCTTTTATGTTTTAGTGTTTGTGTTATTAAAATATACCAAATATAAGCCGGGCGTGGTGGCGTGTGTCTGTAATCCCAGCGGCTCAGAGGCTGAGGCAGGAGGATAGTGAGTTCAAAGCCAGCCTCGCAACAGTGAGGTGCTAAATCACTCAGTGAGACCCTGTCTCTTAAATAAAATATAAAAAAAAGGGAGCTGCCCAGCCAGACCGGAGCAGGAAGACATGCCAGCCGCCCAGCCAGACCTGAGCAGGAAGGCGCCAGGCGCCCAGCCAGACAGGAGGAGGAAGGCACCAGCCGCCCAGCCAGACTGGAGGAGGAAGTCTGGCCCCGCCCCGAGCGCTAGTCTCCAAGAAGCCCATCAACCCTTAAAACCCATCAAAGTGGGTGTGGCTACCAGCACGATTTCGGCTGATCCAGGTACCCGGTTTCCAACTCCCCCACCCTTAGCTGCGATAACTCAAAATATTTCCCACAAGCTTTTGGGGATTGTAGCTATCAACACAAAACAACAACTGTAGAGGCACCTGGTTTCTACCTCAGAGACTAGAGTAGGGAAGATACAGGTGGAAGCTCATTTCCCTTCACACTGGCTATAACCACCACCCTGAATACAGAGGCTCAAACTAGGAATAGACAACGCTACCTACTGGAAGCAAGGAAAACAGTGTTCTGAGAGACTTTTTTTTTTCCTCTCTTTTTCTTTTCTTCTCTCTCTTCCACAACTTCAGCATATGTGAAACCAAGAACTGTGCATGAACAACTGAATTACCAAAGTAATATAATATAGAGGAATTGCATATACCCCACCTCCCCCCCATTTTTTTTCTGTATTTCTATCTTACCTCCCTTTCCCTTCTCTTATTTCTCTTTTCTTCCTTGTTATTTTTTTTCTTTTTTTTTTTAATTCATATTCTCTCTATCCCACTTTCAATCTCCTAACTTTTGCTATCTATACATAGGGTAACTATCTAAATAGGAGGTTGAGTCTATACATTCTTCCATAAATTACCAGTCGAGTGGTTAGAGTTCTCCAAAGGTGCTAAGTTAGTTTAACCTCATACCCTCACTCCTTTCCCTTTAAGTATAACATCCTTCGTCTGAAATTAAGTTTTCTATATGCCACCAGATATGGTATGCCTTTTATGAAACTAAGGAATATATTCTTAAGTAATAATTAAAACCAATATCTATAGTCTTAGAATCTAACTATAAATGTATTAATAATGAAAACTTGTCCTTAGATAATGTACTGTTGATATTGGGATCTGTTAACATTGTCTTTCTCCGCAAAAGAGGGATTTTGGAGCTATTCAAGAACAATACAAATATATAAGGGGAAAAACATTAGCACAACAGTTTCACAAAGCTAGAAAGAATCATGAGCAGTATGAAAAAACAAGGAAAAAAAGGACCACAAACAATACAGGTCAATTCAACATTAGATGAGGTAATATCTGCAGCTGATGGAATGTCAGACAAAGAGTTCAGGATATACATGCTTCAGATGATCTGGAGTCTCAAGGAAGACATTATTTATCAAATTCAGACAATGAAAAATCACTTTGACAATGAATTACATAAACAAATATAAGAAGCAAAAGATCAACTCTATAGGGAGATAGAGGATATAAAAAACAAACAAACAGAAATCCTGGAAATGCAGGAAACAATAAACCAAATTAAAAACTCAAATGAGAGTATTACCAGCAGAGTAGAACACTTGGAAGATAGAACTTCAGACAACGAAGACAAAGTTTTTCAACTTGAAAAGAACATAGACAGCTCAGCGAGAATGTTAAGAAATCATGAGCAGAACATCCAAGAATTATGGGATAACATCAAGAAACCAAACCTAAGAGTTATTGGGATACAAGAGGGTACAGAGGTCCAAACCAAGGGAATGAGCAATCTATTCAATGAAATAATACTAGAAAACTTCCCAGACTTAAAGAATGAAAAAGAAATCCAAATACTAGAAGCCTACAGGACACCGAATATACAAAATCATAAGAGATCCACACCAAGACACATAATAATGAAGATACCCAGCACACAGAATAAGGAGAGAATCTTAAAAGCCACAAGAGAGAGGAAGCAGATTACATTTAGGGGTAAACCAATCAGGATAACTGCTGATCTTTCAACACAGACTCTGAAAGCTAGAAGATCCTGGAACAACATATTTCAAACGCTGAAAGAAAAAGAGTTCCAATCAAGGATCATGTATCCAGCGAAATTAAGCTTCAGGATTGAAGATGAAATAAAAATCTTCCACGATAAGCAAAAGTTAAAAGAATTTGCAGCTAGAAAAGCAGCTCTTCAAAACATCCTTGGCAAAACATTACAGGAAGAGGAAATGAAAAATAACAATGAAAACCAACAATGGGAGGGAGTACAGTAAAGGAAAAACTAAGCATAGAGGAAAAACAAATCATGTTAAGTATCGTACATAACCAAATATGGCTGGAAATACAAACCATATCTCAATAATAACCCTAAATGTTAATGGCTTAAATGCACCAATCAAAAGACATAGGCTAGTAGAATGGATTAAAAAAAAAGATCCAACAATATGCTGCCTACAGGAGACTCATCTGATAGGAAAAGACATACACAGACTGAAGGTGAAAGGTTGGGAAAAATCATATCACTCATATGGACCCCGGAAGCAAGCAGGGGTGTCCATACTTGAATCAAATAAAATAGACTTTAAGCCAAAGTTAATCAAAAGGGATAAACAAGGACACTACATACTGCTCAAGGGAACCATACACCAACAAGACTTGACGATCATTAATATATATGCCCCAAACAATGGTGCAGCTACGTTCATCAAACAAACTCTTCTCAAGTTCAAGAGTCTAATAGACCACAACACAATAATCATGGGAGATTTTAACACACCTCTCTCACCAATGGACAGATCTTCCAAACAAAAGTTGAATAAAGAAACCATAGAGCTCAATAATACAATTAATAACTCAGACTTAATTGATATATACAGAATATACCACCCAACATCAAGCGGATACACTTTCTTCTCAGCAGCACATGGATCCTTCTCAAAAATAGACCATATATTATGTCACAGGGCAAATCTTAGCAATTACAAAGGAATTGAGATACTACCATGCATTTTATCTGATCATAATGGAATGAAATTGTAAATCAATAATAAAATGAGAAAGGAAAAACCCTACATCACATGGAGATTAAACAATATGCTACTGAATGAACAAAGAGTTACAGAAGACATCAAAGAGGAAATTAAAAAATTCTTAGAGGTAAACGAAAACTCAGACACAACATATGGAAATCTTTGGGACACTATGAAAGCAGTACTAAGAGGAAAATTCATTTCATGGAGTTCATTCCTTAAAAGGAAAAGCCAACAAATAAATGACCTCATACTACACCTCGAAGCCTTAGAAAAAGAAGAACAAATCAGCAGCAAATACAGTAGAAGGCAAGAAATAATTAAAATTAGAGCTGAAATCAATGAAATCGAAACAAAAGAAACAATTGAAAAAATTGACAAAACTAAAAGTTGGTTCTTTGAAAAAATAAATAAGATTGATAGACCACTAGCCACGCTAACAAAGAGAAGAAGAGAGAGAACCCAAATTACTAGCTTACGGGATGAAAAAGGCAACATCACAACAGACAATTCAGAAATACAGAAGATAATTAGAAATTATTTTGAAACCCTAAACTCTAATAAAATAGAAGATAGTGAAGGCATCGATAAATTCCTTGAGACATATGAACTACCCAGATTGAATCAGGAAGATATAAACAACCTAAACAGATCAATATCAAGGGAGGAAATAGAAGAAGCCATCAAAAGACTACCAACCAAGAAAAGCCCAGGACCGGATGGATATACAGCAGAGTTTTACAAGAACTTTAAAGAAGAACTAATACTAATACTCCATAATCTATTTCAGGAGATAGAAAAAGAGGGAGAACTCCCAAATTCATTCTATGAGGCCAATATCACCCTGATTCCCAAACCAGACAAGGACACCTCAAAGAAAGAAAACTACAGACCAATATCCCTAATGAATTTAGATGCAAATATCCTCAATAAAATTCTGGCAAATTGTATACAAAAACATATCAAAAAGATTGTGCATCATGATCAAGTAGGATTCATCCCTGGGATGCAAGGCTGGTTCAATATACGGAAATCAATAAACGTTATTCACATCAATAGACTTAAAGATAAGAACCATATGATCATCTCGATGGACGCAGAAAAAGCATTCGACAAAGTACAGCATCCCTTTATGTTCAAAACATTAGAAAAACTAGGGATAACAGGAACTTACCTCAAAATTATAAAAGCTATATATGCTAAGCCTCAGGCTAGCATCATTCTAAATGAAAAAAAACTGAAGGCATTCCCTCTAAAATCTGGAACAAGACAGGGATGCCCTCTCTCACCACTTCTATTCAATATAGTTCTCAAAACACTGGCCAGAGCAATTAGACAGACGAAAGAAATTAAAGGCATAAAAATAGGAAAAGAAGAACTTAAATTATCACTATTTGCGGATGATATGATCCTATACCTAGAAGACACAAAAGGGTCTACAAAGAAACTACTAGAGCTAATAAATGAATTCAGCAAAGTGGCAGGATATAAAATCAACCTGCATAAATCAAAGGTATTCCTGTATATCAGCGACAAATCTTCTGAACTGGAAATGAGGAAATCCACCCCATTCACAATATCCTCAAAAAAAAAAAAAAAAAAAAAAAAAACTTGGGAATCAACCTAACAAAAGAGGTGAAAGATTTATACAATGAAAACTACAGAACCCTAAAAAGAGAAATAGAAGAAGATCTTAGAAGATGGAAAAATATACCCTGTTCATGGATAGGCAGAACTAACATCATTAAAATGGCGATATTACCAAAAGTTCTCTATAGGTTCAATGCAATGCCAATCAAAATCCCAACGGCATTTCTTGTAGAAATAGATAAAGCAATCATGAAATTCATATGGAAAAATAAAAGACCCAGAATAGCAAAAGCAATTCTAAGCAGGAAGTGTGAATCAGGAGGTGTAGCGATACCAGATTTCAAACTGTACTTCAAAGCAATAGTAACAAAAACAGCATGGTACTGGTACCAAAACAGGCGGGTGGACCAATGGTATAGAATAGAGGACACAGAAACCAATCCACAAAATTACAACTATCTTATATTCGATAAAGGGGCTAAAAGCATGCAATGGAGGAAGGATAGCATCTTCAACAAATGGTGCTGGGAAAACTGGAAATCCATATGCAACAAAATGAAACTGAATCCCCTCCTCTCGCCATGCACAAAAGTTAACTCAAAATGCATCAAGGACCTTGATATCAAATCAGAGACTATGCGTCTGATAGATGAAAAGGTTGGCTCCGATCTACATATTGTGGGGTCGGGCTCCAAATTCCTTAATAGGACACCCATAGCACAAGAGTTAATAACAAGAATCAACAAATGGGACTTACTTAAACTAAAAAGTTTCTTTCTCAGCAAGAGAAACAATAAGAGAGGTAAATAGGGAGCCTACATCATGGGAACAAATTTTTACTCCTCACACTTCAGATAGAGCCCTAATATCTAGAGTATACAAAGAACTCAAAAAATTAAACAATAAGAAAACAAATAACCCAATCAACAAATGGGCCAAAGACCTGAACAGACACTTCTCAGAGGAGGACATACAATCAATCAACAAGTACATGAAAAAATGCTCACCATCTCTAGCAGTCAGAGAAATGCAAATCAAAACCACCCTAAGATACCATCTCACTCCAGTAAGATTGGCAGCCATTATGAAGTCAAACAATAACAAGTGCTGGCGAGGATGTGGGGAAAAGGGTACTCTTGTACATTGCTGGTGGGACTGCAAATTGGTGAGGCCAATATGGAAAGCAGTGTGGAGATTCCTGGGAAAGCTGGGAATGGAACCACCATTTGACCCAGCTATTGCCCTTCTCGGACTATTCCCTGAAGACCTCATAAGAGCGTACTACAGGGATACTGCCACATCGATGTTCATAGCAGCACAATTCACAATAGCTAATCTGTGGAACCAACCCCTATGCCCCTCAATACATGAATGGATAAAAAAAAAAATGGGCATTTATACACAATGGAGTACTATGCAGCACTAAAAAATGACAAAATCATGGAATTTGCAGGGAAATGGATGGCATTAGAGCAGATTATGCTAAGTGAAGCTAGCCAATCCCTAAAAAACAAATGCCAAATGTCTTCTTTGATATAATGAAAGCAACTAAGAACAGAGCAGGGAGGAAGAGCAGGAGGAAAAGATTAACATTAAAAAGAGTCATGAAGTGGGAGGGAAAGAGAGAGAAAAGGGAAATTGCATGGAAATGGAAGGAGACCCTCATTGTTATACAAAATTACATATAAGAGGTTGTGAGGGGAATGGGAAAAAAATAAGGAGAGAAATGAATTACAGTAGATGGGGTAGAGACAGAAGATGGGAGGGGAGGGGAGGGGGGATAGTAGAGGATAGGAAAGGTAGCAGAATACAACAGTTACTATTATGGTATTATGTAAAAATGTGGATGTGTAACCGATGTGATTCTGCAATCTTTGTAATGTTTTGAATAACCAATAAAAAATAAATAAATAAATAAATAAATAAATAAATAAATAAATAAAAGGCTGGGGATGTGGCTCAGTGGTAGAGTGCCCCTGAGTTCAATTCCTGGTACAAAATAAAATAAAATATACCAAATATAGCCCTTAAAGTAGCTGCAGTTTTCCTTTTCCCTGGAACACTGGTACACATGGACTAGTCCATCTAGGATTCCTGTCTCCAATGCTTACGTGCTCTAAACCCCAACCATAATAAGCCCAACAATGGACAAAGGGACCCTAGCAGAGATTTTTACTTATTAAGACTCAGACAAGTACTTACTCTGTTTTCTCATGTCCTACTATATTTTACCACATAATCACCATGCCAATTTTCTATTTTTTGCAAAAAAAATGGGGTATAACCATAATGAGATGCTTAAAAAAAATTGTGTTACTTAAAAATCATTTACTGCTTAACTGTCTTTGGTGCAAGATTAGGATACATAGAATACCTGTGAATATGTGTTAATGCAGTGGTGATGATTATGCAGTGAAATATGGCATCTTCCCTCCATACAAGAGATGACAATCTAAGAAAGAACCACCTTCTGAAAAATCGACGACAAAAATACCCCTTCAGCTTCTGTACAGAACAATGCAACGCACCATGGAAATGACTGTGGGAGGGAGCTGCTTGGGGTCGCCCACCAGGATGAGCTTATTACAGCGGTGAATGAGCGGTGTGAGAGTCTCCACTTCACAAGACTGCCCGGCCTGGATGAAAGCAAAGAGAAGAAGCAGTCTTAGTTACCTTTGCTACTTATTTATCCACCATTCATAAAAGTACCACACCATTTCTATACCAAAGAGAAGGTTTTTTTATGAGAAAACAAAAAAACAGCTGGGCACGTAATCCTAGCAGCTAGGAAGACTGAGGCAGGAGGATCATGAGTTCAAAGCTTCAGCAAGGGCGAGGCACTAAGCAACTCAGTGAGACCCTGTCTCCAAATAAAAATACAAAATTGGGCTGTGATGTGACTCAGTGGTGAAGGGCCCTTGAGTTCAATCCCTGGTACCCCCCAAAAGAAGAAGAAAAAAAAAAAAAAACACAACAGGGGTTGGGGCTCAGTGGTGGAGCGCTTACCTAGCACGGGTAAGGCATTGACTTTATCCTCAGCACCACATAATAAACATATAAATGTTAAAAAAAAAAAAATGAAAACAAAACAACAACAACAAAAATCAAATTTTCTAAGCACAATTAAAACAAAACAACGTATTTTTTGAAATTAGCCACAACAGATACTACTATCACTTGGGAACCAGCAAATTACAAGGTTACGTACGTTCTAGGTTTGTGCTGTTTGTTCCTGTTGGGCATGAAGCTGGGAAAATTTTTTCCCCTCTGAAATTCTTTTAGAACTTTCATCTCTGAAGTTCAAAAGATACACTAGGTGTTGTGTATCTTTCCTCCCTGTCCTCAGTAGGATGCTTCAATCACGACATTCAAGTTTCTCTTTAATCCAGTGGCATTTTCTTCAATTATTTCATAACTTTCACTTTCTCTATTTTTTCATTTTGGCAAATATTGTTTTAAAATTTATTTTTATTTTCTATTTTTTTTGGTTGGGGGGGCACTGGGGATTGAACTCAGGGGCACTCGACCACTGAGCCACATCCCCAGTCCTATTTTTGTATTTTATTTAGAGACAGGGTCTCACTGAGTTGCTTAGCACCTCACTTTTGCTGAGGCTGGCTTTGAACTTGATACAGTTATGACCATAACTGTACATATTTATGGGGTATGATTATTGGATCTTGGATCTTTTGGATCAATTCTCTGTTTCTCATATTCCATATCTTTCCTGACTTTTCATTCTGGAAAATAGCAATTACCCAATAAAGGTATGCTAAATGAAAATAAACTAAGAATAAAGGATGTTAGCTGTAAACACTAAGGCTGAAAGTCACCCGAAGTTATAAATAAGAAAGCCAGAGATGATTTAAAGCACAACGGAGGAAGTATGTAGGTTAGATACAAATAAGTACTTCTAAAGGTAACCAGAGGTTTCAAGTAGGATTTAAAAAGTCATTCAAGGGCTGGGGACGTGGCTCAAGTGGTAGCGCGCTGGTCTGGCATGCGTGCGGCCTGGGTTCCATCCTCAGTACCACATACAAACAAGATGTTGTGTCCGCCGAAAAGTAAAAAAAATAAATATTAAAATTCTCTCTCTCTCTCTCTTAAAAAAAAAAAAAAAAAGAAAGAAGAATTTTAAAAAAATAAATAAAAAGTCACTCAACAGGGATTTTATTAAAAAAACAATCAGGCATCCTTAAAACTGTACTCCCAAACTGGGTGGTGCATGCCCATAATCCCAGTGGCTCAGAAAGCTGAGGCAGGAAGATCACCAAGTCCAAAATCAGCCTCAGCAATTTTGCAAGACCCTAAGCAACTTAGAGTCTTAAAAAAAAAAAAACAAAACAAAAAAAAAAGAGGGCTGGGGATGTGGCTCAATCCTCTGGTACCAAGGGGAAAAAAAAAAAAAAAGAGTATAATCCAATACTGGAAAGGCAGTTTCATTAGAGTGGACCATTAACAGCATATTACAATGTAAGAAAATACACATATAATGGCAAGTAGAAATCAGATGTTAAATATTTTATTAACATCTCAGCACCTACAATTATTTAGGACTCACTCCTCACAGCACAAGTCAAAGCAGTGTGGCCAAATGCTCACTGACCTCGTCAACGATGACACAACTGAAGGGGACACCCCCCTGCCCTCGAAAAGCAGACTCCAGCAGCAAACCACCACTTGTGCTCAAAGTGCAGCAGATGATATGGGACTCCAAAATGATGATGCTCTGTGTTTTCTGTGGACGACCTTGAACCTAAGGGGACAAAGAAGGGTCCATCACTCTCAGTTGTAAATAAACCCTAACCACAATAGGGTTATTTACTATAAACCACCCACTATTTTAATTTGAATATTTTTAAATTTTTAATACTCACTAAAATTTAGGGGACACTTCTGATCTACAAAACAGCAGGACAGCATTCAAGATAATCAGAAGCTACCAAAAAGAACACTGTACTTTGCAGTCTAAGCTCAAAATATGACTTAGGCATAGGTGTATTTTAAAAAATTATTTACAATTTGATTTGGTCAAAGTAGATTACAATGCTTCTTGTAGCCTGATGTATAAAAGCAGGCATCAGCACAAGTAGACATTAAATAATTCTGAGTTGTGAAGCAATTATCTGAATAAAACCAGGATTAGAACTAAGCGCGAATGAACATTTTTCTCTTAGTTTTTAAGTATCTACTATAATATTGTAGCTTTATAAAAGCTAGTACCAACAAAAATGCCTGTGAACCAGGCAATATTTTACTTCCACAGTAAGAAAAACCACCTTGGTCTACCTCTCTGATGAAGGCCAATAGGCACGACACCTCACACTGTATACCAAGTTCCTTTAGCATTCAAGTCAATAAACTGACATTCTTATTAGAGGTTCAGTTTGCCTAATTTGGCTACTTGGAAGTAGCAGCGACTCATCCCATTCGATTTCAAGGTATGTACGTGAGCTTTAGGAACAGGGTGCAAACAGGGCCCTCCAGTGCACACAGGTGAAATACTGTCAGATACTTTTCTTCTCAGCCATTCAGAAAGTATCCTGCCACACACAATTTTAACAGCCCATAGGAAAATGAACTTCATCCTTAAATTTGTAAAGATTAATTTGGGGCTCAGTTTAATTTTTTTGATATTTTTTCTTTTTTTGTTTCAGGTGGACATAATATCTTTATTTTATTTTTATGTGGTGCTGAGAATCAAACCCAGTGCCTCACACTTGCAAGGCAAGCACTCTACCACTGAACCACAACCCAAGTCTTCACATAATTTTTTTTAGTTTAAATAAAGAAATTGTAAATGGAAATATGAATTAAATTGAACTGCTTTTTCTCAGCTCAAAAATACTAACACTAGGAGTTGCTATTGCCCTCTCCCCCTTGAACCTGCTTGACTTGACAGGGCTACATTCTGATGATCACCTGGTTCAGCCTAGCTTCAATTGGTCTAATTTTTATCTAATGTTTTTACATCCAAAAAATACTGAGAAACAGCTATATAGTTAGTTATCTGAACCTGTGAGGTCCACCATTTAGGAAGTCTACCAACTGTGGTCTAAAAATATCTAGCGAAGAAAATGCATCCATACTGAGTATGTACAGGCTTTTCTCCTTGTCATTATTCACTGAAAAATACAGTTGGGTAACTATTTACATAGTATTTACATTATATTAGGTATTATAAGTCATCTATCTATACATGAATGTGCATAGGTTATATACAAGAGCATCCTTAGATTTTAGAGTGTGTGTGTGTGTGTGTGTGTGTGTGTGTGGTGTGTCCTGGAAGATAAGCACAAAGAGCATGCATTAAGCCAAGAACGGGGCGGGGCATCAAGCTGTCCTTATGCCCAGCCCTAACTTAGTGAGGCCCTAAGCAACTTAGACTCCATCCCCCAAAATAAAAAGGGCTGGGGATGTAGCTAAGTGGTAAAATGCCCTTGGGTTCAATCCCAAGTAACCCCCCACCCCCCAAAAAACAAAATTCAAGACAGAGTGAAACTCTAGAGGCCTCACAGTTGCCACCCTTGGCCTAAAACTCACATATGAGGTTTTCTTTCTTTCTAAAGGAAAAAACACCCACATACCTAGATTCATCAACTATTCATTTGGGATAGCAATTATCATAACAATTGTTTTTTGCAGGAGGTAGGAAAGAGAAAGAAGGCACATTCTAAGAGGTATTATTCATATTTATCCAGGTCTAAAAGAGGAAAAAAAAAAAAAAAACAAAAACAAAACAAAAAAACTACAATCACCTCTTTCTTAGAAATATCAGAACGTGCAGGGCATGGTGGCTCATGCCTTTAATCCTAGTGGCTCAGGAGGCCTAGACAGGAGGATCCCAAGTTCAAAAGCCAGCCTCAGGGCTGGAATTGTGGTTCAGTGTTAGAGTACTTGCCTTGTATGTGAAGCACTGGGTTCAATTCTCAGCACAGTGTATAAATAAATGAATAAAATAAAGGTCCATTAAAAAAATAAATAAATAAAGCCAGCCTCAGCAAAAACAAGGCACTAAGCAACTCAGTGAGACCCTGTCTTCTAAATAAAATACAAAACAGGGTGGGCGATGTGGCTCAGTGGTCGAGTGTCCCTGAGTTCAATCCCCTATACCCTCCCCACCCTGGAAAAAAAAAAAATGAAAAGAAATCTCAGAATGTGCAAATTCATTCATTCTTGGGTTAAAGGGAGAAAGGCAGATTACACTATTTTTTTTTTCCAATTCTGTAGGTGTTTGCACAATGAATACTTTTAAAAATACAACTTGAGGGGCTGGGGATGTGGCTCAAGCGGTAGCGCGCTCGCCTGGCATGTGTACGGCCCGGGTTCGATCCTCAGCAACACATATAAACAAAGATGTTGTGTCCGCCAAAAACTGAAAAATAAATATTAAAATTCTCTCTCTCTCTTTGAAAAAAAAATACAACTTGAAAAAAGCCCATAAGTTGTGTGAACTATTTCATAACATGAGAAAACAAGAAAATGCCATAAGTGAAGAATTTACCTCTTTAATTTTAGAAGCAAGTTCTTGCCTTTCTTTTGAAACTCTGGCAATTTTTTCATCTAATTCTTGCCTCTGGAAGAAAATCAGAATGCCATCATTAAAACTAAACTCAGCACATCACAGTGCTTTCCAATGGACTGTTCATATGTGAAAAGAATGAGCCTAAAAATATTTTACCAATGACAAACTTAACCCAGCTTGTTTTCTCTTTACCAGTTAAGTCTGGACCCACTCTTGGCATTGCCGGGCAAGACGCAGTCATGCATGCTATTTGTCTGCTTAGCATTCTACCCCTGGGGCATCATTCCTCCACTCATCTCCAGGTGGTTCAAATGAGGTTGTCAATCACACCCCAACCATTCCTCCAGCCACAAGATGAGCACACAATACAACGCTGGCTGGCAAATCATGGCACCCATTCCCTTAATTACAGGGATTAGACCTGCTTGGCTACCCAGGGACTAATCAGAGTACTTCCTTGGAACTGATGCATAGATGCTGGGAGAGAGACCTTCTCTGGGGTTTCTAAGCTGGGATGGTGGAGCCCAGAGAATGCTGGCACTTGTCTTCTCCTGGAGAAGAAATGGTGACACACAGAGAAAAACAGATCAAGGGGTGGAGAAATAATATCATTTGAGCCTCTGGATCCAGCCATATCTGAAGCTAATCCACTCCTGGATTTCCCAGGTATATGAGCCAATAAATTTTCTTGTTATTTAACCTAATTTGAACTGGGTTTAAGTTACAACTGAATGACACCTAATAAGTTCAGTGTACCTTTAATATAATTTGGCCTATGGGCCAAATTCCATACACCATCTGGTTTTGCACATAAATACAGCACATCCATTTGTTTACACATTATCTATGATGGCTTTCCAAGTACAACAGAGCTCAGTAGCTGCAACAAAGACCAAATGGCTCAAAAAGCCACAAATGTATTTTCTTGCCTGTACAAAAAGCTTGCTAACCCCCGATATAAGGCATAACACTTTTGTATACATCTTTACGTATGAATCATGCCATTTGCCAATAAAATGACATAAAATCCTCATAAACTGTGCATCTCTGAATTATCACTAAAGATCAAGCATTAAGAAATGTCTCCATACCTGTATTTCCCGTCCTCCTCGGCACAGAGCTCGCTGGCGTGAAAGCTCATCAAGCTGATGATCTAGATACTCTTTTCTTCTATGCATCTCCTGAACATGAGAAGGTAAGTCTTTTTCTGAAAAATAGAAAAGAAAAATCACATGTTAATTTGAACAATATCTTTACCACACAAAGGAAACAAAAACACAAGGGTATGCCATATTTAGCACTTACTCATTCTGTGGTTGACTTGGCTGTCCAGACTGAATTTCAGGACCTCATTGTTAATAGACTTTTCTGGACCCAGTCGTACTAAATTAATATCACCACAGTTTCCTGTTGATAAAAATCACAGTTAAAGGGCTGGGGTGTTGGTTCAGTGGTAGAGCACTTGCCTACCATGCATGAGGCACTGGGTTCGATCCTCAGCACCACATATAAAACAAAGATGTTGTGTCCACCGAAAACTAAAAAATAAATATTAAAAATTCTTTTTCTCTCTCTTAAAAAAAAGATATTGTGTCCACCTGAAAAACTAAAAAATAAATATTTTTTTAAAAATCACAGTTAAAGATTAATAAGGACACTATCAATAAATCCCGTCTCCATAAATAATATCTATTTCTAAGCAAATATATTAACAGTCAGAAGGGGGTTAACACAAACTGTTAACTAGGTAGCAGGGGTCACAACAGATTCTCAAATTCAGTGCTGTTTCAGATATTCTTCTCAACAACCCCACAGGGCGAGTACTTATCACTTCTACCTAATAAAAGCCAGCAAGATTACATAAACAGTACACTGCAGAGCTGAGATTATATTATACTAATGCTTTTCAAATTATGTTCTGTGTAACAATCACAACAAAATACTTGGGAAATGGTAAGTTAAAATAAAGCAGTTTTCTTAACCAAAGACTATTTCAAGGATTTTCATGTATGACTATGTATTTGAATTTCCAAAACAATCTTATTTGATAATCAAATCCTTTTTTTGCAGAATACTCAGAAAGGTTTTAAAACTATGCTCCAGGGACTGAGGATGTTAGTTTAGCATGCTCAAGGCCTTGGATTCCATATCCAGTACCACAAAATATAAATAAAACTATGCTTCCTGTTATATTTGAGGGACATAAAATGATGAAAATTTCACAAATGGTAAACATCATATAGCTGGCCAATTTATTAACCAATTTTTATTTCTGGTTACCACATTTTATTATTTTTATTTAAACAGTTCTAAAGGCATCACAGGGATGGGTTAGAGCAACCCTACAGATTCATCAGCACTTTATCCCTACTGATACACCACATAGATGCCTATTCACTGTCCTTCCTAAGTTCCATGAAAATAGGATCTTGTTTTGGTCACTGCCTAAAATAGTGGCTGGTACACAATACACTCAATATATGCTAAGTGAGTACTTTATTTAAATAGCCCATTCTTCTTAATTTGCAGCCACCTTCTCTGGCCAACATTTTCTTGGGGGTTTCAAAACTGCACTTGTTTCACTTGTGTGTCCAGCAGAAAGGGAGATGACATCACCTGGAGGCTCACCTCCTCTATCCAGAAATGCTCCCAAAGCTAAGAGAGATATCATTTGCATGGTGGGGGAGTGTTTGTTTTGCGCTTCAAATCAACATTACTAAGTATGATCTATGTTCTGTAGAATGCAGAGATTTCTAAAATCTTTAATCCTATGAACTCACAAAGTGTCTCCACTGGCAAAACTACCATTCCAATAAAAATATAGAGATTTTGATAATGGGGGCTTGGAATTTAATGCCCATCAGGAAGCAAAAGGACCTGGAAGAAGTAGAGGGATGAAAAAGAAGTGTATCTGTCTTGGTATGGGCTCTACTGGGGAAAAGAAATTTCTTCTGGAACTTTCCAACCACAAGTCTGTGCCACATGTGGATTTAGTTAATAAACACATAATACAGGGACTGATAAAGGGGAGCCAACCATAAACAAACAACAAAGGGAACCAATCAGAAACACAGTTGTGCTTTTTAAAAATGAGAACACAATAAACAAATTTATACCTATCTATATAAAAACCTAACCTAAAGTAGAAAATTATCTTGAAAAACTGGAATTGTTATATATAGGATGAATTCTCTCTTTTCATTTTGTTAGTATTTTATTTTTAGTCTAATTTTTGACATAGGTAGGTTTTTAATGTATTAAATACCTTTAATAATTATAGCTCTATTCAATTTTTCTAAATTTGAGTGAGTTTTGCTAATTCATAAGAATAAATACAAAAAAATCAATTCATTTAAAAAGTCTGAATAGCTTCAGTTCTCAAACTAGAGAAAGATATTATTATTAAAAAAAAAAAAATTATAGGCTGGCTTCACTTATGAACACTACTCTTAAAAGACCTAAACAAAATATTAGCAATTGAGCAATTTGTTAAAAACACTGAAATGCACGAACCAGGCATGGTGGCACAGGCCTATGAACCCAGTGACTCTAGAGGCTGATGCAGAAGGATTGCATGTTTGAGGCTAGACTGGACAACTAAGCAAGACCCTGCTTCCAAATAAAAAAAAAAAAAAAGGGTTGGGGATGGGGTTAAGTGATAGTGCTCTTGGGTTCAAGCTCCATTACAGCATCCCCACACACAAGCTAATACAAGACAAGTTGACCCTATTCTAGGAATCAGATTTTAATATTAGACAAAATAATTTGCCATATTAAGAAATTAAAAACTTCATTATAATTTCAATAGATGTAAAAAAAAAACCATGAAATTAAATCCAACATTTTTAAAAAATACTTTTAGTTGTAGATGGACACAATAACTTTATTTATTTTCATGTGGTGCTGAGGATCGAACCCAGTGTCTCACACATTCTAGGCAAATGCTCTACCACTGAGCAACAACCTCAGCCCAAAATCCAACATTTTTTCAGGGAAAAAACTCTAATAGGACTAGAATTCTTTAACTTGCTCAAGTGTACCTATGAAACCCAGAAGCAAGCATCATATTTAATGGAGCAATGTCCAAGGCATTTCTTTAAAAACACCCAGGACCACTGCAATTAGTGAAAAGTGAAGAAGAAAGCACTAGAGTCAGGCGGGGTGGTGCACACCTGTAATGCCAACAACTGGTGAGGCTGAGGTAGGAAGATCCCAGTGCAAGGTCAGCCTGAGAAACTCAAAGAGATCCTGTCTCAAAATAAAAAATAAAAAAGGACTAGGCGTGTACCTTAATGATAAAGTGCCCCTGGGTTCCACCCCAGTATCAAAAGAGAGAGAAAGTACTGGGGGAAAAAAGTTCTCTTTACTTACAGAAAAGATAATATTTGCTCTCTGATAAGAAATAAAAATATCCAACCTAGACACCTGGCTCATCCTCACCCTGGCCCCTGTGTGCCATTCAACCACAAACATGCCAGGAAGCTTACCCTCAGGCAAGCAGGGAAAGCAAGCTATTACTGAATCACCACATGTGTGCTACGTGGGAACTGTGCTCAGGAGGGCAAGCAAGCACAGCCACTTTTAAGAATCTGACACTATTTAGGAAACGGGAAATGTACAAACACTGCAACCACATTTTCACTTCTAGACAGACACATGTGAAACCCAGAGTATTACCACACCTCTCAAAACAGAAACAAGTTTCATTAGGCAGTATTTATCCTCAGACATTAGGCAGTATTTATCCTTTTCTAGGTATCCCTATGCTGACTTTACAATCCACTAAGTGATCAAAGCCCTGCACACACCAGATCCAATTCTGCATGCTGTGCTGGGAGTGCTCCACTACATTGCACACCGTGCACAGCAGCAGGCATTTCTACACCCACACTGGAGAACATGTGCAAGTACAAGAACAATTACTGCAAAATGAAGTGCGAAATGAAAACTGACAAGAACCTACAATTCTAATCCATGGCTAATGAATAAACTGTGAACCCATACAATGAAGGTAGCCTGTAGCTGTCAATACGAATGACCACAGCTATACATAAAATCACGAATCTAACATGCAAAGGCAAGTTGTAGACTGATGATGTACTGGAAAGTTTTAAGAATAAATGCACTCTGTGTAATAGTAAAAGTGCATGTTATAGAAGAAAAAAGAATATAATCCCTCACAATAAAGATCACATGTCCCACTCTCTCTTGTACTGAGGTGTCCCACGTCATTTCTGGCCAAGAGGAAGTAGAGTTGCTACTAACAGTATCTAGGAACCCTTCTTAAAATATGGCTAGTATACTCCCTTTGTTGCTTTATTGACTCTTTCCTCATGCTTAATAGATGTGATTACTGGAGCTGAGGCATTATTCCTGACCATGAGATGCACTAAAGTGGCCAGACACAATGGAGCAACAAGATAACAAGGAGCCTTGGTCTCTAAAGACTGAACCAGTGATACTAGTACCAAGTCCTCAATTGCCCACTTCTGGGCTTTTGAATTTGAAATTAAAAAAAAAAAAATCTATCATATTTAAGCCACTGTATTTAGATTATTTGCAACTGATTCTAATTCTAATTGATAAAAGGCAATGTCAATTACCCTCAAGGAAAATAAAATTTGGTGGAGAACACAAGGTATTCCACGAGCTTGAGAAAGTAGTATAACATAAAGCCAGGGCAATATCTCTGAAAATGAGTGGTATGAAGAGAGAGTTAAAATTAATTAAAAAAAAGAATTGTACATCTTCATTCAAGTATCCTGAATCATTTGTAGCAATGCTCATCACAATTATGTGCATTTCAACAAAACGTTACTCCTATGGTGCACAGAACATCTCTACACTTCAGCTTCCCCCAGCCAGACACAGAAAGTAGGGCTGTTTGACACCAGCTCCCAGGATGATTCTGAGGACTGCTCACACACAGCAAACATGCAATAACTATGAACTATGATTGTTTTTATTGCTTTCAAAAGCTATTGCTCAACGTCATCCTATCTTCATCAGCCCCCAAGGCCCTAGCTCTTCAGTGAGAGCCTTGACTGAGTGCTGGGCAGTGTTCTGGAGGGGCTACAGTGAACATGCTGGAGCCCCTACCTCATGGACCCTTTACTTCCCAAGGTTCTCTTACCTGATTTTTATTTAGACCTACCTCTGCCTGAGTCCCCTCCTCTCTTATGTCCTGTGGCCAACTCCTAAGTGCTCTTCTGTTTTCATCTTAGATATCATTTCCTCCAAAAGCCCTCCCTAACCCTCAGACAACTGAATCAAGGGTCTCTCAGAGTTGCCGGAAAATATACCATGTTTAAGTCCCATTATAGAAGTTATCACTCTATACTATAATTGCCCATTGACCTCATTATATCGTATGTCACCTTGAAGGTTTCAATGTTGAAACTTCAGTATTTGGCACCATGCCTTCCACAGAGTAAATGCTCAATAAAAAATATGCTAAATGAACCAGCAAGTACATATGGGCAGTGACCCAGGCAGATGTTGTCACCAGGAATAACTGGCTCTTTTTCATTCAAAGTTGCCCACACCAAACACTGAAAACAGAAAACAAATTAAAAACCCATACGATTATCATACCCAAAGGATTCTTCTTGTCTTTGCATTTTTCTTTGAACTCGAGGATGATCTTTTTCATGAGCTCATCAACAGCTGCATTAGAAGGTGCACACACAAGTACACGGTTCTGTTTGATTTTGGCATTGGAGTTTTCATCTGAATGCCCCTTCCTCTGGTTCTACAATTTGCCACAAACCAAACACACAGACAGACACACACACAAAATCTGATGAGCTCTATTACAAGGTTTTAAGGTTTTTCTCTATTTCCATGTATGTTCAAAAGCTCCCATAATAGTTAAAAATAAGTAAAAGCATCTACATCTTACATTGATATTAAAATCATTGCCATAAAATTTTATCCTAACTGCTATGCACCTTACTGTACATACCATCCACTTACATTAATCACTATTCAGTACAACCAACACGTAGTTCAGGAACACATTTTAAAATGGTTTCCTGGTGTCACATGTGGCCTAAAATGAAGCCTGAAGAACATCCTCTAGTTCTCAGGTCTTGCTTCACATAAGACAATGCCCTTCTGACTTCTTTCCTCCCTCTGCCACCCCTTCCTGATATAGTTCTACAGAGTCATCAAAAATACACACCCTAGCACTGCAAACAAATCAAAAAACAAGGGGAAAAGATATTTTAATACTTATTTATATGTCAGTTTTCAAGAAAAGTAAAATAACACACCAGTTAATAGCACCAGTGTCCTCCCCAGACCTACCTCTGTCAATAATCGGTAAAGGAGGCCAACAATAGTTTTTGATTTTCCTGTGCCAGGTGGCCCATGAATCAGACAGATTTTGGCAACTGACGGTGACTGTTTCACCATGGCATATGCAGTTTCTATTGCTTTCTTTTGGTCTTCATTGAAATCTCTTAAGTAGGCAATCTGTAGAAAAAGACAGTTGTGGGAATGAGCTGTTTTTTTTCCTCCCCTGTAGTGATGTATGAGAAAGGTAATGGAAAACTTTTCAATTTCTTCCAATCTGTGCTACACAAAAGCTTTGGTTGGAGCTAGGCAAGATCCTAAAGTGACCTTAAATCCAAAAACCACTTTAACTACTGGAAAGAAAGCTAATTAGTTGCTAATTACTAATTAGCACTTGTAGTCTTCAACCTACTTACAAGTACAAGTGTATTTTTAATTTGTAATTCTTACAGAAATAATCGCAATAAATTTCATTTACCAATTTATATTTTTCTATTTTCCATACTTTTATTCTATTTTTTTTCCCATTTAGTGAATTCTCTCCTTGAATAGTAGAAATATTCCATGACAATTTCTTTCTTTACATAATGTGATGTAGTAGAAAAAACATGGATTTCAGGGTCAGGTCTGAGACTAAATTTTAGTTTTATTTTCAAGCTAGTTCACTGAACTCCTAAACTCTCTGAGTCTCAACCTATCAATGAAGTCCAGGGTTCTCTGAAAGGTGAGAACTGATTGAAATAATGCTCCATACATTGAGGGGTTCAATATTATTAGCTTCCTTTTGCCTTTCTTTGTTGATTTTCTGGAATCTATACACTGCTCTTTGGTGGAAAACACGTGTGCATTTCATCTTTGCATCTGCAACAGTACTATCAATCATTCAAAGGCAAAGCTCAGTCCACGAAACCTGAGACGACTCCTCTTGAATTCTGGTCACCTACTAAACCTTTCGGTAGGATGCTGACTCTTTATTGTCCTGTACCTTCCCTGGAGTAAGCGGCCTAATTACACATGTTGCAATCCTGAAGAAAACTAAACACCAAACCTACTGCATACACATAGTGAGCACATCTTGTAGACACACAAAAGTACACAAGCAGCTACAAACATGACATTTTAACATTCCGACATAATAGTGCCTGACCTTCCCTGGTATACAATCAGCACTCACAATTCTCTCAGACGTCATAGTTGGTAAATCTGTCGTACAAAAGTCCATAGGGTTTGGAGACAGAATGGCTCTGGCTAGTTGGTTCCGACCACTCAGCAGAGACATGGCTTTCAACTTCCTTTGTGTAGTTACCAGAGAACTGATTACAATGCATTTCATAAGGTCATTCAGGTTGGCTGGCAGGTTATCTTGAGTCTGGATGCAAAGGGAACACTCCGATTTCCCGTTACGCACTATTATCAAGAAGGAGAAAAAGCAAAATTCAGTTACCAGTGAATTCAGAATACCTAATTCAGAATTAGATATTCCCCATGTCTCTGTATGATATAATATTTGAATAATTCACTCAATAAATATTTACTCAATGCTTCCTAAGAACCAGGCAATGTGCTTCTCTCGCCAGAGACTTATTTTCTAGACAAGGGAGCAGATACCAAATAAACACTCTGTGGTTATAAGTACTAGAAAGAGAAAAGGGGATGAGAAAGGGAAGAGGAAGGGCACAGGCTGGTCAGGGAAGGCCTTCATGCTGGAGGGTCCTGGGCCCAGACTTGAAGTAAGGGAGTAAGCCGCACTGTTAGCAGGGAGGAAGAGAGTAACTGGTGGACAGCCACCAACTAAGGTCACCAGGCACAGATGTGTCGCAAGTATTTTAGAGACATGGCTAGAAGGAAAAGAAGGGAGAAAACTGCTAGAAGAGCTACAACATAAAATAGGACCCACAGACCATAGTGATGACTGAACACTATTCAGAATAAGGCAGAAAGCCACAGGCTGGCTTTGTGTGGAGAAGTAACATGACCTGCAACTCACATATTAAAAAGAATTGCTCTTACAAGGAATAAGCTGCAAGGAGCAAACACCAAAATCCACTTACAAGTTGCAGCACTTCCTACTGCAGCAGTCTAGGAAAAACTACTGGCAGTTTGGACCAGAATGTAGAAGTGAGGACCAGATTTTGGATACACTGCAGAGAAAGAGTCAATGGGATCTGCTGATGAATTAAATACAGTATGAGAGGAAGAATGGACCATGAATGAGCCCAAGGCTCTTGGCCTGAGCAAATGGAAGAATGGTTTAGGACAGAACAAAGGAAGAGCAGATGACCGGCAGAAACCAGGCGTTCATCTTGGCTTAATAGGTTTGAAACACTTAACCTTTCTCCAGATGGAGAAGCCAGAAAGTTTTATCTGTGAGGAATTCAGGGAAGGAGATCTTCTTAGAAAAATAAAGTCCTACAACTTTTTTTTTTTTTTTTTGTACTGGGGATTGAATCCAGGGGAGTCACATTTCCAAATCTTTTTATATTTTGAGACAGGGTCTCGCTATAAAAAAAAAAAGAAAGAAGTTGTGTCCACCTAAGTTGCTTAGGGCCTCATTAAATTGCTGAGGCTGGCCGCAAACTTGAGATCCTTCTGCCTCAAACTCCCAATAATTTGCTGGAATTACAGGTGTGTGCCACTATGCCTTATCTGCAGCTACTCTCCTAAATAACCTCTACACAAAGAATTAAGCTCTGGTCATACTAATGAACATGGGATATCTGTCGTATAGTCTAAGAAGGCAAGCTTATTGCTACTTTTTAAGATACAATGGGCTGGGGCACTGGGTTTGATTCTCAGTACTGCATATAAATAAACAAAATAAAGATCCATCAATGGGCTGGGGATGTGGCTCAAGCGGTAGTGTGCTCGCCTGGCATGCACACGGCATTGGATTCGATCCTCAGCACCACATAAAAAAAAAAAATAAAGAAGTGTGTCCACCGAAAACTGAAAAATAAATATTTAAAAAATTCTCTCTCTCACTTAAAAAAAAAAAATCCATCAACAACTAAAAGAATATATAATAAAAAAAGAATATATATTTTTAAAAAAAGATTCAATGGAAGAAGGAGAAGAAATAAAGAAATCATGTTCTTCTCTTCATATTCAAGTTGCAGATGTTAAAAAGGCAGCTTGGCATAAAATAAAGAATGTGGATTCTGAAGTCCAACAAAAGGAGGTTTCAAGTTTAGATATCGTGGAATATGTTTGTGGCCCTTAAAACCTGGGAGGTGGAGGCAGGAGGATCGTTTGAGCCCAAGGAACAGTTTGAGACCAGCCAGGACAACAAAGTGAGAAACCTATATCTCATGGGGGGAAAAAAGGTTACATTTCAATTCTGGACTGACCCACTTGATGCTGACAACAATCTTGGCAGTTACTTAATATTGCTGAGCCATGGTTTCCTACTGAACAAGGAGTAATTCCTACTGACTTACAGGGCTTTGGAGAAGTTTATAAATGTGCATGAGGCACATTGATATATTAGAGGTATTTGTAAAATTCAAATCCAAGCCTGCATTATTTTTGGTAAAGAAGTCCTTCTCATATAATAGACAAAGAATGATGGAAAGAGTATATTCCTCAAGCCACCTTTCAATGAGTTTCATGTTTAGTCTTCCTATCAGTAATTAGTCAAAAACCAAGTCTGGAATGTAACTCAAGATACAACAAACAGATGGTTACAAATGATCTGTGTAATAACAAACATAATTTACAGATAAAGACATGAAAAGAGGAGGATACTGAAAAAGCAAGCTTTTAAATCAGAAAGCTATACCAATAAATATAGGGTACTGAATCTAGAAAAACTCTGACAAGGAACTCTGGCAATACCAAGTACCTATTTGACAAATAGGCAGCAAATACAGGGCTGGGAAAGCATGAGTTAGTTAGGAATAAGATGAGCTTGTATCCACAGACTTCTCACACTGCCTTATCATCTGCTTACCAACTGAAGTTCGGCGGAATTTATGGACATAACCACAGTGATATTCCTGGAGATCGTACAAGCAGTTTCTCTCTGTATCTTTTTTCTCTCCATTTAGTCTCTCAGGAACCAAAAACACCAAATCATTTTCCTTTGGATGAAGCTGTTTAGCCAGTTCACATTCTTCCAGATAAACTACAAAACAATAAGAAACTGGCATTTATGTGACTCTAAATAGCATTATTTTAAATAAGAGTAACAAAATTAAACCTTTGTGTTAAGTTCCAAAGTGCACAGCCCTAGTAGACTTTGTATATACTTTAAAATGGTCATCTAATCCTATAAGAAATTAAAAACATCAATTAATAATATTAAAAAATTTTTCTTAAAAATGACTACTAGCTGGGTAGGGTGGTGCACACATATAATCCCAACTTCTTGGGAGACTGAGGCAGCAGGATCACAAGCTCCAGGTCAGCCTGGGCAACTTACAGAGACCCTGTCTCAAAATAAAAAATAAAAAGGGCTGGGGTGTCACTCAGTGGCAGAACAACTGCCTGGCATGCTTAGACTATGGGTCCAATCCCCAGTGCAAAAGGAGAGAGGAGGGAACCATCTACAAAGTCAATATTAAGAAATAACTGATTCGGGTCTGGGATATAGCTCAGTTGGTAGAGTGCTTGCCTCACATGCACAAGGCTCTGGGTTCAAACCCCAGCACCACATACATACACACCAAAATTGAAGTAACTAATATATTTCATCTATCTGAGGTTTATTCTGGCATTTTAATTTTAAAAAATGCTCTTGTTTGTTCCCCACTTTCAAAACCTCAGAACAAAATTCAGAAACAGACTCAAATACACAAAAGAACTTCTCTTAAACCTATTAATGGTATTCTAAATAAGGGAGAAAGAATAACTGCAAACTAAACGAGATTGAGAAAACAGAGCAAGCAATGAAATAAGAAAATTCAGCGTCAATTGTTGAATCCAGCAATAACGCACTGATTTAAAGAACTAAGTATTAGGACTAGGTAGACTAGATTACTAATCAACAAATTTGGCATAATTCCAATAAAATATTTGAACTATACCCTGAAAAATATAAAACTCTGATGAGAGAAATCAAAGATAGCCAAAAAAAGGTGGGGGGAAATATATGAAGATTAAAGATTTGATACTGGATGGGGGCAGTGGCACACACCTGTGATCCCTGCTACTCAGGAGAGTGAGGCAGGAGGATCCCAAATTCAAATACAGCATCAACCACTTAGTGAGACCTTGTCTCAAAATAAAATAAAAAGGGCTGGGGGTGTAGCTCAGTGGAAAAATGCCCCTGGGTTCAATCTCTGTTACTGCAAAATAAACAGACTTGATACTGTTAAAATGCCATTTCTCCCCATGTAAATCTGTAAGCCCACAACAGCCCCTGTCAAAATAGCAAGGATTTTTATACAAAGTCTCATACGGATTCCAGAATCTATAATGAAAAAAAAAACTTCTGAGTGTGGGTGGTACTGAGGATTAAATCTGGGACATTTAATTACTAAGTTACATCCCCAGTCCTTTTTATTTTGAGACAGGGTCTTGCTAAGTTGATGGGGCTGGGCTTGAACCTGTGATCCTTTTTACATCAGCCTCTTGAGTCACTGTGATTACAGGCATGCACCATCTCACCCTGCAAAGAACCTTCTTTTTAAAAACAGCAGAACTGGAAGGCTTAAGTCATTATTGAAATTAGATTTCAATACTTTTTAAAAATATATATTTTTAGTTACACATGGATGCAATCTTTATTTTGTTTATTTATTTTTATGTGGTGCTGAGGATCGAAACCAGTACCTCACATGTGCGAGGTGAGCACTCTGTCACTGAGCCACATTCCCAGTCCTTCAATACTTTTTTTATGGTATAATAATCAAGAGTGCAGTGCTGGTGTAAGGTACATATACAGATGAAGAGAACAGTGTCAAAAATATACCCGCACTCAAGGTCAAGTGAGATTCTGACACAAGACCAGGAAGGAATAAACTTTTCAACAAATATCACTGAAACTGATAATGTGATTTAAAAGGGTTGGGGGGTTCCCAACCTTGCATTGTATAATGTACACAAATAAACTCAAGGTGGATATGGTCAAAGTATATATATGACAGACACAATGAAACCCATTATTCTGTATAATTAAAATGCATTTAAAAATGGGATTACACAACTGAAAACAAGCAAACTAAACCACTGGGTATCAACATAAACATGAAAGCTAAAATTATAAAATTTGAAGAAAACTGTTGTGATCCTGAGTTAGGAAACCATTTCTTTCTTCTTTTTTAAAATATTTTGTTTTTAGTTGCAGATGGATACAATACCTTTATTTAATTTACTTATTTTTACGTGGTGCTGAGGATTGAACCCAGCGCCTCTCACGTGCTAAGCGAGCACTCTACCACTGAGCCACAACCCAACCCCAGGAACCATTTCTAAGGACACCAAAACCACAAACCAAACAAGAAAAAATCGATAAAATGATGCCCTCAAAATTTAAACTTTTGCTTTTTAAGACACTGTTAAGAAAAATCAAGATAATCCACAGACCAGGAAGACATATTTACAACATATCATCTGATAAACACTTACTTCAGAATGTATAAAAAATATATAAAAATATATAAAACTTCTTCAACTCAAAAAAAAAAAAAAAAAAAAAAAGAACAAGCCAGCCAACTAAAAACACAAGAAAAACCAGAAGGGGACACAGAAATGGCCATTAAGTCAAGAAAAGTCACTCAACATCATTCTTTTTATTTTAGTACCAGGGATTGAACCCAGGGGTGCTTAACCACTGAGCCACATTCCCAGCCTTTTATTATTTTATTTTGAGACAGGGCCTCCTAAGTTGCTAGAGCTGGCTTTGAATTTTCAATCTTCCTGCCTCAGCCTCCCCAACCACTGGGTTTACAAGTGTGCGCCACCATACCCAGCAACATCATTAATTTCCTGAAACAAACTGAAGCCACAATGGCACAGAACTACACACTGGAATCACCAAAATTAAAAGCACCAACAGTGCTGACAAGGTAGTGGAGGGACTGCAGTGCCCACACACTGCTGGTGGCACTGTTCAAGGACTCAACCACTCTGAAAACAGTTCAGTAGCTCCTTATAAAGTTTGACCTACTCATTGTACTACGTAACAATCCCACTCCCAGGTAGTTATCACAGAGAATATAAAACCTGTCTCCATGCAGATCTGTACATAAACATTCATAGCCACTTTATTCATAACAGCCACAGGTTAGAACTCAAAGGTCAATCAAACTAGTAAACGGATACACCACTGTGATAAATACACAAACAATGGAATGCGAACAGCGAAAAGGAACAACTATTGGTACATTCAATGTGAAGAAAAAAATCTTAAAAGCATTAAATAAAAGTAGCAAGACATAAATAACTACATACTGTAGAATTCTATTTATATAAAATTCTAGAAAAGGTACAATGACAGTGACAGAAAACAGGCCAGTGACTAAAAGGGACAGGAAAAGAGAAGAACAACCACAGAGAAACATGGAAACTTTTGAGGATGACAGAAATGCTCTATGTATTTTAACTGAGTCAGTGAATATTTAAATGTATACATGTGTCAAACTTTTGAAATGTGCACAAGTGTTCACAATAGCTCAAATGTCCACACTGAAGAGATGAACAAATTATGGTATATAACCATACAATGAAATATTATCCAGCCATAAAAGAATGAAGGGCTGGGGGAAGAGCTCAGTGGTAGTCCACTGGTCTAGCCTGTGTGAGGACCTGGGTTCAATGCCCAGCACGGGTTTAAAAGAAAAAAAAAAAAGTTATACTCAACATCACCAAACGGAATACTTAAAAGTGGTTGGATCACCAGTTTTGCATTGTCTTACAATTTAATTATGTGAATTTCACTTCAAAAAAGAGTCTATTTTTTGGAAGTAAATTATACTTCTGTAAAAGTGCCTTCCATAAGCAGATGCAAAAATACCAGAAGTAGCCGAAAGCAATGGAGCCTCCTAGCTCAGCCTCTCGTAATACTTCCTCCCAAAACAGTAGAGGATTTCTTAATGTATGAACTCCAACCCTTGACCCCAGTTTTGATAACCAAAAATATATTTTGAATATTACACTAAATATCTTCTGCACCAAAACCTGTTATGAATCACTGCTAGCAACAAGAAAAAAAAATGAAGATGCAAGTCATGCTCTATAATATGTGAAGATAAGCAGTGCCCAAACTTCAAATTTTCTGTAAATGATAAATGTAAAACTACCAAATCCCAGCAAATGATTATTCAGCTCTCCACTCACTTCCCATCCTTGCAGTGAGCCAGGATACACGGGCGAAAACAAGTGACTAAAAGGACAGTCCATCAGCCTAAGGCAGCTTGAAATCCATGGTCTGAAGACTAAGACTACGTTAAATACTAGAGACAGCCTGATAGAAATCTGTTCACAACAGAGAAGCTAAGGACTCGAAAGTAGATATGATTTAAATGAAACAAAAGAAGGGAAAGGGGCCCTTTTATAATTGTGTGGTGCAGGTAGAAGCAAGAAGAAAATTTAGGGTCCAATGAAATCAGTTGTAATGGGTTAAAATACAATTATACTTAGAGCTATACATGAATCTTTGAGCTTACTAGAGTGGTGAATCAATTCATTATTTTGAAAATTGGTCAGGAATTAAGTATTTTTTCTTCCTTTCCTTTATAAACTATATTGCTGAGTAACCAAACAGATATATAGAAATTTCTCTCCATATAAGTATTTCAGTTAAGGAAAAAATTATAAAATTAAAAATATCATTATTTTGACTTTTGAGAGTTAATGAATCTGGTCTTTAAGCATCAACAGATGCAAATATTACCAAAAAAAAAAAAGAAGCTAGACATCATGCACCTGCTGTCAGAGGAACATACCACTACTACAAAGAAATCACAGAAATTAAACCTGAATCTCATCAACCATGTATGTCAAACCTTGATTTATAGGAAATAATAGAGGACAGAGGAACATTCTAAATACCACCAAGTGAATATAATCAATAAAATCCAGATGGTGATTAACTCTATATAGAGACAATGACACAATGTTTTAAACAAATTCAAGAGGGGAAAAAAATGAAAGAATTACAGTTTTAAAAAGACCTATTAACAATGTCACTTAATGGAAGTAATCTGCAAATTTATTCAATAAGCTTAAAAAAATTGGTTACTAATGAGAATAATGGAAATCTGAATATGGATTAAAGAATTACTATTAACTTTTTAGACTTTTTTTAAAGAAGTCTTAAGTTTTTAAATAATATGTATTTTTAGATATATTCACTGCATAGTTACCCAAAAAATAAGCTGTTATACGAAACCTCTCCACAGGTCTGGGGGCGGTTCAGGGGTAGAGCACTTGCCTTGCCTGTATCATGTTCCACAAACAAACCTCTCCACTGAAAAAATTAAACCTAAATAGTTCAAAATACATGCCAGAAATGAAATAATTATTGTAAAGGGATCAATTCTTCCAAATTTCCACTTTTTTCCCTCTAAAATTCACATCAAAATGCAAAGGCCAAGAACAGCGGAAGCACTCAAAAGTACAACAAGTTAAGAAGTCCTCTGTGGAAGAATGGAATTTCTTATGAAGCTAGATTAAGTAAGCAATGTGATATGATTTAAGAAACACACTCTTGCATCAAATGGACACTAGATAAATATGATAAACCCAGCAATGCAGGATAACAGGATGGTCTCTCAGCAAATATTACTGAATTAGAATGCCACTTGGAAATAACAAGAAACTTTTCCGGGCTTGGAGCCATATATGCTATCTATTGTATATTCTCCTCTTCACAGTTATTTAAAAATGCAAAGACCTTACTTTAGGGCAATACAAAAACAAAACACAGGGTAGGGAGATGGGCAAGCTGTAGTCAGCTGATTGTGATTATATAAAGTTATTAGATTATAATCTGCAGCAGAGAAAAGTTTCTTAATCTTCATAATAAGAAATGGGACATGGAACACTAACCATAAAAGAAAAAAATTGATAAACTTATTATGTTAAGAATAAAAAAGGGGCTGGGATTGTGGCTCAGTGGTAGAGTGCTTGCCTAGCACCGGCGGGACCCAGGTTCGATCCTCAGCACCACATAAAAATAAAGGCACTGTGTTGAGTCCATCTACACCTAAGAAATAAATATTAAAAAAAAAAAAGAATAAGAATTTTTGTCACATCACTGAAAGATTAAAAAATAAGCCAAAGTGGGAGAATAACTTATTTCCAACACCAATAAGAAAAAGATCATGGGGCTAGGGTTGTGGCTCAGTGGTACAGTGCTTGCCTAGCATGTGTAAGGCACTAAGTTTGATTCTCAGCACTGCATATAAATCAATAAAGGTCCATCAACAACTTAAAAAAACAACAAAACAAAACTCCAAACCTGAAAAAAAAAAAAAAAAAAAAAAAGACAAGTCACAGAAAAGGAACAAGAGACCCCAATCCCAATAGGTGCTCTTCCACAGATGCATTCAGCTTCACAATAAACTCAAGGGTCAACTCTGAACTCCCATCGTAATAGCTAAAACTGTAACAAAACCAGTACCAAAGTTCTGGCAAAGACAGAATAATATTACTTCTTGTGCACTGCTGATGGGATTTAATTTTATACAAAAGGCTTGGTGTTATCTCCTAAAGTTGGACTTATGCAGACTCATACTCCATGATCCACTTCTGGCTATAGACTCAGCAAAAATGCCGTTATTCATCAATGCTGTGCAGAAGAAGAGTATAGTGCACCTGCTACCTTTTGAAAGGCCTGCTTGCAAGACTGCCCTTGGCTGGTGCCTGGGAACTTGGGTCTCGGGACAATTCTCATCATTCCCTGGGAAAAAATGGCTTACTATGTCTAACTTTTTTATGAAAATAATAGTCTCATATCAAACACTGTTTTTCCTAAAGACTAGAACTTTGGTATATTTGGTACATACTTACCTTGGGCTTAAGTCTCTAATGAGCTTTTCTAGTAGAAACATTTCTTGTATGTTGTTGCAATGGATTGCTGAGAGAATACAGCCCATTCTTTGTGACTTCACTAGAAGGGAACTCGTAGGATACTGATTTCTTCTAGACTCGATCTAGCACGCCCCCTCCCTTTTCTGTTGCTTTCTTTCATGATTAAAAATCATAGCCATGAATATGACTATATGGTCAGTGTCATGACTCCTCTTAGTAAATCATCCAACACAGCAGAGGGGTTGTCAGAGACTCCCCATTCCCACCAGTGTTGGGGTCAGAAGTAGAATTCACCAGAACAACCCTGACTCACCAAAAGCAGTGTTTGGGAAAAAGGGAGGATGTAGGTGGGTATTACAAACTTTTGGCTGGTGCCTGGGTAAGCTACGAAGTTATCTAGTGTAGAAGAGGTTTGTAAAAGTTACCCCAGGAATTTGAAGACAATAGAGCCAACTCCAGGAGGGCTGACAGCTGGATCCCCCCATTGCTTCTGGCTGTGCTGGCTAGAATAAGGGGAGAAAAAATATAGCCCAGGAAATAATAACCTTTGTTTCCGTTTTTCCCTCCAGGTGTGAAGAGAAAGAACACAAATTTCCCAAGGGTGGGCTTTGGGTGGCACAAATGGTAAACATTTTCACAGTTCTGTCTTCCAAGTGGAAGGGAAAAAAATCAGTCCCCAGGATTGAGACAAAAATTTAGACAAACTAGAAGCAAAAAATGGTGAAAACAACCCCACTGGATATGGAGAATAAAAAACCCCAAAATAGTGAGGCCTTGGAAAAAAAAATAGAAAAGAAAGCCATACAATGATGACTTTCTTCTCTTTCAAGATAAATCATTCCCAGACACTGGCCACAGGTGGGGAGACAGAGTGTTATCCAACCTAGAAGCGATACTAATCTTTTCAAGACAACTTCACTGACCCCCAGCTAAGGACTCAAATTCCTGAGTGCCCAGACTGGCACACTCACTACATCACCCACAACCTATATAAAACCAGTCCCCTCCTTTGTCTGGTGGCTCATCTTCCACAGGAAAGTGGATCCATTCCCATAGGTGTAGTCCTGTTCCTGAATAAAGGCTGAGCTGATTTGTGAAGTTTGCGTCTGGCCCGGTCTCTTTGTTCTAACAGTGAGTAGATGCTAAAACAGGCTGTGCCCCAGCCCTCTGCATTCCAGTCAGGACCTCCCCAGCAAGCTGAATGCACTGCTAGGAGTCTGTACCAATTTACAGAGAGATATAAAACAGATGTTTGTTGCAGGGAGGGGGGACTTATATTTAAATGGCTTTATGCTTTGTGGTTATTGCACCTAGATACATAATAAAACTATAAAGAAATAAATATGGTAGTTTTGAATACATAAAAATAAAAATTATCTATGCCTCCAAAACAGCAAGACAAAATGGAGCATACAATGACCCTGAAGAAAATAACTGCAATGAGAGCTACAAGTGAAGAGAAAAATAATACCCTAATATAAGAAAAAGTAGAAAAGGCCATAAATAGGCAGAACTATTCCCAAGAACACAAATAACCAAGTAGATGTTTGGTAACAGAAATACAACCTTAAATGATATACATTTTTCACACATAAAGTGTCAAGTTAACAAATGTGAAAAATGTACATCCTACCATTGGAAGTGAAAGTGGTATTCCTTTCAGTAGCCAAGACAATATGAATCAGAAGTCTTAAATGTGCATATGGTCTGACTGAGCAAAGAGATTCATTTACTGTTTAAAATAGTAAAAAATGATACACAAGGGCTGAGGCTGTAGCTCAGTGGAGAACACTTGCCTAGCACTGAGTTCGATCCTCAGCACCACATACAATTAAATAAAATAAAGGTATTCTGTCCATCTCCAACTACAAAAAAATTTAAAAAAAAAAAAGGAAGAAAAATGATACATAAGATAGATAAGTCTAAGTAGGAATGACTGGTTGATGAATATGCTCACAATGGAATAACTATGACTACTAAATATACTATTGCTATTATTTTATAACACTAAAGATACTTACAATATATTAAATGAAAATATGTCAAATATGAGCTTCCTTGGGCACAGTGGCACATGTCCATAATCCCAGGCACTTGGGAGCCTGAGGCAAAAAGATGGCAAGCTCGAGACCAGCCTCAGCAACTTAATGAAACCCTGTCTCAAAAAATAAAAAAAAAAAGGGGACCAGGGTAGAGCTCAGTAGTAGAGTGTTTGCCTAGATGTGCAGGCCCTGGGTTTAATTCCCACCAATGTAAAAACAACCTAAATAAATAAATAAATAAATAAATAAATAAATAAATAAAACATTTAAAAACTAAAAATAAAAAAAGGGATTGGGTTGTAGTTCAGTGGCAGAGTGCTTGCTTAGTATGTGTGAGGTTCGATCCTCAGCACCACATAAACAAATAAATAAATTAAAAATATATTTAAAGAAAGAAAGAAAGGGCTGGGGATGTAGCGCAGTGGAAAAGCACCATTGAGTTAAATCCCCAGTACACAACGACCCTCCAAGAAAAAAAAAAAAAAAAGGTGTGTGTGTGTGTGTGTGTGTGTGTGTGTGTGTAACCTTCCTGAAGGCAGGAATTTTATGTTTTCTTCATAGCTAAGCATCCTGTACTAGATTCGTCTTCTATCAGGTCAATAAGTCTGTATTTGCTGAATAATGAATGAAAACTGTTGTGAAGTAAGTACAATGATTTAATGTGCATACTCTTAATCAGGAAAAGGATAAAGTTTGCAATAAGATAAGTACCAAAATGTTAATAGAGCCAGGTTTGGTGGCACACAACTGTAATACCAGTGGCTCAGAAGGCTGAGGCAGAAGGATTGTGAGTTTAAAACCAGCCTCAGCAACTCAGTGAGACCCTGTCTCTAAATAAAATATTTTAAAAGGCTGAGTATGTGTTCAGTGGTTAAGTACCTCTGAGTTCAATTCTCAGTACCTGCCCCCTAAAAAAAGTTAATGGAAATATCTCTCATGATAGGAGCTATATGGGGGTGATGTTACTGCTTGCTGATATTTCTTAAATGGCCTACAAGGAATGTATATTACCATTTCCCCAAATAGTCACATGTGCTCATTTTTCCTAAGTGGACCTATGGAGTAGGATGGGATTTGCATGGCGGGGAAGATAAAGAGGAGTGATGCAACTTATTTATTTATTCAGGTGTTAGGGATCAAACCCAGAGTCTTGTGCATACTAATGCGATTTATTTTAAGGAGTTCTGATGTTTGGTTCGTTTTTGTAACTAAGCATCAAAGCCAGATGGGGTCAAACCAAGTATGAACCAAGACTACAGACACCAGGAACACTTACTTAGAATGTATAGGCAGCTACTGTCACACCCTCACTTAAGCCTTTTCTCACACTCTCCCTCCCATCCACAGCTTCCACTGATACTTTAGCCTGCAGTATTCTAATTACACAGTGGGAAAGAGAAACTCATGAATTTTATATTCATAACTGTCCTATTACTCATTAACTAAAACTTCACATATTGTCGTAAGAGGTTGCAAAACTATGTCCCAGAAAACTCAAACAACAATAATGTCTTTTCTTATATGGAAATCTCTAATTACTGTATCATATACTCAAGTTACATAAGAAGAAACTTACCCACAAATTCCCAGTTTTTCTTATAATCAGCTGGAAATTTTCGTAAATGCAACTGATAGAAATTTTCTTTATTTGGAGAGCTGATCCATTCCTGTGCCACCTATATATAGCAATAAAAGAAAAAAGAAAACTAAGAATGCAAAAATATTGTGGAAAATCACGCCAAAACAGCACAATTTCCCAAAGTTAGCAAAAATAAACTAAGGGACAACCTAAAAAGTAAACTGTGGCAGCTTAATGAAATTGTCTAACACTCCCCTGCCCAATTCAGCAGCTGTTAGCCGAAATGTGTCTATTTACACTTATGTTAGTGAAAATTCTAAAATTAAAAATTCCTCTTCTCAGGAACTAGCCACATTAGAGTTCTTGACAGCCACCTGTGGTCACTGCATTGTATACTGCAGAAACAATAAAGCTCTGCTAGACAGCACTGGTAGCGTGCTCAAGGCCAAAGGACCTAGATTTATGACATCTTTGGGATTTCTCACCACTATATCATCTCACCAGTTTCTAAATCGGTCTGTATCCCTCTCCCAATTTGCTGAAGCCCCAAACTCAGAAATGCTCTTGAGGATCTTCAGAGAAAGAAGACTCCTCCCAAACCTCAATTTATAAGACTACAAGTACAAATAAGTCATTCTATATTTCAACTGTTTGAAAACAAATTGTTTAGGCCGAAAGAAAAATTTTATCTAAATATAACATTATAGTCCTGAGTATTTAAATCTATAACTGGTCACAGTTCCTCTAATAAAATTTAACATAAAAAACTATTGATGGTTGGGCTAGGGATATATCTCAGTTGATAACAATGATTGCCTTGTATGCACAAACTGTTGGGTTCATTCCCCAGAACCACACAAACAAACAAACAACAACAAAACTATTGATGGTCAGCTGCTTCTGCACCCAAGTTAGTAAACTCAAACCCACAATGACAATAGGGACAGGGTATGGGATAGGAACTGAATGTGCATCATCTTCTAATAAGGTAGAACTGTGGGCCACAGTCAGCCTGTACCACCCAATTCACAGCTAGAACACCCCATGGTACTACACGTACTGGAATCATATTCAAAAATGCATCACTTGCTCCCAGCACTATTCACAATCACCAAAACCTGGAAACAACCCAAATGTCACCAACTGGTGAATGGATAAACGAGTGAAGTACGTCCATACAATGACAACAGAATCTCATTTGGCAATAAGACCATGAAATACTATATAATAGACACTTCAACATGGGTAAGCGAGAGGAGCCAGACGCAAGAGACTAATGTACTGCCTAGTCCTGTGAGGTGACATGTCCAGAAAAGGCAAATCTACAGATGAAGAAGATCAGTCTCTGCCTGGGGCTAGTCCTAGGAATGGGAAGTGACTGCAAAAGACATAAGGGATTGTCACAGGGCTACAGAAATATTCTAAAACTGGATTGTGGTGATGGTTGACTGACTCTGCAGATTTACCAAAATCACTCAACTGAACACTCTAAAAGGGTAAATTTATACAGTACACCACAATAGCATCCTAGTGTGTACAACAAAGAAAAAAAGATTGAGCCAGTAAAACTTCATCACTGCTTATCCTAGAGAACATGAGATGTGCCTAAGACTGCCCAGAAGATCCTAGCTAGTTCCCACCCTGGAGGAAAGAGGGCAGACAGTTTTATTTTGAAATTATTTGGGCCTAATATGAACTTCTACATGAACTCCACAAGTTATGATAGCCCACCAATGATTACTGAACTTCTGCAGACATCACAGAGAAACTTAGCTAGGTAAGAAATCCTAATTAATATACTCAACATAATATATAAGTCACTGGCTTGTGTATTTGATGCAGTTAGTTTTATGACCCATTTGGTTCTTTTTCTTTTTCATAACCTATTTGAATCTAGGAAATTTAAAAATAGTGAAAGGCAAGAGCTAATCTTTTTAAGCCAAGTAACAGCTGAAAGTCAAACAAGTGGATGCCGTGGTCCACCAGAGTGTTACCAAGGTGGATGTAATCCCAATTCCACAATTCACCAAGTTCAGAGGATGAAAAGAATCACACACAAAAATCAAGCTCCCTGAATATAAGAACATTTAGAATACACTGAACAGAAACTGACATTCAGTGGCTTTACAAATATGAAAGGAGTGGTAATGATGTACCAACCTTACAAAGCACTGGAAATGAACAAAGAACACCCTGCTCCTTCCTTTCTCAGTGTGGGAAGATGGAGACCTAGGTAGGCTTTTTTCTCAAAGGAGGTCTGAGTCCCCCCTGTCTAATAACTACACAAAAAGGATCATTCTAGCTAGCAATTAGAGAAATGCAAATCAAAACTACTCTTAAGATTTCATCTCCCTCCAGTCAGAATGGAAGCTATTATGAAGACAATAAGAAGTGTTGGTGAGCCTGTGGGTTTGGAAAAAGGTACACTCATATACTGCTGGTGGGCCTGCAAATTGGTACAGCCAATATGGAGAGCAGTATGGAGATTTCTTGGAAAATTCAGAATGGAACCACCAATTGACCCAGCTATATCCCTTTCCTCAGTCTATACCCAAAGGACTTAAAAACAGCACACTACAGGAACACAGCCACTCAATGTTTACAGCAGCATAATTCACAATAGCTAAACTGTGGAACCAAACTAGATGCCCTTCAGTGGATGAATGGATTTAAAAAAGTGACATATACACAATGGAATATAACTCAGCAATAGAAGAGAATAAAATCATGGCATTTGCAGGTAAATGGAGAGAGTTAGAGAAGATAATGCTGAGTGAAGTTAGCCAGTCCCAAAACCCAAATGTCGAATGTTTTCTGTGATATGAAGAGGCTGATTCATAATGGGGTAAGCAGGGGGAGCATGGGAGGAATAGATAAACTCTAGATAGGGCAGAGGGGTGGGAAGGGAAGGGAGGGGGCATGGAGTTAGAAATGATGGTGGAATGTGATGGATATTATTATCCAAAGTACAGGTATGAAGACACGAATTGGTGTGAATATACTTTATATACAACCAGAGATATGAAAAATTGTGCTCTATATATGTGTGATAAGAATTATAATGCATTCTGCTGTCATGTATAATTTCTAAAAAATTAATTTAAAAAAAGAAAGGATCATTCTAGCAAACAGTGTTCCTAATAATTTAACTTTTCACAGAGAAACTATTGTAATAATATGATCTGATGAAAGTATTTCCACACACACTAAGTATTTTGGTTATAATGAGATGTTTGTGTTTCTAAGGAAGTTTTCTTGAGGAAAAAAAAATTACATGAAAATAGTTGTTTCACTGGGGAAAAGGAGTTCCTGCAGCACTGGCTTGGCTCACAGTACCCAAAGTCACCCTTGCCTTTCAGGAGACAGAAGACAACAAAACCCAAAACAGACAAAGCAACTGACATTCAAACCCATGCCATCATCACAAACCTGCAAACTCATTAACTCGCCTTCTCGATCTCTCTCCTCCTCTTTAGAACTCAAACTCTATTATGGAGTCATCCATTTCTCATATCGATTTCTACCTACTGCTCACTCCCATTAATAATGAAGCTTTAGCTAACACACACACACAAGAAAAGCTTCCTTATCTTCTAATCACCATGTAGCGTGACTTTTTTTGTCGTCATTGCATAGGTTAGCAAAACATCTTTCTGTTTACTACTTTTATACCAACTTCTTTCTTAATCATTACTCCACCAAATTTGCCATTCACCAAATTCAATGCTTACTCTCTTGCTGTTATTTTTCCTCCCCCTTGATCTCACGTGGAGTTAATCCAAATCTTCAGTTCATGATGCACTTCCATTAGTATATAAGGCTCCTTTGACTTTTCCTATATTCTAATTCCATCACATCTTGTACCTCAGGCACCCACAATCCTGTATTTGGTATAGTATCACTGAAAAATCCAGTGTGTGTGTGTGTGTGTGTGTGTGTGTGTGTCTGTGTAGAGAGTGGGTGTGGTTTACCTAAAATAGTATTGTATTACAAATAAGCTTTCTTTTCCAATCAATATTTCAAAGTCTCTCTTGGTATCAACAATTGCATAATATTCCCTAGTACAAAACTACATTTTATTCATCCATTCTCTTAACTGGGTCTGATTGCATAAACAATCTCATGAGAGAAAATCCCAAGACCAACAAATTCTTATGGATGGATGGATGTGTGCACATGATCCTCTGATGGGTAAACCTAGGAGTAAAGACTGCTAGACTAAAAAAGATCACAAACTGCTGCTCACCACTGTGTCTTCAATTTCCTTCTTAGTGTGAGCTAATATGTCATAACACCTATCATCACTTGCACTTCCCTTCTGCAAACTGGCTTTCTGTTATACATCTTCTACTGACTTCTATTTTTCTGCTAACCTGTTAAGTCCTATTAAAATTTCCAGCTCTTAGGACCTTGTGAATTTTGTAATGTTTTAACTCTCTTCATCAGTCAACTTTGAATATGAGGTCCTTCACTGAAAACATAAGTCTTGGACAGAGTTAAATCCTTCATCATCTCATTTTGTGGTTTAATGCTTCTTAGAGTTTTATGGTGAACTTAGTTTTTCTGATATTTTCCTCTTTCATCAGGACTGATCAAGTGTTCTCCTGGGCCACATCAACCTCACGAAACTTCTTTATAGCCTATCTGGCTTGTAGGCCTTGATGTCCACAAGGAACCCTCATGTGCTGTTATCTTCTCTCCCCTTCACAGCGATGGCCCAGTGGTCAAGTATGTTTCTCCTGGGCACTTTTTCAAGGCTACCCGGGCTGCCTCCTGAACCAGTGCCTAGGGCCACTGGAAAGTGGTCATGTGCAGACTTTCTTTGCATGGTTGTGGATACCTTTCAGCACATTCTTTTGGGTCTTGAAAGCCCTTGCTCTGGCTTCAGCTTTGGGAGGGGCAGGAGCTTTCTTCTTAGCTTTCAATGCCATCTTGGTGAAACAGGCTGACAGTTTTTTCTATCAGCAGAAGAGTTACATTTCAAATATGTAACAATTCCCCCTTATCTGTGACTCCCAGTGGATGCCTCAAAGAGCACATATCAAACTCCAAATAAAGATTCAGAACTTCAGGAGCTGGCAATATAGCTCAGTTGGTAGAGTGTTTGCCTTGCATGCAAAAGGCCCTGGGTTTGATCCCCAGCATCACCAAAACAACAACAACAACAACAAAAAACAACCCAACAAACAAACAAACTCAGAACTCCTCTTTTTTAAAGGAATCAATTTATGGTTTCTCTTTGGCATAGCCAAATTATCAGCACCACTCTTCTTGTGCTTTGATAAGGGTTATTTGAACACAAGCACTGTGATGCTGCAGGTCAATCTGGAGAGCAAGGTGTCTGCTAAGTGACTAGCAGATAGTACATTCATCATGGACACATGGGACAAAAGGATGACTCACATTTGGAGCTGGACTTAATCGTGTTACCAGGGAAGGGGCAGTATTGTTTACTTCTGGGATTTTCCATATAATATTTTTGGACCATGGTTGTCTGTCACGGGTAGCTAAAACTGACATCATGAATGAGGACCACTATGGGTATATTAACTGAAGTTTCTGGGCCAGAAGGTACAGATCCAGCCTATTTTTTCCCAATGGAGTGGGTCAGCTTTCTCAGAACCACCCATGTACCCTTCCCCAGTGACCTGTGGTTCCCTATTCATCTCATCCTAGATGATAATCAATGTGAGGGATTCATGCTTAGGAGCCATGGGTCTCAACTGCTCTTGTGCCACTCTCTTATTTGTCTATTAGTATGGCTTTAAACTATCTTTATATTAGATGAGGCAAGTTCACCTCCACCACCACCTATTATGCTTCTCTTTCCATTTTGCTTTCTCATCTGACTTTATTTCACTTTTTTCTTTCTATAAAACTCCTCCGTACTTTCACAGACACAAAGTTAAAAAAAAAAAAAAAAAAAAAAAAGCCTACGCCTTACAGTAAGAAAGGTATCCAACACCTTTCTCTTTCTGCTTTCTGGCATTAGTTTACATTTTGTTCAGGGGAAAGTGAAAAAGAATTTGTGCTGGGGCAGGCAGCTTAACTTGAGACACATGGCAATAACAAACTGAAGTAATTATATTAGTAGATTTCACTCTCCCTTAAAACATTTAAGTAAACATTTTAATTTAAAATATTTAAAGTAAGTTTAACTCAAAATATTTTTGCTTGAATTTTTTAAAAATATTTTTAGTTGTTGATGGACCTTTATTTTAATTCACTTATTTATATGTGGTGGTGAGAACTGAATCCAGTACCTCACACATGCCAGGCAAGAGCTCTACCACTGAACCACAAGCCCAGCCCTTTTGCTTGAATTTTAACTTGAACTAATTTTTTGGTTTTAATTTGGATTTTTTTTTTTTTTTAAATCTGGAATTGAACCCAAGGTTGCTTAACCACTGAGGCACATCCCTAGCCCTTTTTATGTTTTATTTTGAGACAGGGTCTCACTCAGTTGCTTAGGATCTTGCTAAGTTGCTGAGGTTGGCTTTGAACTTGTGATCTTTGTGACTCAGCCTCCCGTGCCACAGGGATTACAGGCGTGAGCCACCATGCCTGGTTTTGGATTTTAACTTGAACAAATTTTCTTATTTTAGTTTTGATCAAAGTCTTGATCCCGACTTGACCAAACTTTTTATTAATTCAGAAAGAAGTCATCTCTCTATAATGGGAAAACATCTCATTCATGAATACAGCTAAATAAAGGATGAACTATCTTCCATTATGATTTTCAAAATCAGAGTCTTAAAGTGTTCTCCATAAATGGCTTGTGTATTTACTATTAGGATAATTCCTAACAGGTCTGCAGCTTCAGTTACTATTGTATATGATGTTTTCTTCCATATTTTCTAACTGCTTATTGGAGCCATAAAGGGACACTAACCTTTTTATACATCAATCTTGTGCTCAACTATTGATTTTATTGGGATTTCTATGTAGACCATCTAGAAATGATCAGAAGTGTGTCTTCCAATTATTCACTGCTGTTTTTCTTCATCTTATTGAACACCAGGTGGAGCGCTGTTCAGACCTGCAACTATCCTGTCAAATGCTGCTTGTACACCTTGAGACACACTTGTTCACCACTGAGGTGAGCTCCTGGGTTTCTGATCCCTCCTTGGTATCTACTTTCTTTGTCCCTTCCAGTGTGTCCATGTTAAAATTGGCTTGGACTGCAAAGCAATTCGGGCTTTCTTTGGTTCATGTTTGTCTTTTGTATCTTTTTCCATACTTTCATCTTAAATCTTTCTGGTTCTTTTTATGTGCACCTATGGCAGATATTATTATTATTGGAACTTGTCTCTTTAACACATTCTTAAACATATACAACTATCTGTGTGTACACGTGGTTCAGATTCCTTTGGCATTATTAATGAGTTTCTGGGAAAGTTTCAGTCTTAATTTTTTTTAATCATCCTCTTTTCAACTCCCACATCCACTCCATCAGCAAGTCATGACAGTATCTCTCCAAAGTCTATCCCCAATACCTTATTTCCTCTACCTTCCCACAGCTACCACCCAAATCAAACCACCAGCATATATCTCTGGGTTGCTATACTTCTACCTGCCTTTCTACACATTATTCTCTACCCAGCAACAAGAGTGACATGCAACAATATGTAAACTGGTGTCTATTTCTACTCTCCAGTCCAAACACCCACCAGTGAAAAATCTTCCAACACCTTCTTAAAGAACTCAAAATGAAATCCCCTGTAAGGCTTCATACTTAATCTCCCTCTTCATACATACCTTAGATCCTATCTCAAAGTGCTGTTTTCTTGACATCCCAATCCTCTCCTACCTCTTCTGGTTCTCAGCCAGTTTTCAACAGCAGCCTCTCAATGTCACTTATCATATGTTGTTTCATTTTCTTCTCAAAACAAATTACAATCTGACTGGCTAAAGAGCCAGAGCCATCTCTCTGATTAAACCACTGAAAAGCAAAGCTGATGCACCAGAACATTCCCTTCCTGCCTGCTCCCTCTACCCAACTGGCCACAACCACACTATATTCACACAGAGGTGACAGTAAAGAACCGCAGACAGTCAGCAACCTAACTTTTAATGTAAAAGAGTATTTGCACAATTGGCTACAAAAAAAATTTAAAAAAGAAATAAAACTAATCCCTGCTCACATAGTGTGCATTTATCTAATTAATACTTTTATGGTTTAAGTGCAATAATTAAAACAAATACTTCTTTTAACCATATCAGTATAGAAAAGATTCACATCTCTAAAAACTGAATTTGCTCCTGACCTTTGTGTTGAGGGATAAATCTACATTAATATCATTATATTCCACCTGTACTAGGGCATATAACTGGATAATCAAACACTACACTTTAGATTCTAAATAGGATACCAATGTTTTGTAAAAAAAAGAGTCAGTACTTGGGCCGGGGATGTAGCTTAGTGGCAGAGCACTCACCTAGTATACATTATTCTCTGCATTCAATCCCTAGTTAATTAATTAAGTCTATACTCGCTACAGTATTCCATTAGCAAGGTGCAAGTAAAGTTATAACAAGTATACCAGAATAAGGGTGATGACCCCTGGTCCAGGAACTGGGGTTGATGCCACAGCCTTGACTTATTAGAAAAACTAAAAATTAAAACTAAACAATGCTGGGCTGGGTTGTGGCTCAGTGGTAGAGCACTTGCCTCACATGCATGAGGCACTGGGTTCAATTCTCAGCACTGCATATAAGTAAATAAGTAAAATCCAATGACAACTAAAAAAAAAAAAAAAAAAAAAAAAAAAATATATATATATATATATATATATATATATATACACACACACACACACACACACACATAAACTAAACAAGGTTATCTTGACACCATAAAAATTGTTGGTCTAATAATTTCAACCATTCTCCCCAATATCCTATACCTATTATAGTCTCAATCCCTTCACCCACCCACTCCCTGACAACTACTCATCTGCTTTTTGTCCCTATGAACCTGCTTTTCTGGGCAACACATGGACAGAATCATAAAACCTGACCTTCTGCACCTGACTTCTTTCAGCAGCACAATGTTTTCAAAGTTCATCAATGACTATGAATCAGAACACCTTTCCTTTTAATGGCTGAATAATATTTCATTGAATGAACAAACCATATTTTGTTTATCCATTTGTCAGCTGATGGACATGTAAATTGTTTTCATATTTTGGCTACTATGAATCATGTCCCAATCTACTTTATCGTTTCCTGCTCTTAAACATCAGTAGACCACCAGAAATCAGCCAATTAAGGAATTAAGAAAAGAACTACAAACAGTAAAATGAACAGGAAAAAACTAGGGAAACAAGTATACAAATTAAGAAAAACTTCTAAGTTTAATTTTAATATTTTTTAGTTAATTGAAAGTACCACATATATGAAATAAGAACAGAACCCTATAAAAATGGCTAAGATTTGGGGCATTACTTTACTCAAAAGATTTGACATAAAGTTCATTTTAAAGGTTGAAGCTGAAGTTCATTTTCAAGCTTTACAAAAGCCATTTATCTTGCCAAGTATTAACAATGCCCTGAACACCCTCTTACTGCACCGGCCCTTGTTCAACACAGGTCCTTTCCTCCAACACGCCAACCCGCTTGCTACCAGCACCTGCACTCCTGTCTGGAGGACACTCCTGCAGCCCTTCTGATCCTTTGGTCTCTGTGTAAACACCATCTGCTCACAGAGGCTTTCTAACCTGCTATCTAAAGCACACTGCTTTCTTTGTTCTAGGTCACACTGGAACGCTTATCCCAACATGAAACAGTATCTTGTAGAGGGCAGAGACCACTTTCCCTCCCAGGCCTATAAATGCGTGTGGCACATAATGGGCACCTAAATATCAAGTAAGTGAATAAATTCATGAACATTGCCTCAAAATTCTTGTATGTACTTTTAAGAAACTTAATGAACACCCAGGTTTTGTTTTTTCCAAAGAAACATGAAAAATAAAAAAATTTACTCCCAACTCCTTTTTTGCCTTGAAAATGACACACACACACACACACACACACACACACAGGTCCCTCAAAATGTAGTTCTGAGGTTCAGGTTTTTTTTTTTTTTTAAGACAGGATCTAACTATTTTGACCAAGCTGGCCTCCAACTCTAGGTCTATACCACCCATACCTAGCTCTGAGGTTCAAATTTAACGGGGAACCTTGTATTTTACTTGGCAACCCTAGTCAAGAAGCTGAGGAAGAAAAGAACCACAACAGGATGCTGGGGCTGAGGAGGTGTAAGAAAGACTGCCAGAGCTGGGTGCAGTGGTACATGCCTGTGACCCCAGACAGTTAGGAGGCTGAGACAGGAGCAAATTCAAAGCCAGCCTCAGCAATGGCAAGGCGCTAAGCAACTCAGTGAGACCCTGTCTCTAGATAAAATACAAAACAGGTCTGGGGATGTGGCTCATGGGCGAGTGCCCTGGTTCCTACCCACCTCCCCCCCAAAAAAAACCAAAAATAAAAACAAATGCAGCCGGAAGACTCTATCCTTGTGCATCGGCACTTCCCTTTCTATCCTGCACAAATTCTGCATGTGTCAGCTCTCCCCTAGGCTACCTCCAGACTCAGTGCAAGAACTGGGTCTGTAACTGCAGGGGTCAAAGGTTAACAGTACCATCAGCATCTGGAACTGTGGCTGGTACAAACATCTGTTCAACATGAAATCTAACAGCAACATGGAATCAAACAGGTGCCTAGACTGTCCTCTAATTATGACTCAGCAGTAAAGCAACTTGAAAAGGAGAGGCAAATGACAAAAGCATACTTACTGTTTCAAAAGTATTCAATATCATCAATGGTAAAAAAACATTAAAATATTCTCCACAATCTTGAAATCGGACAGGCACAGGTCTTGAGATGGACTGACAAAGACTTGCTGGGGGCCCACACTGATCAAAGTTCAAAAACATCTCATATTTCCATTTTAAGACCTCTTTAACAAAGGTGTCAGAGATAGACTGTGATGACAAAAGAATATTTACTGGAGAAGAAACTGAAAAAGATTTGCTTTCACCAAATGGAAGCTTGTAGCCTTGCTTGCTGGAATTATTTGGAGCCTGAGAATGAAGCACATTGCACAAACTATTCCCATCACCTGCTGTCTTCTGAGGTACCAGGGAAGCAGGCTGTGGTACTTTCAGAATAGACTGTACCCCATTTGATTTATTTTTTAGAGCTGATGGAAGTGAAGTATTTTCCAAAGACTTGGAAAGACTGGCAATGCGTGAAGTACTCTTTGAACTAAAAACCTTGGTGGTAGAAGGTCTTAAAGGTTTGGCTGCAGAAAGAGGCAAACCAGGCTTCCGAAACACATCTTCATCTGCTTTGATTTCAGAGGGTCCTGAGCAGCATTCGCCCTGGCTTTTCGTGGTTTCGATACCATCTTTGAACTTACACTTTGTGACACTCAAAGATTCCAACTGAGGCCGACTCACAGAATCTTCTTCTACCTGAACCGTATCTTTTCCATGAACCAATTCAATAAGCTTATCATTACCATACTCCATTTGTGAACATAAATCCATATCTTCAGGATCATGCTGTGTTAAAAATAAGTTGTCATCCTCTGCATCGCTGTTGGACTCAGGATCCACTTCTTTCAGAGCTGCCATCTCGACACGGTGTGCTGCAAGATCACCTCCAGCTAAAGGGGTTTCTAAAGTGGAGACCACTCCTTCGTTGGCTGGCAGTCTTCCATTCAACCCTCCAGAATCACATTGGTTCAAAACACAAGCACCCTCAGTTACCTGAGATGTGGACTTTGCTGTTTTGGTCTCTGGTTCTGAAGGAAAGTCTTTTATTAACTGCTTTTCATCACTGCTGGCAAGTGCATCGCTGCTTTTATAATCTGACCTCTCAGACTCAGGTACAAGTATGTCAGAATTATGTGTTCTACGTGTCCCTGCCCTTGGAGCATCCGCACTTCCGTAACCAAAAAGTTCTTGTCTGTTTTGCTGTGACTTAGGTCGTGCCTGCCTTGGTGAATGAAGATCCTGACTTGTCAGCAGTTTCTTATTATTTTTAACAGAAAGAGTCTGAGGAGAAATTAACTTGGTCTTTTTTTGGGTGTCTACTACTCCGACAGTTTTGCCATGATCGCGTAACTGAACTAAATACTCTAAAGATCGCTGGGACAACTCAAAGGCCTTCCGAGGAGCTTTCTTCAAACCAAGCTTCTCAACTGTGGAAGTTGGTTCAGGACACTGGCGAAATTTCTTTGGTGGAACTACAGCAGGAGTCGTCCTACAACTTAGGTAATGTGAACTTTTATTCTGCCCTTTTTTGGCATCTGAATGTGTTTTCTTAGTTTTAGAAACTGGGACTCTCCTAATGGGTTTTGAATAAGTCCGAAGCTTTGGAGACTTTTTTACTGAAACCGCCGTGGCCCTCTGAACACTTGAACTGGGAGTTACAGTCCTCACGTCTGTACTCTGTAAGTCATTTTCAGTAAGCTCTCTCTCATTAAGAACATCAGAATGGTCCTCATTTCGGACAGAAGATGAAGGCCTGAGAGGATCTTCAGACACAGGTTTTTCAAATCGTTTCCTCTTAGGCTTTTTAACTTGGATTTCACGAAGATCCTCCATGGAAGCACTGCTGCTGTGAGGCTCTGGGTGCTCCTCGACACTCTCCACGACCCTGCACACCGCCTCTTCAGATGCATACTCTGTACCATAGCCCCAGTTATTGGTGCTGTCGGCTACATGAGTCACACAGGAACTTTTTTCAGTCTCTTGAACTGAATTCTTGCCCACTTTATGATCTTCCCAAACTGAAAACACTTCAGATGGACTTTCAAACTCAAAAAACTGAGAATCAGATTCCTCAAAGTGCAAAAGGGAGTTTGTCTTTTCTTCCTTTATAAGTTTCTTTTCCACGGTAGTAGTAACTATTGAATCATGCTGTGCCAGAGATTCTTTCTCAATAGATACTTTGCCCTGTTCAATGTGTTTTTCAAACCCAAGAATTGTCTCATCATCATCATCAGAATCTGAAATAACAATAATTTGTCCATGGCAGGTATCCACAACATTATTTTGGTTAGCTGTGAAACACCTTTTATCATCCTTTACTCTTCTCTGCAGCTGGGATGTACTTTTCAGAGTTGAATCTGATGGAAACTTAATAACACTGGCTTTAGCTATTAAAGACAATTTGTGGAGGTCTCTATCCACTTGAGAATCTGTTAAGGTATCAGACTTAGGACTGATGCCAGGGGCCTGCTCTCTTTCCAAGTTAGAGGAAATCAGACCCACACTCTTATTCACATCCTTATTTCTTGATTTCAGTATAGTCACAGGATCTTTAAAGGGAGATGTTTTCTTCACCAAAGTATTGGCAATTTCTGTAAATGAAACCAAATCTTTATCATCAGCATAACAATCCTGTACTTTGCAATTATTTTCGTAAGAGAACATATCCAACTCTTCACTCTTTAAGTGTTTCTTTTTCAGTGATAAACTGTTTTGAGATTTTTGTTCTCCATTTTCACCATCTGGAATACCATTAGGGTTTAAAGATGGGTCATGTGTGAAGTCATCCCCTTTCTGAACTCCTGCATCTTTTCTTAAATAGAAAGTCTCCATATTAGATGCAGTCAGATTTTCCCCTAAACTGATAGCATCACTGATCGAAGTACTTTTCCTGTGTTGCTTCTTTATAACATGTGATAACTTTGCACAGATTTCATCTTTCTGTGCCTTAGATTTTGGTTTTGAGGTTTTACCAAGAGCATCATCCTTTAAAGAGAAATCCTCACTTGATGTGGTTACTTTTGCCAGACAATCAGTGCAGGAATCAGTCAGTGAACGTGTTGATTTGATGATTCCCCGGCCACAGCCCTTGTCTGGACCATTTCTTGAAGGACAGCTCTGGGGCGTATGACAGCTTTCCTTCACAGACTTCTGTACCCCTCTGCTTGCTTTACCTTGGTTTGGAGCTCTTTCAGCAAAAAGGCTTTTACTACACTGCTGTAAGCGTGACTCAGCTGAGGGATGGTCTTCCACATTCAAGTCCTTCATGTAATTCTGCTTGTTACCGTCTTCTTCCACAGTACTACTTGCTTTAATCATTATGCTCTCTTGCACTTGATGAGTGTCAATTTTCATTGGTTCTTTAGAAAATGTTGGGCTGGAATTTTCAAGACAAAGCATGTCTTTCTTAGACTTCTCTATCTGTTCATTTTCTTCTTTAAAAGATGTAGGTGGGGTCTTACATGGAGTCAGATCCACAAAAGTGCTACACTGAGGTACTTTGACTTTTATGTTTCTAATAATTTGTTTTAAACACGTTTGTAACTCATGGGTCTCCTGACTAGTCAACTGCCAACCTAGAGACAAATTTCCTCGAAGGAATAAGTTAAGCTTATCCCAGAACCGCTTACAAAGAGTCTGTTGCCCAAGCTGGTACCCTTCTTTCAGGAGACTCCTGATCAGCTGCACACAAGCAAGCTGTACAGAGTTAGATGGCATTGAATGTAATGACAGTGATGATATCATTGCTGTTCCTTTGGAGCAATTTCCAGATGATTTCTCTGTACTCCGTGCAAATGCAGTGGTAGGGAGCTTGGCACATTTTACAACAGCTTCCACCCACTGCTGGGAGCTAACCCACAGCAAATGCAAACACTTTTTATTTCTGTGCAGTTCAATTACTGACACCAAAATTAGAAGAAAAAATTCAGTGACTTTGTCACATACAGCATCTGTTTGGTTGAGGACATCTTTAACTTCAGAGTACAGATGATGAATAACCTCTACTATGTAAGCCACACCCAAGTCCTTAAGATCCATGAGGGACTGAACAAAAGGTATGAACCACAGAAATGTGCTGTTATGGACACGCATGTCTTGACCAATGTCTGACTGAAGTACATTGGCTAATGTTTCCATTTCTTCATACATATTAGGACAATAATCTGGACAAATGGCTGATCTCCACCCTGAATCCTAAAACAAGAAAAATACATTCAGATAAATAAGTACAGTAATAGGTTTAACCCCAAATTGTAAAAAAAAAATGTGTGTGTGTGTGTGTGTTTGTGTATCCCTAAACTTTCCTATTTTGGTTTACTATATATCAACATATACAACCCCATAAAAATTGAAAATATAAGTTGAACACTGACACTAAAGCTTCATTAGTTCTAGTCTACCCCCTTCCATGCTGTGCCCTTTTCATTAGATGGCTCTGATTATTAGTCATGCCCCTTTTCCCCAGCCCAAAAACCTTCTGTCTTCTCTAATTCCAAAGTATGCACACTAATGTAACAAGTTCATCTTCCCAAGCACAATTCACCTGGCTCCATTACCAGGCCTTTGGTAGCAGCTAATGCAGAACAGGTATGTATCAAAAAACCATCATGCAACTAATTATGTAAATCACTATATAACAGAATCTGAATTTTCAAAGCGTTTTATACCTTTTTGGCCTTTTCGGGATTATAATTGTATACAATCTGGCTGCAAGTCACCATATCATCCAAATATGACTCCGGTTCTAACTTGGTCCTTAAATATGAACAAATAAAAATTTACTGAAATGAAACAGAGGAATAACAACAACAAAAAAAACCTTGTTGAGTCAACTGCAACAGAATTCCTGACATTAACTAACCTTATAGAGCTGTTCCGTATATTTTTGATCTCCCTATTATAGCTCACGTTGTTGATAATGGTTTGAAATGCCTCAATAGGATCAATAAGTTGACCCCAAACCTTAGAACCAAGGCGATCCAGGATCACCATGAAACAGTGTAAGGCTGGCCAGAAAGGATCCACACTATCATCTGAAATACAATGTAGCAATTGCAAAATTACAAAACAATTAGAAAAATACACTAAAATGTATTGAGAATTAAGCATTCTTTACCCAGCTAGTAACAAAACTAAAAGCAAAGTAGTAAATAATTTAAGGTCATACCAACTCTTAAGAGACAGATTTTTACAAAGTTAGCAAATTTTCAAAATTTTATCAAAAAACTACTATAACCTCTAAAAAAATTTTTTTTTAGGGGAACAATTGCTTAATAGGCAATAAAACAGTCTAGATAAACACAACCTTTTTACCTTGTTTGCTACACCTGACAATACTTCCTAATCAACTTCTCACCCCATTCCTGGAACTTCATACTCCCACTCTCCACTAAATAACAGAAACAAAGAACAGGTAAAAAGGGGAAGGAGAAACTTGCTATTTCCAGATCAAAATGAGGCCTATAATACAAGAAATTCTGCTTCAATATAGTTCTGAATTTTTATATGGCATAGCTGGTAGGAAGGACTGAATCCTTTCACCAATGGGGTAGAGCAAAGATACATACCCCTCCGTTCATCCGTATTTCAACATAGCCCTGTAACTCATGGGTCTCCTGACTAGTCAACTGCCAACCTAGAGACAAATTTCTACTTTCCTTTCATTTTGTATAAATCCCTGTTGCTCCTCAATTCTTACTTCCAGTACTTTCCCTCCACTATTAGAAGTACAGTGGGCAAGATACTGCCCCTACTTAAAGACCTTCAATGGCTCCTTATGTCTTCAAAGAAAATTCTAAGTCAAGAACTTGCAAGATATTGCTCTATTGTTTCTCTCTAGGTTTTTCATATTCCCACAATCTAAAAAAAAAAAAAAAAAAAAAAAAAAAACAAAACACTAGCTTTTCCCCAAATAAGCACCATCTATCAAAATTCTATCCATCTGTCCAGCTTAAATGCCTCTTTCTTTATTAAATATTGCTCAGCCATTTCATTTCCTACAGAAAAAACTCTTCTGGGCCAAGGACCCTGTTATTGACAATATTTAGTCACCCTTGAATGTATAGCTTTATTTCCCTTAGACTTCCTAAAACTCTGTGGTTTTTTTTTTGTTGTTTTTTTTTTGTTTTGTTTTTTTGCTGGACATGGAGGTGAACACCTGTAATCCCAGGTCCTTGGGAGGCTGGAGCAGGAAGACTGCAAGTTCAAGGCCAGTCTGGACTGCTCAGCAACATCCTGTCTCAAAATATAAAAAGGGCCAGGATGTAGTTCAGTGACAGAGCACTTGCCCAAAATTCACAACTCCCTGGGTTTATTCCCTGTTTGTCTCTCTCTCACTGACACATATCCCCTCTGCTTTTTTATCAGTTATTTGTGCAGCTCTTCTTAGGCATTTTGTATCCCTCACAATAACTGATGCTGCCTCATGTTTAATAAGCTCTCATATAAGAAAAAAAGTAGTTAGGTGAAGACAGTTATAAAAGATTTCTTAAGAAAGGTGACTCACATTTTGAAGAAGGTAGGTGAGCTGGATTAACAGAAAGGACAGAATTATATGTGCAGATATGCACAGGAAAAGTGAACAATTTATGAAGCAACTGCTGGCAAATGAATCAGTAATCACCCTAATCAGGAATAATATATCAGGAAAAGACATGCTATGAATAAAATAAAACATATTTCTTTTAAAATCTCCAACCAGTGAGTTCATATCCAGTCAAGCTGATTGCAAAAAATGAAAGGTGGGGAAATATATTCATTATGTTGGCATAGAATCTGGTATATTTTGTTGATTCATTCCTTCATAAATATTAGAAGCACTCTGTTATCAGCTTAATTCAAGCAACAGCAAGAGTGTGGTCTAATAAATACCATGACAAATTTTAGGATCTTTTTTTAGGAACCATCTAAGATCAGCACTGTCCAAGAACATCTTCTGATGATGGGAAATGCTTCTTATCTACACTTACACTAAATCCCACACATGGGTGGTGACTGAGTCTTGGAATATGGCTAGTGGGACTGAAAAGGTGGATTTTTAATTTTAATTAATTTAAATTTCACTAAGCACATGTGAGCCAGGTGTGGTGGTACACGCCTGTAATCCCAGTGGCTCAGGAGGCTGAGGCAGGAAGATCATGAGTTCAAAGCCAGCCTCAGCAAAAGCCAGGCACTAAACAACTCAGTGAGACCCTGTCTCAGATAAAAAGCAAAATAAGGCTGGGATGTGTCTCAGGTTGAGTGCTGAGTTCAATCCCCAGTACCAAACAAACATGTGTCTCAAGTTGAGTGCTGAGTTCAATCCCCAGTACCAAACAAACAAACAAAAAACAACACATGTGACTGGTAAAATGAACAAGCAGGTAAAGACTGTGGGCAAAGTGAGGCTCTACCAGTGTTAGTTACCACACCTGTGTAAGGCCCAGGGATTCCAGGGCTCATTCTAGCACTAACTGCTTCAATGTGGAAGTTAAACCACTTTGAGTTTCAGTCACTTCTTCCATAGTAAAAGGAAGGTACTTAAATTTTACTCTAAAGGTCCTTTCCAGTTCAAAAGTCTGTCTCTGTGATGTAAACCATAAACAAATTAGTTTCTTTTCTCCCCACAATATCACACCCCACTCCTTCTAGTGACACTAGCATTTTAGAAGTGCATCATCACAAGACTCAAAAGCAGTTAGCAAGGGAAATGTGTTACCATCTGATTGCCTCTCCATGGTGTGAAGGATTGACTGCATAAAGTCATTTTGCTTGTCTGAGCCCAATAACAGTGAGTCCATGGCTTGCTCTTCAAGAATGGTCAGCAACATGCAAATACCTGTAAGATCATTCACAGTGTTCTTGAAGTGATGAAATAACACTATTCTAATGCCTTTTCTGGTTTTGTTGGCAAAAAGGGGAGGAAGATGAACCAAAAAGAACCCCATTCCCCAAATATATATAAGTCTAAGATATTTGAGTACAGCGGCTCCCAAGTAATAGAACCTAAACTGTTTCAAGGGTAAAAGGGCAGAATGGGACGGGCTTGGTTAAAGAACAGTCTAAGATGACTACCATGTAACCTGTATTTCATCAAGTCTAAGATGCCTTTGATTTTTAAATGTACCAACTTCATACATCACTAAGGAAGAAAAATTAATGCCATTTATAGTACATGACCTTAGGACCTGGAATTGATGAAATGGGGAAGAACCATTCTGACTCAGTACCAAACTTGTAAATAATATTCATGTTTCTTTAGACCAGCAAATATTTTACACATTGCAAAAGAGTTGTTAATGATCAAACCCTATTTAAAGTCAACCACTATCAGGTGCAGTGACACACCTGTAACCCCAGAGGCTCAGGAGGCTGAGGCAGGAAGATCCTGAGTTCAAAGCCAGCCTCAGCAAAAGGGAGGCACTAAGCAACTCAGTAAGACACTGTCTCTAAATACTAAAAAAGGCTGGGGATGAGGCTCAGTGGTCAAGTGTACTCGAGTTCAATCGCGGGCACCCCCCCCCACCAAAAATTAACTACTTAACTTATACTTTGTTGTTCTAATATTGCTTTAAACAAGAGATTCATTTCCCAGTGCTTCAAAATGTACCTCTTCCAAAGGTATCTAGGATAAGTAATGTTTAATGATAATACACATAATGTTTAAGTCAATTAAATAACAGAACAGGAACTAGGAACAATGAAATCCTGAATTTTGAAATTTGGACCAGATAACCAAGAGATTACTTCCTGTTCAGGACACTCAGAAAGAATAATTATTGGTGTAGAAACAATACTCACCTAACCAATAGTTTTTGTAGTTGGTTGTATCATACATGTGTGAAGGCAGAAGAATCAGTTTACCCTTTTCGAGAACAGAAGAAGTATAGATGTCTGGATTTTCTAAAAGCCCCAACTCTATGACTTTGAAGAGGCAAGTTAAAACCTCCTGTAAGTCATAATAATCATCTCTGTCCACTTTTCCCAAGTTTCTTGCAGTCAGGATAGCCCAACGCCGAACCTAAATGCAGAAACAAGAGTATGTTTATGACGTCATTCAACAAAGGTCTACCTATGTACAGCAACAGCTTAGATAAGAAAATTGGACTTTCTCTACATTTTAAGATACTAATTAAGACAAAATATAGATCTTGTCTGATCCCAAACAAACTAAACTTAATAGACTTAACAAGCCATTTATGAGACAATCATTTCCAATCATTTAAACACCGACAGGAAATACAATATTAAAAAAACATTATATGTGAAAATGGCATTTTTTACAAAGTTCTTAATTTTTAGAAACATATACTGAACTATCTTGTGAATAAATTGCTTTGATGTCCAAGATCTGTACTAAACTGATCCAAAGCAGAGTAAAATGTTGAGTACATACTGGTAATTGATAAAGCTTACTGACTGATAAATGGGAGAGTTCACTGTGCCATTCCCTCTATTTTTGTATGTTTGTACTTCTCCATAATACAAAGTTTAAAAAGGCGAAGAGCCAGGCAAGGTGGCACATGTCTATAATCCCAGTAGCTTGGGAGACTGAAGCAGGAGGATCCTGAGTTCAAAGCCAACCTCAGCAATTTAGTGAGGCACTAAGCAACTCAGTGAGATCCTGTCTCTAAGTAAAATACAAAATAGGACTGGGGATGTGGCTCAATAGTCAAGTGCACCTGAGTTCAATCCCCAGTACCCCCAAAAGAAAATAATAATAATTTAAAAAAAGCAAAGAAATCACCGATCACTTCTAAGTGTCAGCAAAACATATAGAAGTGACATTAAATTTCTCAGAGGCCATAAATTAAATTTAGTGATTACAGACTAAAGTCAATAACTAAATAAAGTAGAAGAGAAAAATATCAAGAGTGCACCCTGTATAGTAAAGCCTTTCATGAATACTTTGTTTTATATACTATGTATGTGTGAACTCAATTAATGCATTTTTAACTATAAGTTACAGTTAATGAAGTTTGAAAAAGACCTAATGAGTAAAAGCCTGAGCTTCAAGCCAACATGACTAATGAATTACAAACTCCTGAAAAAAAAAAAAAAAAAAAAAACCCACAACAAAGGTATCCATGAATCTATACTGATAATAAACAGGTAATTGAGGAAAAGGGAAAAAGGTCTTGATTTCAGTATAATTAATGTCAAGTGCTGTCTGATAAATATCATGACACTGCTGGAGTTGAAAATCACTATTTTGCAATCACAGAAAAAAAGATATATGGTTACATTTAGGAAATTGTGGTTAGTGGCAGGGTATTCACATGTCTAAAGCATCAACAAATTAAACTGGACAGCACCTTAACTGACTACAATGAAGACCACTGTAAGCACCTCTCTCTCTCTCTCTCTCTCTCTCTCTCTCTCTCTCACACACACACACACACACACACACACACAAAAGTATTCATTTTGTTTTGTTAACCCTGTGGAAAGGTTTTTCTCCTATATGTAATCTTCAGGTACTTTATTTCACTTATAATATTACTAAGATTCATCCACAGTTGCAAATTGGCAAGTTTGTCTTAATTGCTACATAATATTCCAATGTCTGACCAAACCAATTTCTTCATCAACCCTCCTACTGATGGTATTTGGGTTGTTTCCAAATTTTTGTTCACCCTGGGTAGCATGCTATGGAATTTCTTATATAGGCCTCCTATTACAAACATTGTAAGTTCTCTTTCACATACTAAGCCAGGAATTAAAATGTTGATCATGAGATATGTGAACATCCACAAACTATTCTCTGAAGTAGCTGCACCAGTTTATACTTACACAATTATTCCTTACCAGCAATAACAAGATTCACAGAAGTGCAAAATGATATGACTCGGTGCTCTTATTTCCCTGACCTTTAAATTAAAACATTCCTTTGTATGCTTATTAGATGGACATATTTTTTCTGTTGGCTCATACCTGTTCAGATCTTCGTCCATTTTTCTTTTGCAGTATTGTTAGTATCATACAAATCTCCCAATTTTTAATTTCTATTTTCACTCTCTTAATGCTATATTTTGATTTTAACAATAGTTCTTAATAATAATTTTGTCTATTTTTACTTTATAATCAATGCTTAGTTTCTTTTCTACAAATTCTTTAAAAAACTGTCACTAAAGTATGTTGAAGTGAATTATTCACTATGGTCTAGTATGTGGTATCTTTGTAGTATTTGAAAAACTGGTTAGATGCACAGCCCATATATGTAGCCCATAAGTCAAGCTTATAAATTGTCTTATACAGATATTTAATTCCCTTCCTGGATTTTGTCTACTGATTCATCAATAAAGAAGAGGAAGGGGGCTGGGGTTGTGGCTCAGTGGTAGGGCGCTCACCTCACACACATGAGGCACTGGGTTTGATACTCAGCACCACATGAAAATAAATATAGCTATTGTGTTCACCTACAACATACATACATACATACATACATACATATATATATATATATATATATATATATATATATATAAAAGAACAGGAGGGTCTGGGTATGTGGCTCAGTGGTAGAACACTAGCCTAGCATGCACAAATCCTGGGTTCAATTCCCAGCATTGCAAGAAAGAAAAATAAATAAAATGACGACTAACAGGAGTATGTGGAAATCTCATACAACATTAATGAATTTACATATTTCTCCCTGTTAATTCTACCAATACTTCCAACATCTACTTTGATGTTACTTTAGTATATTACTCACTTGACCACATACAACCCTTTTTAAAAAAAGACTAGTTATGTGGTAATACTATAACTTCACCAGTTTGTTTTTTTTTTTAAGGCTAGTAGTTGCCTATTATTTTTCTAGTCCTTGTAATCAACTTTTTTTGTTCTTATTATGTTTTAGGTGTCTCTTAGAAACAGAATCTTTCTAGATTTTACGTCTTCAGTAACTCAATCTATTGTTTAACTGACAAATTCAGCCCATTTACATTAAATATTGATGTCCTTCAATATGTTTATATGTATGAGCCTTTTTTCTATTTCTTTAAAAGCATTTCTTCTTTCTTAATAACTCTTAGCTACCTCTGTCCTTAGCATAAAAACTTAACAGCATGCTGCCATATCCTTGATCTCCTTGCTGGTCAAACCCATCATCATACTGCTATTACCTATTGCAAATTATTGCTGATATATTCACTTTCTTTGAATTTAACTTTAAAAAAGAAATTCAACCACAGTATTTATCCAACTTTATGTATCTCTTATAATATCTCCTGGATTCTTATCTTTTATGTACTTCATTTGGTGCTGGCCTGTGTGTGGTAGACCTAGAACCTTATACAAACAGGATATTTTAATTATGTTCTTATATTTAAATGAGTCTGGGTAGAGGTACAAATTTAGGTTTTTAAGCTCTCTCCCCATAAAAATACTCCTTTACTGTCTTCTTGCACACAGTAGGACTGCTACAAATCTGATTCTGTTTTCGCAATATGGTCTTCTCTTAATCTTTTCAAATTTATTTTTGCTGCTCTTAAATTTCATTGATTTGCTGAGGTTGAGACCTGGCTTTTCCTTTTCTTCTTAGATTTTATATAGGTCCTTAGAATCAAGTGATCTCCTTATTTTAATTCCAGTAAATTGTTATCCATTATTTCTCCAGTATCTCTTTCTGATACTTCTTTTATCTACATTAACATTACTACTTTTTTCTTATTATGTCACCTATTTCTCTTTTTTCTTTCTTAAGGATCTTCTCAATCTAGTCTTCTCAGTAACTCAATTTCTCAGCCACAGCCATTCTATTACTCATCCTATCTCCTATCTTATGTTTTCTTTTTCCTTTTTTTTTTTTTTTTCCTAATACCAGGGGTTGAACCCAGGGCAGTTTACCACTGAACTATATTCCAAGCCCTTTTTATTTTTTATTTTGTGACAAGAGTTTCTCTCGGTTTCCCAGGATGGCCTTGAACTTGTGATCCTCTTGTTTCAGCCTCCTGAGTCATTGAAATTATAGGCAAGCACCACTGTGCCTATCTGGTTCTTAGTTTTCCAGTTCTCATTTCACATTATATCTTCTTTTATTTCTTCTAGCATGTTTATTATAATTTTTAATTCCTGGACAATGCCCTGGTATTATCACTTCTATTGAAATCTTTTTCTCAAATACTTTCCTAACTATGCAAGAAGGCCAGCCCCCAGCCTGGCTTACTCCCAATGAATTCAGGGATAAGAGTGGTGGTGGACAAACCCAAGCCATAAAAAGAATAATCAGTCACTGCCACACCACTTATATTTCCAAGGTTAGGGCGAAGCAATATTAGGAGAAAGCACTAGTAGGCTGCAATTCCTCAGTCCTGAGGGTTCTGATGGGATGGCACTGAAGTAACTACCAGTGTTAGCTGCTCCCCAACTGCTTATCTCAGCACCTCACAAACATCAGGGCTCTGTGCTGCTCTGGTTTTTTGTTTTGTTTTTAATATCTATTTGTTTATATGCAGTGCCGAGAATCAAACCCAGTGCCTCACACATTCCAAGCAAGTATTCTACCACTGAGCCACAGCCCACAGCCTGTTTTATTCCTATCATCACCTGGATCAGATCTTGAATTGCCACAGATACAGATGCAAGCACTGCTTATCCAAGGAAATGGTAAAGGAGAACTCAAAGCAAAATCTTAATTCCTTTCCCATTTTATCCTCCTACAGCCAAACAGGTGTGTGAAGTCAGTTTTTTGTTGCTGTGACCAAATTCCTGACAATAACAACTTAAAGTTTCAGAAGTTTCAGTCCAAAGTGGGCTGGCTCCATTGCTTTGAGCCCGAGGAGAGGCAGAACATCATGATAGATGAAAGTTACTCAGCTTACACCAACCAGGAAAGGGGGGGCGGGGACACAGATTAAGATACAGTCCTCAAGGGCACACCCACAAAAACCCACAGTTCCCAATAATGCCTTCACATCATTACTTCACTGATGGGGTTGAAGCACTCATGTTCCAGTCACTTTCCAAGGCCCACCTCTGAACACTGCTGCACTGGGTACCATACCTTTAACAGGCAAAGGTCTTCAAGGAACATCCTAGATCCAAACTGTAATACAGCTATCTCCTACACACCTCTCACATCATTCACAACAGATGTCCTCCAGAGCTGACCTCAGTGGAAGGGCCAACAGAACTGGTCTGGGCAATACAGCTTAACAACCATGTTCTTCATGAGTTATTCAGGGATTTGGTTTGCAAGCTCATCCTACAGGGAGGGATTCCACATTCCTCCACTACTCCTTCCATACAATTTCCTAACTATAAAGTTGGGATTATCTCAGAGTCCTACTCCAGAACTCAGTCTATTGTCGGCAGGTCAGGGCTCCCTGACTTTGGTTTACACAAGACACAGTGTAGACTCAGCCACCAAACCTGCAAGTGCTTGGCCCAGAATCTGATTATGAGTTGAGACCTATGCTATAGTTTGCATCTGAAATGTCCCCAAAAGCCCACGTTAAAAGCTTGGTCCTGGGCTGGGGCTGGGGCTCAGTAGTAGAGCGCTCGCCTAGCATGCACGAGGCCCTGGGTTCGATCCTCAATACCACATAAAAATAAACAAATAAACAAAGGTTTTGTCTAACCAAAAAATACATATTAAAAAAAAAAAAAAGGCTTGGTCCTTAGCTTAGCTCTATTGGAAGATGACAGAACCTTTAAGAAGTGGGCCCTAGCAGAAGGTCTTCAGGTAACTGGGAGCATACCCTCAGAGGGCATTATGGGACTCCCAGTTCCTTCCTTTCTCTTTCAGTCCTTGGCCATGAGAACTGTTCTGATCCACCATGCACTCCTGCCATGATGTGCTGCTATAGGCCCAAAGTAATGGTGCCAACTGATCATTGACTAAAACTTCCAAAATTAAGACAAAATAACACTTTACTCCTTATAGTTGATTATCTCAGCTATTATAGTGATAAAAAGCTTACTACCAAAACTTGCTTCCTCTGGTAGTTAGACCTTGGTACTCTGTCAGCCTTCTTTCACAGAGGAACCCCACCTGTCTTGTTCTAGACACAGAACTTGGCCTGGTTCTTTGTCTTGCCTGGAGTGCACTTCTAATTTCTGTGATACTGCAAAAACTGAGCCCCAAGCTACCTACAGTCACGCAAGCCTACAAGATTCTACCCATTTATTACTTTGGGCTTCTTCTCTTCCTTTGCTGGACCACGGAAACAGTTAACTTGTAAGAATTGTGATTATATTTTTTTAATGTCCTCATTTTTTACTTTTCCTATCATTGTTGTGTTTGGCACAAGGAAACTGAAATTCAACACCACCTGGACTGGAGGTCCCAGACCATGTTCTTTCTCAGCTGGGGAAAACGAGCCCTTTGTTCTTGCCTAACTTTGTCAGAGCAGCCTCTCATGGCTATTGGATGGCTTGGTGCAGTAACTCAGTTCTTAAGTGTGAGGACCAGCAGCACAGACTGCCTCACTATAGGGTGATAAAAGCCCAAACCTCAGCCAGAAGACCATGTCAGGTTTCAATGCTTCAATGTTTCTCTCTTCATCTGTTCCTGCTCATTGTTTTGACGTTCACATTCTTCTTTGTTTCTGGCACCTAAGAATTTCCCAGCCCTTCCCTGCCCCACGTTTTAATCTATAAGCAAAATAATTTTTTCATATATTTAAACTAGTATTTCAATGTTTTTGGAGTTGGGTAAGCAAGTAAGAAATGAGAGTCCTTCTTCATTAATTCAACTGACATATTAAAAGAAAATCAAAATTATTCCCTTATTTCACTTTTAAGTTCAAGTATCACTTATCATACTACCTTTTTCTTAGTGTTAATAATATAAAATATAAAAATTTAAAAATATTTTAGCAAATATCTTAAAATAGACACCAAAAACCTCCACTAACCCACTATGGGGCTGGAGACATAGCACCCTGAGGTAAAGCACACTTGCCCAACATACCTGAGGCCCTGGGTTATATCTCTAGTGCAAAATCAAACAAAACCACGCCTCTATGAAAGCTATCTGTATGTACATAAATAAAATATGTCCTTCTATTGCCTAACATTCCTACTCACCGTTTCATTGGGATGGACCAAAAATAGATAGATCCCTGGATGTTTGTCAAAAACCTGAAAGGAGCAATTGGCTTGTTCCATTTGACAAAGTGCTTCAACACATAATTCATCTAAATAGGAAAAAGGAGGCAGAAAATAAAAAATATAAATCTTATCAACATTTTAAGAGTCCCTAAATCTGACTCCTTAGTTGTTAATGTTAAGTACATGAAAAGTTGTCAGTTGCCCCTGACTTTAATTGAGGTATACAAATGCTTACAATGTAAATGGAAGAACAATATTCATGATATATGCCTACTCATGTGATCACGGTATGTTCTTAGCATACTCTTTACCAGAATATGTATACCTCTCTCTATATATTTCTACACTTGACAATTATCTCCACAGGGTATTTTTGAGAAGTATGGTTATAGAGCTGGTCAATTCCATTTGCATTTTACATTTTGACCTGGCTGGGCTTTATTTAGTATAGGAGTGAAGAATGAGTCAGTTTTCCTGCAAATGGCTATTTATGAATTATGAATTATCAATTACCCTATAGATCAACTAACTTTAGTGTTTTAAGCTTCAAAAAGTATTAGTAACAGTAGTTGGGATGGGAAAGAGGGATGATGACTAGAAAAAGAATTCAAGGCATGTTGATAATGTTTTGTTTTTTGATCTAGATACTGGCTACATAAATGTAAAAACTCATGAGATATACTTTTCTGAATGTTGTTATTTAATAAATGTTTTTAAAATGCCCTGTTAGAATTGTTGAATCTAATCATTTTGAATTTACTGACTTAGAATTTGTTCATCCAATTAAATCTCTAGGTCTACTTTTCAGTTTACTATAGTACAAAGAATAGAGACCCAAGTTAAAAATCAGAAAAATCCAAACTGTTTTTCCACAGGGCAACTAGATAGTCTCTTTAACAAGTCAAACACCTGGTAGGGAAAAAAATAACTAGACAAGGTGGTACATTCCTGTAATCCCAGTGGCACAGGAGGCTGAGGAAAGAGGATCGTGAATTCAAAGCTAGCCTCAGCAAATTAGCAAGGCCCTGTCCCCAAATAAAATATAAAAAAGGGCTGGGGATGTGGCTCAGTAGTTAAGCACCCCAAGTTCAATCCCTGATACCAAAAACAAACAAAAAAGAAAAAAAAACAAGGATATGTTTTTGTACCTGTACAAACATATAGGTGCATGGTTTGTACATGAATTGTACAAACCAAATTCAATACATAGTCCCTGACAGAACTCTTGATTTAAACAAAAGAGACAAAATCCTACATTTTTGCTACTATTGAGAAAATATGAATGTGGGTGAGATGTAAGATGCCTTAAAAGTATTCTTAATTTATTACATTTAATAGATGAAGATGTCTTTGAAGAGATCTATATTAAGAAATAGTGAGGGGCTAGGGATGTGGCTCAAGTGGTAGAGTGCTCGCCTAGCATGCGTGAGGCACTGGGTTTGATTCTCAGCACCACACAGAAATAAAATAAAGATATTGTGTTCACCTAAAACTAAAAAAATAACTTAAAAAGAAAAGAAATACTGAGGGCTGGGGTTGGCTGCTCAGTGGTAGAGTGCTTGCCTAGCACATGTGAGGCACTGCGTTCAATCCTCAACACCACATAAAAATAAAGGTACTGTGTCTTTCTACAACTAAAAAATATAAACTAGAAAGAAAGACTGATATAAACAACCAAAGTCTAGACAACCACAACATGCGATGCCATGGAGATCAGTGAAAATCACTGCGGACCAATGGCTTTCACACACAGGGATTGTGCTCTCATCCCTTTCACCAAGGGACATTCAGCAATGCCTGGAGACATTCTGGATTGTCACAACAGCAAGTGGGGAAGAGGAAGCCACTGGCATAGTACACAGCAGCCAGGAACGCTGCTGTACATCCACAATGAATAACACAGTCCCCCACAATGAAGGATTATCTGGTTCAAAATGTCAGTAATGCCAAGGCTGAGAACATTATGTCAATAAACATTAACTGAATGAGTAGGTATGTGACAAAACAAATTCAGCAAAACCTTAACTATAGTATTTATATGGCAAGTATCTGGTGTTCACTCTTCTTACAGAGTGTGTGTGTGTGTGTGTGTGTGTGAGAGAGAGAGAGAGAGAGAGAGAGAGAGAGGGAGGGAGGGAGGGAGGGCGAGCGAGCAAGCACACAAGACAGAACCCAAGGCCTCAGCACCGAATTATATCCCCAAGCTAATTTTTTTTTTTTTAAAGAAAGAGTGAGAGAGGAGAGAAAGGGAGAGAGAATTTTAATATTTATTTTTTAGTATTTGGCGGACACAACATCTTTGTTTGTATATGGTGCTGAGGATCGAACCCGGGCCGCACGCATGCCAGGCGAGCGCGCTATTGCTTGAGCCACATCCCCAGCCCCACCCAGGCTAATTTTTTAAATAATAAAACATATAAGTTGAGAAACACCCAAGATACTCACTAACACGCTCATGTAGAAGCAGATAAGGATATTTCAATATTTCCAGCAGAGGAACTCGAAGTTTATTTTCAAAGTCTTGGCCAGTGAAGTCCAACGGCTGTGCCTCTCCATTGTCTACTATATACAAGTCAACATAATCTCCAATTTCTGCCTTCATGGATTTTTCAAAGTGATTTATGAGACGTAAAGTTTCTAATTCCCATAAGACCTACAGGAAGAGAAAAATGGTCAGTATATTTTATATCAACAAAATATGCTAGAAGGGTGATCATTCTAGAAAACCTTTTCTTCAGTATACAAATTCAAAAGTTTAAAGTACTAGCCATTACACAGACATGCCTGAAACACTGCAGCTTTGGTTCGAGACCACTGCAATACAGTGAATACTGCAATCAAGTGAGTCACATGAATTCTTGATTTTCCAGTGCATGTAAAAGTTGTTTACACTATACCACAGTCTACAAAGCAGCAATATGTGTTAAAAAAAAAAAGCAATGTAAGTACCTTAATTTAAAAATGCTTTATTGCTTAAAAGTGCTAAGGATCATCTGAGCCTTCAAGGAGCGCAATCTGCTGCTGACAGTCTTAATGTTGATGGCTGCTCACCATCAGGGTGGTAGCTGCTCAAAGGTGGGAGGCTGTGGCAATTTCTCAGTGATGAAGTTAGCTCCATTTCATGTCAGATTTCTCTAGAGCAAGATGCTACCAGATGGCATTTTATCTACAGTCCTTCTTTCAAAATAGAGGAGTCAATTCTACCAAGCCCTGCAGTGCTTTATCAACTAAGTTTATGTAATATTCTAAATCCCTGGTTGTCATTCAACAATATCCGAGGTTATCTTCACCTGGAGTAGACTCCATCTCAAGAAAACTACTTTCTTTGCTCATCATTAAGAAGCAACACCTCATCCATTCAAGTTTCATCAGGAGATTGAAGCAATTCCATATCTTGAGGCTCCACTTCAAGTTTTCCTGCTAGTTCCACCCCATCTGTAGTTAGTTATTCCACTAAGGTCTTGAACTCCTCAAAGTCATCCATGAGAGTTGGAATCAATTTCTCCCAAACTCCTGTTAGTGTTGACATTATTTTTTGGAGAAAGGCAAGGCTGGCCTTATACTGGTGATCTTCCTAACTTCAACCTTCTGGTAGCTGGGATTCTGGGTATGCACCACCACACACAGCTTTTATTAACCTCTTCTCATGAGTGCTTTTAATTATATTTAGAATGGGAAATCCTTTCCAGGTTTATAATTTACTTTGCCCAGATCTAGCAGAGGAAATGACCGACTATGATAGCTACAGCCCTATGAAACACATTTCCTAAATAATGACTTGAAAGTCAAAATTATTCCTTGATCCATAGGCTAAGAATGGATGTTGAGTTAGTAGGCATGAAAACATTGATCTTGCCAGGTGTGGTGGTTTTATGCCTGTAATCCCAGCAACTAAGGAGGCTGAGGCGAGGGGATCACAAACTCAAGGCCAGCCTGAATTATTTAGTGAGAATCTGTCTCAAGATTTTTAAATAATTTGAAAAAGGGTTGGGAATGATACAGCACCCCTAGGTTCAATCCCAAGTACCATAAAAAGAAAACATAAATCTTGTACAGCTGTACTGTCAATGAGCAGTAATATTTTGAAAGGAATCCATCTTACTATGTATAACCAGTGAGCTTAAAATATTTAATAAACCAGTGTGTAAAAATAATGTACCATCATCCAGCTTTGTAGAGAAGGCTTTTGCTTTGAAGCTTTCCGGTATCTTCTTCCTGATATTTTCTTCCAATATAAAGTTATTTCTGCTATACTGAAAATCTGTTCAGTGAAGCCACCTTCGTCAACCATGTTACCTAAATCTTCTGGGCAACTGGCTGCTTCACCTTGCACTTACATTATGGAGATGGCTTCTTTCCTTAAACCTCCTTAAAACACGGGCAGATCAGGCATGGTGGCACATACCCATAATCCCGGCAACTCAGGAGGCTGAGGCAGGAGGATTCCAATTTCAAGGCCAGCCTCAGCAACATAGAGAGGCCCCAAGCAACTTAGCAAGACCCTGTCTCAAAATAAAAAATAAAAAGGGCTGGGATGGGAGCTCATTGGTAAAGCACCCCTTAGTTTGATCCCCAGTACCAAAAAAAATGAAAAATAAAAATAAAATATAAAGCACAGGCAGAGTCTATCTGATATAATTCTTAAGAACCCTAGGGTTTTTTCAGAATGGTAAATGAATATTGATTTCAACCTTAAGTCACCAGCCACATTAGCCCTTAATACAACAGTCAGACTGTTTTTTTTTTTTTTTAAAGAGAGATGAGATGAGATGAGAGAGAGAGAGAGAGAATTTTTTAATATTTATTTTTAGTTTTCAGCAGACACAACATCTTTGTTTGTATGTGGTACTGAGGATTGAATCTGGGCCGCACGCACGCCAGGCGAGCGCGCTACCGCTTGAGCCACATCCCCAGCCCCAAGTCAGCCTGTTTTTTGAGGCTTTAAAGCCAGGCACTACCTTCTCTCCAGTTATAAAAACACTGGCTGGTATCTTCTTCCTATATAAGGTTATTTCTGTTACACTGAAAATCTGTGCAGTGAAGCCACATTTGTCAACCATGTCAGGAGATCCTCTGGGCAACTGATGCTTCACCTTGCATTTCCATTAGGCAGATGACTTCTCTCCTTAAACCTCCTTAACCAACCTCTGCTAGCTCCACTTTTTTTCTGCAGCTTCCTCACCTTTCAGTCTTGCAGAACTAAAGAGAGGGCTTTGCTCTGAATTAGGCTTTGGCTTAAGGGAACGTTGTGGCTGGTTTGATATTCTCTTCAGACCAAAGAAACTTTCTCTGTATCAGTGATAAGGCTGTTCACTTTTTCATTCACATGTTCACTGGAATAGCATTTTTAACTTTCTTCAAGAACTTTGCATTTACAACTTAGCTTTTTGGCACAAGAGGATGGTTTTTATTTTCTTTTAGAATTGGGGTTTTAACCCAGGGGAATTTTACACTGAGCCACTCCTTAGCCCTTTTTCTTTTTTGAGATAGGGTCTCATCAAGTTACTTAGGGCCTTTCTAAATTGCTGAGGCTAGCCTCAAACTTGTAATCCTCCTGCCTCAGTCTCCTAAGTCACTAGGATCAAAGATGTGTGCAACAGGGCCCTGCCAGAGGCATAGCTTTTGACATGCCTTCTTAAGCTTATCTTTTCTAGATTTATCTTATCTTTTCTAGATTTTGATTTAAAGTGATGGACATGTTACTCTTTCTTTCACTTAGACACTTAGGCATCATTGTACAGTTATTACTTGCCTTAATTTCAATACTATTGTCATTCAAGGACTAAGGCAGCCCAAGGAAAGGGAAAAAAATGGGAAATGGCCAGTCAGTAAAGCATACATACAGAATACATACAACGCTTACTGATTAAGTTCTGTCTCATATGAGCATAGTTCACAGCACCCTACAACAATCATCAAAGACCAATGACCACAGATAACCATAACAGATATAATAATAACTAAAAAGTTGGAAGTATGGCGAGAATTACCAAAATGTGACAGAGACACAAAGGGAGTGCACGGGGGTTGCAAAATGAAACTGGTAGACTTGCTCAAAGCAGGGTTGCCATAAACTTTCAATTTGTTAAAAAAGAAAGAAAGAAAGAAAGAAAGAAAGAAAGAAAGAAAGAAAACCAGCATCTGTGAAGCACAATAAAGCAACAAGTCAAAGGAGGTATGCCTACATTAATTTAAGGGAAACAGCTTCTCAACATGGCCATGCTTATGAGATATGAGTACATGTAGTATGAGATATTCAAACACCTCTCCTGTAGTTTTGCTAAAAGTATCCCAGCAACCCTATCCACCATGTTCTACTCAAATGGCAGGAGCAAGGCCCTCTCTATCTTTCCTTCCATGTTCCAGCCATAGCTGCCTACCTTAGAGCATCAGCTTCAGCATGAAGAAAGTGGGCTGCTTCATAATTAGCAAACTTTATAAAATGCAAGTCTCTCAACAGATTCATAATTATCCCAACATCATATACTGTACACAGCTCTATGTTCTATGTTCTTTTCATCAAATAAATATAATAAACCAAATGCTTGCCTTCAGAGATCTGTAACCATCTACCCATAAAAAAAGAAAAAGAATGATTACCAATTTAAAAAGTCAAGTCATTCCAACACATGAAGATAGCACTGAAAAATACATTGACATAAAAAAAATATTCCACATGACTTATTTTTATAAAATTATGTCATATCAAAATGACAAGTGATGAATTATAAAAAATTCTGTTTTAGATTCCAATTAAATTCCATCAGTGGTAAGTATTTATCAGTACCTGCTACATACCAACTAGTAAGCTAGGTACTACCAAGGTTCATTAGCTTTTAAACTTTAAACTCCCATCATTTCCCTGAATGTTTCTGATAGAGTTCAAATTTATTCTCTTCTTTATTATTAGCTCTGAAAAACAATGCCTATCTCATGTAAATTACCTTATGCAAAAATGGCAATTCATCTCTTGCTTTGTGGTATTCAGCTACACATTCTAAGCAGTAGCAGAGGTCTTCATCAGCTGTCTGGAATTCACTGGTTAGGGTCTTGGATGCATAGCACTTGAGGAAGTCAATGGTGGAAATACCACCTGGCGTACACCAACAACATGTGCTCATTCTGTACCTATACTCAAGAAAGGAGACATTTACAAATTTAAATAACACTTCAGACTTATCTTTTATGGAAAATGGGTATCCGTCCTACCTAAGAACCAAGTTTTGAACTTAAAATGTGCCTCCACTGCTAGAACAGTCTGCTGATCACCTTATCACTGAACCAACTAACTCAAAAATCTGAAAGCAGGGCAGGGGACACAGCAGTGGTAAAATGCTCACCTAGTATACTCGATGCTCTGGGTTCGATTCCGAGCATCACACACACACACACACACACACCAAAAAAAAAAAAAAAAACCCTACAAAAAACTGAAAGCACTTTGGTAGCAATAAATATCATAAGGCAATGTACAGCTGTGCTACAGGTATAACTCTGATGAAAAATACAGAGGCCATACTCACCAATGTTTTTTCAAAGTACAAATTTTGGAGTAGCCTAGTAATTTATGGAAGGCAAAGCAAAAGATCAAGAAACCTTTCATATTTCCAGAAGCCCTATTCTAGAAATCTCTGGAAACAAAAACCCATGGATCTAAACCTATACCAATAACAAAAATACATATAAACAAAAGATCTTTCTCTTGTTCAGAAAGCATATATATGTGAATTTACATATATATACATATATATTAATTGTTGCCCATACTCATTATTCTTTAATATGCTATAAATTCTTATAAATGCTAGCAACCTACTGCTGCTAACTTTAATGTTGGTTTTTGAGCCTCTTCAACTTTTTTTTAATATATACCATCACAGCCTTCACCAATCAAACTTACAAGTTAAAAGATTAAAACAATCATCCAAATCTTAGCAATCTCAAAAAGAGCAAAGTAGCCAAATAGTACCAGGAAGGAAGAGGAAATCTCAAGAACCAAATATGTCAAAGGTTTGAATGAAGATACATAAGGCGGGTCCTGTCAGAATTGCAGATGGCATGAAACAGGTTCAGTAAATAGAAAGGATACCAGAATCCAAAGAGATCTCTGACTCCAATGAAGTACAACCAAAATAAGCTAAGACACTATGGTTTTATCCCTATAACTAAATGCATATAAAAGCTAACAGAAATCCCACTGTTAGGAACAGTGTACTATGGCCAAATAAAAAAGAAATGTATACAGTGATAATACATTAAATAAATAAATAAACAGTAGGGAAAATGCAAAGTAAATCCAGAGGATTTTGTAAAGCCAAAGAGTCAAACTTAAAAAGAGTTTTCCATGGCTAAAGCTGAAACAATCTGAACAAAATAATGTAATACTGGATTGTAACCCAAAGAATAAATGAGTACAAATTCATCTATACTGATACAAATAAGTGACTGAATGAATCAACAAACTTAAGTGAAAGTACACATCTTCCTTGTATAAAAATTCCAAATAATTCATATGATATCCATGGTTGCAACAGGTGAAGCTTAACCCCTATCCCACCTGAGTATGAACTGAAATTTTAGTCAATCACCTCCAAAAAACAGAAATTGGAAAGGGCAAAACCCAGCACTTTATAATGAAGACACCTGACAATCACAACCTTAAGGAAGGGATCAAGACCAACCTTCCTCAACCAGAGGAAGGAGTCATGTCAACACCCCTAACAAGGAACTTCAACTCTCTGGTATGTTCCCCAACGATCCTGATTCCAGTCCAGTAATGAGAAAAACAGACAAACCCAAATTGAATATGCCTAGCATGCATGAGGCATTGGGTTCGATCCTCAGCACCACATAAATGTAAAATAAAGATATTGTGTCCACCTAAAACTTTAAAAATATTTAAAAAAAAAAAATCTGACCTCAGCCAGGCATAGTGGTGCACACCTGTAATCCCAGCATCTTGGGAAGCTGAGGCAGGAGGATTGCTAGTTCAAAGCCAGCCTCAGCAAAAGCCAGGTGCTAAGTAACTCAGTGAGACCCTGTCTCTAAATAAAATACAAAATAGGGCTGGGGATGTGGCTTAGTGGTCACACTAAGTTCAATTCTTGTTACCAAAAAAAACAAAAAAACAAAAAACCTGACCTCAAGTTAATTATCCTGTAGAAAAATATCAGCCAAATTAGGAGGGCGGGGGCAAACCCAACTGTGAACTAAGTTCCTTTCTTAAACAGAATGGACCCAACCATAACCTGTGTATTCTCTTCAGGGTTGAATCACTCTAAAGATAATGAAAATTGATTAGTGGCATGTAAAAAGGCTCTGCATTTTTTGTGTATATACATACAGCACATAAAGAAAGACAATCTATTGATGATATTAGAATTCACAGAAGAGAAAATTAGAAAAAAACATCTTAAGAAGAGAAGAAGAGACAAACAGGAAACTTAAGCAAAGTCACTGAATGTTTGAAAATAAAAATTTGGCAAAGCAAGGCTTTTGAATAAGTATCACCATAAAATTCAGAGTAACAAAGTCTCTGCTAATGGGAAATTGATGAAGTTTTGAAAGAAACTATACTTTTCTTCTAAGGCTGCCACAGTCTGGCTGGGCACAAAATAACCGAGCCGCCACGAGGCACTTGTAGGTTCAAACAGGAACTACTTTATTGCCGGAACTCCAGCAAACGCCACCCACTTGGCCCTTCTAGGAACACACACACCAACTGGAATTTGGCAGGCAGCAGGAGCTGCCCTTTTGCAGGACAGCAGGGGTCTATATACAACTGAATACACAGCCTGTTTCAATCCAGCATCATCCAGTCACAGCAATTATACACAGCTTAATTTAATCATCATCTTCTTAATGGCTCACTGGCATCACCTCTCAACCACTCCTTCTGGCAAAAATGCCAGGCGTCATCCAACTCGGCTGTGGCTCTCAACGTAAGGCTTTTTTAAACTCCCCAATTTCTCTTTAACCCGTGATTTAATAATTATAAGTGCATAAATATAACCAAATACATGTATCTATCTTGTAAAATGATTTTTAAAATTTACTAAATATTACTTTTACTGAGGATGCAGTTTAGTGGTAGAACACTCGCTTAGCATCTGCAAGGTCCTGGATTTGACCTCCAGTATCACCAAAAAAAGAAAAAAGATTATTTTTACTCATGCTTCTGAAAGGAATTTAGGGTGGCTTTCATCATGTAAGTACACTGAAAATAAGATTTCAAAAAATGTCAAAACTTATTTTGGAGTTTAATTTCACTAAGTCTTTAATTAGAAGCTGACCAAAGAATGGAACAAAAGAATAAAGTTAGTTACATAGAAAAAAAAATAGTATGTAAGTTCAGAGGCAGAGTCCTGCCTGTTCCTGACACTAACTCTAATTTACATTTAATTAATACCTACCTTTCACAAGGAAACTGCAGACTAGGGAATACCAAAATACAGTAATGTAATTTAAACAAAAAATTCTTATATCTGAAAAGACATCATCATAATACTAGGATGTTTACAATCTTGCAGAAACTGGTTTTCAGGTGATCTACTCCATGTGGGGAAGTGAGCTAACAAGAATAGAAAGTGAAACTTCACAGAAATTGTTTCAAGCATGACTTTGGCAGATAAAAAGATTACAGTTGGCTGGCACCACTGGCACATGCCTGAAATCCAAGCAAAATGGGAGGCTGAGCTGGGCACAGTGGCACATACCTGTAATCCCAGTGACTCCAGAGGCTGAAACAGGAGGATAGCGAGTTCAAAGCCATCCTCAGCAATTTACCAAGGTGCTAAGCAACTCAGTGAGACCCTGTCTCTAAAAAAATACAAAATAGGGTTGGATGTGGCTCAGTAGCAGAATACCTGAGTTCAATCCCTGATAGTTATTTAAAAAAAAAAAAGGGGGGGGAGGCTGAGGCAAGTGGATCCCATTTTGAGGTCAACCTCTGCAGCAGCTTAGCGTCACTCTCTCAAAAGAAAAAGTTGTAAAAAAGGAGTGGTATGAGCACCCCAGTTTCAATCCCAGTACTACTCCCACACAAGATTATAGTCACTTTAAACTTTAAAAACCTGAAGGGATTTACTGGAAATAAAATGTGTACTTTAACATAATCAACAGAGCAGAAAACTAAAGAAATCTATTGAGGGGCTGTGGCTCAGGGGCAGAGCACTTCCCTAGCATGTGTGAGGCACTGGGTTCGATTCTCAGCACCATATATAAATAAAGGTCCACCAACAACTAATAAAGTATTTAGAAAAAAAGAAATCTATTGAGAAAATTAGCCTACTTCCTCATTCATCTCAAAAAGGAAGAGTAGGCTCAGTGGTAGAGCACTCACTTCACACGTATGAGGCACTGGGTTCAATCCTCAGCATCACATAAAAATAAAAATAAAAAGTATTGTGTCCAACTACAACTAAAAAAAATAAATATTAAAAAAAAAGGAAGAGTAGAGCAACCTACTGTCAGGTGCTTTTGGGAGCTCTGCCTATTTTCTTTGTGCTTGAATAAATCCTACTCCTTTCAAAAAAAAAAAAAAAAGATCAAATTTTCTCAAAGTAGATGGGAGTCACTGCCACAGAACAGGTAAATGCCATGGAATAGAATACAGAAAGAACAGTGCTGTAGAGTATTATCAATAACATGCCACCTTGATTTCTCTCAAAATTTTAGATTTGTGGCTATGGCCCCAAATCTAAAATCATCCTGGTCCAATGGCTAAACCCAAGAAATCTCATTAGGGTGTACTTTATCTTTTAAGAAAAAAATTTTGCTCATAAATGACTATGAATCCTGTAAAACTCTGCAGAACACAGTCCTTCCTGAGGTGTGTTTTATTCTCACTGAACTGCTACTGCTTGAAATCAAACCATAAACGGATTGGGGCGGGTATTGGGATATAGATAATACTGGGGTTTCAGAAGAGAAGTAAAAGCCACTTTCTGAGCATCAACCAAAAAGAGAGTTGATATGTCAAAAATGCAGGGTGCTTCACCAGAGGTATGGCTATACCTTTCCCCAGACTTATCCTTGGAATATATTCCTCAAAATTAACTAGCCAGAAATTTAAACAACAATCTCTTTCTTCTACTCTACCCAGTTAAACACCTTTAAAAAGTAATTTAAATCTGTGGGCTGGGGTCGTGGCTCAGAGGTAGAGCACGCACCTAGCATGCATGAGGCACTGGGTTCGATTCTCAGCACCATATAAATCAAAATAAAGACACTGCACTGTATCCACCTATAACTAAAAAAATTTTTTTTTAAAAAATAACTTAAATCACCATCTCCCACTTCTTCAGCTCCTTTCAATTCTAGCTTCACCCTTCACCCACAGAACGTTTCTACAAAGTCCAACAATCACTCTATTGGGTACCCAATTCAATAGGCTAGTTACTTGACTCTAACTGTATAAAAAAATGCTGGCCATGCATTCCTTAGCCATGCTGCATACCATTTTCCTGACACTAGGTCTACCAAATTCCTTCTGCTTCCCTTCCTAATATGAGTCTCCAAAGGTTTGAGCCTTCTAATCTCTGCATTCAATACTTTTTCTGGGTGGCCTTACTCAAACCACTGTTTTAACTACTACCTGCACTGAAGCTTCTCCAAACCTAAAAATGTCTTTCTTTTTTAGATGGTGGTCTCAGTATGTTGCTCAGGCTGGCAGTCTCGAACTACTGGGCTCAAGTAATCAATCCTCTTGCTCCAGCCTTCTGAGTGGCTGGGCCACAAGCACCTTACCCAGCTTTTAAAAAAAAAAAAAAAAAAAAGAGAGAGACACTAGGTATCAAACCCAGGGCCTTGCACATGCTAGATAAGAGCTACATCTTCAACACTTGAAAAACTATGAATTCGGGGCTGGGGATGTGGCTCAAGTGGTAGTGCGCTCGCCTGGCATGCATACAGCCTGGGTTCGATCCTCAGCACCATATACAAACAATGATGTTGTGTCCGCCGAAAACTAAAAAATAAATATTAAAAAAAAAAATTCTCTCTCTCTCTCTCTCAAAAAAAAAATAAATAAATAAAGAACAAGAAAAACTAGGAATGCAACGCATAAGTAGGTTTCAACTACTTAATAATGACAGACTAGCCCAGAAGTCAAGATATATTCAATACCCAACTACAGTGTATCTCTACTTACAGGACTGACAGCCACCTCAAAGAAAACATGACCTGAACAAAACAAAATTCTTAGCTTAAATTTGTTATACTTTGTCCTGTATTCCTTATAGTGACTGCAATACCATCCATTCAGTTTTCAAACCAGTAACCTAAAAATTAACCTACACTGTCCATCAATGGATGAATGGTAAAGAAAATGTAGTGCATATATATAAAATGGAGTTTTATTCAGCCATAAGTAAAAATAAAATAATGTCATTTGCAGGAAAATGGATGAAACTTGAGAAAATTATGCTAAGCAAAATAAGCCAAACTTAGAAAGTCAAGGATTGCTGTCCTGTAAGGAAGGTACACAGGAAAAAGGGAAAAGAACGGTGGAGGTAGATCTCATGAAAATCCAAGGGAGATCAGTAGAATATAGAAAAGGGATCAGAGGGAGGGAAGAAGAGGAGAAAAGGAAAACACTGGAGAATAATATAGGCCATATTATATTGTTATATCATATATAAATAAGTAACAACAAATCCCACCACTACATACAACTATAATATGGCAATAAAAGAAAAAAAACTTTAAACACCAAAAAAAAAAAAAAGCTTGGGGGCTGGGGTTGTGGCTCAGCAGTAGAGCGCTTGCCTAGCATGTGCAAGGCCCTGGGTTCGATCCTCAGCACCACATAAAAATAAAGGTATTGTGTCCAACTACAAACAAAAAATAAATGTTTAAAAACAAAAGTTCTACTCTCCTGCCTTTATCTTCACCCGAGTTCCACTGTCTATAGTTTCTTAAACTACACCTGTAATTCTTTCTCACTGCCATCACCACTGCCTTAGTTGAACATATTTTCCTATTTACTTGTATTACTAATGAAGCCTAAATGATCTCTCCGCCTCTTGTCTGATCCACTAACAATTCTTCCTCCAAAATGTTGCCAGAAGCCAAAAGACAAACTAGATCTCAAAAGCACAGAGGGGGGCTGGGGGTGTGGCTCAAGCAATAGTGTGCTCACCTGGCATGCACAGGTTGCTGGGTTCGATACTCAGCAATAAAATAAAGATGTTGTGACCACATAAAAATAAAATAAAGATGTTATGTCCCACCAAAAAGTATAAAATAAATATTTGATTAAAAAAAAATTAAAAAAAAAAAAAAAAAAAGCACAGAGGACTCCTCCACAGTTCTGGGACAGAATGCAAACTGTTGAGTTCAATACACAGGCCTCCATGACCTGGCTTCAGCACCATTCTAACCACTACCTTCTCTCTCTTCACCTGCTCATCCTAAAACAACTCATGGTGCTTACATTCTATAATTTAATGGAAGCTCTTCCATCTGTCTTGTACACTCACCTTTCACACCTCTGCCTGGTTAATTCCAGAAATTTAAAAATTCTTTTTTTATAAAATTCAGATTCATTTTTAAAGTACTCCACTATCGATTCTGATAGAATCCTGGATTTGAGAACCGCCAGGATGCAATGCATCCCCAGTGTCATCACATCTGGGAGGCTGGTCTGACCAAACCTCACTTCCAGTTTGTCTTTGATGACCTCCTTCTCTATTCCCTCATGACTCCTTTCAAATTTCTATCACTGCACTTATCAGGGTGAACTTCTGTTTACTTACCTGCTTCCTCCACCCGCCCCCAGCAAATGAAAGTCTGTTAAGGCAAGGATCTGCTCCATATATATCCATACTTTACATTTACCTCCAGTGATGTGTATATGTTGTGATTGAAAAACAAAAAGTCTTAAGAGTTTAAAAGAAATAATAATAATAATTACCTTGGCAAACAGCATGCAGAGATGCGCTCCTCAGTTGAGATTGCTTGGCTTATCTGTGAATGAGTGACGATTTGCATTCATATATATTCAGACTTTGGCCCCCTAAAAAACATTTCTGAAATTAAAAAAGAAGTAAAACTCACGAAGTGGCTTCTATAGCTTATGCGGGCCTTGCATCAACCCTCCAGAGTGGGCCACCTGAAGAGGAAACTCGGGCAGGCTACAGGACACACAAGCAATGAATGAAATAAGGGTAGAACCGCCAATTCTAACCCATAGGTCCTCAGGGCACTGTCCCAACTCAGCGCCCAGCTAGGCACTGGGGCAAACATTCCCAAAATTAACAAGTGCTGGTAACCTCCGTCCCAGGCTCTCCAGGAACTCTGCGCTGCCACTTATCAAACTCGCCCTCCTCCGGGTTCTCTGCCCCTGGGGGTCGGTCCGTTTCGCGCGGGCGGCGCAACCTCGGGCACAGCTCCCTCCGGGATACAGCCCAGGGAACCGAGCCCCTGTGGCCGCTGTCAGCGCCGCGTCTCCTGCAGGCGGGGCGGGCGGGCAGGCCTACGGGCGAACCCCCTCTCCGGAGCCAGCCGACGGGGACTGCGTCCAGGACAGCCGCGAGGAGAACCCCCAGCCTGGGGCCACCGCGCAGCGCCAAGCCCACAGCTCGCTCACACGGGAGCGCGGGCGGGCATCCCGGCGCCTGGGCCCGGCTTGCAGGGCACAAAAGGCGGCCGGCCGGCCTCCGGGGACACTCCCGCCGCGCGCCGCGACCCCGCTGGGGGCACGCCGCCCCTCCCCCACCTCGGCCTCACGCGCCGCGACGGTTACTCGTGGCGACCTCGCGCGCGATCACGCATGCCCAGCCTGCTAGCCCGGTGCCCGCCGCCCTTCTCACCGCGCTCGGCCCTACACTGGGCGCCGGCCCACCTTCATGCCTGAGCCCAACAGTCGGCCGCGGGCGGAAGTACGGGCCCGCGGCGGAGCGCCCAACCCGCAGTCGCCGCGAGCGCAGACCCCGCCCCTGAGCGGCGTCCACCGTCCGCAGGCCCCGCCCCCTCTCGGCTGGCTTGTTTTGGTGCGCCGAGGGGGCGGGGCGTGGGAAGACAAGCAGCGGGGCGCCGCGGGCAGGCCCCAGCCGGATGCTAACGTCACTTCCGGTGCGCAGGGGTTTGACCAATCAGAGGAGCCCGTCGAAGTGAACTGGAAAGCTGGCCCTGGGGCCACGCCCCAGGTACGCCCCCTGGGCGGGGCGGCTCCCCACAAGCGCGGCCCTGGGCGGGTTCGGCACCCGCCTCCCGCGGTTTCCGTTTCGTGGTTGGTTTTAGTGCCTCAGGTGTTTCGGGAGTGGTGATAAGGATAGCGAAGGAACGTTTCCTTACCTTCGGTCTTACTCTGGAGACCTAAAACATGCTCTCACCCAAACGCGTCACCCGTGCAGAACGCAGACCCAGAGTCCCCGGAGACGGCGAGCGTCATGGGCAGTGCACGCGGTGCGGGTGCCCCCGAGATGCAGGTGGCTCTCTGTGACCCCGCGGGGGCGCCCCGTTGCTCACGCCGGGGAGCGCGGGCAGGAACCCCGTGGTGCGACTCGCACCGAGGGCGAGGGCGCTGCGACAGTCCTGCCGAGGACAGTCCCAACCCGAGACTGAGCAGGGGGCCAGCCGGGCAGAACCGGACCCTGGCCGGGGAACGTTCCAGAAGGGGCGTGGCCTGCCGCAAGGGCGGTGACCGTTGGGGAGCCCGGCCTGCGAGCTTGGACCGTTAAGGTTCCGGCCGCCTGCGCTCCCCAGCGAGGGTCCAGACGGTACCCGAGCGGTCGCGGAGTCTTCTTGGAACGGTGCTTCCGCCTGGCGCCTCTGAGACGCTGGAGCTGCCGGGGAGGGTGCCAAAGCCACCCGCGTCGTGCCCTGTCGTGTCCGCGCAGAGGTCATGACGTGGGCCGGGCCCGGCACCAGTCCAGGGAAGGACGTGACTGCGAGCTGCCCGCCCGGTTCGGGCGGCCCAGCGCCGGGGTTTTTAGTGCTGACGAAGATGTTTCTTCTTATGGCGGGAAAGAGGGGTCGAAGACCAGACCTTAATGCGTCTTCGCACCCACACGGTCATAAAATGTCTATTTTTTTGGTACCAGGGATTGAACCAAGAGGCCCTTTACCACATCCCCGACCCTTTTTATTTTTGAGACAAGGTCTCGCTAAATTGTTGATACTGATGTCAAATTTGAGATCCTCCTGCCTCAGCCTCTCCAGTCGCTAGGATTATAAGCGTGTACCCAGCGCTTGGCTTTGTTTTCCTTTTTTAATGGAGAAAAACCCCGTAAAGACAAAAATTGTATAGGGCCTTTCTTTATAATCATCCCGCTTTTGTGATTATTGGTGAACAATAATAGTATATTTACTATTAAGTTTTTCATAGTTCTATTGAATTATACTGATTGCATTTTTTCTACAAATTATTTTCCACACTCCAGATCATGTCCTGAGATTCACAGATCCACAGTGTATTCAGGAATAGTGGAACCCCAAACTTATACAACCTGCATTAAACGAAAGCACTGCAATAAAATTTTGAATACAAAAGTAGAAATGAAAATTACTTTGCATTTGGAAGGAATAAATAATATAAATCCCAGCGGCTCAGAAGGCTGGGGCAGGAGGATCCCAAGTTGGAGACAAGCCTCACAAAGGTCCGAAACAACTTGGGGAGACACTGTCAAAAAATAAAAAGCGCTGGAGATGTGGCCCAAGGATTAGGCACCCTGGTACAAAAAAAAAATTAAAAATCCAGGAAAAAAAAGAGCAGGACATTTAAACTACCAACAATTCTATGAAAGTTTCATTTTGACTACATATAATTATCTAAATCAACAATGAAATGTAAAATGATTTTTTTATACTAAAAACAGGTAATTGTCCTTTTTCTGGCAAAATTGATCAAATCTATTAAGTTTAGAAAAGTCTTTCAAATTAATCATCTAGTTTGATGATGCCATGTAAATTTTTAGGATTATCAAGCCTTTTTTCATTTATGAGTTATAAGATGTCAGAGGACTCAACCAAGTTTTCTAGGGTGGTGATTGAGCCTACTTTGGATCGACCATTCAATTACCAAATCATCCTATTTGTTCTCAATTTTAGATACATACTATGAGTTTTATACTTAAGTGTATGATGTTAAAAGAGCAAGTTGGGGTCATATTTTACCTATTTGATCATGTAACTCATTCCACTACATCATTTGGCTTATCAACAATCAAGACCATTACTCATTATTTCAATTTCAAATGGACCTTTTCTTAAATTTTCCCTCATGATAATGTCTATTGGGGCTGGGAGTGCTCAGTGGTACAAAACTTGCCTAGCATACACAAGGCCCTAGTTTCCATCCCCAGTACCAAAAAAGAAGGATGATGGCATCTATTGACTTCATCATTGTTTATCTTCATTTTGCCTTGTGTTCCATAAATTGTTGCCAGCTTTATATACCTATTTATATAATCTACACATAGTGATACACAATAAAATACCTAGCTTTTATGATTAGTGTTAATACCTCCATACTTTGTGTAGCCATCTTTATTCAAGGTATGACATTTCTGTAGCAATCCCCTTCTCTACACTCAGCTGATGGAACTGTTGTTCAGATAGCTACGTCTGCATCAGTCACCACAGATTCACTTAGCCTGTTCTAGAACTCAGTATCCATGAGATTTACATTCTGGTATCGTAGATCTGCCTGCCTTTGTTCAATATAACATCAATGTGATTCATAGATGTTGCTGCAGGCACCTGTCATTCAATTTTATTTTTGGATTTCATTAAATGAATATACCATGATTTGTGTTTTTCCCCCCACTCATCTGTTATTAGATATTTAGATCAATGCAAGTTTGGGGATATTATGAATAAAACTTTTAAAGACTACTATGATATTATGTTAAAGACTACTATGGCACAATTATTTTAATAGATACATTTTTCACTTAACTTGGATAAATATCCATGAGTGAAACAGCTGGATTACAGGCTAGGTGTATGTTTTTATGAGATATTATCAACTCATTTTCAAAAATGGCAATACCCTCCTACATTCCCATAAACAATGTATGGGTTTCACTTGTCTCATTACCTTGTCAAGACTCTTTATTCTTATTCTTTTTAGTGCTTGTTGTTCTGGGGGGTTAGAAGTACAAACTTTGTATTTCCCTGATAATCAACGATGTTAGTCATCTTGTCACTAATTCTTGGCAATTAGTGTATCTCTTTTTGTGAATTGTTTGCACAAGTCCATTGGCCATTTTAAAACTGGATCATTTGTCTTATTAAATAGAGTTCTGTACATATTCTGGGTAATAAGGCCTTTGTTTTTATGTATTTGTTGCAAATATTTTCTTCCAGTTTGTGGCTTGCATTTTTTGTGAACTTTACAGTGTCTTTAGGAGAACAGAAGCTTTAAATTTTAATGAAATCCAGTTTATCAATTGCTTCCTCAGTGGTTAGTGCTTTTAGTGTCCTATCTAAAACTTAAAAAGATTTTTCCTAGGGCTAGGATTGTGGCTCAGAGGTAGAGTGCTCGCCTACCATCTATAAGGAACTGGGTTTGATCCTCAGCAGCACATAAAAATAAAATAAAGTTACTGTGTCCACCTATAACTAAAAAATGTTTTTTTAAAAAATTGATCATATATTTTCTTCTAGAAATCTTAAAGTTTTCATTATTTATTTTCTGTGTGTTTGGGAGAAGTTGGAGTCTAGATTCGATTTTTCAAGTAAATATACATCTGTTTGTTTCAGAACTACATTTTGAAAAGATTATCATCTTGGCACCTGTGCCATTGTTGATGTATTCACTGAGTCTCAGAGGAGAACTTATGGCTGTAAATACTTTCATTAAGAAAAGAAAGGGGGAAGCCAGGAAGCAGAGGCAAGATGGTTTACATCTCGAATGGACAAGTGTTGGACGGCCAGTCAGTCCCCACAGAGACTATCTTTTTGATAACAGATTTCTTTGGGGGAATAGCTGAGTTTGTGGTTTTCTTTTTTAAAACTCTGCTTCAACAAGATGTGGGGAAAAAAAAAAAACTCATCTGATTCCAGATATGATGATGGAAGAGGGCCACCAGGAAGCCCTCCCGGAAGAATGGGTTGAATCAATCATCTTCAGGGCACAAGCCCTCCCACAAGGGGTGGTGGATGTCTGCTCTAAGAAGCAGACAACTAAACGTACGCATCCATAGCAGAAGGAAACTGTTAAGAAGCAGAGGGCTGACCTTGCTAGACAAGTATGAATGTGTACGTCTAAATAAGGATTGCTCTGTGTCCTCACAGATCATTGAGGTCATGCTGGGAATTCCCTCTGTAAGGAACTGGCCTGACATGCAATTCCATAGTGCACGTTTGTCTCATCTTTTTTGTATAATTCATTAAAGTATTAATATAGTTTTAATAAGTAAATAAACTTTTAGGTTGTAAAACTGGTTCCTCATCTTTATATAATTAATCACAAAACACTCTAGACTGAAGAAAATAAAGGCTGCATATTAAAAAAAAATCAAATTGCCTTACACTTTGAGAAACTATAGAAAGAAGAGCAAAGAGAATCTACAGTTAACAAAAGGAGTAAATAAGAATGGAGATAAATTAAAGAGAATAGAAAAACTGACAAAAATTTCATTCTTTGAAAAGATTAGCAAGATTGGTATTCTGGGCTACATGTATGTTTCCCCCAAATTTGTTAATCCTCAGTGGGACAGTTATTACTGGGTAAGGTCTTTGAGAGAAAACTAGTTCATGAGGATGGCGCCTTCAGCTTAGGATCAGTATCTCAGAGGAAGGAGCTTGCTTCCTGTCTCTGAATCCTCCTCCAGGTGAAGATGTAACCTGGAGATGTCTGTCTCCTAATGAAGAAGAGCACCCCACAAAATCCTATATCTGCTAGCACCTTAGTCTTTTATTTAAATGAATTTTTTAAACAAAATACATTTTTAATTTATTTGTTTATTGTATGTGGTGCCAGGAATCAAACCCTGTGCCTCAGGCATGCTACGCAAACTCTCTACTACTGAGCCCCAGCCCCAGCCCACACCTTAATCTTGTTATTTCCTGAATTCCAGAACTATGGGAATAGTTCTACATGCCAGGCTGTAGTATTCTGTAATAGCCACACAAACTTGATCAAATGGTTGGCAAATGTTTAACTATAATGACAAAAAGAGAGGCTCAAATTAAATGAGAAAGGGGGACTGGGCACAGTGGCACACTCCTGTAATCCCGGTGATTTGGGAGGCTGAGCCAGGAGAATCACAAGTTCAAAGGAAGCCTCAGCAACTTATGAGACCCTGGCTCTATAAACAAAATATAAAAAAGAGCTGGGAATATGGCTCAATGATTACGTGCCCCTGGGTTCAATCCCCAGTACCCTTCCCCCAAAGTGTGGAGACATTCTACTGACTTCACAAAAATAAAAAGGATTATCAGTTATCTGAGAGTACTGGGATCAATTGTATGCCAATAACAGATGAGTAACATAAACAAATTCCTAGAAACCAGTTGTTATAAATGACTTAATAAGAAATAGGAAACCTGAGGCTGGGGATGTGGCTCAAGTGGTAGTGTGCTCCCCTGGCATGCGCGGGGCACTGGGTTCGATCCATAGAACCACATAAAATAAAACAAAGATGTTGTGTCCACCAAAAACTGAAAAATAATAATTAAAAAATTATCTTTCTCTCTCTCTCTCTCTCTCTCTTCTCTCTTTGAAAAAAAAAAAAGAGAAAGAAATGGGAAATCTGAAGGGTCCTATAGCAATTGAAGAGATTAAAGAAGGAAGGATAGAAGGAAGGAAGGAAATAAATCTAGGATAGCCTTGCTGGTGAATTCTACCAAACTTTTAAAGAATTAACGTCTCATTCTTCAAGATCAACATTACCTTGATACCAAAGGCAGAAAAACCCATCACAAGAAAATAAAACCACAAACCATGTCTTTATGACTAGACATACGAAAACCTTAAAAAAAATTACAAGTCCAGTATTAGACCACACTACCATGAGTCAGTGGTATTTGCCCCAGGAATGGAAGGCTGGTTCCATAAACACAAATCAATCATTTCCTACACCAAATCAGAGGAAAGATGTGGATTTTCATGTCTCAAAATACTTCAGGATGGGCTGGGGTTGTGGCTCAGTGGTGGGGTGCTTGGGTTCAATCCTCAGCACACATGCAAATAAATAAACAAAATAAAGGCATTGTGTCCATCTACAACTAAAAAAGAATAATTAAGAAAATAGTTCATGATTTCTCTTGGATTTCTTCTTTGATGTTTTTATTGCGTTAGACCATTTTCTTTAATTTCTACATGAATTTTAAATTTTTTTATATCTTCTACTTTCATTTCTAGTTTTCATAGCATTAGGACATACTTTTCATGATTTCAAACTTTTTAAACTAATTGAGAATTGTTTTGTAACTTAATATATAATTAGTTCTAGACACTGTTTCATGTGCACATGAAAAAAATGTAAATCCTATTGTCAGTGGTTGGAAAGTTCTCGTGTATCTCCATTCCTCTGCTTGGTTTATAGTGTCATTTGAGTTCTCTGTTTCTTTAATGAAATTTTGTTATATCCATTATTGGAAGTAGAGCATTAAAATGTCCAAATACTACTGTAAAATCATCTAAATCTCTTTAATTCCGTCAATTTCTGGTTAACTTTTTGGAGGGACTCTGTTATATGTATGTGTGTTTCCAACATATCTTCTTGATGGCTTGATATTTGTATCATTATATCACGTCCTTTTTTGTCCCTTGAAACAATTTTGTCTTAGTTGCATGGCATTAGTATAACCACTCCAGTCTGCTTCTGGTTATTTTTTGCAAAGAGTGTAGTTTTCGAAGTTTTCATTTTCAACTGTTTTTGAATCTAAAATGAGTCTCTTATAGATAGCATCAATTGGATCATTTTCCCATCTACCAATCTATGCTTTATCATTCAAGAGTTCAATCCAGTTTTTTATTTTATTTTTGCTTGTGCTTCCTTGTGGTGATGAGGATCAAACCCTAGGACCTTGCACTCACAAGGCAAGTGCTCTAACACTGAGCTCCACCCCAGCCTTGCAATCTACTTAAATTTACTGCAGTTATTGGTAAGATTCCTGCCACTTTTCTGTGCTTTTGTGTCTTCTTTTTGTCAGTGCCTCCACTGCCGCCTTCCTTAGTGTTGAGATCTTTTCTGGCATGGCACTTTAACTACCCATCATTTCTTTCACTATGTACTTTTGAGTTACCTTCTTAGCAGTTGCTCAGGAAATTACCTTGCCCATCTTGATAGGATAGCACTCCTATGTGGAGTCATACCAATTTAATTTAAATAGTCTACAAGATCTTTGCTACTACTTTATGTCATTATTGGCCACTCATATTATAAGGTCCTTGCTTAGCATCTGAATGGCCATTTTAAAGAAAAAGTCTTGATTTCTTGCCCAAGGCAGTTTCTGAAAAGGGCTCACCAGTCCTTCATACCAACCCAACCCCTAACAGCAGGCATCAGGACCCACCTGTCTATGATTCATGAGCCTCCCCCATGAAAGTCCTGGAACCCATATATCATATATGAGGAGCGCTCATGAAAAAATGGATCCAAATATTTTTTATTATTCACGTGATTTAAATGGTTTAATTTAAATTGGGTAAACAGCTGTTGAGGATTGTTTTAATATGTGAACAAAAAAGGAGGTTAACAGATCTGTTTACTTTCACCTTTCCTTTTCATTATATTTAATAATTCTGTTCAGGATAATGTAAATTGTTCAGAAAATTGTTTTCTTAGTGCCTGCTGGAATGTTACATATTTTTTTTTTTTTAGTCATCATTGCCAGAATTTCTATCCTCATCCCAGTGCCAGTGAAGACAAAGATAAAACCAAACTACAGCTTCTGTGATAGCTATCACAACAAACTGTATAAACTGATGCATCAATGAATAATGTAACTCAACAAATGATGCTCAATGAAGGAGTCGATTTACTTTGGGAGGAAATGGACATATTAATAGATTCCTCTGCTTTGAACTGCTTGCAGAACTTGCCTGGACTATGTATCACCTGTATTCATTGTGAACTATCTATTGGTGCAGTGAATTGTGGTAGTGCTGGAGTATCTTTGCTGATGGTGTCATCAGTGGTACAGTTTTTCCAAAAGAGCTGTCATTTGGCTTGGTGTCATGGCATTTTGCATCCTCCTCCCTTCTGCTTGCAAAGGCCAAATTTGGGGGCCAACAGAGGTGAGGCAAAGAACCTCACCCCCCCACGGGTACAAAGGCCAAATTTGGGGGCCAACAGAGGTGAGACAAAGAACCTGACCCCCCAACTGGTGCAAAGGCCAAATTTGGGGGCCAACAGAAGTGAGGCAAAGAACCTCACCCCCCCACTGGTGCAAAGGCCAAATTTGGGGGCCAACAGAGATGAGGCAAAGAACCTCACCCCCCCAACTGGTGCAAAGGCCTATCCACAAGTATGGCTGTATGCTGGACCAGTAGTCAATGACGGGTAAGATCTAATTGCAATGGTACCGACCTAAGATAGGAGGCTGACGCCTTGAGGTCAAGGACCATATGTAGTATTGGACAACCTAAGACAGGCACGGTCCCTAAGCCACATGCTTGGTGTTTAAACAGAAGGGGGGAGATGCTGAGAGCCACAGTGGAGTGCATAGCATTTTGCCAGAAGGGAGTGGTTGAGAGGTGATGCCAGGGAGCCATTGAGATGATGATGGTTAAGCTGTGTATTCAGTTGTATATAGACCCCCTGCTGTCCGCCTGGGATGCCCGCTACTTTGTGGAGTTCTCGTGGGGATTCCTGGGGAGTTTCCGGTGGAGGGAGTTCCGTGGAGGGAGTTCCAGTTGGTGTGTGGTGTTCCTGAGAGGGCCCTGTGGGTGGTGTCGGGGGAGTTCAGAAATAAAGTTTGTTCCTGCTTGAGTGGCTCCTGATTTGTGCCCAGCCAGACTGCGGCACAGGGGACTAACACATCCTCTGGGTTCATTGCTATGACACTAAAATTCTTGTTATTGTAAGTGGTGGCTGGGCTGGGATTGTGGCTCAGCGGTAGTGCTCATCTAGCACATGAGGCCCTGGGTTTGATCCTCTGCACCACATAAAAATAAGTAAATAAAATAAAAGCATTGTGTCCAATTACACCTAAAAAGAAAAAAAATATTAAAAATAATAGTGGCTGTAGCAGCAGAATGATGGACATCCAAATCCCAGGATCAGTTTTGCAGATGTGGGGAGTATGTTTTGCAGAAGGCCCAGTAGCAGCAGCAGCAGATCTGTGTCATTCAGAGAATGATCTCCATGGTAGTGGCCGTGGAGAGATTCCGGGTGTGTTTGGGGATGGAATTGAAGGGATCTGCTGACAGAGGGGTTGTGGAGGTGGGGGAGGATGAAACAAGAATGACTTCTAGGTTTCTAACTTGAACAGCTAAGAGAAGGACACGCTGACAGACTAGGAAGCCTGGGGACCGGGATGGAGGTGAACTTCAAGGTGTGCATGGTGTGCAAGGGGGTGGTCAGGAGGTCAGGAAATTGTCAGTACCTTAACCTTTAGATGAAAGACACCGCGGTGGAGGTGGCAAGGAGGCAGATGAACATTTTAACCTGGAGTTAGAAGAACCTTTTTTTTTCCAAGAGCCAAACTTTAATGTATACATCAAGGGTATCCCCAGTGAATTACTGATGGGGTTTCAGTACCTTCCATTCAAGCTACCAAAATCAGAATCAAAACCCTGAAAGGTGAAGCTGATAACCTCTTTGGATACCTACAAACTACACATCAACACATATGACGAAATATTAAAAAAGGAGGCATCTAGCAGAAGAAAGAAAATGAGATCCTGTAGCCTCCAAGAAAACAGACACCACAATGCTTCTGGAATCTTCCCCCCAAAAGGAGTTGGCTCACTGCCAGTGCTCAACACTGAGCTGCTGTTTATGTGCTGCAGAGTCCTGAGCCTTTGTTGGCTAATGGAGGCTGTAAGAGACAATAAATAGCTGAAACACTTGGGTACAGGAAAGTGCAGTCCATCAGCAGCTGGGCCATGGACCCTCATAAGGCAGTCATGGCTGTTTAAAAACAAACAAAACTATGTAATGTTTTGAACAACCTACAATAAAAATTAATTAAAAAAATAAAAACAAACAACTTCTGTCATCCCAGCCTGCTTCCTGTGGGAAGGGTGGGTTTCTGTCTTTACCCAAGTCTACTAATCTTCCTTCCTCTCACTGCACCCCGCCCCCGCCCTCTCTTGCCCACTCTGGGGCCTCAGTCTTGCCAAGTCAGCTCTGATTTTCATGGAGTGAGCCCCTGAATCCATCTCTCCAGCAGGCTTTCCTCTTCAGCACATTCTCTTGTACCAGACAGGCAGTCTGCTCAAATGTGCCCTAATGCAAGGTCTGCACCACCCAAAACATACTCATGGATTCCCCAGGGAACCTACTCTACTTCCCTTGACACACACTGCCTTCCCTGTTTTTCCTTGCAAGTTCCTGGATTCTTACATGTAAAACAGGTGGTTGACAAAGGTAAGATGCATATGGTTTGCTTCTGTATACCCACTTTGAGGGTTAGAGGCAGGGAGATAAGTGAGAAAAAAAACTACAATGTAAAACCTACAAAGTACACAGTCACTGGGTAAAATTTATAGTTCAAGTAATCACCCACTGTCACACACACAGTTGTGGGTCGCTTCCTCAAAGTCCATTCACCCCTTTGTCTGCTCACAGAACCCATGAGACATTCCACTGGGGGATTTACCAACTCAGCTAGATCGCAGCTTGAGTTGGGCCCATGGGCTGGAGCCAGTCCCATCTTCAAGGTTACAGTGAGCACTCAGCTGGGCATGTGCTCTGTGGGTCACGGAACAATACCAGGGCCTCAGCAGGAAGAGGAAGACAATCTCTTTTCTCTTCTGGGTTGACGGAGGGAAGACTGAAGTGAGGCTATGAGAGTCTGTCTTGGGGGCTGAGGGACTGTATGTGTAGACTCAGACAAAACAGACTTTGCAGAGGGACAGTGGAGAATCAGCTAGGAACCACATCTCTGGGGACACAGAGGAGCTGAACTAATGCTGAGTCCAGACACAGAAGGCTGTGTGAGTCTGTCTTGCTGCAGCTGCAGTCAAGAGCTCTAGACTAGGACTGTGTCCGTGAGGCAGGGAGAGCGCTTGTCAAGCACATCCCAGGACCTGGGCTCGAACCCCAGCACGTCAGAGTTCTGTGTTACAAACTCACAATCCCGCTGCCCAGACAGAATTAGTGTTGACATCAACATCTTCGGTTCATTTCATTCACTTTAATGCTTCTACATACACAATTTCCTTAATATTTTTACTTTTACAAAATTGAGAAAATATATATACTCTTCTGATATATTTCACATCAATCAAACCTGTTATTATCATTTCTAAACACTGTGCAATATTCTAGGGATATACCACAATTTAACAAGTTTCCTATTACAAATATTTACATTTCCTAATATATTACAGGACAAATTCTTAAAAATTGCTGGTCATAGAACATGTACATTCTTCAGTCTCTGATGAGTCTTACCAAATTGTCCTCCAAAAGGAATATGGCATTTATTGTCCCGTCAGCATGGAGATTGGCATGTCTAGGGATAGGAGCTGACCACAGGAGAGATTCTCACTAGGACAATATTCATTTAGTTTATTATTTATTGTGTGTCCATTTTTTGCATGACACTGTGACAGGTGCTGGGGATACAGTGGTGAATAAGGCTCTCACCCCTCTTTGAGTTCTTCCGTCTCCCCAGGTGGCAGGTCTGGGCACAGGCAGGGCACTGTAGCATGTGTCTGGCATCCACAGGCCCTGGGCTCCATCCCCAGCAACACACACCCAAAATTCTCTGCATATTCTGCTAGGGTGTGGCTCAGTGACACAGTGCTTACCTGACAAGTGCTGCGTGAACCACTCATCCCTGAGGACACAGTGGAGCCGCACTAGGCACTGACAGCCCACGTTTAGCCACTTTCTTCTCCTGTACAGGTGGCCCAGATGCCCTTGTTGCAGGGTTTTGCTAAGGGGCGGCCCACACAAGGCACTCGGAAACTAGAAGGCAGGAGAAGGCAGAAGCCCTTATATATAGCGTGGAGACACATGTTCCTATAGAGGCACATGTTGGCGAAGGGACATGTGCACATGTGAGGGCAGCAGCAGTGGACAGCCAGGGGTTCATGGAGCTGCTGGGAGGCAAAGGGGGCATCAGTGTCCTATGCAGGGGCTACAACAGCTACCTGTATAGTCCCAAACTCTGGATAATCCAACGCCCCCACCCCACGCTGACTCCTTCATCCCATTTAACAACCTTTATAACCTAAAGCCCAACAAATTCTCTGTTTTGCTTTCCTGAATGACAGAAAAGCCTGCCACTAAAATTACCCTTGAAAACCCAGCAGGAGTTGTCCTGAGGCTTCCGACAAGCCTCAGAGCCAGGCTTTCAATTAACGACAGAAGAAACTGCTGCTCCTCTTTTTGTTCAGCTGGACACCACATGAACACAGTATCCAGCTTTCAGAGGACAGCTGATATGAGGAGTACCATTCACAGACACCAGAGTCCAAGCAGAGGGGATATGTAAGCAGTGACACACACCAGCTGGAGGAAGAGAAGATCCACACATCCACCTCTCGCCTTTCTGCACCAGGAACGAACTGCACCTGAGCCCTGGAGGAACAGAGTGCAGAGTGGCATGTGTCTCAGTGCTGAGTGTGCCATGCACCCACACAACCAGCACCACAGGTGAGCCCTCCCCTCTACTACTCTGCAGCCCCATGGGCGTGCTCCTCTCCACACAACAGCACTTTCATAGGAATGTTAGTAAGTTTCTCATGCTCCACAATAGACGCCATCACCTGTCCGGCCATTGTAAACATCATTGCCGAAAAGAACTTCACTAAGTGCTATAGTTTGGATGCCAAATGTCCCTCAAAGGTGCACGGGTTTCTGGCCCACATCCTGGTCCTGCACAGACTATAATTTTTGAGTTTCCCTCAGTGTGAAGTAAGCTGGCTGAGAAATATAGCGAAAAACCACCCAGCACAGAAAATAATTTTCAAAGAGCGAGGGCGGGATGGCTCTGCAACCTCAGGGGTCCTGCCTCCACAGTGGGAGGAGAGAGAGAAGAGCCCATTTTTGCTTTATTTATACAAGGGGGCTGCAAAGGATTTCAATGGAATGTTCTTTTGCCAAATAAGGTAGGAGGGGGGCTGTCCAAGCCCAATGGGTAATGCCCAAGCCCGGAGCTAAAGAGCAGCCTCTCTAGCCCAGTGAAGACCGAGCTCACCACGTGCTTTGTGTAATCCATTAAGTGGGAGAAGCCTCAAAATAACTTTTAATGCCAAACCAAAATCTCCTTGGCTTCAAGGCCAAGTAGAGGCTATTCAGATAGCTCAGCAATGGCCCCCCATACGTGCTAAAAGCTTGGTTCCCAGGGTGCTGTTTCCGGGAAGTGGCAGGACCTTTAAGATGAGGGGCCTGGTGCAAGGTCTCCAGGGTGGGGCCTCCCCCCTCTCCTCCTCTTTTGCTTCCTGGCCACGAGGTGACCAGTTCTGCTCTGCCGTGCACTCCAGCCATGCTGTGCTGCCTCACCACAGACCAAGGCAACAGGACCAACTGATCACGGAGCGAAGCCTCCAAAACTGTTGAGCCAGAACAGACCTTTTCTCTTTACAAGCCGACTGTCTCAGATATTTTGTTAGAGTAATGGAAAGCTAACATGTTAACATGTGTACAAATTAAGACAAACTAACACAAAAGGAAAAGAAATGATAACCTCTGCTTAACTTTGTTCTTCTGTGTCTTCTCCTTCACTATCATCTTCAGAATGAAAGATATCTCTAAATAGGAAAACCTGCTTGGGTGCTGTGGGAGTCTGGATTCTGGTTCCTTTTCTCGCCATCTTCTTTTTTAACTTTTCTTTAAGCACAGGTAGACTAGTCTTGTAAAGGTAGTCGATGATCTCTGCAGAACACAAATTTAACCTTGAAATTATTCACCTGCACAAAACCTCTTACATTAAAGAACATGGGATACAATAATGCACCCATCTTATCACCACAGGTTACTCACTTTCTCTCGCCCAGACCTTGAACAAACCCTGTGAGTTAGGCCCTATTTTTAACCCAGTTTCCCAGTGAGAAAACTGAGGCAGAAAGAGCAGCTTGCCCAAGGCCATGGAGCTAATGGGGGTGCAACCTGGGAAGCGGCGTGAGCTGAATGAAGAGCAGTGCCTGGGTCCAAGGTCACCCCAACTGTGGCTCCAGGCAGAGCACCACTGCTGGGAAGGCTACAGCACACCTCCCTGGAGCATGTTATAGGGAAACCCAGATTGTGCACTCTGTTCAGAGAATCTATGTTTCTAACTAGTGCCCCACAGAGTCCCGATGGACCTGAGTGTGGGAGCCACGCAGCTAAACTCCCTATGGAACCAGGCACCTTCCATTCTTTCTGGAACAGCATGTCATGTGGTGTGAGTACACGGGGAAGTGTGTGGGCTATGCTGTCTGCACACGTACACACGTGCCGTGTGTGCACAAGTGTGTGTGACAGAAGCACCAGCAGGACACAGTTACTGAGTGGTCACCAAGTACCAAGCACCATGATAACCACATAACATGGTGCATCCCCTCACTTGGTCCTTTTGAAACTCCTGCTAGATGAGGATATGATTGCCAATATCCACCATTTTACACCTGGGGAAGCTGAAGTTCCAGGAATCACGTCACCTGCCCACATGACTGGGCTCTGAGCCACCCATGTTCAAAGTACTGACCTGGAAATGTCTTTCTCTGCCAAAAGGGAACACAGGCCGCCTTCAGCTTATAAAACTTAGTTTGAACATAAGATGGAGGCACATCGCTTTAGAAAGAAAAAGATGAAAATGTCAGTTAAAACTTACCATTTCAATACTTGTGTAGTAAGCACACTTATTCTAGTTTTCTTATCTTGAACCTGAAATCATCACATGCATAAATGTGTGATAGAAATGAGACATATAGGGCTGGGGATGTGGCTCAAGAGGTAGTGCGCTCGCCTGGTATGTGTGTGGCCTGGGTTCAATCCTCAGCACCACATACAAAAACAAAGATATTGGGCTGGGGATGTGGCTCAAGTGGTAGTGCGCTCGCCTGGCATGTGTGCGGCCCGGGTTCGATCCTCAGCACCACATACAAGCAAAGATGTTGTGTCCGCCAATAACTAAAAAATAAATATTAAACTTCTCTCTCCCCCCCCCCTTTAAAAAAAAAAGATATTGTGTCCGCCGAAAACTTAAGGAAAAAAAAAAAAAGAAATGAGACATATATGAGTCATCTGCTGTGTACGAGGCAGCAGCCAAGCTCAGTCTCCCCAAAATTATAAGAGCAGGAAAACTCAAAATGACGAAACCAATAAGACCAATGATTTCAGCGACACGGCAAACCAGCCAACGCAGCCAGGGGAGTTGTAAGCACTGGAAAAACCTTTTTTTTTTTTTTTAGAAAGAGTGTGTCTGTCAGAGAGAGAGAGAGGGAATTTTTTAATATTTATTTTTTAGTTCTTGACGGACACAACATCTTTGTTTGTATATGGTACTGAGGATCGAACCCGGGCCACACGCATGCCAGGCGAGCGCGCTACCGCCTGAGCCACATCCCCAGCCCGAAAAACCTTTTTTAAAAAAAATATTTATTTTTTAGTTATAGGTGAACACAATGTCTTTATTTTACTTTATGTGGTGCTGAGGATGGAACCCAGTGTCCTAGGCACGCTAGGCGAGTGCTCCACCTCTGAGCCACAACCCCAGCCCTGGAAAAACCTTTTTGTAGTCTCAGAGTGTCATCAGCAAGGAAATAAGAAGCTACAAATTAGAAAAGAAGGTTGAAAAAAAGAGTAACAGTGAGAGCAAAGAAAACTGGGAACCAAAATCAGATGGTCCTGTTGAAAATGCCAGTGAGGACAAGGCCCCGTCAAGCAGTCAGCGAGAGAGCCAATAAACACACTGGGTCCCACTGCACTCAGGTGATGCAAGACCCAAGGCAAGGGAGACCTGGACCCCAGACAGCTATTGGTGTCAACCTGAAGCAAATAAGTTATCCCAGTAATAGGAGAAATGACACATGACGCTGGAGGCAAGACGGAGAAACAAAGAGATGAGGAGGAGGAAATATCTGGTGTGAGGAGTGTGGGATGATATCTGCGGTTCCTTCAGAGCCAAGGAGGAAGATGAAGACCGGGAAGAGGATGAGGCAGAAAAAACCCTCAAGGGAACTTTGATCATTTGTATGGACAGATCAGCCATTCAAAGTGAAACTGACACCAGTGTAACGCATTACGACGACAGCAGTGGGTGTACAGGTGTCTCCTGGTGGAGAAGCACTGCCTAAGGAGTGTACTGAGTGTCAAGTTGCATGTTACTTCACTGGAGAAAATGGACGAGCAAGCTTCCCGATTGCCTGACTTCACCACATCAGGTTCTCACCACAGACCTTAATCCCATTTCAGAGGCCCTGAAGGACAGCACAGAAGTAGAAGTTGATGAAAAAGTGAGGAAAAAGAGCGAGCCAGAAAAATGGCCAGCTCTGGGCCCTCCTCCCAGAAGCACACCACAGACAGGCTTCTCTTGGCTGGTGGACTGTCCCCAGGCCAAGCCTTTTGCTCAGGTGCAGTCAGGGTGACGATCTACTGAGGCATGACAGTGAAGAGCTCACAGAGCCAGGACGGTGGCTGGCTTTCCAGAAGCTACCTGTCTTTTCTGTGTGACTGGACTTAGGCCACGTGGCTACTTTTATTTGAGAGGGAGGCTAATTATCATCACTGTGGAAATACTGCAAGGTGCTGTCTTTTGTTTCCAGGCGTATTTCCAGGTACTTGTGCCCAGGTCAATCGAGCAGAGAGCGAGGACTGTGGGCACCTCCCAGCCTGCTGACCTGGGCTCCTGTTGACCCTGCCTTTGTTGTGGTAACACTACATGACTCACGCGTCATCGTGTTTCCCCTGGACAGTGAGATTCATTGATGTGGACATTTCAGGGGTAAGAAATTGAAGAAATAAACAAGGATATTTTTCCATTACTCTTCAAAATGTGTTTTCGATACACCAGTATAAATCCTGCCTGTCAAAAAGCATTAATGGACAATTTCACAGAAATTTTTTTTCTCATATCTCTTTGTCAGCCCTGTGCTTCTATTCCAGCAAGCAGCTTGGGCAAGTGTTTTAAAAACTGAAGAAATGTGACACTGTTTGCTTGCTTGTTTTTTGAAGATAAAATGGCTGACTGTAAAAGTTAGATTTATTTATTGTATAAACTTGGGTTCAAGATGACATTTTTAAAAACTCTTGTTTTTAGATACACATGAATACGATCTCTCTATTTTGTTTATTTATTTTATGTGGTGCTAAGGATCGAACCCAGTGCCTCACATGTGCGAGGCAAGCAGCCCTCAAGTGCACAAACACACAGAAAACAAAAAAACATCCAATTAATGCTATTTAGTGAAATGAAAGCTTACCTAGCTAACAACTCAGTACCTTTAACTGTCTGCTTCTAAAATTTATTATTTACTCTGAGTTATATCAAATTGGTTTTCTTGCAAACCGGATTAATTTTAAGTATCATTTACACATAATTCCATATGCAGCATGAATTTCAGACCTACTCTTTAAATTCTGAGTCATCTCTAGTTTGTAAGTAACTTAGTATTTAACAAATGTTCTTACCCTATGGCACTAGCAAGATCTTCCCAATCTATTTCATTGGTGTCTTCCACATTTATTTCATATAACCTGTAAGAAAGAACAATGAAAATCTCAAGCAAAAATCAGGACAAAGCACATCTTCATGGAACCCCAGGATGTCAATGGCTGGAGGCAGCTGGGGTGTTTGTCCCATCCAAGGCCAGGCCACCAGGCATGTTAGTGACTAGCATCTGTGCTCAGCACTCACAGCACAACAGCCATGGTGTGAAGACCTTTCTGTGCATCGTCACTTACAGTGACCCTTGACATCTGTGATGAGGTCGGGGGACATTCTAGACTCAAGGAAATGGGATTGACAGGCAGACCACTTGCTCAAGGCTTCACAACTAACAGGTGTGCCAGCACTGGCCCTGGCCTGCCTGACCTGACCTGCTCGTCTATGCTGTCTGTCTCTCTGGCAAGGGAAGAAAGGTGGCCATGTAACTAGCCAGGCGAGTATCGAGAACCAGGAGGCACCCCAGTGAACCAAGCAGAAGGGCTGACAGGGTGCCCAGAGCCAAGCTCTCCGCTCTTTGCTGTTAGTTGGTCAATACAAGCCCAGGCCACATCTCCTCTGCCCTTGGAACGCTCCTGGGAAGACTCTAAGAGACCAAGCCACAATGCAGAGCAGCAGGCTCTGTCTGAATTTTCTACTCACATTTTCCAATGGACAGAAATAACTCCCATCCATAGGGAAAGCTCTGAAGACTGAAATAACCAGTGAAGGAGTACACAGAGTGCTCCATGCACATGCCTCCACCCGACCCTCCCAAGGACAGCAGGAGGCAGGGAACTTCTCATCTTCAGCCTCATTTAAGGCAAATAAGCAGACTGAATTTGTTCCACCCACAGTACCTGTAGAAAGTGCCAGAGCTTGTACCTAACCCTTAGCAATGACACGGCAATCTCTGCTATGTCAACAGCCACTCTGGCTAGAGAGAAAACCCATTAAAATAGCACCAAGTTCTGTCCCTGTACCTTTCAATAAGGTTGATTTTGGCCTGCAGCGCGTTCACTCCACGATACACAAACCCGCCATTAGTCATCCTCTTGGTCAGAATTTCCGTCCTGTGTGAAAAGGAATAAAAATTTCTTTTTTATTTCTAACATTTCGATGACTTTCTAATGATCAACTCATTTACCATCATCAAGAACATACCTATTTGAAGAAAAAAAAAGAAAAAAGTGGGAAGAAATCCGTAAAATGATAGAAAGTTATTGATTTCTTAAATTTGAATGATGGATGGGAAATTCTACAGGTACACAAATTATAAAATTTTCATAATGAAAGTTTTAAAAAGGGAGGAAAAAAAATAAGCCTATTAACAGGTGCTATGCCTGTTAAAGGTGCTGTTTAAACTCAATTCACGGGCTAGGGCTGGGGCTCAGCAGTCGCGCACTTGCCTGGCATGTGTGAGGCACTGGGTTTGATTACCAGCACCATGTGTAAATAAATAAAGGTCTAAACAACAACTAAAAAAAATAAATAAACTCAATTCACCTTTGTTTATACAGCATATGGACACTGTCCTTGTTACCATTCCCAGTGTCTGGAACACCAAGCAGAGCACATTTAGAAAAGTGGTAAGAGAAGTAATGAGCCTTCTAGTGTCAGTAAAGCTCTGAGTGACAGTGCTCACCCAACTAAATACTTTAAAAAACACTAATCTTGAAGAATGAAATTTGGAACAATCTGATGGACAGACTGTTAGCTCTTAGATCACATTCTTGATAAAGGAGATGCTAGACACCCATGTAGGTGACCGACACTGATCTCCCCAACAGCCCGTTGTTCACAGGTTTGAAAAGTATCACCCGAGGCCACTTCAGCGTTACCTGAGGTAGACATATGTTCAGCATGCAAAGTTTCCCATTTTAAAATTACAAACACTTTTGTCTGCCTTAAATGTGTTGATTCTGAAGGGCACCAGCCTTGATCACTCCCCCTGAAATGCTCAGCCGTCACCTCCTGCTGCAGCTTGGGCAGAAGGGCTCTACTCCCTCTGTGTCACATGCCCCCAACATTCTGTTCTCTGGAGTTTCCTTAAGTGTAGTCTCCCATGAAAACCAACAAATATGGGGCTGCAGCTGCAGCCAGATCAGGACTGAGTCTCTGGGTGACTGACCAGGGTGCCACTGGCTCACTGCAGGTGAGAACAGAAAAGCCACAGAGAGCAAAGCTAAAAAGGCAAAGCCACAATCAATGACCACCATTCTCAGGACTTCTCTTCTAAACCCGAGTTTCCTACCATTTAAAAAAAAATGCTCTCTATGGGCCGGGGATGTGGCTCAAGTGGTAGCACACTCGCCTGGCATGCGTGCGGCCCGGGTTTGATCCTCAGCACCACATACAAACGAAGATGTTGTGTCCGCTGAAAACTAAAAAATAAATATTGAAATTCTCTCTCTCTCAAAAAAAAAAAAAATGCTCTCTAGTTTTATAAACGAAATAAAGTCAGAGTCAAAACTCAGAAGTCCATTTCGTTATTAAAAAGGCTTAAGTTCTGGGTGAAGAAGCCATTTGTTCCAGCATGGAACACTCCTCAAGCCAGCAGCTTGCACCTATCTTTGAGTCAGGGCAAATCAGGTGCTCATTTAACTCAGATGTTGACACTGGAGCAGCTGGGCCATGGTCCGCAGAAGTTCACTTCTGACCTGTGAGTGTGCATGGACGTTCTTAGCAGCCTCACCTCTCTGCCCTAAACCAGTGAACAACGCAGGAGAGTCTTGTTGAAGTTTGTATTAGAAGTCGTAAACTTACCACTTACTTTTGCACTGCATCCAATTTCTGGTTTCCACTTTAGCTTCCACTTCCACCCAGGATATGCCCTTGTAGAGTTTTTCCCGGACGATTGACAGGCGACCTTCAGGATTCTCTTGGAGCTGTGAATCCATCTCTTCCATCTCCTGGGGAGACATTTTCTTTAAAATCACCTCTTCAACAGCCTTGATAAGTCTCCGTGTTTCCGTCTTATTCCAAGCACCGTGATTTCTTTCTGTAGACATAAAAGGATGGCCTTGTAGCTGCTAATCTACGTGCTTTCAAAAACAACCCGAAATATGAAAAAGTCAGGCACTTGTCAGAAGATAATGGACGACATCAAATTACAAACATAAAACCATCAAATTGGGGCTGGGGTTGTGGCTCAGTGGTAGAGCACTTACCTAGAATGTGGGAGGCACTGGGTTCGATTCTCAGCACCACATAGTAAATAAATGAAATAAAGGCCTATCAGCAACTAAGAAAGTATTAAAAAAAAAAAAAATCAAATTACATGCCAATTTTTTTTTTAAGTTTTAGTTGTAATTGGACACAATACCTTTATTTATTTATTTTTATGTGGTGCTGAGGATTGAACCCAGGGCCCCTGCACGTGCTAGGCAAGCACTCTACCTGAGGCGCTCTACCGCTGAGCCACAATCCCAGCCCAAATTACATGCCAATTTAAATAAAATTATTAAGCTTTAGTATTTGGCCATGATTCTTTTTCAGAACCAAAGCCAGAAATTATTAAACAGACGTCCCAGGCTGGCAGTGTAGCTCAGTGGTACAGAACTTGCAGTGTGCATAAGGCCCTGGGTTCTGCCCCAGTGCTGGAAAAAAAGTCCTTTTTCTTTAAACGATTTCATTCAACTTCAATGAAGTTGTTCTTCCTGTTTCCAAGAGCAACGTCTACTACGCGACACTGTGAGGCTCCCAAGCATGTGTCAGGAAAGAGTCCAACGACTTTCTTGTCATGCACACACCTCCCTCCTCAGCTCCTCCTGTGATATTGGTGGTCACTGTGTTGCCCACCCAGCACTTGACAAGAGGTCCCAGAGTCGCCCTAAGGCCATCCTCCTGTGCAGATGTCAAGAAGCATCAGAGGAGCTTATTCCCTGTGGACAGGCAGGTGTCAGAGCATTAGAGTTAGCATCAGACCACAGCCTGCACAGGGCTTCAGTTTGGCCCCCAGAGTATTATCCCTTCCTGCTCCACAATAATAATTTGGATAAATATTTGGAAATAAAGAGATTTCCAAAGGGAGAAAAAAGATACTTAGAATTCATAAAAAATTTTTTTTGGTACCGGGGATTGAACTCAGGGGTACCCAACCACTAAGCCACATCCCCAGCCCTATTTTGTATTTTATTTAGAGACAGAGTCTCACTGAGTTGCTTAGCACCTCACCATTGCTGAGGCTGGCTTTGAACTTGTGATCCTCCTGCCTCAGCCTCCTGAGCTGCTGGGACTACGGGCGTGGCCACTGTGCCTGGCACAAAGTATTTTCAAAATTCCAGATTTTTGCTTTTCTTCTTGGAAACTGAAAGGACTGGCTGCATCACACTACTTGAGTGGCCAGAACACGGACTCTGTGTTCAATACACCCCACCTGAGGCCCGTTTTCTCAGAGCAATCTGGGACGTTTTAACGGGAAGAACATAATTAAAGGAACTTTCTCTAAATTAAGAGTAAAACTGACAGGAGACACCAGTGCTTTTCCTCCCTGCCAACAGGCCACCGAGAGCGTGCTTCCCTCCCACAGGCTCCTCCACCCAGCTCCCCATCCAGCCTCCGTGGCAGTTATATCCTCACTAAACTTAGATTTAGTCAAAACCAGTGTAGTAAAGGTAGCACAGGTTCACTGAATGCATAAAAAAGTGAAATGAATGAGCAGAGAAAATGACCCTAAAATAAAGAGTGCTCTCAGAGGCCAGCCAGCAGCAACCTCTGGGGACTGGCTCAGTTGTGGCTCCTTCACCATGAGGTGAGTCACTTACGACTGCTGATCTGGGAGAACTTCAGGGCAACCGAGAGGCTGCTTCGGGCCACCATGGCTCCAATCTTTTTCCAGTCGTTCCCGTGGAGGGAATGGTATGCCTTCAACTTCTCCGTATCTCCTTGGCTATACCTGAGAGAAGAAGAATGTTCCTAAAAATGGTAATCACTGCAGCATGCTGCCAGCATGGGAAGAGCCAAATGCAGGGCACCAGGAGCCCGCATCCAGGCCTGACGATCCCCGCTCCCATCCCTGCATCTCAGGATCTCAGCCGAGCAAATAACTTCTCAGTCCATTTTCACCTCCCAGCCTCTGTACCTGTGGTGGAGGCAGTCCGCTGACCCGCTGCCTGAATAGCAGTACAAAGGTGCCCCTCAGAGAGGGCTGCCCTGATCCCCTCCCCAGCTCTGGTCATGACCTGCAATTACACATCACGGGCTCTCGCTTGCTGGTGTGGTTTCCTCTAGACCATGGATGCCTGATAGAAATGTTAGCCTCACAGGGATTCACTTTCATGGAGTATTAATGAAATTAATTGAAGAATACATTCTCTTTAACCCCATGAAGAATGCTATCATTTCATTATGTAATTCATATCAAAAAACACTGAGCTGTTTTACATTCTTTCCTTCATATCGGGCCTCCCAAAGCCAGTGTTTCCTTGACTCTTGCAGCACACCATAATTTGGACCCACTAGGTTTCAAGTGTCCAACAGCCACCCGAGGCTGGTGGTCATATTGTGGATGGCCCAGCTCTGGAATGGAAGTTCTACAAGGACAAGGACCCTGCTGGTAATGTCCTCTATGGTATCCACAATGCCTGAGAAACAACAGATATTCAGTAAACATGTAGCCAATGGCTGAACACAAATATGTATCTTTTTAAAGACTTAAAATGCACCAACCCCATGAAAAAACAATTACCAAAAAAAGCACTATAAAATTAAAAATATACTTGAGATTAAAATACCTTAAATATTTTAAGTGAAATAAAGCAATCATTCTAATAGACTAAGATTCCTAACTCTCAGTATGGGTAGAGGAATGCAGGTTATGTGTTACTGCTTAGGCAAACAAAAGAAGTTCTAGGAAAATACCAATTCCTGATAATAGCAATCCAGAACTCCTTCAGCACAATAACATCCTAAGGCTTTCAGAAAGTCATTGTCAATGCAGACCACTGGGACTCTACAGGGACTCTATGCTCCTCATTATTAAGAATAATGGTGGGGCTGGGATTGCGCCTTGCACGTGAAGGGACCTGGGTTAGATCCTCAGCGTCATGTAAAAATAAATAAACGAAAATAGAGGTACTGTGTCCAACTACAACTAAAAAAAAAAAAAAAAAAATTAAAAAAATGAAGCATGGTGTTGGGGCTGGGGTTGTGGCTCAGTGGTACAGTGCTTACCTAGCACGTGTGGTGTGCTGGGCTCAGTCCTCAGTACCATATAAAAATAAAATAAAGGTACTGTGTTCAACTACAACTAAAAAACAAAATATTAAAAAAAAAAAAAAAAAAAAAAGAAGAATGGTGTAGCTGGGTGTGGTGATGCACACCTATAAGCCCAGTGGCTCAGGAGGTTGAGGCAAGAGGATCAGTAGTTCAAAGCCAGCCTCAGCAAAAGCAAGGTACTAAGCAACTCAGTGAGACCCTGTGTCTAAATAAAATACAAGATAGGACTGGGGATGTGGCTTTGTGGTCAAGGGCACCAGAGTTCAATCCCCGGTACACACACAAAAAAGAATAATGGTATAAAACAAAACCTCCTAGTACTTCCCCCTCAAGGTAGTCAGGGTCTTCCTGAGATAAAACAGCAACTTAAAGATGCTTGCAGCAACAGCACAAGGGAACTAGGAGGGATAAGCATACAACAGGGAAAGAGATGTGCTGACCTTGAACACCTAAGCCTAAATTCTAAGCCTAAAGTCTTGGTCTTTGACTTCCTGGTTCCTTCAGTGAGGAACCCTTCGGTTAAAGAAATACTCTAAGGTAGTGACCACCCCAATACAAATCATGTGGCACAAACAAACAAATTAACTTCTTAAATCATTACAATAATAAGAGTATTAGTTTATTCTCGTACTTATGTTGCAAGTAAAAACAGGTTACCCTTGCTGCAACCACAGACTTGCCAAAGGCATGCTTTTAAGTGCCATTTAAGACACCATCTTTAGTGAATTTTCCTAAAGCTTTACTCACACTGTCTAATCTTGGGGTTTGGGAAAAGGGTAGGGTGGGTCTGTGTGTGGAAATTTTCCTCACCCAAAGTTGAGAGCAAGAACCACATTAAGCGCTCTGCGTAGAAACCCCAGAATTGCATGTGAATGACCTAATGTTCATTTTTACTTTCATCTTTAAACCCAGAGAATTGTGCTAAAAGGCAGACGGGTAATCATGTGGGGAGCGCTGAAGTCCACAGGCACTTATGACACAGAAGAGAGAGCAGGGGTGGCGGTGAGAAAGGAAGGGTGTGTTGAGTGCTAAACCAAACACAACGGAATGCGGAGATTCAGGCAGAAGTTACAAAAGGGTTATTAAAGAAGTGGAAACTTAAAGGACCTTGAAGACAAATTGAAAAATATCCAATCCAGTTTCGCGTGTAAAGTTCCTCGTGACTTTTGTTTTCCATCTAGTGCTAAGGATATTTTGATTTATAATGTCAGCAAAGAGAACTTTTTCTCTAGAGAAAAAAGCTCTGGCTTGAACTACAAGACATTTTTCTTACCTGCCTTTGTAATTATTGACGTCAAACATCTTCTTTGCTCGATAGTATACGAGCTTCCAGGGCCGAGCAATGCCCTTACCTACAGTCAGAAGAAACAAGAGTCAGAGAGGTCTGAAAAGGCTGGAGTGAAATAGTCACAACTGCAGCAGGGACCCAGGATAGCCTCCCTCTGTAGCTGCACTAACTATCCTCAGCCCCGTGCTGTTCCCGCAGAGCTGGCCTGGGCAGCAGACGCCTGCCATCATTGCTGCTCTGGGGAGCTTTGCAAACTGGATGCTAAGGCACTGGAAACTCCAGATTCTGGTCTACTCAGTTCACGGAAAAGACCCATAGAAGGCAAAGTATTTTTAACATCATTTGAATTAAAAAGAGAAACACCCTAAGGCAGGGGACACACATCAACAGTTCTCCATAAGATGAAACTACATTTTTCTCACTTTCCCTCTCTAGAAGACACCACCCCAACCCTCGACCCCGACCCTCGAGACAGATTTTCTTCCCTTGGCTCCTTTACTGCATGGCCTCCTAATCTCCCACAGCATCCTGAAGGAGGGCCCCAGCCCCAAGCACACAGCCCACCTCAAGAACTGCAGGAGACGAGGTGCATGCAGGCATGGACTTTGTGCAGCACATGCAGAGTAACAAGAATGGGACAAGACACCAAAAGCCACAAATATTGCCAAATAGGAAAGACCAAAAGTGATCACTTAATTTTTTTTTTTTTTTTTTGATACCAGAGCTTGAACCCAGAGGTACTTTACCACAGAGCCACATCCCCAGCTCTTTTTATTTTGAGACAGGGTCTCACTAAATTGCTTACAGACTAAGTTGCTGAGGAAGGTCTCAAACTTATGATCCTCCTGCCTCAGCCTCCAGGGTTGTTGGGATTACAGGCATTTGCCACCGTTCCTGGTTTCACTTTATTTTTCACAAAATTCATAAAAGCACTGCAGCTGGGAGGCATGGACATGTTCCAAATCCCCATAAATTCAGACTGGCAGTAAGAATGCTATTCACCACAGCAGCAATTAACGCGTACTGCAGGCAAGGGATGGGAAAACTGGAGGGTCAGGGTAAGCACTTCTGAACTCACCAATGTGCACCCTAAACGCATGCTTTCTTTTCAATTCAGTAATGGCAGACTTCTCCTCTGGGTATCTGTCTGTGTATAGCAGCTTGTCCGCATTTTCAATTCCTGTCAGAGACAGAAATTCTTGCACATTTTTCTCTATCTGCTTATTTTCCTTTGCAGAAAATTTGCCAAATCTAATAGCAACACCTAGGATTGAGGGGGGAAAGGGAGAGAGAGTAGGTTTTGTCAGTAAGAACAAAAGCAAACCCCTGGCTCTTAGAACACCAGGCCCACCTGTGAGGAGCAGCTGGGCTGGTGCCCTTGCCCTTCATCCCAAACCCCACCTTCAGAATCCCTCCCTTCCTTCAGATTTCCCCCAAGGTCCTCCCTGCTCATCCCAGTCAACTTTCCTATTTCATCAATCTTCTAAAAATAGTTAATATTTATATTAACTATTATGAATAACATATATTCATTAAAAATCCAGATAGCATTAAGTGAAAAGTTTAAAAAAAAAGTCCCTTCCCTCCCCACATGGAGGGTGGTGCTCTGCCTAGGCTGGCAGGAAAGTATCAGAGGTGTCCAGTGCATACACTCAGGGGAAGGGCAGCAGACATCACACCCTCTTCCTGTTCACCAAGCAAAGCACTCATTGACTGCTACACAGTATATTTGTCTTTCTTTCTTTTCTTCCTTTTTTATGTGCTAGAAATCCAAAGATTATCTTTTTGTTCTCAAATTTATTCTAAAAATACTTTTCTTTGGTACCAGGGATTGAACCCAGGGGCACTTCACCACTGAGCCATATCCCCACCATTTATATTTTGAGACACGGTCTCAGTAAATTGCTTCGGGCCTTGATAAATTGCTGAGGCTGGCTTTGAAATTGCAATCCTTCTGCCTCAGCCTCCCAAGTCACTGGGATTAAGGTGTGTGTAATTGCACTCAGTCTAAGAATACTTTTTATGAAATACATAACTCAAAAAATTTCAAGATGGGGCTGGGGTTGTGGCTCAATGGTAGAGCGCTCGCCTCACATGTGAGAGACCCTGGGTTCGATCCTCAGCACCACATATATCCAGGTATAACTAAAAAAATATTTAAAAAAAATTTTTTTTGGGGGGAGGGAGGGAGGGAGGGAGAGGGGGAGAGAGGGAGGGAGAGAGGGAGGGAGGGGGAGGGGGGAGGGAGAGAGAGAGAGAGAATATATTTTTTTAATATTTATTTTTAGTTTTCGGCGGACACAACATCTTTGTATGTGGCGCTGAGGATCGAACCCAGGCTGCACGCATGCCAGGCGAGCACACTACCGCTTGAGCCACATCCCCAGCCCTTAAAAAAATTTTAAGATAATGTTAATAAAAAGGAGCAAAATCAATAAAAAGGATGCTTAGAAACTACTCTATAAATGGTGTGCACATGTAGTTTGTCTATTTCTACGTCTCTTCAAACTGATAAACTCGTTTTACTTTCTTCACTGACCAGTGCTATTGGGCCTCCCCTGGTAGACATGCAGGAAATGGTGCTCATTTGCAGAACACAGCCTACACCAAGCACTGAACCAAGAAGAGCAGGTTCTGCCTGCTGGAGTCCATGCCCACCACAACCAGCTCATCCTCAAATCACCATTTTAGGGAAAGAAATTACACTTCATCTCAGTTGACATTAAACTGCCAATATTTTAATTTTGTTATCTCCCTTGTGTCCTCCACCAGAAGTGGGGCAAGGAGGAAAACGCAGGCCCTTCATTTCGTCATTCCATGGCTCAGAAAACAACTCTGGGAGGAGAGAGCCCAAGGGGCTAAAGGATGTTTTTTCTGTGAATCTGTCAACGTGAATCACTCACGACATAGCCCAGGAAAGTCCAACCTCCACTAGGGGCCACAACCTCACCCTGAGCTTTAAATTCTTTAAATCGTCCCAAGTCGTCGCGGTACATCCGCTTGATGGTAGTGGCAGCCCTGTCCTTTATGTCAGGAATGAACTCCTGGAGCTGCCTCACGGCGGAATCCAAGTCCACATCTGAGTCACCAGACTCTCTCTGCTCTTCAGATAAACGTCTTGCTGTGGAATCCCCAGGCAATGCCAAGCCATGCTCTTCCTCAACTGCAGGAGTTAACCTAAGAGGGAAACCGGGTTAAACACTGACTATCGCTTGCCCTGACGGCCAGTCAACTGCTTTCCTAAATGACCCTCAGTCTACCAGAGTTCAAGTTAGACAGGACCTTAGAGTTGATTCAGCTCATGATTCTCAAAGTAACTTGATTTACATGGATATGTGTCCAAGGTGGCCTAGGAAGTAATATGAAGCCCTAATTCTACCAAATACTGTTTATACTACTATTTCTCATCTTTTTTTGATTTTAGATATTAACTCTCATCAGCAAAATCCTCTTTTATTTCCACTAAGAATCAGAATTGAAAAAACAATTCTTCCAGACCCTTCCAATGAGCTGAGCTTTATAACATGATGTTACCAAACGGTTAGGTCAGTGTTCCGGGTTGGCATAGTCAGAGTTGTTCTTACTCCAGATAGTTAGGGCCTCATTTTCTCCTCTGATTTATTTTCTATATAGGTACCCTAAGTCCTCCCCAAACTCTCTGCAAGGCGCCCCCATCTGCCCTTAGTATGCTCGGTCACATCAGTGACCCTCTCAGATTGGCACCACCGGAGGGAAGGGAGAACAGCTTCCAGAAACTCACAACTGAGGTGAGCCAAGAGCCACACTCTGGCACACTCCTGCCTCGCAATCAGTGGTCTGGAAACTGATCTGGGTATCAGTTTGGGAAAAGGGTAGGGTGGGTCTGTGTGTGGAAACTTTCCTCACACGAGGACAAAGGACACGAGTGGGCCCATGACTCTCATCAACGCCACCTGACATGCCCTCCTCGTAACTTTCATGTGGAAATATTTTAAGCAAGAACAGGCATGAGAAAGTCACTGAGTCAAAATGGGGAAAAAATCGGTCCTGAGTGACTATGAGATAAAGTGGTCTTTAAAAAACCTCTTTATCTTCATCCATCATATAGAATACTTAAATGGTATTTATATAAATAATGGTTTCACTAAATTAACACGTAGTGACAATATTAAACCAAGATTTTTTTTTTTGGCTGTTCTATAGAATGTGAAGTATAACATATCAAATCCTTCTTCCTTTTTATGGATGTATTTTGGGATCTTAAATATCTTTTCAACTCATAGAGTTTCAGGATTCAAAATAGCTCTTACTGAAATCTAGTTTAATTGCTTTACTTTAGACACGAAGATATCAAGCCACCTGCCAAGTGTGCTCAACTAAATATGTGCATTATTCTGCATGTGAAAGCACCTGTGACACCTGCCACTTACTGCCCTGTGCTGAAGGAAGAGGCCTCACGCACACAGCACAAGGCAGCCACTCTCACCTACCTCTGTGCCTCTGGCACCTGCTTCTCCCCCTGCGCAGCCTGGGCTCCCCCCTCTAGGGGCCGGACTGTCACCCTTTCTTCCATCATGGTGCTTTCACCCTCCGGTGAACCACAGCGCATGTTCCCAGAGTTTTCATCCAGTGCTGAAGAACCACCAGACTCCACAGGGCTTTCCGTGGAGACATGCCTCCTCCTCTTGGCCTTCTTCACAGCACTGGACCTTCTCACCCTCTTTAGAGTGTCACTGCCTTCTCCAGCCTCTGCTTCAATGGCCACCTGACGTTCTTTGGGGGGATGGTGAGCTAGATCCCCAGGCCCCGCTGAGGCCTCCCATTCCTGCACGCTGGACCTTTTCCTTTTTTTTTTCTTAGACTTCTTTTTACCAGTGGACACTGGTGGTTCTAAGATTTCCCCTTCAAGACTCAGAGAAAACAAGGGTGGCTGCGCCCGTGACTCCGGCTGGGGCAGGACATTGCTCCCTTGAGGGCCCTCAGGTGCTGCAACTCCCCCCGGCTGACTCCGACTCTTTCTCCCCCTGGCTCCGCTCCACGGCTCCTCTGGCCCACCTTTAGGAGACTCAGTGACTGCGTGCTCACCCACCACACACCCTTCTGCTGAATTTTGCTCTCTGCTGATATCTACGTAGACGACATCCACGTCTCTCCCCAAGTTCTTGGGCGTGTTCTCAATGTTTTCTTTATCTACGAAGACATAAGCAACCCCTGTTTCCTGGTCTACCCCCAGAGCACTCTTTCTCCTCTTTTTCTTCTTCTTGTTTGTAGAAGTAGCCTTTTCAGTCTGATCACAGATTTCTGGTTTTTTCAAAGGAGAAGAAATTAGAAGCTGGAAATCTTTTCTCTTCTTACTCTTAGTTATTTGAAGCTGGTCACCTTCCAGAGAGGAGATTCTGAAACTTTCATGGGCATGTTTCTGGGGTCTTTCCTTATATGCAAAGTACTTTTTGTTCTTCTTGTCAAAAATTGGGGTATGATTCTCAAATCTGTTGGACTCTCCTTCCATTTTATTCCTACAGGGAAACGTGACAACAACTTTTATTTAATTTTTAAATGTATTTGCATTTTATTTTATTTTATTTTGGTACTGGGGATTTAACCCAGGGGTACTTTACTGCTAAGCTACATCCCCAGCTCTTTTTTAAAATTTTGATACAGGGTTTTACTAAGTTGCTTAGGGTCTTGTTAAGTTGTGGAGGCTGGCTTGAACTTGTGATCCTCTTGCCTCAGCCTCAGAGTCACTGATTACCCTGTAATCAGGATTACCCTGCCCAGCAATTTTTTGGATTTTAAACATTAGCGTGGGTGGGGGGATCCGGCAAAATGAAACTATATGACAAACAAGAAGCCTGGAACCATAATTGTAAATTATATATATTATTAAAAATGCAGAGGAGGCTTACTGCAACCAACTGTCCAGTCCCATTGCCTTTATGATGTAAAGGACAGCACTCCGCACACTCAGGTCCCTGCCCCTCACAGTCTCATCTCTGACCTGTCCAGCTGTGCTTCTGCCGCATATGCCTTGTTATGGTCCTTTAAATATGCCCTTGGGTCTCCTGGGTGACCTCTGCTGACTCCCACCCTCTGGCCTCCTGCCATCCCTCACAGCACAGCTTTAAGGTCACTTCTTCAAAAAAGTTTTTGTTGCCCCCTGGGGCTTGACCCACTCACCAAATGGTATCTTTCATAAAAAAAACTGTGATTCTCTTTGGTAGCATTTAGCCTAGTTGTAAATTTAGTGTCCAACAAAGAGTGAAAATCCTGCAATATGCTGGGATAAATTTGCATAAGGCCGTAAGGGTAATACGAATACATAAAGCACACACATTTTAGAATTTAGATATAGTAAGAAACTTATCTTACCAAAGAGAATGGTTAAAAAGTAAAAATTTGTAAATGTCACATACTTCTTGCTCTATATTGGTTCTGAGTTCACAATTTTAGATTTTATTTGTTTATGACTAGGTAATTCATTTATGTGGTTCATAAATCAAAAGAATCTCCTTGCATTCCCCCTCCTGAGCACCCAAGTATTCTGATCTGCAGCCGCTGCTGTCACTAAACGACAGACCCTCATGGCCTCAAGCCTGAAGGCTGTGTGTTTTCTGCAGAAGGCACGGAATTTATCTTGGGGAATAAATGGCAGCTGAGAGAACAGGGCTGCTGAAAGAAAAGGATATGAAAGAACATCTGCACTTATACTTCAAGGCAAGTCCCTTGGCCCCTGGACCTTATCTCCCATGCAAGCACTGTTGTGGTATGAACCGATAAATACAATCAATAAGAGTAAGTTGTAGGTTATAGATTAGTAAAGAATATAGATTATAAGATTTTGATAAGTGAGATAATTATAAAGCAAGAACTGTCATAGGCAGGCTTAAGACTTCTAAAAAAAAACTATTATAAGAGCTATTTCTGAGAAAGTGAAATGAAAACTGTTTTCTTATAAAAACTGTCTTTCTGTACTTTGTACCCCACAAATTGTACCCTACTCAGGATGCAGCAGTGGTCATGGTGCGCTACATCCTGGATTTGAATGCCCTTGTGGGTCTACATGACTTTGAAGTAGATTCTCGCCCTGCCAACTCCCGTCCAAATTCAGGATGTGACTGTCTAGCACTTGCTTGAACCCAGGACTGTGGTCAACTGAACTGCAAAGTTAATGCTTTTTTTTTTTTAGCTTCTGTTTATCACTTGCTTGCTGACTGGAAAACTCCAGTCCTGCCTACAGTGTCCCACTTATTGTTTTAATTTCTGTAATTGGCTAGCTTACATGGCGATAAGCAAGTCACTGAGTTGTGGTTTTTGTCCTTATATTCTTCTTGGATGGACCAGGAAGCTGCTGTCCTCTCATAGGACTTTTTTAGTCTCTATGCTGGGTGACAGTCCCTGGCCAGGTAAATAAAGATCTCTTTTGATTTGAATTCGGACAAGAGTGCTTTCTGAAGAGGCTCCTCCCCTAACAGCCCCTAGGGGTCTGGTGGCCTCCTCCCAGTTGTCAAGCAAGCTGGGAACCACCCTCCAGAAAGACAAGGAGTCTATGACCTCTCTGAGGACTCAGCCATAGCAAAAATGAGTACTGTGTTGACTCCCTACTCAGATAGGGTCTAGCAGGTTTTGTCTTATGCACCTGTATAGCCCCAGCATCTATCAGAGTACCTGGCTCTTAGGAGGAGCTCAATGAATGTCTTTTTTTTTTGGTACGGGAAATTGAACCCTGGGGGCCTTAACTACTGAGCCTTTTTAATTTTTACTTAGAGACAAGTCTCATTAAGTTGCTTAGGGCCCAAGTTGCTGAGGCTGGCTTTGAACTCCTCAGCCTCCTGAGCCACCAGCCACCATGCCCACCTGGCTCAATGAATGTCTTCTTGAATAAATCAGTGCCTTCTCTTTGGCTGCCCTTAACCTGCTCAGAATGGCTGAAGAAAAAAACCTCACAACTAGACAGAAGGGAACCGCTGCAAATAGTTGATTTCTGACTACAGATGGGACTTGAACACTGCCCAGAAATCCAACTCTGTTTCTCTACATCTATGTGCCCTAGAGGGTAGCTAGTAACCACATGAGGCTTCTGAGCTCTTGAAATGTGGCCAGGGGCTGGGGATGTGGCTCAAGCCGTAGTGCGCTCGCCTGGCATGTGTGCGGCCCTGGTTCGATCCTCAGCACCACATACAAACAAAGATGTTGTGTCCACCGAAAAACTAAAATAAATAAACAAATAAACAAACAAATAAATAAATAAAAAAGAAATGTGGCCAGGCCAAACTGCACTTATTGTAAAATATATGTTGCATTTCAAGATTCAGAACAAGAAGGTAAAATATCTCATTAATAATTTTTATATGCTGACTTAATGTTGAGATCAGAGTTTGGGTATTGGGTTAGGTGAAATACACTCCTAATTCTACTTGTTGCTTTGATAACTTTTAATGTGTTTACTAGCAAATTGTCAACGACATACATGGCTTGTATTGTACTACTTTGGATAGCCTTGCTCCAGGCACTTTGTTCACTCTTTTTATTTTCTTTAGTTGTAGATGGACACAATACCTTTATTTTGTTGTTGTTTTTTAAGTGGTGCTGGGGGATTGAACCCAGTGCCTCACCCATGCTAGGCAAGCACTCTACCCCTGAGCCACAATCCCAGCCCCTCTTTACACTGTTCTTGAAATATTTCAAAGTTCCTTCACTTCAACAAAGTTCTAAATGCCATTCTTCTCTCTCACTTGCAGCAGACAAACTTGCCTCCAACTTCACATTCATACAATTTAGAAAAGAAATACTTCACCTTCCAAACCCAACATCCCTGCTTCATCCTCTCCCCTTCTCTTGCTGCAACAAAGCATCCCTTCTCCTGACAAAGGCCATTTCCAGCCATGTGTGCGCTGGATCCCAACCCTCTTCTGCCTTCTCAGAATCATAATATTGCCCTTGAACACACCCACTACAGGAAGGAGATGCCTGCTGAGGATATGGAAAGTGAATACCTCCCAATCAACAAGTGAATCCTAATGTGCCATCAGGAAGCCCTGGGACCCCCTACCAGAGCACCTGAAATGTAAATCTTGACAAGTCCCTTTAAAACCTCCCTGTCCCCCTGGATCTGGAGAGTCACAACCTTTGGGACAGGAGTCCCAGGTGTTTCTCCTTCGCTAGCAAAGCAATAAACCTTCTTTTTCCTTTTTCTCAAAACCGTGTCCTCATTATTAAATTGCCATTGATTGGCATTGGGGACAGGGATCAAGCTCTCAGTTTCAAGGATGACCTTTCAAATATATAGTCATTACCTGCTAAAAACTTTTTACGGCTCCGCGACCACAAGGCTCTAGGATTGGTCCTGATCCGCCCGGTCGGCCCAGCTCTCCACCTCTCACCTGGGCTGGGTGTCGGACGCCGCCATCCCTCAGTTCCCACAACACACCACGCTCCTACTCCTCCCGGGCCCGGCAAAGACCGCTCTTCCTCTGCGCCGCCCTCCTCCCTTCAACTGGGCCAGGCACGGAGGCCCCTTTCTCCAGAGTCCCGGGCCCCTGGGTGCACCCGGCTTCCCCACGCACAACCCGCGGCCCTCAGGCGGGCCTGGTCCCCTCGCTCGCGAACCGCACCCCCGGGCTCGAAACTCATCCGACCGACGGGGCCAACGGCTCCCCCCGCGAGCACGAGCCGTTCGCAGTCCCCGCCACCTCCGGGTGGCGAGGTGAGGCGGACTTCGGGCCTCCCACGCCGTCCGCCTCAGTTCCGGGTGGCGAGGCCAAGAGTAAGCGACACCGGCCGCCCTGCGCCCCCGCGCGTCCCAGGATATCGGGGTCATCACGGTCGCCAGCCGGCGCTGGGCCACCAGGACCCCGCCAACTCCCAAGCCCTCCAACCTACCCCACAGGACCGTCGCAGTCAGCCTTCTGACCCGGAAGTGCTGCCGCCGCGCAAGCGGAAGTAGTCTTACGTCGCCTTCCGTTCCTCTCGGCGTCGCGCTGCCATAGTAACTCGGCTCCGCCCGAAATGGCGCATGCGTAGTTGCCTGCCCGCGTGTTTCAGGAGTCTTAGGGGAAGAGGTCGAGTAAAAGGTGCGACAAAGTAAAAACCAACCAACAAACAAAAATGGTTGACCATCAGAATTGTAAAGAAACTTAGCTTATAATTCAGATTAAAGCTGAGGATGTAGCTCAGTGGTAGAGGTCTTGCCTATCACAAGTTCCATCTCCAGCACCACAATCAGGTCATCAAACGTTTAACCTTTTTGCGTAGTGAACATAGCCATCTAGGCAACAAATTTTTCATTTAATTTCATAACAGCCCTTCCGTTGGAGGTATCTTCATTAGATAAGACTTTAGTCCCATCCTGCGAATAAGAAAACTGGGGCTTTTGGTAACTTGTCCAACATGCCGTTCCTGGCCTAGAATTCCAACCTGTGCTCTTTCCATTACCACACCATCCTGCCTGTGTGAGCGGGCGAAGCACCTTTGATTGCAAAGTGCAGAGCTGTATGTCTATGAAAGTCACAACATAGGCTGGAGAGCCAGGAGCGTGCATGTGCCCACGCTGCCACACAGGGCGGCTCCAGGCCTGGGTGAGCAGTCGGAAATCTGTCTATTCTGCTCAGCTATGCGTTGACCGTGCACTATTGGTGTGTAAAGCCTCGAAGGTCAGATTGATTGTCAGCCAGCCCTCCAGTGAACCCAGAGCCTTGGATAAGTGAATGTTAACATGTTTAATGAAGATGCAAATGACAGGGGCTGGGGATGTGGCTCAAGCGGTAGCACGCTTGCCTGGCATGCGTGCGGCCTGGGTTCGATCCTCAGCACCACATACAAACAAAGATGTTGTGTCTGCCGAAAACTAAAAAATAAATATTAAAAAAATTTTTAAAAAAGATGCAAATGATGGATGAATGAATGCACAAAAGGAGATACTGGAAGATTAGAGATCAACAGGCTACTGGGTCCAGAAACACTACATCAATCACCTGGGCAGCTTTATAAAAATGCAGATTCCCAACTTTACATTATGAACTGCATATTAGATGTTATTATGGCATGACATTAAAATCCTTTGACATGATAAGAACATTATAGTGATGCACAAAAATGTCCTAGATACAGGATGAAATATTTAGGGTCAAAGATATTATTATTTGAGATATTTTCAAATATATCAGTTGTGTGCACATACGTGCCCATGCACACGTACTCTCAAATGTAAAAGCAAACATGGCAAGCTCAAGGATCAATGAAACTTGGTGAAGTCTATATGGTTTACTGCTGGGAGCCATCAGCCAAGTAGGTATGACAAATTCCTTGCCAGCTTACTCCCATGCTATCTAGTGGAAGGACTTCTGAAAGGTGACCTTGCTCAAGGACCAGGGCAGGATCCGTGTTTAGGGTGTTCCCCCTTTAGAATAGGGCGGTTTAGCATAATAGGAGATTAGGGTGTTCCCCCTTTAGAATAGGGCGTATCCTGCTGCTGAGTTCCTCTTGAGTTCTTAGGGTCAGACAGTATATTTGGGAGACAGAAGCCCATGTGGAGTGGATTTGGGCAGAGTAGTGATTTTGGGCAGAAGTGGATTTGGGCAGAGAACATGGATTCCCCCAGAACGTGTTTGTAGAAGGCCGGTATGAGTTCGGGAATAAAGAATTGCTGTTTGAATCTACAAGCTGTGTGGAGACTCGTGATTTGTGCCCAGCCAGAGACTGCGGCATTTGGTGGCTCGTACGCGGAACATCTGAAGACAAGGTAAGTAAAATTGTTCGCCCCTGAGGAAGAGCGAAAGAATGGGTGACCATTTCAAAAAACAATTCGTTCTTGTTTTGATTTATTTTGTTTTTATTTCAAGTTGCCTGTTCCTAGAACTTTCTCAGGCAAACTGGGGAAAATGGTTGACTCAAGGTTTTAAGTTGTTCGCCTCCGAGGAAGAGAAATTATTAGAGAAAAAAGGCACCCCAGTAAGACCAAGAACAGCTAGGGCATATGTTGATACAATACAAAGATGTAGCCCATGGCTTTTTAAAGACGAGTTATTAAGCATATCAATGGGGCCATCATGGTATCCTGTAGAAGGATTTTTCATCAACAAGAAAGAGATGGCTAGTTCTGTTTACTACGCTTGTCTAAGATCTTGGTTTTTACAGACATCTGATTAATTTACAAAACTAGAGTGTTAAAATATCAACCACTAAATATGAAATCAAGTACTCTTTACTTATTAAGTTCCATAAGGTAATATATTTAATCATTATGTGTGTTTTCATAAATTGGTGAATGGAAAAATGTTTAATATTGCTTTGGTCTATGTCTTTGCTGAAACAAGGTTACTAAGTGTTAAGATTCTATTAGGTGTAATTTATATACAAAGAGTATAAGAAGTTTCAGTTGGGTTTCAATTACAGTATCATAAAAAACATGAAAGTCTTTCATCTTCTTAAAGTGGAGTAATTTGTCTAAGTCAGAAATTTTATAAGGGTTATTTCAGAATGTGAATTTATAAAAAGGGTTAACGGTTAAAAAAGAGATAAAAAGATTCAAGATGTGAAAATAATATTTTAATATAAAGGTTAAAAAAAAAAGAGAAATGTTTCTAAATGAGATAATCTCTGTGTGGTAAAGTAAAAAGTTGTAAAATGCCATTTAAAAAGATTTTGAGGAAACTAGACTTACTTTAAAAGTTTGAGAAAGGAAGAAAGAAGAAAAAGGTATTTGTACATGGCAGATTGAAACAAAGCTTCTTAATGGAGTAAAAAAGGCCTTTGGTTGAAGGGCAGCCATGTAAACTAACATTAAGCGATTTAAACAGAATCTAAGCCTCGTTTAAAAGAGTGAAGCTGTAGGTGGTGAAAAAGTACATTTAAAAGTGCAGTATAGATAATAATTGTAAGACTTTAAAAGGTTAATTTGAAGGTGGTTAAGATGCCTTCATGATGGAGAAAAGATTGCGTCATTTGAAGCCTAGTTAATCTTAAAAATTGGAAAGGGGTATATATCCCCCAAAGATAAACTTAAAATAACCCTTTTTACTCTAAACTTTTTAAATTTGGATTCATCAGGACTTAGTGCTCCGGAAAGGCATATGTATCCAAAAAATGTACATAAGACTAAAGTACTTTGGAAAGATATTCTAATGGGACAATGGAAAGATCCTGACCCAGTGATTTTCTGGAGTCGGGGTTCTGTTTGTTTTTCCACAGGAGAACAGCAACCGATTTGGATTCCAGAAAGACTATAACCAAAACGATTTCTACAGATCGAAAAGAAGATGATTTGACTCAAATCCATAACAGCTGATATCCAGAACTCCAGCTTGGCCATTCTTACATCTGCGACTGTGATTAACCAGGATGCTTTTTTCAATATCTATTTTATTATTGCATTTTTCCACATCATAAGGTTCTATTTTATTTTTTGAGCTCATACAAACCTAGGTTAATGTTTTTCTGAGTTTTATTTTTTGACTGTGGAGTTTTTAAACATTGCAATGGAGATTTCACCTAGGTAAAGCTACAAGGCCTTTATTATTATCTTATGTGTTGTACGTTTGTTTGCACATTTGTGTTTTGTGTTGTATGTCTGTGTGTGCGTATTTCATATATGAGGAGCGCTCATGAGAAAATGGATCCAAATTATTATTTTTTTTATTCACGTGATTTAAATGGCTTAATTTAAATTAGGTAAACAGCTGTTAAGGATTGTTTTTAAAGGTGGTTAACAGATCTGCTTGTTTACTAATTTAAATCAGGTAAACAGCTGTTAAGGATTGTTTTTTAAGGAGGTTAACAGATCTGTTTGTTTACTTTCACCTTTCCTTTTCATTATATTTAATAATTCTTTTCAGGATAATGTCTTTTTAGCATCATTGCCAGAATTCCTATCTTCATCCCAATGAATATAACTCAACAAGTATGCTCAATCAAGGAGTCAACGGATTTTGGGAGGAAACGGACTTTGGGAGGAGACGGACAGATTGATAGATTCCTCCACTTTGAACTGCTTACAGAACTTGCCTAGACTATGTAACTATCATTTGGTACAGCGAATTGTGGTGATGCTGGCATATATTTGCTGATGGTGTCACCAGTGATGCAATTTTTATTTCCTTGCCAGCGCACCACATGTTAATTGTGGTAATGCTGGCATATCTTTGCTGATGGTGCCACCAATGATGCAATTTTTCCAAAGGAACTGTCAATTGGCTTGGTGTCGTGGCATTTCTGTATCCTCCTCCCTTCTGCTAGTGATGGTCTAAATTTGGGAGCCAATGGCTATATGCTGGACCGGTAGTCAGTGACGGGTATGATCCAATTGCAGTGGTATCAACCTAAGACAGGAGGCTGACGCCTAAAGGTCAGTTGCCTAAAGGTCAGTTTTCCGATGACGGGTAAAAACCATATGTTGAATTGGACAACCTACCAGGCACGGTCCTTAAGCCACATTAACCTCACTCCCCCACTGGCACCAAGGCCAAATTTGGGGGCCAACAGAGGTGAGGCAAAGAACCTCACCCCCCCACTGGTGCATAGACCTATCCACAAGTATGGCTGTATGCTGGACTGGTAGTCAGTGACGGGTATGATCCAGTTGCAGTGGTATCAACCTAAGACAGGAGGCTGACGCCTAAAGGTCAGTTTTCCAATGACGGGTAAGAGCCATATGTTGAACTGGACAACCTACAAGGCACGGTCCTTAAGCCACATTACTTGTTGTTTAATTAATCAGAAGGGGGGAGATGCTGGGAGCCATCAGCCAAGAAGGTATGACAAATTCCTTGCCAGCTTACTCCCATGCTATCTAGTGGAAGGACTTCTGAAAGGTGACCTTGCTCAAGGACCAGGGCAGTATCCGTGTTTAGGGTGTTCCCCCTTTAGAATAGGGCGGTTTAGCATAATAGGAGATTAGGGTGTTCCCCCTTTAGAATAGGGCAGTTTAGCATAATAGGAGATTAGGGTGTTCCCCCTTTAGAATAGGGCGTATCCTGCTGCTGAGTTCCTCTTGAGTGCTTAGGGTCAGACAGTATATTTTGGGAGACAGAAGCCCATGTGGAGTGGATTTGGGCAAAATGTGGATTTGGGCAGAAAACATGGATTTCCCCAGAACGCGTTTGTAGACAGCCGGTGTGAGTTCGGGAATAAAGAATTGCTGTTTGAATCTACAAGCTATGTGGAGACTCGTGATTTGTGCCCAGCCAGAGACTGCGGCACCTAGAGATCACCGAGCTCATCTCAGAACTGAGGCTCCGAATCCTGCTCCACCAGCGCTCAGCCAGCAGTGCTCTCAGTGGGTGTCTGTCGTGGGCCCCGCACCCACCCATGCTTCCTGTGACCCTCACCACCACCCAAAGGAGGAGGGACCCCTCTCTGCTGAAAAGCAGCCTGGGGCTCAGAGAGGTTTAGCAGCCCACCTGAGTGTTCAGAGCTGGTCAGTGGCCAGGTTGAGTTTAACTGAAGTCCTCTGTCCTGCAAGGCCAGACTCAGCACAGCCCATCACTGGTCCTCAGATGGGGTCTTCAAACAGCCCCCAGGGCAATGAGCTAAAAGACAATGTATGTGTGTGTGTGTGTGTGTGTGTGTGAGAGAGAGAGAGAGAGAGAGAGATTTCACTGGCAATTTCTTAAATTATTGATTATAAAGATGAAATCATCTTTTGATGTGAACATTTGAAAGACATTTCCATATACTAAGACTTCAACTTTTAAAGTCAGTGTTGCTCACAAGGAGACCATTTAACAGGATTCTTCCATGGCTCAGGCTGAGTCAGGGCGTTGTGTCACCTGTCTGAGAGACAGCGCTGGACTCTGCTGTGAGGGTGAGGACTCCTGCCTAAGGAGCAGGACTGACGCCTCGAGCACTTTGCAGACTCTGTCCCACCTCACAGGACACTCTGCAGAGCAAACAAGTTCTGGCATTTCCCACCCAGTCTCCTTACCAGGCAGATGGTCCAGCCATGATGGGAGGCGGCCTTGAGTAGAAAGCTGGACAATCAGAAACGCAGACCATTTGACGACAACCCCGGGGCAGCTTGCTGGGCTGCCCAACTGTCAGTGCCCATGTATAAATTCCAGAGGGCAAAAGTGTCGTTCCAGAAGCCCTGGGACTTTGGTCTGGTTCTGCCCCTCACCTCAGCACTGAGAAGCTGGAGGCCTGTCTGACCCATTCCTAAGGCTCCGTCTGGGCTCTGTGGGATTCTGCGCTTGGGGACCAACCCGTGTCCCTCCCTGCCTGAGGCCGATGGCTAACTTAGGTGCAGCTGCTTCCAGAGCCAACAGAGTAACTCAGGGACAATAGCGCTGCATGCGTTTGCAGATTTCTTTACTTACACGGGAGTCAGAGGGCCCAGCCCGGGTGGGGCCTTCTATTGCTTCAGACATCGCACCACACCTCCAGGGTCACTCTGGCTCCTGAAGACCTGAGTGACAGGCAGGCCCTGGGGCCTGCGCTTCCCAGCGCCTGTCACCTGCTGTGGAGGAGGCGACTGTGTTGGAGCCGCATGGCTTTCCTGCGAGATCAGCACAGGGTGCAAAGCTGTCGGCAGGCCCTGGGGCGGGGTGGCCCCCGCACTGAGGGAAGTGGAGAGTCAGCCTGTGGAGGGTAGCGGGGCAGAGGGCCGCCCCTGGGAGCAGCCCTGCTCGGGAGCCTGAGGGCCGCAGAGTGAGGGCAGGCTCACGAGCCCCCAGGTCTGGGGCAAAGGCTGCAGGCGCCAGAGGCTCTGGTTCTGAGGACCCCACAGAGCTGTGAGCGACAGAGATGTCTGGGGTTTCAGTCAGTCAGACTGGTGCGCCCGAAGAGAGCTAGCTTGCAGACTCCAAGTGAGAGGATGAGCCAGGGTCAGAGTCTGGATATGGGGCGCCCCCTGAAAAGATCAGGGCCGCTCCGAGGGGCAACGACTAGACCGCGAGGGCTGGACCGCAGCAGCAGATGATCCATCTGGTGGATCAGTCATTCAAGTGGCTCGTGGGCAGTGACTGCAGGAGGTGCGGCATGGCCGGGGGAAGCCATCACCGAGCAGGGGGCGGGGTATCCTTGGGGACCCTACCTTGGCTCTGGCTCCATAGTCTCTCTCTGCTTCCTCTCTGCCATGACCTAAGCTGCTTGCCTCCACCACCCTCTTCCACCATGATGTTCACCTCGAGCCCCAGGGACTGGAGCTGGCTGTCCATGGACTGAGACCGCTGAGACCATGAGCCCAAAATGACTTTCCCTCTAGGCTGTTCTTGTCAGGTATTTCTGTCACAGCAACTTAAAGCTGACTAACACAGTTGTAAGGTCACCAACTCGTCTCACAGAAGGACAAACAGGTGGGCATCCTTCTGTCATATCCAGCAAGCACTTAAATCAGGCACAAGAGAGACACATGGCCCTGCCTTCCCTACGTGCCACAAAGCCCAAGTGGGTAGAGTTGAAAAGCGCCTAAGTGCGTCTCCTTAGGCACCTGTTTATTTGTAGATCATTAGCCCTGGAGCAGCAATGGCTTCTGAGGCCTTCTAAGCTACTCCTTATTCAGGCTAAATCTAACTCGTGGGACACGGTTGAGACCCATCTGCAGTAAGAACCAAGAGCAAGATGTCTCAGACATTCACCCCTCAGTAGGCACACGGAAACCTGGAACTTTTGCCACCAATGCAGGATGTTTTTAGGGACTTAAGCCAGGAGTACACCATATTCTCCCCTGAGAATTTCCATGCACAGCTGAAGAAGCAGGTTGCCGTGTCATGACTCCAGCAAGTTCTTACCTGAAGCTTGTAGCAGATTTGGAGAGGTCTTAGTCAGCTACTCACTGCTACAACCCAAAGTCCTGACAAGAAGAGCTACCAGAAGGAAAAGTTGACCTGGGGCTCATGGTTCAGGTGTTCAGACAGCTGGCTCCATTCCTGGGCTCAGGGTGAGGCAGAACATCCTGGCAGAAGAGTGTCGCGGAGGGAAGTGGCTCAGGACATGATCAGGAAGCAGAGAGAGACTAGGTTCAGCTCCCAAATATGTATTCCCAAGGGTCACCCCAGTGACCCACCTCCTGCAGCCTGCAGTCACCACTCAGCTAATCCCATCAGGGATCCTTTCACCGACTGGGTTAAGTCTCTCAGAACCCAAGCCTAACCTTCCATCGTCTCACACGTGAGTTTGGGGGACACCTCACATCTAAGGACTCTAGACGGAGACTCTTGACTTCATCTCACGCAAACTCCCTCTGGCAATCAGTAAGGCTGATGCACCATCCCCTGGCTCTGAGGGCAGCCGTTAATCCCCAAGAATTTCCATAACACTGACAGGGGCGCGTGTCCTTGTAACTCAAAGGCTCTCTGTGAGACAACCTGGAATAGCTAGACGGGGGGTGTCCAGGGGACACAGCACCAGTGGTCGCCATGTGGCTACAGCTGCCCACCGCCTTATCTGAGCTGCCCTTCCCCATGGTAGCTCCAGTGGCCGCAGGAGACTCCTGGGCCCACTCTGTGCATCAGCTTTGCTCCTCCTCTGCCTGGCACAACCCCTCCCCTCTCACCCTGAGAAGCCCCCACTCATTTCCAGTTCTCATGTCACCACTTGTGCGTGGGCTCCCCTAGTTCTCCCCCAGCCTGAGCTGTACCCAAACCTTCCCATCCCAACAGGATCCCTGTGCTCCCTGTCCTGTCTCCCACCCGCTTGCACACCCTCCACGGAGTGTCCTTTGGCCTCCTCCTCTGTCCCCCTCCACGTGGTTGGCCAACCACTCAAGCCCAGGGCTCCAGTGATGCACGTCCCTGAGCTGTGGAACAGTAGGTACTGAGAGCCACTGCCGGGACTTCAGGAGGCATGGGCTGCATGTAGGGTGACCAAAGTCCCCCAGAGTCCTGTCACTTACCTTGGCTAAGAGGAAAGAGACCGTGAAGAGTGACTGGCTCCTCCACCCAGCAGGGACCTGGGTCCTGATGGTGGCACTCCTACACGGGACACAGTGCTGCGGTCTGAGCTAAGCCACGCTTCCTTCACACCAGGCTCTCCAGATCCCCCGGGTACTTAGGAGCGTGAACTGACCTGAGTCCACTCCAGGGACCTTCACTGTGCCACTGTCCTGGGAAATCCATGCTCAAAGCCCAGTGATCACTGTCCCAAGAGGTGTTAGTCAGCTCTTTGTCACTGCGACCCAAGGACCTGACAAGAGCAAGTATTAAAGGAACAGTTCATTTTGGCTCATGGTTTCAGAGTTTCAGTCCACGGATGGGCGACTCCACTGCTCTGGGCTGGAGGTGAGGTGGAACATCATGGCGGAAAGCAGCTCAGGACATGGAAGCCATGAAGCAGAGGGGCCCAGGGGAAGGGCACAAGGGAGACGCACCCTTCCAGGGCACAGCCCGGGGCCACCACCTCCAGCCAGTCCACCTGCCTTCAGCACCACCCGGCTCAAGCCGGGATGGAGGACAGGTCACAGCTCTCACCGTCTAGTCACGTTACCTGCTGCATCAACAGGAGCTTCTCCCAGACGGCTCAGGCCCTAACCACACAGCCAGTTTCCACAGGTAGGAGAATTCACCACTCGTGGTGGGAACGCGGCAAGTAGAGGAAGCACCCACTCTGGAGGGAGGTGCAGGGGGTGGCTCAGTCCCTGAGGGAAGGTGGGGGGGGTGCTGGGCGAAGCCTCTGGGGCCTGCTGTGAGCTGCAGAGGGGCCTTTCTCATAGCAGGGTGTGCTGCTTTTCAGGGATCTACTGGAAAGCTCCACGGACCTACGAGTGATGGGACTCCGTCCCAAGAGACCAGACCCAACAGCTCCCAAGGCAACAGTGGGGGGGCCTCTGGCCGGCAGCTGGCAGCCTCCGTGTCTCTGAGAGTCCTCTGTGTTGGTCATCACATCCTGGGTGGAGGCCAGGACCCTGCCCAATGGCCGGGCAGGTGGGGCGAGCGTGGCTTCCCTGCCCTAACTTCTGGGTAGGACGAAGGCTTATTAGATTAGCACTGGGACATTTCACTGGCTCCAGAGAAGGAGTAGCCCACCTGCCTTGAGGTTTCTACACTTTTACTGTTATTTCAGAATAATTTGGAAGAAATATCTCCATGTGAATACTCTACGTTCGTCGGCCAAAGAGGAGAGGCGACCATAACTTCAGCAGACTTCCTGTGGATTTCCCCTGTAACTCACTGAGGCGGCCCGGGAGCCGTGTTGTCCTCTGTGCAAGAAAGTGCTCCATGTAGCATCCCGGGCAATGGTGCTCACTAGAGCAGGACGCGGGCCGAGACCCTCAGGGACCTGGCAGAGAGCCTGTGCCCACAGCAGCCCCCAGGAGGAGCCTCCTCAGACCTGCAGCTCAGGCCAGGGCACGTGTGCAGGCCGGGGCTGCCCCCTGCTGGACGCTGGACAAAACAAGCCGAAGCAGAACAAAACCAGGTGGGCCCTGAGGAGGCAGTCCCTGTGGCACAAACAGGGACCCCACAGCCTTTGGGGTTTTGTCTCATTCTGCTCCGGTTCCTTGTTGGCGTGAGAGCACCTCCTGTGCCTGGTACCCGCACTGCATGGTTTTACGGGCTGCAGTGCTGCAAGAGCAGGCCCCACCGCTAGATCTCCAGAGCCCACTCTCCCTGCCTCTCTGAAGCCCAGGCTGCAGGTCGCAGTGTCCCCGCCAGGCCAGGAGCCAGCCTCAGCTCCTGGATCAGCCTGAAGGACTCCTGAGACTCCCTGAGCACTCACCCTCACTGGGTGACGTCTGCCGGGCGTCCGTGCTGCACTGGGGTCGGATCCAGGGCGTCTTGATGCTGATGACGTCCATCCGGGCTCCCAGGTGTTTCTTATCCTTCACCTGCAGGTGCACACCTGGGCTGCCCCTCCATCTACGTGAACGCAGGGGATGAGCGTGAAGTGCTAGCAGCTTTCCGTTCCGATTCTTCCAGGCAGACTGCAGCCCTTGAACGCTGCTCACAGGAGGCAAAGCAGTGTGCAGGCACACAACCTAGTCCCGTCAGTCTCCCTCCCAATCCGCCCTTTTCCTCCCCTGCCCTCCCCTGAGCCTTCTCTACTGATCTCCCTCTGTATCATTATGTTTAAAACAGTACGTTGTAACGGTGCACACAACGGGTCCACTGGGGCACAGTCACCCAGGCTGAATGTGGGACCGTTGGTTCCCCGGCACTCCAGGTCCTCCCCTCCCTCCCCCAGTCCCCTTGAGATCTACTCTTATCAGTCTCCCTTCTGTTTTCATGAGATCCCCCTTTTCAATTTCTCTCTCTCTCTCTCTCTCTCTCTCCCTCTCTCTCTAGCTTCCATACAATGAGAGAAAATGTCTGACCTTTGACTTTCTCAGCCTGACTCATTTCAGGTAGCATGCTCTTCTCCAGTTCCATCCATTTATCAGCAAATGCTGTGATTTCTATTTGATGGCTGAGGAAAGCTCCACTGTGTGTACATATATCCCATTTCTTTATCCATTTGTGTTTCTATACGTTTGTCTATGGATACCTGGGCTTGCTCCAAAATCTGTTATTGTGGATTGTTCTGATACAGACATTATAGTGGCTGTTATCTCTATAGTATGCCGATTTTAGTTCTTTTGGGTAAGTACTGAGGTGTGGAATAGCTTGGTGCCACCAACAACGTAGGTGGGTACCTTCTTCCCCATTTCTCCATCATCATTTATTGTCATTTGTATTCTTTATGACTGCCATTCTGGCTAGAGTGAGATAAAAATCTCAGTGTAGTTTTGATTTGCATTTTCCTAATTGCTAGGAATGCTGAACTTTCCATTTATTTATTTATTTATTTATTTATTTATTTGTATGTCTCTTGCCCATTTGTATGTCTTCTTGTATGTGAGAAGCTCTGTTTAGTCCTCTTGCCCATTTATTGGTTGGATTGTTGGTTTTGTGTGTTGCTTTTTGAGCCACCCATGTAGTCTGGAAGGGCAGTGGACAAAGAGCTTCTCTATTCTGGGCTTTCTTGTGCTCTTGGTCCCTTGGCTGTGCAGGAGGTTTTTATTTGATGCTGTCCTACTTATTGATTCTTGGGGGTTTTTTCCTTGAGCTTCAGGGGTCTTATGAATAAGTTGGTTCCTGGGCCCATCACTTTCTTTTAGCACTCGCAGTGTTTCTCGTCTGATCCTAAGTCTTTGGTCCACTTTGAGTTGGCTTTTTGCAGGTGAGAAGTTGGGATCCCCTCATTTTCCTGCATGTGGATGCCCAGCTTTCCCAGCACTGTTTGTTAAAAGGGTGTCTTTTCTCCAGCGTATGTTTTTGGCCCTTTGTTGAATGTCAAGGGCTGGACCGGTGTGAGGGTGCTCTGTCTTCTACTCCATTCCACTGACTCACGTCTGTTTTGGTGTCGGGCCATGCTGGTTCTGTCACTGTGCTCTCGGTCACAGTCTGAGATCGGGTGTTGAGACGCCTCCTGCCTCGCCACCCACCTCAGGATGGCTCCGCTGTTCTGGGTCTTTTCAGTCTTCCTTGTCAACTTTAGGACTGTTTATCAAGTTCTGTGCAGACGGTCGTGGGCGCTTTGATGGGAACTGCGTGTTGGTTTTGGTAGTATGGCACACTGACACTCATCCTGCACGGGAGGGGAGGTCTTTCCAACTTTTTCAATTTCTTTTTCAGGGTTCTCTTATTTTAAGGATAGACTACTTCACCTCCTTGGTTAGATTTATTACTTTGCTATTGTGGTTGCTTTGGGGGGTTATAATGAATGGGATGATTTTCCTGATTTCGTTCTCAGCAGAATTACTGTGGGAGTATAGAAAATGTATTGATTCAGGGGTGTTGACCTTGTATCTTGCTACACTGCTGGACTCATCTATCAGCTCTGAAAGACTTCCAGTGAGATATTTTTGGGTCTTCTAGATACAGGATCATGTCATCAGAGATGATTTGACTTCTTTTTCTATTATTTCACTTTTATCGCCCTCTCTTGCCTGATTGCTGTGGTTAGAGTTTACAGAACTTTGTTGAATGGAAGTGGTGAGAGTGGGCATCCTTGCCTTGCTCCTGATCCTAGAGAAAATGCTTTCAGTTTTCTCTGTTCAGTATATGTTGGCTTTGGCTTTGACGTACAGACCATTATAATGTTGACCTAAGTTTCTTCTATCCCCAGTTTCTCAGCATTTTTAACATGAGTGGGTGCTGGATGTTGTTGAAGGCTTCTTCTGAACCGATGGAAATGATCATTTGATTTTCCTCAATTCTATTTATGTGGTGAATGATCTTTACTGATGCATGTTGAAACAACCTTGCATCCCTGGGATGAAACCAACTTGATCAAAGAGTATGATCTTCTTAGTGTGTTTCTGAACATGGTCTGAAATGCCTTCCTGGGGATATCTTTCCTTGAGGTGCCTCGCCTGGTTTGGGTATCAGGAGGATATTGGCCTCATAATGTTAGACACACTCACCTGCCCAAACCCAAAGGATGGACTGAGAGACACAAGGGTCACAAATCAAGGCTTTTTACTGCCAATCTTGCGAGACTGGGCGTCTGGGGAGCAGGCACACCCACAGCAGGAACAATCGATTTCATTCCCTGAGTGCCCGGTCCCTCCCTGGTTCCCCATGGGTCAGTGCCATGGGACGTGCGTCTTCCTGACTGCTGGGTCTATCTTTGTTGGCGGCCGTCCTTCCCCCTCCCCTCCTGCCCTCCAGGGCTGGGCTCTCCTGCCCTCCAGGGTGACTGCTTGTGACTTTCCACTCTACTTCTCCTCCTTTTCTTGCATCCCTTTGTGTTTACGCCTAAATACTGTATTCTGAAGGTGGACCCTGCACTTTATAGTTCCCACAATGGGATGAAATCGGGAGTGTTCCCTCCCTTTCTGTTTCGTGGAATAATTTGAGGACTGGCGTTAGTTCTTCTTCAAAGTTCTAGTAGGCACAGCTGAGGATCCATCTGGTCCTGGGCTGCCAGGCCAGTGGAGGGGCAGACCCAAGGGACCCTCCTGGTTCCCTCCATCTCCTGTGGATTGAAGTGGCCACTGGTCTAGGGTGAAGATGAGCCCCAACTCTGGGGCAGGCACTGTGACGCCAGGTGCTGCTGTGGCCCTATCTCAGGCACGTCCTGTGGCCACCCTGTGATGACAAGTGAGCAAGAAGCCTCAGCCCTCCCAGGACAGATGTGGCAAGGAACGATGGCCACCAAGTCCACTTACTGACCTCGACCCTTGTGCCCTCGACCCCCCCCCCCCGTAGAGGAAGAGTGGGCAGGAGCATTCTCCACTGGGCAGTTTCCATGGCAGGAGTTGAAGGGGTGGGTTGAAGGATCCATTTTCTAACCCAGAATGTTTCCTGAGACGTCAGAGATGTCCCTGGAGACTGTTCCTAATTCACACTACAAACCTTCACCAGGAACGTTCAGGTCTCCCTGTGCCCTGGGGGTTGCTGAGCTTTACTGGGGTTCACCATGCAATATCCCTTGCTCCAGGATTTGGCCCTGTACCTCACATGACCAGACCTCACACCACGGCTCACACCACACCACACCCAGGCCTGCTGGGAGGAAACAGGATGGAAAGACACTGAATTTTTGTTAAGCAGCTGACTTCTACAGAGGGCGTGCTCACCGGCTGGGACCCTCGGCAGAGCCATAGAAAGGTCCTCTTCAAGCATGAGTGTTGCTCACATTGGGGTGTGTTCTCTCATGACAGCCAAGGGGACTCTGGGAGGGGGCAGCCTGAGGACCCCCACCATGATTCTCAGGTCCAGCAAGCACTGCTGTGCATGGACATGTGTATGCCCAGGAGTCAGGGGCCTAGCTGGGGCTGCCAGGCCTGAGATTGTCAACACCACAAGAGAAAATGAGACAGTGAAGGAGCAGATTTCCAAAGAAGAAAGATGAGTAACAGTGGAAGTGTCTGAGTCTCCCCCTTAGAGGGGAACAAGCCAAAACAGGAGTCTGCCCTCGGCCTGGCCTCCTATCTTGCCCCAGGGTTTAGGATCACCTTGCTCAGTGCTGCTGAGAAGGTGGGGTACAGGTTGTCACGTCTGGGGAGGGTGGTCCAGAAATATGCATGAATGATGCAAAGACGGGCAGAACTCTGACCTGGGCTTCCGTTTCTGAGACTGTAGCCCAAGAACCAGCAGCACAGCATAGGAAGTGTGGAATGCAAAGTGCTGGTGACAGGGGTAGGGGACAAGGTACCAGCCACCACCACACGTCTAGCGGCAGAGTTGATAACTTGTGCTTGCTCATGGTATGGGTGTCGTTGTGCTGCCCAATGACAAGCAGCTGTGGAGTCATGAGACACACACACACACACACACACACACACACACGGCTGTGGCACACTGGCATATGTGCAAAGGAACACAGATCTGGAAGGATCCACAGGACATCCGTTCCCACTGGTACTGAGGACATTTGAGGGGCTTGGGGGGTGGCTCGTGTTGTCTGTGAATAATTGTGTTAGAATATTTTGGAATATTCTTGGGTTTTGAGTCATGTTTCTATTTTGAGCACATTTGTATGAATGCAAAGGTTTTAAAAGAGAAATACTTATCTTGAAAATCTGTTGACAAACACAAGGTAGCAAAGGAATTTAAGTGGAAAATGCCTCTGCTTGCCTGCCAAGCCCAGTTTCACAGACCCCCATCTGGCCTGCTTCCCACCCCGGAGGTCTGTCACCATCGCTGGGATCAACCACCTCTAAGCCAAGAGCCATGCACCGGAGACTGCTGTCGGGCGGACTCCCAGACCCTTTCCCGTTTCCATGGGACTGAGTCTTGCTAAGTTCTGGGGATGGCCTCGAATTTGTGACCCTCCTGCCTCAGCCTTCAGAGTCACTGGGATGACAGACCTGCGGCACCACACCCAGCTCAGTGGAGATCTTTACTTCACCCCCTGGAAGGTCGGGGGTCCAGAGCTGCCTGGAGTCTTCCCGCTGCATTACAGGCTCTGAAGTCTGAGCAGAGACACGTCTGTGTGCAGCACCCAGTGTCCCTGCACCTCACTGATCCCAGGAGAGCTCAGGCACCCTCCCGGGCGAAGGTCTCTCCCCTTTCACACAATCTGTGCCCCCTGTGCCACCCCAGCTCTGAGACAGGTCACAGGTGAAGTGACGGCGAAACCAGACCTGGCTGTGAGAGGAAACTGCAGACACCCTAAGAAACCAGGGCCTGCAAGGGTCAGCTCTCCTCCGCCCAGCCTTCCTCCAGGGGCCTAACTGACTGCCCCTGGAGTCTGCCTTCTCCCTCTTGATATGCAAACAGCCCTGGGCCAGGCCTCCAGGTCTAAGGAGCCTGTGGAAGGGCCCTTCTGTTGTCTCTGGGAGTGCTCTATGTTGGGGGCCCCACAAGGCCTTCAGCCACACAGACTGGGAACTTTTTAAAAAGACAAAAGCCCCAGTGACAGGACGGGTCCAAGATGACGCCAAATGACCTATAAATGTTGTGAGAGCCTGGTCAGGGCTCAGAGCTGGAGTCTGCTCCCCTCCGGGCCTGCTGGAGGGAAACAGAGTCTGGATTCTCCTCTCCCAGCGCTGCTGGTGTTTCTCTGCCGTCTGTTTCCTGCAATGTTTTGGTTCCCTGACCGGAAGTGACAATCACCCTGGCCCCTTGCGCCACTGGTGTTGCTGGCTGCTTATGCCGGAGTGTGCAGTGCCCCTCAAATCAAATGAGATGACGGCACCCGATAGCTTTGGGGTCTCCTTCGCCTGGGGGACTCCCTGGAGAGTTGGACCAGCACCCACAGTGGTCAGGATACAGATAAGTCCTGGGACCTGAGGCCTCAGTCAGGCCTGTCCGTAGGACGGAAGGGGAGCTTGGTCACCTCCGTGCCACCTGCTGGGGAGCCATCAGTATCAGGGGCTCCCACGAGGGAGCTATCAGTATGGGGAACCCAGTGGAAGACAGTGTTTAGAAGTCCTAGTGTGTGTGTGAGTGTGAAACTATTGCGGCTTCACGGCGTGTGCTAGAGTCCAAATGAGCCCTCACCTGCAGTTCCCGTGACTTTGTACAGCGGAATGGCAGTTCACCCCCTGGGATGGCACCTCTAACTGGGCCGAGGTTTACCTGGGTGCGCCTTCAGCCTCTTAGTTCCTAAGCTTCCCTCAGGGACACGGCCAGGGGGCGTTTTGTGTGACCTCCTCTTCTGTGTGCCTTGGGACAATGAAGTGGGGGGAACAGAAGAAGAAAAACAAGGTGTCACCTGAAGTCCAAGCTGCTAGGGGACATTCAAGCCTGTTTTCTCCTTTCTTGTCCTCTAGGGTTCTGTCTTTCAGCAAGTTCCTCCCTAAATGATCTCCTCCTCTCTCTCCATACCGCCCAGGGAAGGAAAATGGAGAGATGCCCAAATGGGCAAGTTTTCTTTTTCTTGGGACTTCACAGACTCCCACGTTCTCTAAATACCTGGGCTGACCCTGATCTGACTGAAGGTGCCCTCTGGTCTCATACAGCTGTTCTGTGTGGGTGCCCTTTCTGTAGTCGTCATATTTTTCTGAGCCCAAGTTTATTTTTTATGGTAAATTCACCTTTTCTCCTGAACCAATTAGCCTTGTTTTGTGTAACTGAAGTTTATTGCCCTCTGTTTTTCTTTACGCTGTGTCTACTCAGAAGCCAGTTGTTCAAGGGTTAACTTTCACTAGAGGAAGAGTCCCAAGCAGGAAAATAAAGAGTGGTAATGGGGCAGTGAATCTGTCTCAGGAAGCCAGCTGAACCTTGGCATCCACCATGACTGTCAAGACTTTATTCCCAGGGTTCAACTTCACAGCTCTATTTTAGTCTCGAAAGCACTGAATCTGACAGTCTGTATAATAAACCCATATAGCTTTTTTGTATCCTACCTGTGGAAGTCATACCTAGCCAAAAAACCCCACAAAACTATAAAATCTTTGTTTTCTGCTAATTTCAGGTACATGTGTGCACACTTGTGTATTCTAAGTTGTGTCTACATGTGTGCCTGTGTCTACATATCATGCACCTGGTACCAAAAATTGGCATTAAAGAGTGCTCATAAAATTAAAAATATGGATCCAAATACATTTTAGCTCATGTGACTTAAAGTGGTTAAAGAGACAAAAATTTTATAAAAAGTCTTTGAAGTGACTAACCCACACATTTTTTCCCAGGGGATTAGCCAGAGAAGGGTATTGTTTTCTATAAAAATGTTTAAGTACAATGTCCATTGCTTCTAGGATTTTTCTTGAACAGAAAAGAATGGCTTACAATGTTAACTAAATTTGGTTTTCATGGGAAACTTAAGTTAAAAATGGGTAAATCAGATTTAACATAAATGGGATATACTTTATAAATGTGTTTTTTAAATTGTTGGTCAATGGAAAGACAGATTAAGATTGCTTTGTTTCTGGGTCTTCACTAAAAGCAAAATGATTAAGGGTCAAAATTCTACTTTCATGTATTGTTCTAAAACAAGCATTAAAAAAATAAAAACTCAAAAGATGACAAAATACCGTTGTTTATTTGGGCCCAAGTATTCTGACTCAAACTTCAGGCGGCCTGAAGGCCAACACTCCTGGACTTCCGACTCCAGTTGATGCCAACAAGGAGGGTGAGAGAGGAATCAGAGCCGGTGCCAAGGCTCCCGCTCCTGCGCCCGCCCAGATCCTTCACTGCCACTGACGGAAGGAACTGGGGCAATGCCAAAGAGTATTCAGATTTTATTTTGGGGGAAAAATAAGGAATGATTTGAAGGACAGCAATAACCACTTGGGAATAATTATGTCCATGTCATTTTTTATTCAAAACCTCTGTCTTGTTGAGTCTCAAGGTTTCTACGGTAAACTCACATTTGGTCCTGTGAGCCTAAATTCGTACATTTTGTTCCAATTAGTCTTGTTTTGCCCAACTGAAGTTTTTAATCCTGTTTTTCCTATTGTCTTTGTGCAGAGGTCAATCATTCAAGAAAAGCTATAAAATCTGTTTCCTGATCATTTTTAAATATTTGTGTACATCTGTGTGTATGTTGTGTTTATATATATATCACGTGTAGTATCAAAGTTGGCTTATAGATAAATGAGCACTCTTAAATTTGATAAATGAATCCAAATAGTTTTTAGTCCATATGTCTTAAACATTTTTTTTAAAAGGTTCAGTTTAAATTGGTTAAACAGATAAGAATAAAAATGTCTTTAGAATTACTAACCCACACATTTTTCTAAGTGGTCAGTCAGTAGAGTGTTGATTTCTATAAAATGTTTGACGTGTACTATCCACTGCTTCTAGGTCTTTCTCTGGAAGAACAGAGGCTTGAACTGTTAACTACAATTGTCCAATGTCTTGGTTTATGGATAACCTAAAATTAACAATTAAAATCGAGTAAATTGGATTAAACATAGATGAGATTGCGGGGTAGTATTTGAGTATTATCTGCATTTTTATCAGTTGGTAAATAAAATGAAAGATGCCCCTAACACTTCCAAGGGAAGCCACAGGTGGCCAACAAGACCTGGCCCCTCCTGGCAGATGGCACATGGTGAAGGAGACCAAACCTCCCTCTGTGTGACCCATGTATCCAGTAACTGGATCAAACCAGAAAACGACATGGAACTTGAGTAACTATTGTTTACAAACCGAGGATACAGGAAGATTATAGAAAAGGTCACAGAGGTCATGTGGTAAGCATTGCCCATGTGCCTGTGCAGACTTGGAAAAATGGGATCCAGAAACCCTTTTTGGAGGGTGGTTCTCCTGGGTAAGAGGAATTAAGATGATACTTGGCGTGACTACGGCTGTTTGCTAGGTGCTTGCTTATTCCTTGCTCTTCCTAAGGAGTTTCCTAAAACAGTGGTTAACAAAAAGACAGCCTCTCGCGTGTTACTCAGGAGAGGAGACCAACGTGGTAAGGACGGTGCTGCTGCAGGCTGCAGGTGTTCCCTGAGCATCAAGAGGTGGGAAAGGAAGCACAACTCCTTCCCAAGGTGCCCGCTCTACCTGTGTTGATAGCTGAGAGCTCCTGGGCTGTGGTCTGTCATCAGGCAGCTCAGCCGCTACAGCGGGAAGCAGAGCTGCTGGAAAAGGGGGGACGGCAAGGAGACTCCCCCGAGAAAGTCTGGAAACCCAGGAGTCCGCACTGTGAGAGTCCCGAGGACAGAGAGCAGTGCTCTGTCTTTGGAAAAGACGCCCCTGAGCCTGCCCTGGCTGGATAGATCTCGCATTTCCACGCCTCCCAATCTGCTTGTCTCTTTCCAGTGTCATGATTTCTTGAATTTCCATGGCACCACTGGTCCTAGGACCACACTCTGAGACTGCAGAGCCTGGTTCAGTGACCATTACTACCCCTGTCACAACAATCCTAAAAAATCAAATCTCAGGAAAAGGGAGAGTAAATATCTTCAACCTCGCTTTGGGAACAATCTTAACTCCAATTCTGAAAATACATATCGAAAATACCTACTTCATGTGTTTTCTATGTATAAGCCCAAGAGCAATGAGCATGTCTGCCCACTAAGATACATGTACAAGGATGTGCTCACCAGACTTTTTGACAGAACCCTCCGACTCAAATGTCTGCTGACAGCAGGAGGGATGCACAAAGTTCTCTGTGTCCACACAATGGAACGTGGCCCAGAAGGGTTTTCAACAAGAGCTTGTGCTATGTGTGCTATGGGCAAGTCTCTCGGTGTCGTGCTGAGCCACAGGAGCCAGATGAACCCGCACACACTTAGAAAGTCTCCGACAGGCAACACTGAGGAGCGCGGGGAGGACTGACGGGGATCGGGGGACCCTGTGTGCATGCTGACACGTCCCTCATACTCCGTCAGTCTTGGCTACACGGGACCATCACTGTAAAAACCCCCAGAGCTACTCCCTGAAGATCCGGGTTGAACCCCAGGACAGACTTTCCCATTAGGCACAAGAAGCCCAGCACTCGGGGTCCATATGCCACAGGGACCCAGGACAATGCTTTAAGAACTTCTAAGATCAAAGAGAAAACAGGAACGTGGTCCAGCCTGGACTCACTGTCCTCTACACAGTCATGAAGTACAGTGTCCAGTGCTGTCATGGGGAAAGGGTCCAAATGGCAAATGTCCCTGTGCAAGAGTCACACACAGCCCTGCCCCCACACGTGAAGTCCCTCAGCCCTGCCCCCACACGTGAAGTCCCTCAGCCCTGCCACATACGTGAAGTCCTTCAGTCCTGCCACCACACGTGAAGTCCTTCAGCCCTGCCACATACGTGAAGTCCTTCAGTCCTGCCACCACACGTGAAGTCCCTCAGCCCTGCCACCACACGTGAAGTCCTTCAGCCCTGCCACATACGTGAAGTCCCTCAGCCCTGCCACCACACGTGAAGTCCTTCAGCCCTGCCACATACGTGAAGTCCTTCAGTCCTGCCACCACACGTGAAGTCCTTCAGCCCTGCCACCACATGTAAAGTCACACACAGCCCTGCCACCACACATGAAGTCCCTCAGCCCTGCCACCACACGTGAAGTCACACACAGCCCTGCCACCACACGTGAAGTCCCTCACAACTGCATGCACTTTCCCACATCCATGTGGCCGTGGAAGACCTGCGTCTGGCCTGTCGCCAAGGGGCTCCAGTCTGGAGCAGCTTCTGCTCGCTGTGATGGCGCTCTAAGGACTCCGTGACGCCCTACCCACGTCAGATCAGAGGGGCTGGAAGGCTGGGGCGGGACGCGCTCCCTCTGCCTGGAGGTGGAGAGGAGGGTCCCTCTGAAGAGCGTCAGATTAGAGGCTTTTGAAGTAGGTTGGCCTGGGCAGGAGCTTCAGGAACACTGGGAAGATGAGGCACTGTCTGTGCCACCTGGTCCCCCGACCCCAGAGAGGACAGCAGTGACAAAGGGATGTTGGAGGACAGACAGAGGTTCCCAGATCACGTGGTTCTGGGCTTTGCAGTGACTCCGTGGGGCAGTGGGCTTGGAGGAGAGGCCCAGGGTGTCTCAGATGTGCTCCCTACCGCCCTGGCCTACCGCTGGGAGGCAGGCCCTCGAAGCACCTGACGTCAGCCAAGCCACCTCTGCTGGCACGTGGAAGACTGCTCAGGGTCCCTCAGATGTCACCATCCAGCTGCTGGGGAGGGCGCACACATGAGTGCAGGGAGACTTCAAGGGCTCAGCCAGTGGGCAACTGGGTGGATGCTTTGGGAAGAACAGATCCAAGCAGGCCCTTGGGATTCTCTAAAGCTCTAGTCAAAGTATAAAAAATGGGATGGGACTCAGAGGTGGGTCACCAACTCTGCCAACGTGACCTCAGGACCTCAGAGCAAACAGTGCATTTCAGCCCTCATTCTGGTCCTAGGCCATTGTGCGACTGCATAGGCAACTTAGCAAGGCCCAAGGCAACTTGGTGAGACCCCATCTCATGATTTAAACTATAAATAAGTAAAAAGGGCTGGGATGGAGCTCAGTGGTTCAGTGCACCGGGGTTCCATCCCAGTTCTCAAACACCCCCACACAAGACTAAACTAACCCACCGGGTGGGACCAGCAGGTCCGGGTTCTCTGAGAGACTTCTATTAACCGTGGTTCACTCCCTGCCCACCAGGGGGCACCATAATGGGTCTGGGCTCTCAGGACCTGACAGGGTGGAGTCCTCCCGGGCCTCAGGACTGGCCTCCTTTCAGGCTCACCTTCCAGCAGACATGCAGCTTTCTGGATTCCCTGCGCCTCCCAGGGTCTAAACCAGGGGAAGGAAGTCCAACAGGAGAGGTGCTGTTATGCTCGAATTCGGGACCCCCAAAGACCACCAGAGACCCAAGATCGATGTAAGCAACAAAGAGGTGTTTATTGCGAGCTAGCTCGGTCCTCTGCGCACACACACAGCAACTGGTGACGCTGAGAGGCCCCGAGCCCAGGTTTGCAGTAGTTTTATACATTCTTTGGAGAGGACAGGGACTTCACATACATCATAGCAAATCATCACACACCGCGGGAAAATCAAATAACAACTCTAAAACATGATTAGCACATTCACTGGCGGGAAAAAGTTGGGTAGGGTGATTGGTCAGTACAAAAGGGGTATTCATTTGAACTGATTGATTTAAGCCATGAGGGGTGTACATGCTGAACTACATGGTTTCCCAACATGTTATCAACCACCATAAACTACTGGGAAGGTCATCTGGCATCCCAGGTATTTCCCTGTCTCACGCTGATTGGTGGCTGCTAGGGGGTTGCTATGGGTCCCTCCTAGCCTGACTGAGTCAGGGACACCTGGGGCAGCAGATCTCTCCTGTTATTTGTAGATAAACAACTTAGCAGAGTGGGGATGTGCTTAGGAGTGCTCTGTGGGTTTTTCCAAGGACAAAGGCCATGTCCCTTCCTTGGACAGGCTTGGCTCTGAGATAGAGGCTGGTTTTTCAGTGCCGCCCACAGCCCCCGATTCAGGAGTTCTGTGTGGTCTGCACCAGGCCTGGGAGAAACTGCTCAGGGCTCTAAGAGAGAATGTTCTGGAGTGGCTGGAGTCAGTCCCCACGATGAGAGTCATTTCGATTCAGGCCTGGAAAATGATGTGGAAGAAACGAATCTCTTGTTCCTGAGTTGGACATGAGACTATAGAACTTGTGGGATGCCTCTGCCATCGCTGATTTTAAAATTAATTATATATGTTAGCTATGATGCTCACATATTTGGCCAAATATTACTCTGGTAATTACTCTGGTGTTTTGGGGTGAGATTTACTTTTGAATCGGGGACTTTTAATTAAATAGATTGCGTTCTGTAATGGAGCGAGACCTCACCTTGTCAACTGAATGCAACTGAAAGCAACAAAAAATCCACCTCTCCCAGACAAGAGGGAACTGTCCAGTGAACTACCTTTGGATTTCAACTACAACATTGATTCTTCGTGGGAGTGCCTTTGGACTCAAACTAGGACACTTTCCTGTATCTCTAGCTCCTCCCAGCCAACCCTGCCCAATCCTGTGAGCCAATAGCTGACAGGCAAGTGCAGGGAAGAAGCAGAGGCCCTGCAGGGGGTGAGTGTGCTACTGGCTGCCAGCCCCCGGTCAAAGCCCAGGACCGGCTTCTGAGTTTAGAGGCAGGGAGGGATGGTTGGTATTGGTGGAGCCCCAGGAACCTCGCGCTGTGAGGAATTCTGAGCGCTTGGGTCATAATTGACCCTAGCAACGCTGGAGGACGTTCGGGGCAGAGAAGTGGACGGTGATGGACGCGGTTTTTGGAGCTGGTCCGATGGATCACTGAAGTGGCGGCGATGTCGTCCTGGTTTGGAGGCCTGGTCTCAAGCTTGGGCCACTTCTTGGGTCAGGTGGGGAGCAGCTTGGCTTCCCTCACTGGCCATATCTCCAGCTTCACCAGGGAAATACTTCTGGATGACTTAGGAGACCCAGAAGCAGCATTACATCATTGCTGGGAAAAGGAAATGGAAACTACTGATTCCACACTAAGAGGTGAGAATGAAAGACTGAAAAAGTATTGTACTGATCTGGAAGAAAAGCATGAAGCATCAGAGCTGCAAATAAACCATCAGTCTGTAAGTTACCAAAATCAACTGCAACAGAAAGAGGTAGAGATCAGCCGCCATCTTACAGCAAGACAGATTGTACTGCAAAATCAAGTGTTTCAACTACAGGCAGCTGCTCAATGGGTACCTTCAGGAGCTGGTGGCGTACCAACAACAACTGCTCTGGCTCCATTCGGTTCCGGGATCAGTAGTCATTTTTCCGCCTTCCGTGATGATGACATGGATTTTAGTGACATAATTTTATCACGACAAGAAACAAGCAGATTGTCAATTAAAGTTGCAAGATATGAACCTGAAGTTGGTCACTCGAGGCAGATTGCTGAGGCTCAGGGAAAATATCATTCTGACACAAGTGAAATCTGCAAAGTACAAAATGCTATCAAGACTCTTCAACCAAACCAAAGTCCAGACATAGATGATCATCAGCATGAAATGTCAGTTTTGGAGCAGAGTTCTACTGTGGCAGAAAAGGGAAAAATCCTTCCTCAGAGTTCAGCAGTGGAAGAAGTGTTCAGGCTAAAACAAGCCCTGGCTGATGCTGAGAAGGAAATCATGAGACTAAATGGCTTAAACCAGGATAACCGTCTTGCTGAAGACAATCTGAAACTTAAAATGCATGTTGAAGCTTTAGAAAAAGAGAAGTCATCATTGAGTCAAGAAAAAGAGGAACTTCAGATGTCACTGTCAAAATTGAGCTGTGACCATCAAGTCATGAAAAACAGAGCTTCAACAGACATGAATTTGAATGTACGATTACTAGACTTACAAGTTCACTTGAAGGCAAAGGAGGAAGAACTGAATGAGACTATCAATGAAAAGAAAATGCTGATAGCTGAGTTAGAAGAACTGGATCATCCGAATCAGGAAGCTACAAAGCACATGATTTTGATAAAAGATGAGCTATCCAAACAACAAAATGAAGGAGACCTTGTCATCAAGAAGTTGGAACAAGAACTAGATGATGAAAAAAAGAGAGTTCATCAACTTGAGGATGATCAAATGAACATATCCCAAGAGTTGCATGTGCAGAAGGAGAAGTTAACTGGGAATGCACAGAGCCTCAGTGATTTGCATTTAACCAAGCAGAAGCTTGAAGGTAAAGTAGAAGATTTAGTAGATCAGCTAAATCAGTCACAAAAAAATAGTTTAAACATCCAGCAGGAAAACCTTGGGCTTAAGGATCCCATTAGACAAATTGAAGATGAGCTGTCTGGATTTAAGAGTAAGTACCGAAGTTCTCTGAATGAAGACTCTAACAGTCATTGTAAGGATGACATGCTTAAAGAACGGGAAGCTGAAATTGGCAACTTAAGGCAAAATCTTTCTGAAGTAGAACAGCTCAATGAAAATTTAAAGAAAGTTGCTATTGATCTCAAAACAGAAAATGAAATGTTGATTTTAGCACGTGAAGATGTAAGGCGTAAGTTGGAAGAATCTATTGCTGCTAACAATCAAATCTCTCAAGAAAAAGACACTATCATGGAGACTCTAAAAAGAGACAAAGAAGAGATAGAAGCCAAACTTCACCAGGCAGAAAAAAGACTGTTGGAAGAAGCAAATAATCACAGGCAGACTATTCAGGAACTCTCCAATGCACATAATTTGAATACCTCTGCCTTACAGCTGAAACACGAGTGTGTAGTGCAACTCAATCAAGAGAAGGACTTTGAAATAGCAGGACTCAAAAAGAATATTGAGCAAATGACTGCTGATGAAAAAGAAATGGAGGAAATTTTGGCATCTTATATAGAAGACGAGGAGCAATTGAAACAAGTCCTAAATGAGAAAGAAGTTTTTATTGAAAAACTCGAAGAAAAAATTTCAGAACTACAAAAGGATTTAGATAAGTGTTCTCAGGCCTTAAGAGAAAATGAAACTTTAAGGCAAGCCATTGAAAGAAAGGACAGAAGTCTTACCTACATGAAAGCAGAAAACAACTATCTGCAATTAGAACTGGAAACACTTAGGGAACAGCAAAATCAAGCTGTACCAGTGGCTGAGCCTAAAGCTCTTGATGCTATCACAGAACTAGAATTGGAGGTATCTCAACTGAACATAGTCAAAAATCATCTGGAAGATGAAATTAAAGACCATCTGAATATAATTGAAAATCAAAACGAGCGTAAAATGCAACTACTTCAGTCTTTACAGGAGCAGAAGGAGGAAATGGATGAATTTAAGTACCAATATGAGCAGATGAATGCTGCACATAGCCAGTTACTTTTAGACAAAGAGGAGGAGATTAAGAACTTGCAGACAACTATTGAAAAAATAAAAGCCCAGTTGCCTGGAGAAAGAGGAGATGCTCAAACATTGAATTCTGATATTTTTCAAGAGACCAAAGTAAAAATCCTAAGAACAAAAGAGGTTCAACACTTACAGGACCAAGAATTACGCCTAAACCAGGAGCTAGAAAGGCTACGCAGCCAGCTCTTGGAATCAGAAGAGTCTTACGCCCAGGAAATATTGGCTGCAGAAGACAAAGAGATTCAACTGAGACAGAAAGTCACACTCTTGGAGGAAATGCTAGCTACATCTTCTAAGGCAAGTCATCAAGCCAGTGTGCAGATAGAGTCCCTGCAGGAACAGTTGAGTCTGGTCTCTCAACAGAGGGATGAGAATGCACTGCAGCTTTCGCTCTGCCAGGAACGAGTAAGGCAGTGTGCCCTGTCATCAAGTAACCTGCAAAGGGTTCTAGAGCACTCCCAAGAAGAAGAGAAAGCTATGCATTCTGCTGAACTAGCCAAAGAAAAACAGTTGGTAGCTGAATGGAAGAACAAGGCCGAAAAGCTAGAAGGAGAAGTATCATCATTGCAGGAACGTTTGCATGAAGCAAATGCTATGTTGGATTCTGCTTCCAAACTGAGAGAAGACTTAGATCTCAAGGAAGAACAGATGGAAGAACTGAAAAAACAAAACGAGCTCCGAAAAGAAATGTTGGACCATGCACAACAGAAATTGTCCACTTTGGTCAACAGCACAGAAGGAAAACTAGACAAGGTCCTCATGAGAAACCTTTTTATCGGTCATTTCAAGGCACCAAAAGGCAAACGTCTTGAAGTATTGCAGTTGATGGGGAGCATTCTGGACATTCCAAAGGACAAAATGGAGCAGTTGTTGCATAAAGATCATGGTGGTGTTAGTAAGAGAAAGCAAAAAAGCTGGTGTATGTAAGTGTATAGCTACTAGGCATTTTATTTTATTTTTTGAGTTCTTGTTGTTGTGATTTTTTGCCATAGTACTTTTTAAAAAATTTGTTTTGTTTTTTGTAGCACTTTTTGTTTATAGAATTTTGTTCCAATGTAGCAGTTAATCATCATCAGTCATCAATTCTGATGTAATTTTGTGAGCAACTGTACAGAGCAGCATTCTTGAACCATTAGTTCCAACCTCTTTTTTTAAAAAAAGAATAATATTTCTTAAATTTAATGGCATTAAGATAAAAATGATACATGTAATTACAGGAAACAAGAACAATCCAACCCATAAGAAGGAGGTCTCAGATTTAGAGTACATGAAAACCAAATATAATGTTGCAACAAGTTGAGAATATTTATTTTATCCAAGATAACATTGTACAACTACCAAGGGAAAATTCCAACGGGGAGGACCTAAACATGAAGCTTAGTGGATAAATTCTAAGATGCTTTGAATCCCAATTCTATGACCCCCTATCCATTTTGCTTATTTCCACTTCTGTAGAAAAGTCACTTCACATTAATCCAGTTTTCCAGATGTTAAATATGTCCAGAAGGAAGAGTATTTTTATGAGTCAACCCCAAAGTGGGATCACATGATCCATTGCCAATGCAAAAGTTAATTAGTAAGAATGCATCATTAAATATCTGGACTGTTTATCTACATACTATTGGGGGCTCTACAATAATTCTTATAAACACATTTTATACAACAGGAGATCAAAACAAGTTGGGGAGAGAAATAAGCTAACAACAGTTTTTGAAAGATGAAAAGCTTAAAATAGTAGTAGTTACAAACTTTTGATAAATGAAGGTAAAAGATGAATCAAAAGTTTCTATCTTAAGTAGGTGAAATCAGAGAAGAGAAAAAGCAGATTGCATAGCACATACTTCTCTGACACCTGTCGTCTCTAAAACCACTCAGAACATTTTTATTAAAATTAATTTAAATTAAATTTAATATATTTTTAAATATAAATTATATTATCATTTAATATAAATTAATCGAATTTAAATTTACTTTATTAATCATATGGTTTAAATTTCTTTTATTAATAGTATTGTTTGATTTAAATTTATTTTATTAACTGATATTGTTAACTTATAGTTTGATTTATATTTAAAAATTCATTAAATTTCATTTAAATTAATACAATTTAACAAAGTAAATTTAAATAATATAATATAGATTGAATTATTTAATATTTACTCTATAATTTAATATACATGTCAACAAAGTTAATTTTAATAAAAATGCTCTTAGTTGTTTCAGAAATTACAGGTGGCAGTGAAGTATTAGCTATATTATCTTCTTTGTTCTCCTCTTTGATTTTACCTAACTTAAGATAGAAACTTTTGGTTTATCTTTTGTTTCACTTTACAAAAATAAAAAACGGAAGACAAAACACCCAGTAGCTACCCATATCAGCTTTTCCTTTCTTATTTCTAAATTTCACCTTAACATTTACATTATTTTACCAAAATTAAGATGCCATCAGTTGTTAGGCATGAACAAAATCACTGAGACAACAACTGGAAGATGCATCCCAAAGTCAGATTGGCTAAGTATTCAAAACATATAAATATCTGAGAACTGATGACCTCTGATAGTAAAGTTTCCAACCTATGGAAAGTTTCCAAATGCTATGGAAAATGATGACATTTCTTTTTTTGTGTTTTTAAGTTGAGAACCTTCTAAGTACTAAGGTACGTTATCAGAAATTGTACGTAACTCAAGTCTTGAAATTTCTTATTTTTCCTGTACTATAGAAAAAGGGACTCACAATTTCTTGAGCTCTGCTAGCATTTTAGTGACAGGAAAAAATTCAATGATGCATAGTTTTTTGTTTGCATTCAATGTCTACCGATCTTACATACTTTGGGATGGGTCACAAGCCACAGACCTTATGCCTTCTGCTCTATTTCGAAGCTTCCAGCATCAGTTGCCACAATTCTAGGAAACACTGGGAATACTCTATGGTACAAAATGCACAATTAATTTTTTTTGAAACCATCCCTAAGACATGAGTCATTAGGTGACTTTCTTGTTCTAAGTAAATTTACTGAATTATTATTAAGTGATAACATGTTAGGCCAAAATGAAAAATGAAAGCACATGCTTCACATCAGAGCAAGGAAGAAGGAAGAAGGACTGATGTGTGGTAAAATGCATGAACATGCAAATATTATCCAGCCTTCTGAAGTCCAATTTTCTCTCTTTATAATTTATTTTTTGGAGGTTACATTCTTGCATGATATGCCTGGAACAACTTTTGGGGGGATACAATCAGAAATTCAGCACTAAAATCTGCCTTCCTGCAACATAACATGGCTTACTCCTGAGAAGAATATCAAAGTATATATTTTGCTTCGACGTGCCAAATTACTTGGAATCTTCTTCCAATAGACTTCACATGGTTGGGAAAAGCAGAGTTCAGATTTGTCAGGAGAGATTTTTATGTATTCTGCTCACTCCATTGTGTCTAGGTGAGCCTTTGGGTTTCAATGCCTGGAAACACACTTCTTATATTTCAGAATTGAAGAGCTCTTGGAAACAGCGACCTCACTGCATGCTTGAGAAAAATATGTTATATAGGTAGCCAGAAAATTACAAAGATTAATACAGATTCAAGATTTTTAAGACAGGGGTTTAATGGAGAAAACAGCAAGAGAGCCTTAGAAATTTCATACTCCCTGCATTCTTAGGAAAAGCTTCTATGTTGTAAAGAAGATAACACCAAACAGAAAAGTTCCTAAGAAAATATTGTGCTTTCAGTTTCCTTGTCTCATAAATTTTATTAAAGTTTCATTAAAGACCCTGAGCTTGCTAGCCTTTTTATTAAATACTTATTTGAGATATTCTATTAATGTCTATCCCTGGATTTTATTTGGTCTCACATTAATGTCGCTCCCTGTGACAAAGGGTACATGGGAGGCAGGCAGGATCAGCCTGTCCTCTCCAAGGCACCAGCTGTGGGAACCACTCTCTGACAGAGGTAGTGAAGCACACTAGCGTCTCCTGGGCTGAGCTAGAGGGTAAGTATCTCAACCTGGCCTGCCACCCAACCTGGCCCACAATCACACTGAGTCGGGAGAGGAGTCAACCAAGAAGGTGCAACAGTCTCAACTTTATTTTGTCAGGGACAAGTTTATATAGTGATAGAAGGAGGGAGTAGGAAGAGACAGTAGGAAGAACGAAGAAGGGGCAGGTACGTCACTATCACTAAGGGGCCTAGGAAGATTTCAGATTCAACCATTAGGCAGCACAAAGGTCAAAAGCCCATGCAGAGGCTAAAAGCCTGCGAACACCAATCCAGCCAGGTCATGTATACGGAAATGCTCTGGAAGAACCCATGAGGCCACCTCAGCCACCAACCAATAATGGCCTCGGTCCCAAGAGAGGTAAAAGGTTCCAACAATTAAAATGTGTATACTTTCTATGAGCACAGATGAAATAGTATTTGAGATGATTTATTGCAAACCTTTAGTGCCACAGTCCGGCTGCAGCAAAATAACCGGGGTGTGAGGAGCAACTTGTGTACATTGATACAGCAGGAGTGGGAGCTGTTTATTGTAGGACAGGAGGGGTATATATACATTCCACACAGCTTATCTTAATCAACATAAACTAGATACAGCAGTCAACCAATAAGGAATCTCCACACTTAAAGGCTCCCTGGCGTTACTTCACAAACCACTCCCTCTGGCAAAATGCCAGGCGCCATCCTGACTTGTTTACAGACCCTAACACTTTAGTAGTTTATGGACATGGAGTGAGTATCAAATGATATAAAAAATGGAGTTTTCTTTCATGTCTATCATAAGTCTTTGTTTCCTCAGTTGCTGGGGAGGAACATTAGGATGATTTGCTTAGAGTAAGAAAGACTAGACTGGACAGAAGGGACTGGAGCAGCTTTTCTGGTTAGCTTGTCCATTTGAAAAACTTTTATTTGGGACAGGCAAAATATAACAAAGACCAAAATCCATTGAACTGATCAAACCCTGCAACAGTTAACCAGAGTAGCTTCCTCTTCTCTGCCCCCAATTTTGGAGCAATGCACTGTAGGTGATACTTTGAATGATCCTTGGCACTGAAGAACTGTCATCTAGCAATTTATTTCCTTTTTTCATGTCCTTCTCAGGGATGATAATAAGTGATTTCCAGACATGAGGAGAGGGAGGAGTAAGAGAAGGTACTGGGAAATCTAATAACCCGAATTAGGTTATGTGAATGTACCAATGTGTAATAACAAAGGCCGTTATTTTGAACAATTGTAATGCACCAAACAATGATGTTACTAAAAGAAACAAAAAGAATAATATGATTTCTATAACTTCAAAATAATCTGATCTTTAGGAAAACTATTTTAAAAATAGTTTGTGCCTATCTATCGGACTTTTTACCTGTTTATCAAGGCTTAGTCTTATGAGGACATGGATTAAAAAAAAAAAAAATCTTGTAAACTTAGCAGGGTGTGGTGACAGATTCCTTTAATTCCAGGGGTTCCAAGCCAGCCTCAGCAATTTACAGACACTCTGTAACAAAATAAAATAAATACAACTGGGAATGTGGCTCAGTGGTTAAGCATCCCTGGGTTTAATCCCATACCTAAACAAACAAACAAAAATCATGTAAACAATCTTTTTTAAACCTATGCAATTGAGATTGATCACAAAGTCATTCAAATCACCAGTGGCACAAACACATAATGAATTTGAATTTGAGTTTTAGATACCAATGAATCTTATGCAAAATGACTGTCCTAACAAAAAATGTGTGGACTTTCATCTGTGTATGTGCAGAGATTCATGTATCTTCAGGTCTATAAAGAAATTCAGTAACCTCATGAGGCAGTTTTTCAACAATCTAATTTCACAAGTGCTAATCTCTTGCTGTAATATATGGGCTAAAAATAACATTTCTAACTCCATATTCTACCTGTTATGGTTTCCTAGAGATGCTGAGTCTATGTAATCTTATTTAGTCAGCTTAGTAACTACTTTAAAAAACAATGACAACTCTGAAGGTATTTTAATTAGGGAACTGGTTGGAAATAGTGCTGTATCCTTCCTATCCTGGTAGAGCAAGAGAAAGAGGTTCAATTGTTGCTTCTAAAGACCTAAGTTGGATTCAGGCTTAGGAAGCCCTTTGATTTACTTCTCTAGCAGCCACGCTGAGAGTTTCCAAGTCATTTATGTGTATACAGAACAAAATCAGATCAAGATGAATAAGCAAATGAGGGTATGGAATCCTGGAGTGCCCATCCACCTGAGGATGTGTGTGGGAGCCACAGAGAGTTCCTCTCATTGACAAGCAGAGGGAGTGCTTCATTGAATCCTTGGGTCCATCTGTGTTGACACACACCTTGTGGTCTTCAGGCAAGGACAATGATAGAGTTGACAACTGAAAAACTAGTCAGGTGACTTTAACTAATGGGACTTAAGAACCAACTGATAAGCTTGATGGAACTTTCACAGTAACTAATGAAATGTGGACTTATTCTATCTTATTTTTGGAGCTCTGGGCAACTTGCCAGACAACAATATTTGAACATATATTCACCACTGACATTTTAAGATGTTCTGGAAAATGCCAAAGCAACAGGACTTCAAACCAATATTTCTATCTATTTCGCAGTGCCAATCTCAGCTCTTAGCTAGGCCTGGTTACATAAAGACATGAGCTAATGGTCTTTGGCGGTAATGTGTGTGTGTGCATGAGGATTAAGAGTAGTGGTGGTGGAGAGATGTGGAATGTCCATTCAGTAGTTTAATTACTTCAGGATTTTTGAGTGATTATACATACTTTACCTGGCAATTTCCATTAACCAGTAAGAAAGGGATGATATTCTCCTTCCCATTGAAAGGAAATCTGGGTCACTAACTTAAGAAATACATTTTCTATTTTATGTAAGGCTTAGGGCTAAATGCAGCTTTTATTTTTTTATACAAGAGTAGGCCAGTGCTGAGCACAGGGAGCATATGAAGCCGGAGGTGGCACTTACAGTGAGCAAGGCTGAGCCACACTAAGGAAGGCTAAACCACAGTAGTCTTTGGCCTAGGACCTTAGCTCACCTTGGCTACAAGAATAGTATTGTCACATGGCAACACATTTCTTCTCCTTTCATATTCAGGATTAATGCTTCTAAAGGAATTTGATGGTTTGGGTACAGAATTAATAGCAACTTCATCTTGAATATCCCCCATACAGGCCACTTCATCCTCAGGATTATGGACTCTGGAGCTTTGTTCTCATGGAATTTATTAAGGGGCATATCATATCATGAAAAGAAAGACTGAAAAACAGCTCCAAGAACAATACAGCACTTTAAGCTCCATGTAAAGTATATAATACACTTGAAGCTAAAAGGAAAAGTATTTGTTGAAATAGTTTTGCTAAAATATATACTTCTGCACATAAGAATAGCCAAGAATTGAAGATGATAAAAGTAATAATATAAACGTTGCTTTATTATATAGAAAGGGGCCTTAATAAGTTTTAAAAAGTTTCTTACAGGAACACTTTTTATATTTTATCTCATAAAGACATTTAACAAATATATACAGAGAGAGAAGTATAAAAATCTTTTTAGAGCAAATGTTCATATGCAGAAATGTTTAACAATTTAAGTGTTCTATCAGAATTCTCCTTGGGATGTTGATTTTTTAGTTTTTGTGAGAGACTGAAAGAATTTTGACAAATAAGGTGATCCCTTAGGCTTTATAAGGAAAAATCATAAATTAATTAGATTTCTTGGTATACAGTTGATAGTTTATTCTCTAAACTTGTGACCTAAGCCAAGTATCTCTAGTGGATAAATATCTCACTGTTTATTTCAAAAAATTTCCCAATCATCCCTGAATAGTGCTTTCAAGGATCCTTTAGCAGTAAAAATAGTAGTTAAAAAGTATATCCTCTGTATCACACTGAGAATAATTGATGGCTAGATATCCCAGATTTCAAGTCAAGTTTCTTCCAGACACATCTGTGCAACAAATGAAAATGCAAAGCATTTCATTGTATAGTGTTTCATTTGATTGGGGAATAAATTGAAAATTTATTCCTGTTTATTTTTCTGTTCACATTAAATATGTGATATAGAATATGAAAGCAAGTTACAATTTGGTAATGTCTTGAGTATAACCAACTTGTCAAAAGCGAGGATTTATATATTTCTAAAAATAGATAGCTATCACTACTTCAGCTATTTGATACAATATTTTGAATGTTTATCTTAAAAATAAATTTTCCTTCTATGTAAGCATATCTGTTTCCTGAATGAACATACTATGTTCTGTGTATTAATTAGCCTTATGCTTGAGTACAGAGATTGCAAAACTTTTTCTTCATAACATTGTATTTACTGTTACAAAAGCAGAAAACATTGCTGAGAAAGCTCAATCTAGTGAGTTTTGAAACCCACCAGAACATAACAATGGTAACATAAAATAATGGAAAATTGCATTGAAGAAAGAAAGAGAAAATAGTGTATTGCCTCTTTTAGAACTCAATTCAAGATGGGAAGAAACAAGTGAAGGGATTTTGTTGTTTTGAAAAATTATAGAGTCACAGAAAGTGTTAAAGGAAGTATAGAACAGTAGTATGTACCTTCCACTCGGTTTCCCCAATGGTTTCTTCTTATACAACTGTAGTGCAATATCAAAACTAGGAAGACCAACCAATGTTAGAACAATGTGTTGTAGTTCTATGACATTGTATCATCTGTGTAGTGACCAATACAAACCAGATAGAGAACTATTCCATTACCACTAAAATTTCTCTTTCCACTTTCTATTTTCTGTTGTGTGTATGTCTGTGTGTATGTGTAGAGTTTACATATGGTAATCATAGCATTTAATATATGTATACAGTGGCATTTCAATATATAAATACAATGTATAATAATCATGTCATGGGCATATCTCTCACAGAGGACATGCCAATTCTTTGTGTGGGGAACATTCAAAATTCTCATTATTAGCTGTTTTGAAATATTACTTATTGTGAGCCGTAGTTATCCTACATGTTACACAAAATAAGGAGTCATTCCATCCATCTGCACCCCTGCACCTATTAATCATTCTCTGTCTACACACCCACACACACCTCTCCCAGGTTACCACTATTCTTTCTTGTACTTCTTTGAGATCACCTTTAGTTTCCACATGTAAGTGTGAACAGGCAGTATTTGTCTTTCTGTGCCTGACTTGTTTTGCTTAATATAATGTCCTCCAGTTCTCTTCCCTCTTGCTACCCTTTTACAACATCACTGCCAACACCACCCCCATCACTATCCACTAACTTTTTCTCCCTCTCCATAATTTTGTCATCTCAAGAATGTTTTATGAATGGAATCATGCACTATATGACTTTTTGAGATTGGCCTTTTTCCATGCAGCATGATATCCTTGGGATTCACCTGAGTTGCTGCATGGGTGAACATTTCATTCCTTTTTATTGGAATAAACATCCACCAGAGTCAGAGCTGGGCCCTGTGATAAGGGTAGGTTTACTTGTTTAAGAAACTAGTGACCTGTTTTCAGAGTGGCTGTACCATTCTCAGTATTCACCAGCAAGGTATGAGAGATCCAGTTTCTCTGCGTCCTGTATCATCTGTATCTGGTATTACCACTTTGGTTATCTTTGTTTAACCTATGAAGTGTGATGATGCCTCAAGATGGTCTCAGATTGCATCTCCCTAATGCTAATGATTTCCAACATCTTTTCAGATCTTTATAGTCATCTTTATATCATCTTCAAAAAAACTATATGTCTTCTTATTTTAACTATATTCATAGGTACCGAGTGCTATTGCCAAGCACCAAGTGATTTCTTCAAGTAGTAAGAGCATTTTTAAATTAAATGTTAGTTTTCCTACAGAGGACCCTTTAGCAAGATACCCTAGGAAGTGTATAGAATAAAATTACAATGCATATATACCATCCTATAGTTAATGATTATGAGTAAAATTTAAGAATCACTTTCAAATTGCCAAAGATACAAATAATATAAATTTCTCAAACAAAGTGAAACAGACAATTACATAACATTTTTCAAATTTTAAAATAATAAGTAATATTATAGTTGTAGTAGAATACAATGGAAAGGATTATAATTTTTTTTCTGGGTAAATCTGTATAGAGTAATATCATGTAATGAATATGGTTATAATAATCAGAAAGTGGCTGGGGATATAGCTCAGCTGGTACAGTGCTTGCCTATCATGCACAAGGCCCTGGGTTCAATGCCCAGCACCAGTAATAATAATAATAATAATAATAATAATAATATCATAATAATTATAGTCGGAAAGTAAGAAAAGATGACTAAGCACATGTCTTTATATAGGATTAATTGTTCAAGTGACTTCTCTTTATTCTCCTTTTCACTTTTAGTTCATAACACAAAGAAAACTACTGACTCAAAAATTCAATGTAAGTAAACAGTGTAGGGGAATCAAATGCTCACCTGAAAGCAATCAAAATTGTGTTTTGAAATCTCCTGATAATTCTCCTGAATGGCTGACTTAACTTATCTGAAATTATTCATCATTTTATCCAACCAATATTTACTAGCACTCATGTGTCTTTACTAAGCTAGCACTGTGTAAGACTCTTGGAGTCCATGACACATAAAATATATTTGATGCTCTTAAGAGACTTAAAATAGAGTAGACAGAGACAAAATTGTAAAATGCTTAATGTTTCCTTAAAAATTTAAAAAAAAAGAAATGATCTCTGTGGTTCAGAAGGGTTAACTCTCTGAACTATTTTAAATATTTTCTTGATAATTCAAATTCATGACTAGAAAAGAGAAAGCAAGAGAAAGACGAAGAGATAGTAGTTGAAAGCAATGGTCTATACATAAAAGTTACTCAGGACATTTTGTTCATTTGCTCTATCATTTTCTCTAAATAAGGCGATGTGCTTTTGGCTAATGAAAATGGTTGTATCTATTGTGTACTCTATGTATGTATTTGCATGTCTTTGTTACTTAATAACTAACCAGCCCCACACATTGCACATAATGGTTTTATCAGTTACCTTTAGAGTACTTTTTTTTTTTTTCTTTCCCATTTGAGATTTTATAATCAGAAAAATTCTTCTGGGATAAGCTGAAGAGTGTCCCTGCCCCAAATTAATATGTTGGGGTTCTAATCCCCAGTGCCTCTGAAGGTATCTGTATTTGGAGAGAACATTTTAAAGAGAGGATTAAATTAACACGAGATTATTAAAATGACTTCTAATTTGCTAGGGGTGACCAATCACCCCTGCCCAATCTGTTCCCGCCAATGAATGTACTAATCATGTCTCAGAGTTGTTCAATTTTCCCGCGGCTCATGATGATTTGTTCTGATGTATGCAAAGCCCCCACCCTCCCCAAAAAGTGTACTTAAGCTCTGCCTGACCTCTGCTCTGGGCTCTGGGCTGCTCTCCCTTTTTGAGCGAGCCAGCCTGGAGCCTCAGTGCGCTGAAATCGGATCCTCAATAAACTTCCTCTTGCTTATTGCATAAAGTCAGTCTCTTGGTGGTCTCTTCCTCTGACATTTTGCTGGACCCTTACAGAAGGGATAGCTAAGGTCTGCTTTCAGCTTTCCCGCCTTCCTGTCGCATTCCTGTCCTTTGTTCTGTTATCTTGCAGTGATGGAATGTAGGTGGGAAGGTCCAAAGGGTTGGGGACAGGTGGGCGGAAGGAGTAATCTGGGCAGGAAGGGTTTTTGGATTAGCACCTCCTTGTTTGTTGGGAGCTGCTTCATTAACATTTCCTTTGGAAAAAAAAACAAACAAACAAAAAAACAACATTTCCTTGGGATGGGCTCTGGGCCTTGGGGACATTTTCAATTCCCCCAAGCACTGCTCTGGTTTCCTGTACTATAATGGCCTCCATTCTTGATTTTACTCAATATTAGACCGATTTATCTAACTACACTAACTTCCTATGTTAAATCTGGCTTCAAACTCGGGTGTATGCGTGAAGCTCAAGGCACAGGCTGGGAGGGCGCCATGAGTGGGGTCGGTGGATGGAAAGAAGGTAACTTTGACCAGGAAGTCAATTATAAATGTCCCTCTAGAATCCTATGTCTTTGGCACACTCAATAGTGATTCTTGGATTTCTCTGATGTTTTAAGAAAACCCTAAAAGGTCCATCTTGCTGGCCGCCAATAGTTTCAGGAAAGAGCTAGCATAGGCTCGGGAGCTGTTGGCGTCTAGTCGCCAAGGAGACGGGACTGTTCCATGCCTCCTCAAGGGGTGGCCTTGGTCTCCTTTCCTCCTGGATCCGCAGCACCGAGTCCCAGACACACTCTGAGGAACCAGCGATGCTAACGT